>NC_137902.1:37545676-38145676 GCF_963455335.1 Martes martes | reverse complement strand
GCTTCCCGCACTTGGGCAGCAAGGAATCATTACCAGTCCCTCTCCGTCTTCTTAACCCAGCTGAGTTTTCTTCTAGCTATGCGAGGCACTGTTTCCACGAATCATCTCTCCCACTTTGTAATCATACACACCTCAGTATTATTACCGTTCTTATTAGGAACCCCTGCCCCCCACCGAACTTCATGCAGTTTCCACACACAGTGGGAGTGATTGGCTGTGAGTCTGGTTATCCAGTTTTCTGCACTAGCTCCAAGGGGACCCTTGGGCAAATACAGAAACGCACACAGTCTCTTCAGGAGACACGCTATCCTTTCTACTTCTAGAACCATTCCGGCTTTCCCCAGACACTGGGGTCCTTCCCAAGGCTTTGGCAGAAACTACAATGGGCTACAGTTGCCTAACTCCTGCCTTAGGTCCTGCACTGACTCCCTCCTCACTGTTGGACAGTCAGGCGGCTCTGGGGCCACATCCGAAGGGCCGACCAGGACCTGATCTCCAGGAAGTTGCTTCATGACACACGGCATTGGGTGGCGGGGGGGGGGGGGGGGGGGGAGTGGAATTTGCTGCAGGGCGGGGCCTTAATGGAGTGGCCGCTGGCTGCTTGGTGGGGAAGGTTGGGCAGAGAGGAGTGACAGGGGCCTACACGTTTCTGAAATGTTTATAGTGAAAAAATCCTGACAAAGGACTGAGGAAACTGAATCATGAGGATAAGGCTCCCTTCTGATTTGGGGGGAAATATTTCCTTGGGCATTACTTCCTTTGCTGCCTTCCTTACCTTAAAAAAAACAAAGCAGAGGCGGGACCCAGACACCCGCTCTCCATCAGCGCCGTCCGGTGGCGGCAGAGCGAGAGCCCCATGCGTGAGCCCTGTCCGCCAGGTTCAGTTGTCTAGTCGCCGCTACAAACAGAGTAAAAACCAAAGCGGATGAAATGAATGTTTATGACGTATTTGCTTTAACGCAATACATCCAAACTCTCACTTCAACCTATTATCAATATAAAAGATTATTCATGAGACAGTTTCCATTTGCACAAAACATACTGTGTATTTCATACTCACAATACATTTGAATTTGGACTGGTCACATGTCACAGACTCTATGGCCGCTTGTGGTTCCCACGTGGAACACTGAACTAGTTCTAGGCTCTCTGTATCCGTCCACTCAGGATCACCGTGCCTGATCCCCTGGCAGGAGAATGTAATGGATTCAGACAGACCTGGCTTACCAGCTGTCACATCATGGTATGTTCATCTCGGTGAGAGATGTGAGTGCAACAGATCTCAGACTTTCCCATCTATAAATGAGAATGGCATATCTACCTCCTAGGCTGATTGTAAGAATGAAGAAAATGGCTGACTTCGAAGTCACAAACATAAGCAAGGAGTGCTCATTATTAGTCCAGTACCAGTAGGAATAGTGGTACTATTAAAGGCAGCTATTACAAATTACAAGTGTCAGACACGATGGGTCTGTACTGTGAGTGATCGTCTACATACACTGCAGAAGACTTAGGAGGGATATCCCAGCCATCCATCGTATAAGCAAGAAAACTGAGGCCCAGAGAGCGATAGTGATTCTCCAATGTCACACAGCGGGATAGAGTAGACTCTTGATTTCCGGTCACAGATTTTCAGACACATTTCTGCCTCTCCACAGTCACATTTTGGGCCTCAACCACCACTTTAAGATATTTAAAGGTGAGATAAAATTCTGACTTTGATATGTATATAATATTATAGTACATAGTATAAAATATATATAAAATAGTAACCATCTTGCCTAAGGTCCTTGGCATAGATATCACACACATAACACACATATTTGGGCACAGACCAAAAAGATGGGTGTTAAGTTGTGTTAAAAACAAAAGGTTTAAGAAGGAATAATAGTGTGAAATCAGTGCAGGACAATTTATGACTAATATCAGGAAGTCCTTGTTAAGAATGCCATCTATTATTAGACTAAAATAGCCTCCCTGGGGACACCTGGGAGGCGCTGTGCCTCAAGACATTTCAGCCAAGACCAGGCACAGCTAAGCATAGGACAGAAACAAAACACCCTCCTCCCAGGGGTGCTCTCAGGGACAAAGCTTCAGTGGTAGCCTGCTTTCTGGGTCAAGGGCATAAAACAGAAGTTTGAACCAGAATGTGACCGTGCCTCTGGATGCGGCAGCAAGACCTCAGTGTCCAGCCCGGTCAGCCGAGCAATAAGCTAACCCCTAGTAGGAGCCACTTAAAGGAAATATGTCAAAAACCCCACAGCAGAGCAAGGAAACATGAACGCATTTTCTAGGCTCCATTTGGGATGTGGTGGGCTCGTTGTCTCTGGATTTTCATGAGGCATGTGACAAGGTGGCATGTGGAAGCTTTTTGATCAGTCTGAAGACGACAGGACAACATCATCATGGGCCCCGCATAAAAGCCTTGGTAGCTGATTGAACGTCTTTCACAAAGGGGTGTGATGAATGCAGCCCCAGGGGAGCTCTCTGGGAGCTGTGCGGCCTCTTTAAATAATTAAGATGGATCATGGTATTCAGAAGCACTAAGACGTAGAAAGGTTGCCTGCCCCACGCATCAAACTGATCTGGAAGGTGTTACAGATATACTGGATATGGAAAACCAATCCACATCTCAAACGATCTTGGCACATGAGAACTGTGGACACAATAAGCCAGGAAGAGATTTAATACAGAAATTGTGAACATGTACCAAGACTGATTGACGGCGGTAGCAACTGCTGGCACATGGTGGGAGTTAAATGTTTGTGAGCCACTCTGGAAAACAGTACGGAGGTTCCTTAAAAAGATAAAAATAGAACCACCCTATAACCAAGAGACTGCATTACTAGGTATTTATCCAAAGGATACAAACATAGTGATCCGAAGGGGCAGCTGTACCGCAATGTTCATAGCAGCAATGTCCATGATAAGTACAAATTATGGAAAAATCCCAGATGTCCAGCAACAGATGAATGGATAAAGAAGATGTGAGGTAGATATAGATATATAGATATAGATACACACACATACATATGCAATGGGTTATTACTCAGCCATCAAAAAGAATCATATCTTTCTGCAATGATGTGGATGGAACTAGAGGGTATTATACTAAATGAAATAAATCAGTCAGAGAAAGACAAATACCTTACGATTTCACTCATATGTGGAATCCAAGAGACAAAACACATGAACGTAGGGGAAGGGAAGGAAAAATAAAATAAGATGAAAACAGAGAGGGAGACAAACCATAAGAGACTCTTAACTCTAGGAAACAAACTGAGGGTTGCTGGAGGGACATGGAGGGGAGGATGGGGTAACTGGGTGACGGGCATTACGAAGGGCACTTGATGTAATGAGCCCTGGGTGTTATATGCAACTGATGGATCACTAAATTCTACCCCTGGAACTAGTTAAAAAAAAAAAAAAAGAAAGAAAGAAAAAGAAGAATGTTTGCTGGCTAGATTAATGGGTGGGATTAATTAACAGCATATATAAAAGTGATTTAAATTTGAACAAATTCTTGTGTATAAATTCTTGTGTTAAATTAAACTAAATTAAATTAAATAAATTAAATAAATTAAATAAATGGTATCAGAAATGGACAGGTTGTGAGGTGAGGGGCCGCCTGGGTGGCTCAGTCAGTTGAGCATCCGACTGTAGATTTCAGGTCAGGTCATGATCTCAGGGTCATGAAATCGAGTCCATGTCAGGGGCCACGCTCAGCGGGGAGTCTGCTTGAGATTCTCTCTCCCTCTGCCCCTCTCCCCACCTAACCTCCCCCATCTTTAAAAAAAAAGAAGTATACAGGTTGCGTCACATCAACTATTGTGACCCCCCCAAACTGGGTGTTCTGCGTCCAGTCACCAGACCCGAGAACTGACATCCATGTTGTGCACTGGTCAGACTCTACTTATAGGGGGTTTGAGGAGTGGATTGTGTCCAGAAGGGAGGGAAACCAGCTGGTGTAATGACCTCACATTGAGATGGCAGGAGGATTTAGGAGAGTTTAGAAAGAGGGGAAGGAAGGACTGGGATTAGCTGATGGTTGGGTTCAAATTCCTGAAGGGTGGACACAAGAAGCAAAATTGTGCTGGCTCAGGGTGACTTGAGAGGACAGCGTTAGGACCAGTCCAATGAGCAATAAAGGGCAGGTCTTGGCTCAATGTAAGGAAGATTATTTCCAATGGTCTGAGTTGATAACAATGGAATGGACTGCTAATAAGTTTCCTGTCACTGCAGGTGTTCAAGTTGAGGCAGGACGATTTCTTCCCATGTTTGGCACAAGGCAAGATACGTGCATGGGGTGAGGGATCAGTGGTTTGTGATCTCCCCAGCTTCGGGTCTTGAGAAAAGCAGCCAGCTTGCTGGCCAAACGGGAGACTCCATGGCCAGCAGAGGGCGCTCTTACAGGTGAACGGAGAGCCGGCTGCCCGGGCGCGGGCTGGTGGTGTAAGGGGAAGCGATCAGGCAGTGGCTTGATTCCTAGAGAAGGATTTAAAAGGGAGAAGAAATATGTTCGCCTGAGCGAGGTCCCCACTGTTTCTAGCACTGGCATAAACAGCTGAGGTAGTGGGGAAAGTGGCTAGAAGGTGCCATGGGGAGAGCTTGGGGCCCACGCGGCTTCTCCCCCTCTCCCTGCCCTGCACGGCAGGAGTGCCGGCTACAGTCCTTGCACTGCTCACTTTTGTACTTTGTTTGGGGGGTGTTCCCTGACGCCTCTCTGAGGGTCATTTCTTTCTTCAGGCTGGCCTTTCCCCTCCCGACGGGGCCCCGTGCACCCACTATACTCCTGGTCTCGTGGTGAGCACCTACAGGCAGTGGGTGCCCACAGGCCTCTCTTTCCCTCGCCCTCCAGGAATCTGCTGCTCAGAAACAAACCTTCTGGGGCTCCTAGTGCTAAGGGCTGAAGAGAAGCCGCTTGCCCCCTGAGGCAGAAAACATCTTTCTGGTACCGCTCTCTCTGGTTTCCTTAGTGGCTTCTCACCTTGACACACCATGAGGTGAAAATTCCTCTGCAGGTTTTCTCAGGGGTGAGCTCGGTTGACTCACACCTGAATCACACTGTCTTGCTTCCCATGGATTCAGCCAAATCCACAATCTCTAGTGTCTTCCCCACAGGAGAAAAAGAGATGAAAGGAACAGAGTCCCAAACCCAACCTACCAGGGCCAAGTCTCCGGTCTTTCCCAGTCACACTAGGCAGCCAACTTTTTACAGGGATGTCTGGACCTTTCATAAAGCTGAAACATGGACACTTCCCCCTGTCCCCAGGCCCGCCGTCCCCAAGCATGTCACCACTGGGCAGCATCGGTGGTACCTGTACTGAAGCTCCCGCCTGTGGGCTTTCGTCCGGACAGAGTGTTCCCCCATCATACCTCTGTGTCACCCAGAATCATCTGTGAATTGTCCATCCCAAGCGGAGTGAGGGCAGATTTATCTGGGGCCAGGAGGCCGAATGGGGAGGTGAAGAGCTGACCCAACTCCATGCATACACATCAGCTCACAGGAAGCCAACTGGCGCCCTCCCTTTCTCCCTCCCTCTCTCTCTTGCATCTAAAACCATATGGATTATTCATCTAAAAGTTCTCTGATTCTTTGGCCCACGTGATGTTTTCAGCGGATAAACGGTCTGTTTATGATTAAAAGAGGCCACAGTTCATTAGACTTTGCTTGTTACAAACTGATTTGATTTCACTTTTCCTAGGCAGCCAGCTGTCCCCAGGGGAGCAGCACCAGAGCGCCCGGTGTACCTGACCGACACGCATGGTTGTTTCCGGTGCACCCTTAAACTTCCCAATGGCAGACCATGGAAACCAGACAGTGGGCCAGAAAAGGAGACATGACAGCCAATGTTGAGGGGAGCCAGGGCAGCCCTCCAAAGCAAGTCTCCTACAGCCTCGGGTGGGGGAGTGGGACATTCATCAAAATCCAAATCGACCACACGGCTTCCATCATAACAAGCAAACTCTGGATGTAACACTTGATTCTCGGAGGGAAAAAAGTAAACAAATCGCCCAGCTGCAAAACTATACTTTTTAACAAATTATTAAGTAAACAATTTGGAAGATTTCTGCCAACCATTCACTGGGAAAAATGAAAAGGACTAGTAGGTTCCAGATTTTTTCTTTTTCTTTTTTAAATTTTTATTTATTTTAAAAAAGATTTTATTTATTTATTTAACACAGAGAGAGAGATCACAAGTAGGCAGAGAGGCAGGCAGAGAGAGAGGGGGAAGCAGGCTTCATGCTGAGCAGAAAGCCCTATTTAGGGCTTGATCCCAGGACCCTGCAGAGGCTTAACACACTGAGCCACCCAGGCACCCCAGATTTTTTCTTTTTAAAGGCAGGGGACTCTTTCACTTATTCGGGCTATGAAGATGTCACCAAGCTAGGTAGGGCCCAAAGCAAAGGCTGTCACTCTGCTTCTCTTTTCCAGGAGTGAGGCCCTCACTCGGTATCATCGCTATTTCTTATTTCTAGGCTTTTACCGATGACCTTCCTGCAAATGATTGATTGAAGTAACACGAGAGCATGCAGTTAAAACATCAGATGGGACTCTGTAGCTTTCACGGGGACCACTGTTTAGAGGTCCCAAAATGCATCCTCTACTCGTCCAGGGCTTGGGGAGACTTGGGAGCAGAACTTAGCTCATGCACAGCAAAAGCACAAAAAAGTTGATAGATAGCCAAAGTAGCAATTTTTGAGATGGTATGTCTTGAACTCTCCTGGGTGGCGTGGGCGTGTTCTCTTCTTCGAAGTGAACTAAAGTCAAACCAGAAGGTTGCTTGCTCTGCAAGGCCCGGGGCCAGAAGAATCACTCATCCTGCGCGCCTAGGATGGGCCGCCCGCTGGATGGGCCCTGTGTGTGGTTCTGGCTCAGAAGCAGAGAGGCTGATGATGGGAAATGCTGGGCAAATAAACAGAAGATTGTTATCACCAACGCATCCATGATGGTTAATGGGCTAAAGGCCTTTGTGGGCCTCCACCTGGTGTGGTGATATCTAGCAATGGTTACTTTCTTTTTAATATTATTTTACTGACATAGGCAATGGACACTGGATGGATTTGAACAGAAGAAAACCATTTTAAAAGATATATTAACCATGTCTTTTGTTTTTCTTTACTCTGATGCTTGGATATCTTAGGGCCTTGCTGGCCTGGAGGGCATATCCCTCCTAGGGTTAACCACTTCCCACTCCATTTAACAGCTCCCATCCTCTGGGCCCCTACCCGTGTGCCCTGATCACTCCAGAGCCAAGTACTAGACAACTGGGGACAGCCCCTCTGCCCCCAACCTGCTGAAATTATTCAACCTGCCCAATCCTCCCGGCAGAAACCACAAGAAGGGCTCCTACTCCCTTTTCCCCTCCACTTCTCCTTCCTCATCAATGCTGGGTGGCCCTGTGTGGGTGTCTTCCCCTCTGGGAACAGCAAGTAATGAACTATCTTGTCAATGGCCGGCGTTCCCTCATCTGGTGGCCTTACTCTACCTAGATAATAATGAAACAGATATTTTAAAACAAAGAGGTATGAGCAATGATGTTCCTGGGAGTCAAAAATGGCAAGCATAGTATTTACAGTATCCTGAGGGATTTCTCCTTAAAATTTTCTCTAGGAGAAGACAGGACATATCTCTGTCCTAGAAGTATAGCAAATTGGTTCTACGTCATTTTTTAAATTAAAGTAATACATATCCATAATTAACGAATCAACTACTAAGACAGACTTCTAATACCAAGTGGCCATTTCTCACAGAGACCTGGAGTTATGCCGAGCCCAGAATCAACCCGAAGAGATTTTTCACTTTCCCTTGGTAATTGCCCTGAGGGCACCGCGGTAACTCTACATCCCGGGCTTCACCTCCACTGGTCTCCATCCATCTTTGTGCCTTACCCAGCTGCCCCCGCACACTCCGCTGGAGACCTGCAGGATTTGGTTCCCCTACAAGCGACCCCTTCCGTCTTCTGCTCCTCAAAATGTGTAGCGTTGTAACATTACTTCTGGTGCATCTGTTGGTAACCGTGCACCTGTAACACACCCACGCTTTAGCTGGCTCTATTTACTTTTCACAGACTCTGTTGCCAGTGCACTTTGTAAAGGGAGGGTGTTCATTTCTACGTTTCTTCTCCCTCTCTCCACTCTTCGAGTCAGCTCAGCCATCCCGCCTTCTGTGGGTTATACTTGAACTGGAGCCGACTCATTCCCACACCAGTGTCCGTGTGCAGGTCTCGAGAAGGGCAAGGGGGCCATTTGTGCTGGTGACTCTCTGCTCTCCTGAAACCTCAGAGGCCTCACACGATTTCTTTTAGAAGTTTAAAATGAGCTGAAGTGAGATCATATGAGATCCCATAGGGGAAACAAGGTATAAGCCCCCCACCCCACCCCATGCGGATCACATGGAGGTGGGGGATTATTGTCGTCTGTCCTCCAGGGTGCTCAGTGACTGGATGGATGACCCTCTTGTCCCTGGGCGTCTCCTAGCACATCCTGGGCATGGATTGATGTCTTATGGGCCTGTGGTTGGGAAGGGAACCCTTTCCGGGGGCCTCTTCCATGTCAAATCCCACCACCCCAGTCTCCTAAGTGCTCTTATTCTCGTGGTTTCTGTTGTGTCTCTTTGAACTCTGGTCCTATTTCGTGACTTTTAAAGGGGCAGAGGGAGTGATTTCACCATTATCCACCCCTCTGGGGTAAAATGTTCTAATTTACTGATAATAAAATTCAATCCCCTCTTTTCCTTAATATCCTTAGTAGTCTCGCTTGAATCCCTTTACTGGTCTTGCAGTAAAACCTTGACTGTCCCAGAAATGTTATTTATATGTGGCCTTGACTCACACTGATAAACCCCAGAACGGATTGTTCTGTACCTCGATCTGTTAATACGTAGTACCCTCTTTCTAACTTTATTTTTCTCTGTTTGAGATTGCTTTCTATTTTTGGACTCTAATCCCAAAATGTTCTAGTTGTTTTTTTATTGTCTTTCAAATATTTGTTGCCAATAAACAAAGCTGCCTTGGGCACATGACGCTTTATGTCACCTCGCCGTTCAAAGAATGACAATGTCAGGGCAGTAATGACAGTAATTCTGCTAGCAGCCAGCCTGATGGAACGCCCGCGGACGTGGCAAGATGCTATGTGAAGGGATCTGTACCAATCCACTCCTAAAACCCACCCTGTTATTCTCACTTTACAGATGCTGAACCGAGAGATTCAACAGCTTGAGGTTACTGTTTTGCTCAAGGTCACCTCACGGTTCTGGTGGGAGGCCCCTTCACTCTCCTCTGCTGGGTCCCCAGGTGGGGTGGTGTGGAGGCCCTTGTGGGCAGAGCCCCTGGACTGGCATCAGTTATGGGGTCACACTTGGCTTCCTGTACCTTACTAGCACTGTGTCCGCAGGTAGAAGAAATGCCCATGCTATCTGGGGAAGGCAGTGGAAGCACTTCACAGATCAATTAACCGCTCTTTGCACATGATCACACTGGCGGATAACCCAGTGTGTTCCGTCTACAGCCTCCTCAGACAAACTCTAGCCTCACAGCATAAGAGATCCCTGGGTCCTGGCTTTGACGGGAGTGGGAGACGAGCCGGACAGGGGAGAGAACCCTTAGTTATTTAAATATCTTTATTTCTTGACTTTCCAATTTATTTGATAACAGCAACAAAGAGAGCTGAAGTCATGCCAAGAACTCGTGTGTCATGCGACATAGGTATTTTTGTCCTAAGACACTTTCTGATGCCATGTTCCCCTTGATACGCTATGTTGAAAGAATTTGTAACTGAGTACATTGTAAGCACATTGAGTGCTTAGATCTGGAAGGATTCCCAGCACCCACAGATGAAGGCACTGAACACCTTTCCAGCAACGGCTATCCCTTCCCTTTCCCTGCCACCCGCCCCACCTTCAACAGAGATTTCCCTGATAGCCTGTCTTAAACATTGACAATGATCTTGGCCTACATTGGCATAGATCTTATTTTTCCCCTCTTGGGGCTGTTAAAAAAAATCTTGGGAGGGACCCTTCTCTCAAGCATCACCACCCATTTGTGCTTGCTACTCTGTCCAAGAATCTCGAAATATTCCAGGTTCTCAACTTTTTTCTCTCTCTTCATTATCCAAGCCTTGACTCCCCATGCTGGCTTCTGGCTACCAGCTCTGCCTGCTTCACTGAGCTGGCCCCAGCCTCCCCTGCACATGGCTCAGGGCCAACAGATTTCTGACACCAGGAGATTAATTAGTTCCAGGGAAGCCGGAAGCAGGTGGCTGTGAGTGACTTGGCCATTCTTTGGCTGCTCTTTCTCTATGATAGAATGCAAGCCCTCCCCCCGCAACACACATTCCTAATATCGTCATGACCATCACAACCCATAAGACCATGGCCACAGGGATCTCAACTCCACTAATGATGGGTGGTTAGTGTAGCTACAGCTCATGTAAAGAAGTACAAGTCATTAAACCAGCCCTGGAAAATCAAAACCATTGACCACACTTCATCCCAGGGAGAGGATCATCACAGGCTCTAGCCTGAGGGCATGTCTGTCACTAAGACCGGCCAGATGCTGAGGCATTTAGAAACCAGCAATTAGGCATCTTCTCAAGGAAAAAGTAGCCAGACAAATATCTGGTGAAGTAGGCCAGTATTCACAGCACGAACAGTGATAATTGATTTGCAGGGGCATCACTAGCTCTAAAAACATCTCTGTGTGTTTCTGTATTTACGTATTCATTCATGCATTCACTCAATGGACAATTTTAGGCTCAAAGGTGAATGAAGCCCCATGCTGGGTCCTGTGCTACAGAGGTGACCGTGGCTATCAGGGAACTCAGTGTCTGGGGCATGATTTAAATGCAAGGACTCACAGCCTGTGGTGAAAACGCTGTGACGGAGGTTAGACCATGTGACCTGGGAACAGGGTGGGGGCGGGGCTGAGGACTACTTCTGGATGAGTTCCTTCATGCCCGTTCTTCCCTCTACCTCACTTACTCCCTTGACTTCCGGCAAGGCTGAATTGCCTCACTCTACCAAACACCAGCAACCTTCCAGAAACTAAAAGACGTAAGACCCTGGCCTTCATTCTCTCAGGCAGGTCAGGTCAGGCGTGTGTTCAGGGAAGGAAGTGGACATGCAGCTGGGGCACAGACGGGCCTGCAAAGAGCCTCCCACTCGGGAGGAACTCTGCCTACAGCACCCCTCTCAGATCTAGAGGAGGACCTCCACGGGTGGATGGCAGAGAGAAATTACTTTAGCAAAACCCCGCAATATAAGCAGAGCCTATGAACAGAACATTTCTCTTTATACAGTATACATACATGTACAATATACATGTTATACACACACACACACATAATATATATAGTAAGTAATGTGAGTACATAGTTGTATAATGTGGCACATAAAACAATCTTTTGGGATGAATTTGAATATCCCAGTTGGGGCACCTGGGTGGCTCAGTGCGTTGAGGGGCTGACTCTTGGTTTAGTCTCAGGTCATGGTCTCAGGGTTCGGGGATCCTGCCCATTGCGGAGCCCCACAGGGAGCCCCATGTCCAGCTCCACATTCAGTGAGGAGTCTGCTTAGAGATTCTCCCCCTCTGACCCTCCCCCTGCTTTCTCTCTCTCTCAAAATAAATAAATAAATCTTTAAAATATCCCTGTCACCCTGCCATTACATGAAAGATTTTACCCTGAATGCTCACATCTCTAAGGTGCTGGACCTTGAAGCGTGAGATTGTTATGAAGCATGCTTCAGGGATCCTCTCCAAGGTGCCAGGCTTCTATGGGAAAAGACTCCCCGTGTGGGCCAGCTCTGTGGGCATATGAGTTCCTGGCACAGGCCACCAGATCTGTGCCAGCATGGTGTGGGCTCAGTCAGTGCTCCTGCCCTCTCCACTGATGGACTCCTGCTCAGTGCCCCCCGCATCACGCCATAGTTCTACGGTGGGGGGTGGGGGGTACATGCTGGTGCCAGGAAGGACCGCCCACTCTTTGTTTTAATGCTTCCCTCAAATTAGAGAATTGGCACATGCCCACTTTGGAAAATTGAAGAACTATATACAAACTGACAGGGAGAAAATAACACTTTTTCTAAATCCCCCCACCCAGAGAAAATTTCAGTTAATATTTTAGTGATTTCTCTAAAAATCCATATTGTATATAGAGGGCAATTCCTGGGGGAGAGAGGTGGCTAGAGATCATATTCTACATCCAACTTGTCTTTCTATTTTATGTTAACATGAATAAGTATTTCCTAGGGCGGCCGGTTAGCTCAGTTGGTTAGAGCGTGGTGCTGATGAATAAGTATTTCCTTCTATCAATAGGAGTGTGCCAAAATTGAAATATTAACATCTGAGGTCATATGTTTCTAGATAGAGCCACACACATCTCATTTTTTCATCCTATTACACAAGCTATTCTTTAATCAGATTTTTTGCTTAATAATCATTATGGATAGATTTTCATGTTAGTAAATATAAATGTGTATCATAGGTAATTTTCTGTGTGATATTTTATAGAACAGAGGTTCCCCGATACCCTTAATCCTGTATCGATAGGCACTTAAAATGTGTCCTTTTCTTTTCCAGTGAAGAAAAAGAGTACAATGGCGGTTTCCTGAATTATTTCTTTCGAAGAGTTTCCTGAAGCTGGAGTTCCCAGAGTCCGGGAAATGTACTTTGAATTCCTGCCCATGACCCTGCAGGTAGGTTGTAATGCTGTTCCCAGCAGAGGTTTATAGGGAAAAATGGCCAGAGTCCTTGTTAACATTTAAGATTCTTTTTTAAACTGTGCTGATTTGGGGCTATTAATTCAATCTCACTAAGGCATTTTCATATTTATTGGTCATTTGCATTTCATTTTATTCTATTCATATTGCCTGTTTGTATTCTCTCTCCACTTTTAAAGATCGCTGTTTACCTTTTTCTTAATATTTTATATGAGTTTTTTATGTAATAACTATAGTAATCTTTTTATATGTATTTGGCAATTCCCTTCCTGCCTGCCCCTTCCCCCCAGTTTTCCTTATCTCTTAACTTTGTATCTAGCAGGTTTTTGTTTTATTTCAGCATACATTTTGATTTTTTTATATATGAACATGTATTGATCTTTTCCTACGTTTATTTCAGATTTGGGTTTGCATCCTTGGAAAGAACTTTCACACCCAGAGATTTTCACACAACATTCTACTCTATTTTCTTCTATTGCCTTCATGATTTCTTCCTTTTTAAAACATTAAAATATTTAGCCCATCTGGAATTCATTTCAGTATGAGGTATGAATTTAACACTATTTTCCCCTGAAATGGTTCATAGGTTGTCACAACACGTTCCCTCGCTAATCCTTCCTTTTCTGGTACATTTAAGGAGACGTCTTTACACGTATGTGTCTTTGCATGTGCTTCTGTGGTGTTTCTCTAGAGCATCTCCACACACTGATGGGCATTACGGCGTGATGAGGGAGGGTGAAATCTGTTCAGATAACCCGTCTGCGCCTGGACCCTTAGCTCATCATTTGTGTTGCTAATTTGGACAGTTATTCTTCTAGATGAAAACTCGGAATGACATACTGTAGGGATGTTAACTGCCCTTTGGTTATATTTACAGATTACTTTCCAGAGAACCATGAGAGTCCTACCTAAATATAATAAGCGTTTTTGTTTTTTTTTTCTTTCCCATACTTGTTTGATTTCCTTATTTCTCCTCCTTTTGTGACTAGTTAAAAATGCGAGGCTATGGCAATACTAAGACTTGATACTGAGTGTGGACATCCTTATGTTAGTCCCAACTTAGCCACAGATCCCTACCAGGTAAATGTAGTATAAGCAGGGTATTTCTACCAGGCACTCTCTATAATATGGGGAAAACACAGGAGCAGTTTTTGAATTTTATTATTTGCCACTTAAGCAATAAATTAGATAATTTGGGGATTTTTTTTCTTTTAACGAATGGTTGTTATAAATTATATTAACATATTTCAAGATAATAAATTATTTCCACACCCCTCAGAATAAATCTGGCTAGTTCATGGTATTCCGTTCTTTGAATATTTCCTAGGATTAATATAAAAATGTTTCATTAATAAATGTTACATCTATATTCATAAAAACAATTGCTCTAAGGGTACTTTCTATTGTTATCACTGTTAAGTTCAGGCTTCAATGTGATGCTGGCCTTCTATAATCAATTAAGACAATTTACAAAAACTTTCTATGCTTTGGAAACTTTTTTTTAAGATTTTATTTATTTATTTGAGATAGAGAGCAAGAACAGGGGGCAGAGGAAGAAGCAGACTCCCCAGTGAGCAGGGAGCCCTATGTGGGGCTGGAGGATCATGACCTGAGCCGAAGGCAGAGGCTTAACCCACTAAGCCACCCAGGCACCCCTATGCTTTGGAAACTTTTTAATAGACTTACATTTACGTATCCCATCAAAGTCCAATAAAATCAACTATGACTTATATTATTGATAAGGGATCTGGAGGAGGAGGACAGTAATTTTTTTTTTAAGATTATTTATTTATTTATTTGACAGACAGAGATCACAAGTAGGCAGAGAGGCAGGCAGAGAGAGAGGAGGAAGCAGGCTCCCTACCACACAGACAGCCCAATGCGGGGCTCGATCCCAGGACCCTGGGATCATGACCTGAGCCAAAGGCAGAGGCTTTAACCCACTGAGCCACCCAGGCGCCCCAGTAATTTATATTTTTAATAAATTCTCCTTGTCTGGGGTTGGGGTCCTTTGATAGAGTAGTTTTACAATTACCACGTAACTAAATATTTTTGTCATCCTTTGTCTTTACTTGCTAATTTTATTATGTTGTGGTCAGAAAATAAGGCTGGTGGAATTTCTGCTTTATTTAAATAGAGCTTGTGTAAGTTCTTGGACTTAGTTCATGACAAATGTTTATAAATATTGCACGAACATATTAATACTTTTTAAAAATGTGTTCTATCTCTTCATGGCTTACAAGACTTTCTTTGTAACTCGTATGTCAAGTTTGTTAATTATATTACTAGTAATATAAATATCCTTATTTCTATCTCTTTGATTTGCAAAATTTTGTGCAATGTATTATAACTGTTTCTACTGTGTTATGTATTTTTGTGTAATTTCTTCAATATTTGAAACCAGTACTAAAACCAGCATTTGGAAATGCAAATATTCATGACTATAATGTCTTAATTTGGGATTATGAATACAAATATATTTTCCCATTTATCATTTTTAGACTTTTCCCCCTATATCTGATATAAAATATATCTATTAGATCCGTGCATATTTCCTAAGTGTCAAAGTGTCAAACTTTCTGTGTCATTTTGCTTTAGGTACATAAGAAGTTTGCCTTTTGAAGCACTCTTAGGTAGTTGGTGTTCACATAGATAAGTTTAGCCTACTTATTTTTTTTCAATGTAGTCTGATGACTGATAAGTTTGGTCCTATATTTATTTTGTGTTTGTATTTATTATGTTTCTAGTTTTCCTGTTTTATCTTCTTTTATTTCAGTGGGCTGATTCCAGTAATATTTTCTCCCTTTGATTGTTCAGAATTTGGTAAGTTACATATCCAGTTTCTCCTTTCCAGTGATTACTTTTCAGACTGTAAAAATAAAATACAACACAAAACAACCTTGATCTTATATTTCACTATAATTGTAAAAAATGAAATGGTTTCCATCAAACAGGCTTTGGAAGAGAAAGACAGATCTTATAATTCTCTCCCTCCTTCTCACTTCCCATATCAGATCTGGATGTCCCATGCCTGGAAAGACAGCCAGGGAGGAGTTTGAATTTGCCCTTGCTTGGGGGAAAATTATTTTAATGTGTCTTTGCCTATGCCACAGAGTTCATATTCAAGAAAGAAAAATGATGAACTGACCACATAATATTGTAAAAGGCTATTATGGGGAGGATTGAACATGCTCAAATCATGTATTTTGTTCCTGTACTGGTACTGGCCTTTCTTGGGTGCCTGGTAATTTTTGGTATCTGCTCATCTTTGAATTTGGTATTCTTGTATGCTAGGACCTATTTGTTGGGACCTAGCAGCAGAGACCTAGGATCAGGCATCAGGCCAAGCGTCCACTCATTACTACCCATTATTCTTCTGCACATTTCCAGACACTCAGGTCACTACTCTGACTCATGGGCTCGGGTGTACAACTGGGCACGGTCACCTGATGGAGAGAGCAGGGGATGGGGAAGCGGGGGCAGAGTCTGCAGCTCTGGCTGCTCCTATTTTGCCCTACTGATCTGCCTGTTCATCTCCCAGACTCCCTTCCTGCTCCCACCTTCACCACCTTTGGGCTTCAGACACCTGGGGAGCTGCACCCACCTTTGGTAAAAGTCCTCTCCTGTGTAAATTGGACCCATAGTGTCCTTCTTCGGACTAATCCCATTTACTCTTACTGTTTTGTTTTATCGTTGTTGTTGTTGTTTTTAGAGAGAGCTTAGGTTGGGGGGAGGAGGGGAGGGAGAAGGAGGGAGAAAGACTCTTAAGCAGACTCTGTGCGGAGCATGGAGCCCAAGGCAGGGTTCAATCTCATGACCCTGAGATCATGACCCGTGCCAAAACCGAGAGTCAGATTCTCCACTGACTGAGCCACCCAGGTGCCCCTACTTTTAGTTTTTTAAGGATTCCTCATAGTTTCTGTCTGCTATAGAGATATGTATTTGTTTTCTCACTCTGTTATTGATTTTGTAAGATACCTTTTGTGCAACTTTTCAAGATTTTGGAGTGGGAGGTGGAAATAAAATGAGAGTATATGAGTTCCCCATGCTTACCAAATTTCCCTTGTATTTGTCTCTCAAGATTAATTTTTGGTTAATAGAATCTGCTGAGTTTGTTTTTGCCGTCTCCATTCTGCTCTTAGTTACTTTATCAGTTTATCAGGGTGCCATCACTGACGATTTTCAGTTTAAGAATGAGGCTGTGTCTGTAACGGTTCTCTTTTCTTTCCCTCAGATTGCTTGCTCTGTATGACAGCCGCATCAGTTGCTCAGCTGGTCCTTACATATGTATAAATTAAAGTAGACTGAAGGAATGTGGGTCTTATCTACACTGGCAAAGGCAAGTCGAATTCAAACACCCATGTGTGGAACTGGACCAAATGGAAATAGCACTGAGGAAGGTCCAACTGTGGTTGGCAGGGCACAGGGGAAACAAGGACTCATTGACGTGTTCGGGTGGGTACAGAAAGCCCATACCCAGCATGGTGCACTTGGCCCTTAACTTCGGTCTGCTCAGGGACACAAGGCTTAGTGATTCCTTAAGCACCATGACTAAGCATGAGCTGATTTCCCACAGAATACACGTTTAGAAAAGTGGGTTGCATAGTGGTTAAAGGCTTAATCTCCAGATAGCAATTCTCAAACTTCTGCATGTGCCAGGATCACCTGGAAGTCTTATTCTTAAGACAGACTTTTGTCCCTCCGCAGACTTCCTGATTCCATAGGTCAGGGTAAGGCTTGAATAGTTGCATTTCTAACTCATTCCCAGGTGATGCTGATGCAGCTAGTCAGGGACACTTTGAGAATCACTGATCCAGAGTCTGACAAACTCAGGACTGAGATCTTTCTTTATCACAAGGGATTGGTCGTCTGAGCCTCACTGTACTTCACCAAGGTCCTAATAGACCAGAATAGTAGCATTTCCCTCACTGGTTTGGCATAAAGATCAATTGAGATTAAGTGAATGCTAAATTCTGAATATGCACCCAGGTTACAACAAACTCAGAATCTAGACATAATCATGATTTGCTTTGACAGTTAAGGATTAAAATTTTGAATTTTTAAAAATGCAATTTCTCCTTGTGCATACTCCTAATTTGTATTTCAGGAACTTGTCACAGGGTGTTCAAGCCTGGGTAGCCACTGCCAATCTTCCCAGTGTTAACACCTAATGCCAACCCAATTCATGGAGAAGTCCATTAATTGTACATCTAATTGGTATGATATTTTGTTTATAGCTACGTATGAAGGTAAAGCAGAGACAAAGATTACCAGAATATATTAGGCCAACATTTGTATTTTATATGTTAACATGTAAAAATCTACTGGAAACTGACAAAAATCAAACAAGGATGCCAAGCCAAAACTTAGAATCCATATTAAAAAAGTCTAGTTTTTCTTAAATACATGATGTTTTCTTAGAGCTGGTTCTCAAAGTTAGGTCCCTGATAACATCAGCATCACCTGGGAACTTGTTAAAAACCCCAGTTCTCAGGGCACCTGGGTGGCTCAGTGGGTTAAGCCACTGCCTTCAGCTTATGTCATGATCTCAGGGTCCTGGGATCGAGCCCCACATCGGGCTCTCTGCTCAGCAGGGAGCCTGCTTCCTGCCCCCGCTGCCTACTTGTGATCTCCCTCTCTGTCAAATAAATAAATAAAATCCTTAAAAAAAAAAAAAAGTTCTCAAGACCTACTTTGTGTGAACTGAACCAGTAGCTCTGAGGATGGGGGTGGGCCCTGGTGACCCACGGGTACCTGACTTTGAGAACCACGGCTCTGGAATGCCTGCATAAAGAGCAGGAATGGATGCAGCCCACCTCCCTGATTCTCCAGGTGGGGAAATGAACATCTGGAAGGCAAATGGTTCACAGCAGGTCACAGGGCAGACTGGCAGCCGAGCTGAGGTTGGGGGGCAGGTGTCCCCCCTCCTGAGCCTGCCCGGCTGTCCCAGCCTGGGTGCCTCGGCAGACCTGAGTCACTCAAGCCCCCTGAGGAAACAAAGCCTCCCCCGGAAGCACGGAGCCGCCCTTTGGAATGTGGCTGCGCGGAGAGATGAAGCAGCTTCCTTTGTTTCTGGTGACAAGGCGTTATCACAGGCCGAGCAGCTGAGCAGGGCCCTCCCAGAATCAAAGGCGCCAGGAAGACAGACGTCCTCTGGAGGAGGTGAGGAGCGGCCGCCCCGCGAGGAGGCTCTGGCTGCAGGCGGAAGGCCCGGCTCCCGGAAGCTCGGCGGGGGACGGGCCGCTGAGGGCGGAAGCCTGCTCTGGAAGGCCGGCTCTGGCTTCCTGCTGCCTGTGGGCCCCTGCAGAAACGCAGGATTTGGGGGGGTTATTTTAGTTTGCTGAGAAGACTCAGCTCCTCCAAGACATGAGCCAGCCCTGGCAGAGTGAGAGGAAGCTGGGCTTACCCAGAAATAACTTGATTGTCTCAACATGTCTCCCTGTCCCTCCTTCTACTCTTGCTTGTCTGGGAGGTGGTGGAGAGCCCACATCTGTGTCCCTGGCATGTGAGTGGCCGTGGGCTATGGATGCTTCTCCTGGTTGTTACTTTGCCGAGCAGACAGCTCCTAACACCACAGGACAAGACAAACGTCTTTGCCTTCTCGTCTACCATCCAGCCTCTCCTCCCACCTCAACACCTGTGGGGATGTATCTACTCTTTGAAATATATTTATATATATAGACACAGGTAAAATATAATATAAACAATATATAACACATATATGCTATAATGCAAAGATACATATGTATCTTAAAGTTATAACACATATGTGTTGTATATCATATACATGTGTTTATACATATAGTAAGTTGTAGGATCCAGGTGGAGACTCATTTCTGTTTGACTCCAAAGACTGTCCCATCTCATGTTCCTTAATAAAGTCCTTAAGCATACAGACCCAGCCACTTGTAGCTAGGAGATCTCAGGCAAGTCACCTTCATTTTTAGTGTCATGATTTCTTCATCTGTAAAGTGGGGATAGGAGATGGTTATCTATCCATCGTGAGGTTTAACTTTGCCATGTGTGCAAAGAGCTTAGAACCAGGTGTGCATCAAGCACTGTAGCGATTTAATGATCGCTAGTGTTTTCCTCTCTAAGACCCCCAGATGATGAATGTCCATCCATGTCCTCTGCTTCCTGCTTACTTCCAGAGGCCCTCAGAGCCTCCCTATGTGGTCTGTGTGCTGGCGGGTAGGCCCTAGCTCACCTCTGAGCAGCTGGGTTCTGTCCACAGAGTGGCCTCCTGTATTGTGGCTGCCTGCTGCTCTCTAATTAGGCCCCTAGACGGAGTTTAAAAATTGATAGGGAAGGGTGGGCTCCTTGAATGCTCCTCCGTGGCAGAGAAAGCAGAAGATAGTAGAGAAAAGAAGAGAGAGAAAAAGAGAACAGAGCATTGATGGTGCCTGCATCCTGGAGAGGAGGGAGCTGAGAGGGTGTCATGAATGGATAGCATGTATCTTATCCATACCTGGTTCTTGACTGAGACACATCCCAACAGAGTCCTATTAGGGACAGAGGTCCCAGAGGTGAGACACCTTAATCACTGCAGCCACCCCTGTGACCTGCAAAGTATAGGCCTGGCTCCTCATGGCACCTGTGTATGAGGGAGGCTCTTCTGGAGTCAAGTGTTGTTTACGTCAGTCCTCTGTGAAGGAGAGGAGGAAGAAGGGCTATGAGAACCACAGAGGAACGAGCTATAGCAGAGACATCTGGCTCCTGCTTCAACCGCTGCCTGAAAAACAGAATTTAATTGAGTGAATTTGAAGATCTAATCAATTTATTAAGCAATTCATGAATTGGGCAGCATTCCAATTCCATTCCAATTCCAGCTCCTGAGTGTGGTACAAAATGGAAGGTTTTTATAGGAAGGAAGATGGGGCAAGAGGTTTTTAGCAAAGGGTTGTTTAGGTAAGATTGTTTTGGAGGGAGCGAAAGGCAAGGTGTATATCGGCTTGACCTCACTAGTGCTGATCAGGAAATTTCAGATCGACTTTTGAAAGGGATCCCTGGGTTGGATTGAATCTGTAATTAAGTCTTGGGGGCAAGTGACTCCAATTTGGACTTGTATTTCTTTTTTAACAGAGACCACTTAGCAAAATCTGAGTAACCTTATCACTAAACCCAGGGAAGCATTTTCCTCTCTTCCTATTTCTCCAGTTGGCAACATGGAGCACTGCTATCCACTTCCTTCCTTCGCCTCACTGCCCATTCTCCTACCCCTTCCACCATTCCATCCTGCTTTGCCTCTGAAACAAGAGGTGCTATGTTTTAGATTATTGACATAAGGCCCAGAGAACTTTCTAAGGGACTTCATAGCCCAGCCATGCAGGGGTCTTGACTATGCATCTGGGCTTCCTCGGAGCCGTTGCATGAGCCTGCCTCATAGGAGAATTCTGGGCTTTCATGGCCCACCCCAGCCTGGGCTCTAGGTTGCAATGAGTGGTTTCTATTGTTCACTCACAGATGTTCATGGGAAAAAAAAATAGGGAAATTAACATTCACCAAGTCTAGGTCATGTGTACAAAGCATAAACTGCAAGTCTTTGTAATTTCTGTCAGTCGGTTCTTGATGAGGCAGTAGGTACATAAAGGAGAATTTTCAAGGAGTCAGTTATCAGTGGGGCTTGAGGAAATACATGTTTTGAGGTGGCTTCCCCATCACTGCATCATGTAATAAGATCCATTTCAGTGTTGCTCAGAAGGACCTTCTCCAATGATGCGCTTTGCCAGCCCTTGGAAGCCCTGCCATTTTGCTCATCAACGTGCTCTTGGTTATGAAGCAGGCAGTATTCTACCCCTATTGTTTCCAAAAGCCACAGTTCAGCATGTTTTCCATAAATCACTTTAATAAAAGACACATGAAAAATTTAAAATGCTCTTTAGCATGTGTGAAATGAAATTAAAAAACAGTTACAAAAATACCAAAGAATCTAGTGGGTGAATCCCCAATCAAGGGAAAAAAGAGGAAATCTATGCCCAATTCCTAGGTGAGATATCAGTTTCCTACCAGGGACAGAGTGAAGGCTGCCTTCCAGAAAGATTCGTTATAGAGGGGAAGCAAAGAATGCCAAGAAAAACAATACAGCTTGGTTTAATTAACTTAGCTGAATGCATGTTTTCCTTCTGTCATGGCAGCCCGCTAAAGGTTTCTGGCCTGAGTCACTCAACCCTTACACCTTTTACTCTTATTTGTCTTCATTCAGCCCTGAACTCCTATAGTCCTCTTCAGAAGATCCTCCATCCAGTGAGTAGTCCTGGTATCTTGATGGTCTTGTTTGCTTTGGACAACTTCCTAAGTCTTGATTTTGGTTCCTGAACTTCTGAACAGGCTAGTTTGAGTCTTCCTTACATACTACCAATGGAGCTATAAACAGGTATAAACTTTATGGAGGGAAATGTCATCAAATCTGTTATACTCTTAGACCAAGAAATTCCACTTTTATGAATTTATAATACAGAAACATGAACATAGGAATGTAAAGATATATGTATAGAGGCTACATTTGCAGACTGTTTGCAAAATCCCAACTTTTCATTGAGAGGGACTTATTCAATAAATTATGCTATAACAGAGAACCGAATTAATACATGCCATTGGAAAAACTAAGACAGGAAAAACTAAAACTAAAACATGGATCGACATGGAAGGACCCAATAGGATCTTAAATGAAAAACTGAATTGTAATACAGTATGTATAGTAAGTATTACCTGCTTAAAACGTAGAGTATACATAGTAACACAATCTGAAAGAACCTACCCTAAATGCTGATGGTGGTTTTGAGAATGAGGGAAGAGTGTGGTAGGAGCACAGCTTTCCACCATTCCCATCCATGTTAATGGAGGGTGTTTAATTCTTGCTGTTACCTGGATGATTCGTCAAGATATTTCCTTTCAAGTCTGCTCAGCTGCTTCCATTGGACCTTGTAACCAAGTGCAGAAAAACTCTACTGTCTTTTTTTACCTGTCTTATCACATCTTTTTGCTGATGAAATACATACGCTTGAATGGGAAGAACGTAAAACTGCAGGGGAAGGTAATTTGCATATGAATTTACATTGTTAACTATAAGGTTTTGGTTATTTTTATAAGACCTGACCATAAAGATTTAACAGTACCAAAAAATGGGAACGGGACAAAAATCAGCTATCTGATGTACTGATCATATGAACACAGCCATTTTGAGTCTCGTTCTTGGAAGCCTTTCGAGGAGGAAAAAAGCCCAAGATTCTGCAGATCTGCTCTGCTGTCATTTGGACCCAGCTGCATTGAGAAGGCACTTTCAAGATGTCATAGACATTGAGATGAGTCACAGCCAGCCTCACGGAGCAATGATGCAAGGGCAGGAGACCTGGACAAGAGGGCCGGGAGGGGGCCCCAAAACTGAAGCTCTCAGATACCCAGTCAGAGCAGCAGAGCTGAGCCCCTGACAGTTTGTGCTCTGCTACCGCAGAACCCACTGGTAGCAGGTACAGGTGCAGAACCATTGTCAGGGTGTTGAGACAGCATGATCAGCAGAGAGAGGGCACTCCAGGGACTCCTCCAGGGGCTCCCCCAAGCCCTGCCCCCAGGATCTTCACACGTCCCTGTGTCACCTTCCTGCCATGACATATGGACTCCTCTAGGCCCCTTAGCTCGGCCTCTGCCATGTGGGACCAGCCCACCAGGTCTCAAGGAGGCCTGAGTTCCCAGACAACCCCAGTGCTAAGATCTCAGTGTTAACTTTCCCTTTCTGGGCTCTGTGTGTGGCAGGGACACTTCTGAGGTGAGGATTATTTTAAATTCTCTCTGTAATCATTCCTTTTCCCTGTGAATTTTTGAAAGTTCTTTCCCTGACAGTCTTATTTAGGCCCATCACCTGATATCCTGCTGAGTAACTGCTTGTCACGGGTGGTCTGAGGCTTTGGTTCCCCAAGTGCCTTTGCCTTACGTTCAATGCCAGATGGATTCCATCAGTGTTTCTCTGGGCAAAAGAGGTTCTCTCCACTTTTCCAGGTTTTCTCCAGTTTTCTTGGACAGAAGATCATCATTCTGATACTTTAGACCAATTATGGTATTTCAGCACTAGCTTGGAGTCCTAATCCTAACCTTAACATTAACTTCAAACCAAAACTTGTCCCTCTCTCTTTCTCAAGGCATCCTACAAAGAAATGCCGTTAGCTGGGCAAAGAATTCCAAGCTAGGATAGAAAGAAGTCCCAGATACACTGTTAATTCACAACAGAGCTGGAGGACAGCATGTTTGGAAGGATCTCATTTCCTTAGTCTCATGCAGGTCCCACTCCTGGGTGTCTTGCTTTCCAGGCTGGTTGTCCTGTCCTACCTACCATCAATGGAATAATCTGCCTCACATCTTAGCTCTCCTCACTGTTTCTCCGTGGGCTCAGGAAACTCCAGAGATGCAGAGGGCACCCCTACCTTCCTCCACCAACCTGAGACAGTGGCGGTGATCAGAGGTCTCTACAGGTGGGGAATGACACGGGATTCTGGCAGAAGATAGTCACCCCTTATGCAAGATTATTTCTCCCTCCTGATTCTTGTCTTTCATGCACAAAGATACTGAGAGTCCCAAAGAATAGGCTACACAGGGCATCAGGGACAGTAGAACTCCTGTTCTGCACGGAGATGGGAGAGGCATTCTCCCCAGCAGGAACAGCTCCCTCCAGGCCTGAATGGGAGATTGAATAAACATCCTCTTGGCAAACTCTCTTCTCTTGGGAGGCCTGACCATCTTATTTGCTACCATGACCTTCATCACCAACCATAACAGTTATGTTAACAGACACCATGGAGACACGGCACAGGAAGTGGTCCTGACTTGCCCCTTGGGCTCTGAGGCTCTCCAGGGTCTCCATTCCAATTCCCCCCACCCCTGTCCCTGGACGGTCTACACAGGCTCCCATGCCCATCCACCCAGCCCCACGCCGGCCGCCAGCCACGGCTGAAATGAAGTGAAACTGAACTGTGAGCTGCTGTGGAGAGGCGAAACCTCCAGGGATTTGTACTAAATCCAGTCAGGATCTGTGGCTTAGTTATGAACTCGTGTGGCTTTTTGACTTCTCTGACTTTTGCCAGATTGCTGACATGTTTTTAAATGATCCAGTTTTTGTTTTTCCTTCGTCTCTGCTTCTCGGGAAGATAAAGCCTCAGGCATGTGGTCCTCGTCTGTTCCCTACAGTGATGGTTTTCTGGGCCATTGCCTCCCGCCCAGACCGCCATTCACAGCAGTTATCATTCCAACCCAGGCCTCGGAGGCGCTCAGCCCTTCCGAGCACAGGAAGCAGGCAGTGAAGAGGGAGTGCAAAGGTGTTTTTGTTTTTTCATTTCATCTATGTAGCCATATAACGGGAAATTTTGTGGGAATTCAAGAAATTGCCAGGCACCATGTGTGCTTTTACCCATTGATCTCTAATGGTTCAAGCAAATCCAGAAAACTCCCTGTTGCTTCAAGGACTGACATGATGGCAACTATTGAAGATGGTTTCGTCCAAAGCCACAAGTTGTTTTATAGCAGAGAAACAGGGTGTAGCTTTGGGGACAGTTGGCTTTGTCCTGCTAAAAGAGCCCCAGAAGATTTGGTCTGTGGGTTGTCATCTGAACTCTGCCCCAGTCCTCCTCACCCCGCCCCATCTGGGAAAGCTGCGGTGCTAAGGCTCCCCAAATTCAGCACTCCCGCAAGGTTCGAACTGGGGCTGATTAACACATTGTAACTTTCAAATTAAAGACAGGAATTCTCCATCCTCATCTGGGTTCTACACAATTACTCTACAGAAGGCTCACAAGAGGACATCAAAAGAGAAAAAATTTAAGCACCAACCTCCCACATCGCAGTTGGGATTGTCACTTCCTAAAAGAAAACTCTCGCTTGCCTTACCTAAGCCTGTGACGTCATCCTGCATGAGTTCACTCAAGATACCGAAAGCATTGGCCAGTGTTCATCTCTGTGTTGGGTGTATCAGCGCGGCCCCACTTGCACTCACTGTCGGTCTGTGGTGCTTTGAAATATGTTCACAAATTCTTGGACGCTCCCTTCAAACAGCAAACCCTTCCCCTTGAGCTCTGTGGCCTTGGTGACTCACCACTGACAAACAGAAAGATGGCAGAAGTGACAGCAGAAGTATAACTTCAGAGAATAGATGTAGTCATTTTTTATTGCCATGTAACAAATGACCATGAATTTGTCTTAATTAGCACAACTTTATTATCTCACAGTTCTGTAGGTCTTCTGCACGGGGCCCCGCAAGGCTGAAATGTGGTGTGGCCAGGACTGAGATTTCATCTGAAGCTCTGGGTCCTTATCCAAGCTTACACAGCTTATTGCCAGAATTCAGTTCCTTGCTGTTACAGGACTGAAGTCTCCGTAATTGGGCTGACTGTTGGCTGGAGACCGCTGTCAGCTCCTAGAAGCTGCTCTTGGAGTCTTGACCCATGGATCCCTCTTTGCTCCTCCAAGGCCATCAGGAAAATCCCAGGCTTTAGATGTCTCTGATCCATTTTAAGGGGCCACCTCATTAGATCAGACCCACCTGGGATAATCTGCTTTGTCATTAACTCCAAGTCAGCTTGTTAGGGGTCTTAACTGCAATGTCCCTTCTGCCACATGATGTGGCAGAGTGACTGGGATGAGATCCCATCCTAGTTATAGGTCCTGCTGACCCCCAAAAGCAGGGTGTTACACAGATCCTGTGCACCAGGGGGCAGAATCTGGGGGCCATCACAGAATCCTGCCTGTCGCTCTGAGTCAGAAAAGCTCCAGTGTTTTCCTGCTTGTCTCGCTGCCTCTCTCTGGGATCTCTCACTTTGGAGAAAGCCAATGGCCATATAGTAAGTGTACTCAAGCAGCCATGAAGAGAGGCCCACCAGATGGAAATGAGATCTCCTGCTAGCGTCAGCAAGGAACCAAGGCCTCCAGATGACAGCCCTGGGAGGAGCCTTCATGGAAACAGAACCTCTAGGCTCAGCCCAGCCTTCAGGTGACAGCAGCCCCCGCCAACATCACAACTTCAACCTCTCTCTGCAGACCCCGGGCCAAAACTGCCCAACTGAGCAGCTCCCAGATTCCTGAACCTCAAAATTGATGTGCTATAACAAATACTTGGTGTTTTAAGATGCTATATTTTCAGGCAACTTGTTACACAGCAGTAAATAACGAATACACAGACTTTTACTAAGAAGGCAATTAAAAACAGTGGGAAAATGTTGCATTAAAAAAAGAGAATAAAGGAGCACCTGGGTTACTCAGGTGTTAAACATCTGTCTTCAGCTCAGGTTATGGTCCCAGGGTCCAGGGATCAAATCCCGCATCGGGTTCCCTACTCAGCGGGAAGCCTGCTTCTCCCTCTCCCATTCCCCCTGCTTATGTTCCTTCTCTCTCTCTCTCTCTATCAAATAAATAAATAAATAAATCTTAAAAAAAAAAAAAAGGAGAATAAAAATCCCAACAAAACTGCTTTCAATTTTCAAAGACAGAGCTTTCCTCTGGGCCTTTGTCATGCCAGCCAAAGACTGAGTTACACTGTGCTCACCACTGGGTCCCCTCCCTCCTCTGCTGGGTGGGGGGTGGGGGTACAGGACAGAGCCACAGAGCCAAACCACCATTTCCCAGGGTTCTGGTGCCTCCTAGGTTCATTCTAAGTTCATCCCCCAAATTTTCCTTGTTTTGCATTAATACCTTGCTCCATGCTGAGTACCAGACTGGTCACCCTAGTGTCCTTGACCCTACTGTGCATCGCAGCTTTGGGAGGGGGCTGGGGGAGTAGAAGGCAGAGCTTGGGTAGCCAGAAAGAGGGCGCATGTGGGCTTCCCACACCCTGGCTTCAAGCCATGGCTTGACTTAAGCTATTTCATGGTGGGAAGCGACACTCTCAAGTCGGGGTTGTTTTCCTCCCAAGCTGTGAACTCAGCACTAGATGACAAATCACAGCATCTCATCCTCCTGACTGTACAGCCACCCCCCGCGCGCTGCATCCACCCCTACAGTGATGGGGAATTCAAGGGTCTGCGGGAGACAAACACCCAGGCTTTGCCTTGAGCTCAGATGAGTGTAAAGGGCAAGGTAGGCTTCAGTCTCTCCGTTCTTGCCACTCGTGGGAATCCGCTGCCAGCCAGGCTAGCCTAGACAGAGGAGGGGCAGACGGACTTGAGTGCTGCATCTTTTGCTATAGGCAGGGACAAAGAGGACGAGAAAAACCATTTCTCAAGTAGCAGCAGATCTGAGCCAAGTGCCAGTTCCAGGCGCAGCAAAGCTGAGGCTGCAACTAGTCCTATTTCAGGTCAGTTCACCTTGAGCTTGAAGGAGCAGTCAGTCACCAGCAGGCCTGGTGTGACCCAGTGCAGACCCCTCCCCCACTCCTGCCGGTGGTGAGTAATTGGCACTAAACACGGGATGTGTCTGGATTTAATCTAACCTGGGCTCAATTACTGACTCGCCTGATGGAAAGCTGCCAGGGCTCCAGTGTTTAAGCGAAGAGGGCTCTGAGATCTTCTGATCCTTGCAGCGGGGGTCCTGCCCTACCCACCGCCCCCCCCCCCAGGCTAGCAGCCAGCTACACCCACTCTGGGCCAGCAGTTGGCTCTCCACGTGCTTACCCGGCCATTACCTGATCTGATCCCCAAGAGAGAAGTGGCGTGCGGGGAGGGATGGGGTTTAGATGCTGCACCCCTGTCATGACGCTGAGAAGATGGAGGCTCTGGGTCAGTCAGCTGCCCCAGCGACGGAGCAGAAATAGCTGAGACGAAAGAGAAAACCATGGTTGGGAGTCCCTGAATGGGGCTCAGACTCCCAGCACCCCCAGAGAAGGAGACTAGCCAACAGAGGCCGGCTGGGAGAGACCTGGGCCCCGGTTCTGAGTCACCCCATTGCACCCCCAGGGCACATCCAGGTGCTGCTGGTGGCACTGGTCCCTGAGCAGCCCCTCTCTCCCTCTCGAGTATCATCCTATCCCTTGCAGGCAGTGGGTGTTCGCAGGCTTGTGGGCCATTGGGGAGAACAGACTTCTCTTCACTGTGCCTCATAGAAGCACACATCTCCCGTGTGCTGTAGCCACACAGCCTGGCCCCCACTAGGCTTGGGGCAAGCAGAGTCCTGGCGGGAGCTCTCATGCAAGAGGTGGGAAATGTCCAGCTAGAACATGCTTCTGTTTGCTTCTGGGCTAAGTAGGCACACTCAGGGGGTAATCAGGCTGCCAACTTGGAATCCCGCCCTGACTTTCCTCCGGATGTCATACTCCCCCCAAAGGGCCACCCTCCAGACCCCTACCCTGAGTTGGAGAGGATTAAAGGGACATGCAGTTGGAAGGCAATCAAATTCTCTCTCACTTTTTCTCTCTTAAAACTCTGACTCCCAGGCTAAGATGTTGTCAGTGGGAAAAACAGAATAAGTGTGTATCTCAGACATAATTCAAATGAAAAGTTGAAGCAATTGGTAACCACTAAAAGGCCATAAGACAGTTGTTCAACATGATTTGGACCAAAGTTAAAGTCCCTGGGTTTGAATCCTGGCTCTGCCATCAAACAGCTGTTCCTCAGTTTCCTCATCTGCAAGATGCGGACTATGCCAGCACTTGCATGGTTGGAACACTGTGAAGATTGAGTGAATATAGGGAAGTCGCTTAGAACAGAGCCCGGCCACCACTGTGCTCTCAGTATGCGTACTAACACAGGATGTATGTCCTGTGGAGGCTGAGGGAGAGCCGGGAGGTGGAGGCGGAGGTCAAGGTGATGGACCAGAAGATAGAGCTGACTGTCAGGACTCTTCTTTGGGAAGCGGAAGGAGAGAAGGCTGGCCTGGGACACAGGCTCAGAAGGGGGTGAGAAGGAAGGCCTGGACCTGCAGAGCATGGAGACAAAGACATTGTCTAGGTCCCGTGCTGAAGGCCCGTAGCTGCTCAGGCCGTGCGCTCATCGTGAGGAGGTCAGAGAAAGAAATGGAACGAGGGCCTGGGTCACAGAAAGGGATGAGGAAGACCAGCAGGGAAAGAAGCTAATGTGTTTTTTGGGGCCCAGGGACCAGTTGCACACATTTCAGGGGTGGGACATACAGCCCGTTCCTGCAAAATCAGTGAAAATTAGGAATATTTTTTTTCAGGGAATTGATAACTTTGTATTTGGATTTGAGTTTCCCAGCCCAGATAAGTAAGGGACAACCACCCTTCTCCGTTCTGAATTTTCTCTTCCTAGGGCTGCATTGTCTAATGTTGAGTCAGGAGCCAGACCCACTATTGACCCATGGATACTGCAAGGCTTTTTCAAAGTAGGGAGATTTGTGGGTCCCACTCCAGGAATCCCAAGCCAGCCGTTCTGGAGCAGTAAGCACGGGCATCTACAGTTGTAACAAGCGCCCCAGGGATTGGTGTGCAGGAGGTAGGACACTATGAGAGACACAGGCTGGGGCCTCACACATTGGTGAGAACCTGTTACAAAATTACTAAGAGCAAGAGCAGGACTCAAAGACCAAGAAACACAAAACTCTACTTTCCCAGACCTCAAGTGAAAACAGTTCAAGCAAGGAGCCCATACCTTCTCTTTATTTAGAATGTTCTAGAGCAACACTCTTCAAGGGAACTTTTTACAGCGATGAAATGTTGTAAGTGTACAATGCTGATATGGTAGCCATGGAACACTTAAAATTTTTAATTTCTTATATTTTTTAACTAATTTAAATTTAAATATTTGTAGTCACGTGAGGCTAGTGGCTACCACATTGGGCGGTGGAATTCTGCAGGAATGTGGATTAGACAGAGATCAGACATGGGGTCAACACTGGCTGTAACTCAGTTCCACATCGATAAGCACACACACACACACACACACACACGCACACACCACCTAGCAAAGATAATGATATCAGAAGAGTTAACAAGTGAAAGAGATTCGCTCGAAAATTGGTCCAATGGAAAGTAGAGCGCAATGCAAGACTTCTATGTGGAGTACTGGGCCTTGGATCATGTCAGCTTCTCTCTCTCTCTTTTTTTAAAAATTTATTTATTTGTTTTAGAGAGAGCATGCATGAGCCCTGGTGGAAGGGTCAGACAGAGAAGAAATGAGAATCTCAAGCAGACTGGGTGCTCAGCACACGGGGCTCGATCCCAGAACCGTGAGATCATGACCCGAGCCAAAACCAAGAGTCAGACGCCTAACTGACTGAGCCACCCAGGTGCCCCACGTCAGTTTGTCTCTTAAGAAATAACAAGGGGAAGAAGGATGGCCCTCCCATGGCCCACCGGCATACCTATATTTCAGTTGACTCCAACCAGACCATTCTGCTTCGCCAGCATCCTGCAGAGCCCATTCAGTAATAAACGAAGCTGCAGGTTGGGTGTTGGAAGGTGGCTGACGTACCCAGTGGCCAGAACACAATCCTGGGAGCTTCTCTAAGGTTATGAGCTGACAGGGGGTGAGACGAAACCAAAACCCAAACAGGAAAGCTGGCAGGGCGCCCACGGCAGAAGTAAGAGACGGTTGTCACCACTCAAGGATGTCAGCAGGTGCAATCTTCACCCCCAGCCCCTCTGAGCCCCAGCTGAGTATGACTCTTACTCCAAAGAGCTGATTTTTTTTTCCTTTAGAATTTTAAAAGCACAATCAGGCACCTAACATTGTAAGACAATTTGAGGTAGGAATGAGCGTCTCTAAGTCAGGTGACGTGGACTAGATTAGATACCCCCTGGGAAAGCATTTGGGGACCTGACAAAGGCCTTACTCAGGTGAAAAAGGATTCTTTTAACTCTACCATGGATTGGTAGGTGTAAAAACAGCTCTCATCTGAATACTGGCCTGTGGACAACAATGCCACTCTTTGGCTCATTCCCTGAGGTGTAGAGACCAGACCTTATATGGAATTTGTGAAAACCAATGTCTGACACCTTTGCAGGATGTGTGAAGTCGGGAACAGACATTTCTGGCTTGTTTCCAGCTTGCCGCAAGCAGCGCCAGGCCTGTGATATGATAATGAGGTCATTATGGAAATCATGGTAAGTCTATGAAGAGCTAGCTGAGTGTCCGATGGCCTAGCATCATGGGCCTGGGAGCTCTGGCAGTAGTTCCCCACAATTCATATTGAATTCCAGGGAGAGTTCCATGTGGCAGCCTGTTGCCACACACACCCTTCTCTGAGGTCTCTGGCCTCGGCCACATGATGAAGCCTTGAGTCAGTAAGAAAATGCAAGCATGTGAAGCCATCTGCCACCAGGAACAAATGACCACTGGCTGGTCCTCGTCTCCCAGAGGCAGTAGCAATCTGTGATTCTACCAGCGGGTGCTCCATGAACCCTCACAATCTCCCATGATGGGGATGGGACCGAGACTCAGAGGTTATCTGCCAGCAGGGGCTGCTGGGCCCTGAGATGGGCAGGCCTGCAGAGTGAATGCCCATGTCCCCCTCCGTGGTCATTCACAGCCCACCATGCAGACTGTGCTCTGTGGCAATGGTACAGCCCTTCACCCTGCTCCAGAGGCGGGGACACACAGGTTCCATAACTTTCCCAAGAGCAGAGCACGGATGTGGCACAGCAAAGATTCTACCAGAGGATCTGCTGACAACATGTTTTGCCTCTCACCTGTGCCCTCTTTGTTGATTGATGTGGAGGGGTAGGATGACTATCTTGTCCCCCATGCACCTGGATGCTCCCTCTCAGGAGTCAGAGAGGTAATGTCCTATGCTGACACTGTCACCCTCGGCCCCTCTCACCTCTCCCCTGGCACATACCTTGCTAAGACAGGAACAGTTCTCAAAGGTAATGCGAGGGACCCTGTTGATGGAATCACTCTGTAACATGAGAGGGGTGGCAGTCACATGAACCGACAGGTGATAATTTGCATGGAACTAAATACACAGAGAGAGAAGTGCAAGCTGGTGCCATCTAAGTAAGGTGGGTTAGTTGTAACAACGTCAGTTTTCTGCTTATGACACAGTTTTGCAAGACATCCCCATGGAGGGAAGCTGGGAGATGTCTCCTACTAGTTCTCACAAGCTGCATGAACCCAAAATCATCTTAAAATAAGAATGAACAACATACATTGAAAAAAACCTAATGCTCACAGTGCAAAGTGTGTTTGATTTTTTTTTAAAGATTTTATTTATTTATTTGACAGAGAGAGATCACAAGGAGGCAGAGAGGCAGGCAGAGAGAGAGAGAGGAGGAAGCAGGCTCCCCGCTGAGCAGAGAGTCCGATGCGGGGCTCGATCCCAGGACCCTAAGATCATGACCTGAGCCGAAGGCAGAGGCTTAACCCACTGAGCCACCCAGGTGCCCCGAAGTGTATTTGATTTAAGCTGCTTGAACAAAGAGGCAGTTGAAACCCAGGAGGACCTTCCTTCATTGCCCCTGTCCCCTCTTGGATCCCAGGGTTCCCACTCACCCCGCCCCCCAGCCCCCGCCCCGAACCAGGAACTGAGGACAGCCAGTGACCTTCAGGCAAGTGCTGGGAGGAGCGTTTCAACAAGAAGAGCCAGGCAGCTGAGGGGTGAGAGTGAATCAAGGGGGGGCCCTCCAGAGGCCTGGGGTGTGCACAGGGTTCCCAGCCCACAGAGGGGCAGGCAGGCCTGGCTTCTGTGTCGTGCAGGGGAATAGCCCCGTCTGTTCTCAGGTCTTCATCATGTGGCCTTCCTCCCAGGATGGGTCAGAGGGAGACTTAGAGCTAGCATGCCAACATTGTGCCCTTATTTAAAACAACCACAAAATGTCTATCAACAACAACAAAAAGTATACCATGAAAAAATATTTTTAATTAATGTGTTTTTTGTTCTTTTGTAGACTCCAAACATATTAACATTTTGATTATCCTATTTTAAGGCAAGCATGATCTTGCTAAGCTTGATTAGTGTTTATTAGAACATTATAATTTTAAGAGCATCTCATGGTCAGAGACATTTGGGAGATGCTGACCAACCTAGCCCAACAGCACCTCCGGGAAGCCCCCTCCTGGGCCCCCTGAAACCCCAGAGCTCTTTCCACCTGCTCTCCTGTGGCAGGCAGGCCATGATTGCTGCGGGAGGACTGGGCTGGTCCCATGGGTGTGAGCAAATCCATGTTCTTCCCACAGCTCAGTCTTGGGAGGGCAGGGAGATGACTGAGAGCAAAACAAGGTGGTGTCTGATCTAAGGCTCAGAGATCCTGCAACCCTGCTAATGCAAGCATGTCCACCCTTGTGGAAGCTGTTGGTACCCGTGTGTGTGTGTGTGTGTGTGTGTGTGTGTGTGTGTTGTTTTCCTTGGGATTATGACATTTCTTCCATGTACCATTCATAAAAGGCAGGGATCAGTGAGATCAGATGCCATTTCCCTTCATTAAGAGTTAGCTAGGTCCACTTCCTTTCCTGAGGCTCTGTCCTCTCTCTTGCTTAGGGGAAAACATCTCAGACCGAGTGTTCCTCTACTGATGTAAGTACAAACAGAAGGCAAGCCAGAGTGGGAATCTTGCCTTGAGTGTATTAGTAAAGAATTATTTGCATAAGTGCCATCAATTAAAAACTTAAAATATTTCCCCGAGGTTCGTACCTCATCATATTATAAGACAGCAACTTAAAACTGCTCTAAGCGGGGGAGGGGGGGAGGGCGCCTGGGTGGCTCAGTGGGTTAAGCCTCTGCCTTCATATCAGGTCATGATCTCAGGGTCCTGGGATCGAACCCTGCATCGGGCTCTCTCCTCAGCAGAGAGCCTGCTTCCCCCTCTCCCTCTGCCTATCTCTCTGCCTACTTGTGATCTCTCTCTCTCTCTCTCCCTCTGTGTCAAATAAATAAATAAAATCTTAAAAAAAAAAACTGCCCTAAGGGGATTTCTGCGTGGCTCTGTGGATTAAGCGTCTTCCCTTGGCTCAGATCATGATCCCGGGGTCCTGGGATCAAATCCCACATCAGGCACCCTGCTCAGTGGGGAGACTGCTCCTCCCTCTGTCTACCAGTGCCCCTGCTTGTGCTTTCTCTCCTCTCTCTCTCTGACAAAGAAATAACAAATAAATAAATAAATAAATAAATAAATAAATAAATAAATAAGACTGCCTTAAGGTCAACATCCTAAGCAAAAGCAATCAATCTGAGAAATAAGGAGTAACAAGTAAACCCCCTGGAAGCACGTGGCACGTGATGGATATGGACCGGCCTGCAGCACACACTGCCGGTGGGTAATTAGAAGGAATGTTGCTTATTGAGAACATGAGAGGTTGCCATTTATGTTCATCAAATTTAAACACCTAGGTTAATACAGAGATGGGGTTTCCTAGGCCTTGATATTTGTTACAAGCAACTATTTCTGTATAGCTTGGATCATGTTTTCCTTATGGCTACCTGATCAATCAATTCTTACCTACTGTGCCCCACTTACTAAAATGGGGAGCTAAAATTGTGTCCTGAAACTCCACTGTGAAGACTCTGGAAGAACAGGACAGGAGACCAATAGTCTTTGTAGCAAAGGAGTTTTTTGGCCTTTGATAGACATAACACAGGGAAATCTGAAACCCCTTTGGTCCTCTAGGACTTTGTTTATAACTCAAGAGGAGCTACTCTGGAAAGTTAAGGAACCCCAGTTTGGGAAGATGTCAGAAGACATGCAATTACTTTGAGGATATTTTTCTCAGATTAGCAGGAGTGGTGTCACCGAAGAACTCTCCAGCCCACCTATCCTCCCTTCAAATAACACCAGCAAGGTCACCGCAACAGGGGCCAAATTTTGAAGGTCAAGGCCAGAGAGTATACCCTGCCTGAGGCATATTTGTATCAGAAGAGCAAAAGGGGTAGAGTCAATCCAGATCCCTAGGGATATCAGAGCCCAAAATCGGATCAAAGGAGCAGAACTGGGGTCACTTAAACTATGTAGCCAAGATCTCAAAGCCACAAGGGCACTGACTGGATCAGAACTGTTCTGGATCAGAGTGAGAAGGTCTTGAATGAAGTCCCAAAAGCAGCATTGCCTGCATTCATCGTAGGGTACATGGTTGCCATGGACCGAACTTTTGCATCCCCCCCAAACTCATATGTCAGAAAGCTAACCCCCAAGGCGATGATATGAAAAGGTGGGAATCTTGAGAGGGTGGAGCCCTCAGGAATGGGATTCATGTCCTCATGGAAGAGACCCCAGAGAGCTCTCTGGTCCCTTCCACCAGGTGACAACACAAGAGAAATCAGCCATCTGCAAATCAGAAGCATCCGCTCACCAGCACTTGACCATGGCACCATGACCTTAGACTTCCAGTCTTCTGAGCTGTAAGTATAAACTCGTGTTATTTATAAGCCATCCAGTCTGTGGCGCTTTGTTATAGCAGCCTAGACTGATGAAGACAGTGTCAGTGCAAGCCTGCCAGCCTTGAGAGCTTAGTCTAAGTCCTATGCTTTTTCTCAGAGCTGAGTAGGATCGGACAATCTTCAGTTTGTCTATTCTTTCAAGAAGTATTCATATTCACTACATGACAGACACTGTGCTGAGCTCTGGATAAACAATAGTAAATAAGGCATAAGCCTTGACCTAAAGGAACTTATAATTTAGTAGTGGATATTAAAAATGGAAAGACAACGGCAATATGGTGTTTCACATTCCACAATGATGGTAAGTTCTGGGTGGAACTGAAGTATCTGAGAAAGGTAGTCTTGGAATGGAGATAGAAATTTTTCAGAGCTAATAAACATGTAACCTAATAAATGCATAGAGTACTTAAAGGAGATGGTCACGTGAACCATTGGGGAGTGCGTTTTAAGAAAGGGGTCAGCGGGGAGAGGAGTCAAGATGGCGGAGAAGTAGCAGGCTGAGACGACATCAGGTAGCAGGAGATCAGCTAGATAGCTTACCTAACCACTGCAAACACCTACAAATCCAATGGGAAATCAAAGAGAAGAAGAGCAACAATTCTAGGAACAGAAAATTGATCATTTTCTGAAAGGTAGGACCTGCGGAGAAGTGAATCCAAAGCGACGGGAAGATAGACCGCAGGGGGAGGGGCGGGCTCCTGGCAAGTGGTGGAGCAATGGAGCACAAAATCAGGACTTGTAAAAGTCTGCTCCACTGAGGGACATTGCTCCAGAGGCTAAACCGCGGTGAAGCCCATGCAGGGTCAGAGTAACCTCAGGTCCCACGGGGTCACAGAGCTCACAGGTATTAGAGCAGGGAAGCCAGCTACAGCGACAAAGCCGAGGAGTGAGCTCTCAGCTGAGGGATACCTTGAACCGGTCACAGGTTGGGTGAGCTCGGAGCGCGGCCGGAGGCTGGGGATCCAGAGTGACTGAGCACTTTTCTCCAAGCATGTGGCTGGAGGCCAGGGAGACAGAAGTGACCAAGAGCTTTTCTCCAAGTGTAATTGATTGAGCGCTTTTCTCCAAGCGCGACCAGAGGCCAGGGAGATGGGGGCGGTTGGGCACTTTTCTCTGAGGGCGCACTGAGGAGCGGGACCCCGAGCTCTCGGCTCCTCCAGACCGGAGATTGGGAGGCCGCCGTTTTCATTCCCGTCCTCCAGAACTCTACGGAAAGTGCTCAGGGAACAAAAGCTCCCAAAAGCAAACCCGAGCGGATTACATAGCCCGGCTCCTGATAAGGGTGGGGCAATTCTGCCTGGGGCAAAAACACTTGAGAATCACTACAACAGGCCCCTCCCCCAGAAGATCAACAAGAAACCCAGCCAAGACCCACTTCACTCACCAAGAACAGCGGAATTCCAGAGGAGAAGAAACCAAATCTTATCTGGACAAAATGACAAGGTGGAAAAACTCACCACAAAAAAAAGGACAAGTGGGATGCCTGGGTGGCTCAGTTGGTTAAGCAGCTGCCTTCGGCTCAGGTCATGATCCCAGGGTCTTGGGATTGAGTCCCACATCGGGCTCCTTGCTCAGTGGGGAGCCTGCTTCTCCCTCTGCCTCTGCCTGCCTCTCTGTCTGCCTGTGTTCACTCTCTCTGACAAATGAATAAATAAAAATCTTTAAAAAAAAAAAAAAGAACAACAGGCAGTACCAAAGGCTGGGGACCTAATCAATACAGACATTGGTAATATGACAGATCTAGAGTTCAGAAGGACTATTCTCAAGGTTCTAGCCGGGCTCAAAAAAGGCATAGAAGATATTTGAGAAACCCTCTCTGGAGAGATAAAGGCCCTTTCTGGAGAAATAAAAGAACTAGAATCTAACCAAGTTGAAATCAAAAAAGCTATTAGTGAGGTGCAATAAAAAATGGAAGCTCTTACTGCTAGGATAAATGAAGCAGAAGAAAGAATTAGTGACATAGAAGACCAAATGACAGCAAATAAAGAAGCTGAGCAAAAGAGAAACAAACAAATACTGGACCACGAGGAGAGAATTCGAGAGATAAGTGACACCATAAGATGACACAACATTAGAATAATTGGGATTCCAGAAGAAGAAGAAAGAGAGAGGGGAGCAGAAGGTATATTGGAGAGAATTATTGGAGAGAATTTCCCTAATATGGCAAAGGGAACAAACATCAAAATCCAGGAGATGCAAAGAATGCCCCTCAAAATCAATAAAAATAGGTCCACACCCCATCACTTCATAGTAAAATTTACAAGTCTTAGCGACAAAGAGAAAATCCTGAAAGCAGCCCGGGAAAAGAAGTCTGTAACATACAAGGGTAAAAACATTAGATTGGCAGTGGACTTATCCACAGAGACCTGGCAGGCCAGAAAGAACTGGCATGATATATTCAGAGCACTAAATGAGAAAAACATTCAGCCAAGAATACTATATCCAGCTAGGCTATCATTGAAAATAGAAGGAGAGATAAAAAGCTTCTAGGACAAACAAAAACTGAAAGAATTTGTAAACACCAAACCACCTCTACAGGAAATATTGAAAGGGGTCCTCTAAGCAACGAGAGACCCTAAAAGTAGTAGATCAGAAGGAAACAGAGACAATATACAGTAACTATCACCTTACAGGCAATACAATGGCAATAAATTCATATCTCTCAATAGTTACCCTGAATGTTAATGGGCTAAATGCCCCAATCAAAAGACACAGGGTATCAGAATGGATTAAAAAAAAAAAAAAACCCATCAATATGCTGCCTACAAGAAACTCATTTCAGACCCGAGGACACCTCCACATTTAAAGTGAGGGGATAGAAAACAATGTACCATGCTAATGGACATCAGAAGAAAGCTGGGGTGGCAATCCTTATATCAGATCAATTAGATTTTAAGCCAAAGACTATAATAAGAGATGAGGAAGGACACTATATCATACTCAAAGGGTCTGTCCAACAAGAAGACCTAACAATTTTAAATATCTATTCCCCTAACATGGGAGCAGCCAACTATATAAACCAATTAGTAACAAAATCAAGAAATACATCGACAATAATACAGTAATAGTAGGGGACTTTAACACTCCCCTCACTGAAATGGACAGATCATCTAAGCAAAAGGTCAACAAGGAAATAAAGGCCTTAAATGACACACTAGACCAGATGGACATCACAGATATATTCAGAACATTCTATCCCAAAATAACAGAATACACATTCTTCTCTAGTGCACATGGAACATTCTCCAGAATAGACCACATCCTGGGTCATAAATCAGGTCTCAACCGGTATCAAAAGATTGGGATCATTCCCTGCATATTTTCAGACCACAATGCTCTGAAGCTAGAACTCAATCACAAGAGGAAATTTGGAAAGAACCCAAATACATGGAGACTAAACAGCATCCTTCTAAAGAATGAATGGGTCAACCAGGAAATTAAAGAAGAATTGAAAAAATTCATGGAAACAAATGATAATGAAAACACAACGGTTCAAAATCTGTGGGACACAACAAAGGCAGTCCTGAGAGGAAAATATATAGTGGTACAAGCCTTTCTCAAGAAACAAGAAATGTCTCAAATACACAACCTAACCCTACACCTAAAGGAGCTGGAGAAAGAACAGCAAAGAAAACCTCAACCCAGCAGGAGAACAGAAATCATAAAGATCAGAGCAGAAATCAATTAAATAGAAACTAAATGAACAGTAGAACAGATCAACAAAACTAGGAGCTGGTTCTTTGAAAGAATTAATAAGATTGACAAACCCCTGGCCAGACTTATCAAAAAGAAAAGAGAAAGGACGCAAATTAATAAAATCATGAATGAAAGAGGAGAGATCACAACCAGCACCAAAGAAATACAATTATAAGAATGTATTATGAGCAACTATGTGCCAGCAAATTTGACAATCTGGAAGAAATGGATGCATTCCTAGAGACATATAAACTACCAAAACTACACCAGGAAGAAATAGAAAATCTGAACAGACCCATAACCAGTAAGGAGATTGAAACAGTCATCAAAAATCTCCAAACAAACAAAAGTCCAGGGCCAGACAGCTTCCCAGGGGAATTCTACCAAACATTTAAAGAAGAATTAATTCCTATTCTCCTGAAACTGTTCCAAAAAATAGAAATGGAAGGAAAACTTCCAAACTCATTTTATGAGGCCAGCATCACCTTGATCCCAAAACCAGACAAGGATCCCATCAAAGAAGAGAATTACAGACCAATATCCTTGATGAACACAGATGCGAAAATTCTCACCAAAATACTGACCAATAGGATCCAATAGTACATTAAAAGGATTATTCACCACGACCAAGTGGGACTTATTCCAGGGCTGCAAGGTTGGTTCAACATCCACAAATCCATCAATGTGATATAATACATTAATAAAAGAAAGAACAAGAACCATATGATACTCTCAATAGATGAAGAAAAAGCATTTGACAAAGTACAGCATCCCTTCCTGATTAAAACTCTTTAAAGTGTAGGGATAGAGAGCACATACCTCAATATTATCAAAGCCATCTATGAAAAACCCACTGCAAATATCATTCTCAATGGAGAAAAACTGAAAACTTTTCCGCTAAGGTCAGGAACATGGCAGGGATGTCCATTATCACCACTGCTGCTCAACATAGTACTAGAAGTCCTAGCCTCAGCAATCAGAGAACAAAAAGAAATTAAAGGCATCCAAATCGGCAAAGAAGAAGTCAAACTATCACTCTTTGCAGATGATATGATACTATATGTGGAAAACCCAAAAGGCTCCACTCCAAAACTGCTAGAACTTGTACAGGAATTCAGTAAAGTGTCAGGATATAAAGTCAATGCACAGAAATCAGTTGCATTTCTTTACACTAACAACAAGACAGAAGATAGAGAAATTAAGGAGTCAGTCCTATTTACAATTGCACCCAAAACCATAAGATACCTAGGAATAAACCTAACCAAAGAGGCAAAGGATCTATACTCAGAAAACTATAAAGTACTCATGAAAGAAATTGAGGAAGACACAAAGAAATGGAAAAATGTTCCATGCTCATGGATTGGAAGAACAAATATTGTGAAAATGTCTATTCTACCTAAAACAATCTACACATTTAATGCAATCCCTATCAAAATCCCATCCATTTTTTTTTCAAAGAAATAGAACAAATAATCCTAAAATTTATATGGAACCAGAAAAGACCTTGAATAGCCAAAGGAATATCGAAAAAGAAAGCCAAAGTTGGTGGCATCACAATTCCAGACTTCAAGCTCTATTACAAAGCTGTCATCATCAAAACAGTATGGTACTGGCACAAAAACAGACACACAGACCAATGGAACAGAATAGAGAGCCCAGAGATAGACCCTCAAGTCTATGGTCAACTAATCTTCGACAAAGCAGGAAGGAATGTCCAATGGAAAAAAGACAGCCTCTTCAACAAATGGTGCTGGGAAAATTGGACAGCCACATGCAGAAAAATGAAATTGGACTATTTCCTTACACCACACATGAAAATAGACTCAAAATGGATGAAGGACCTCAATGTGAGAAAGGAATCCATCAAAATCCTTGAGGAGAACACAGGCAGCAACCTCTTTGACCTCAACTGCAGCAACTTCTTCCTAGGAACATCGCCAAAGGCAACAGAAGCAAGGGCAAAAATGAACTATTGGGATTTCATCAAGATCAAAAGCTTTTGCACACCAAAGGAAACAGTTAACAAAACCAAAAGACAACTGACAGAATGGGAGAAGATATTTGCAAACGACATATCAGAGAAAGGGCTAGTATCCAAAATCTATAAAGAGCTTAGCAAACTCAACACCCAAAGAACAAAGAATCCAATCAAGAAATAGGCAGAAGACATGAACAGACATTTCTGCAAAGAAGACATCCAGATGGCCAACAGACACATGAGAAAATGCGCCACATCACTTGGCATCAAGGAAATACAAATCAAAACCACAATGAGATACCACCTCACACCAGTCAGAATGGCTAAAATTAACAAGTCAAGAAATGACAGATGCTGGCGAGGATGCGGAGAGAAGGGAACCCTCCTACACTGTTGGTGGGAATGCAAGCTGGTGCAACCACTCTGGAAAACAGTGTGGAGGTTCCTCAAAAAACTGAAAATAGAGCTACCCTATGACCCAGCAATTGCACTACTGGGTATATATCCTAAAGATACAAACGTGGTGCTCCGAAGGGGCACGTGCACCCGAATGTTTATAGCAGCAATGTCCACAATAGCCAAACTATGGAAAGAACCTAGATGTCCATCAACAGATGAATGGATAAAGAAGATGTGGTATATATATGCAATGGAATACCATGCAGCCATCAAAAGAAATGAAATCTTGCCATTTGTGACGACGTGGATGGAACTAGAGGGTATTATGCTTAGCAAAATAAGTCAATCAGAGAACGACAACTATCATATGATCTCCCTGATATGAGAAAATGGAGATGCAATGTGGGGGGGTTGGGGGGTAGGCAAAGAAAAAATGAAAGAAGATGGGATTGGGAGGGAGACAAACCATAAAAGACTCAATCTCAAAAAACAGACTGAGGGTTGCTGGGGGGAGGGGGGACAGGAGAGGGTGGTGGGGATATGGACATTGGGGAGGGTGTGTGCTATGATGAGCGCTGTGAAATGTGTAAACCTGGCGATTCACAGACCTGTACCCCTGGGGATAAAAATACATTATATGTTTATTTAAAAAAAATTTTTTTAAAAAGAAATAACATAATTCAACATTTTGAATTTTTTAATTTTCCATATTTGAAACTATAGCTTAAAATACAATTTAACATTGTATTATTGTTTTATATAGCATTAAAATGCTTTTAATAAAAACATTGCAAAATAAAAATAAATAAATAAATAAAAATCTACTTAAAGTAAAAAAAAAAAAGAAAGAAAGGTGTCAGCGTGCACCGTAGAAGCTTCCTTAACCGGCTGCTACTCAGCTGATGTTCTGGATTCCTGGACCCTCCATCTTCTCCCTTTGCAAACAGGCTGAAGGCACATGCAGAGCGGGCTGCCCCGGGGCTGTTCCCCCCTCCTCTTTCCCTAGTTTGACAGTTCCATTTTTCCCAAATCTGCTTATGATTGTTATACTTGTTATCAAAGCAGGTTACTTTAAGTAAATGTTATTAAAATTGATGAACTATGGATTCAAAGAATATAGTTTCTGTGAAAGTGAAATGGTAAAGTTGGAAAAAGCTGGCTAAAGTTTGAGCCACTGAAATATAATGGTATTGAATCAGGTGTAGCAGAGAAACTGTAAATTATCGGAGAAATAAAATAGTGACATTCCATTAGGATCCTATAAGCAGATTGTTCCAACAGTTGTAAACTTCTTAATCCTTTTAAAGAAATTAACACTGGAATTTGTAGAGGATGCAGTACCGATGGGATTTGTGTAAGAAAGACTAAGGCTCTCCTACCAGGGCCTTAACCTAGAAAGAGGCATTGGCTTTATATCAAAAGATTAGGGAACAAACGTTCATGTGTAAGTTTAATGTGACAGAAAATATTTATGATGCCCAAATATTATTTGTGTGATTCTTTGCTTAATTGGCTTTTTGATAAACAAACCAACCAGAGACCCCAAACCATTGGACTGGAGACCTCCTAGGCGCCAAGGTCTAGCTCGAAGAGAGAGCATGAGAGAGAAAAATCAAGTAACTCGGAGTCAGTGCAGGATTGAGTCCGGTGCTAGAACACTGGGAGGATGCTGGTGGTGAGTTGAAACTGAGGGAGATCAGAGCTCTGTCAGGGACCACAGGGTGCCGAGCAAGGCTGTGAGCATGCTAGCAGCATCATGATTTCAGGGTGCGCTTTGAGATGAAATGCGGATTACAGAAAGTGACCCCCAGGCAATCTAGTACTCATGCACAGATCCCCTTGCCCACACTGGTCCTGGAGACTGGTGATGCCAGGACCCTCTATTCTGAGAAAAAAAAAATTTTTCATTTTGCATTTTCTTATATGGCAACAGCCTTAGAGAAAATTGTATGTAATCATATGGCCACGAACAAGTGTGAGACTCGTGTTCCTAGTTCTGGGGAGGGTCTTGTGCTCATAAGGAAATGGTGAGCAATGCCCTATGTTCTACAGATGTAGAGCACTTCACGACATCCCCAACATTTTCTACTCATCATAACACCTTAAAACAGTTTTTCCTCCATTATTCTCACATTCAGTGTGTTGTTCTCATAGTACGTTTGAGGACATGAGCTATAAAAAAGCACATGCGTTTAGGGTCAGTTCTGGGTTCAAGAGCTGCTTCTACTACTTGGCAATTTTCTCCTCTTGAAACTTACTTAAGCTCACTCACTTCTGTCTCCTCATGTCTGAAGCAGGGAGATTGATGGCCACTAGGCAGTGTTAAGGAGCAGTCTCAATTATTACCAAGACGACTTTATATTGTTCACTGAGCACTCTTCTAAGAACTGTACGTTTACTATCCAAGAACTGTTATGACAATATAATAAAGTACTATCACCATTTTACAGATCTGGAAACCAAGACTCATGTTATAAAATGACTCCGTCAAGGGCACAAGCCAATAAGTTATATGAGAGAAAAGTCAAAGAAACTGTCTTTAAGAATGTAACCTCTTAAAAAATATACATACACTTTTAAAAAATGAAAAACTTAAAAAAAAAAACAGGAAGAATGTAACCTCATCACTACATGAGAAACTTGACTCACATGCATCCAAAACTTTGGCTCCTGGTTGTAATTTCCTGTGAAGTTCCCTCTTCCATGGACATCCTCTCCGTGTGGATGTTCAGCCCTGCACAGACATTCCCCTTGCTTTCTTTCATCTTCCTTCCAGAACTCCAGTCCCTTGCCCTCCAAGAAGACAGAAATTTCTATCATGGCCTCAAATGCAGGCAGTACACAGAAATACTAAGGCAATGTAGGATCTGAGGAGAATGCATGGTTGAAGAACACAACTGATGAAGTTTGAAGTCAAGCCCACTGCCTTAGTAACTCTTTGATGTCTATGGCCACAGGCTGAATTTCTCCAGTATCAGGCTTCTGGTAGGTTCTATATGGTCATTTGGCTTATGTTTCTCAGGAAGTGTCGAATTCTAATAAATATGAGCAGAACAACATAAAGAAAATGAGTTTGCTCATGTTCATCCAGCATGTTTCTTCCTCAGCATAAATTGTTCATCTGAATCCCAGGTTAGGCCAGCCTCCTGAGAAATAATTCTCAGAATAAAGCAAATAGTCCTTGACTGCTCGTCTCAGCACCATTGGTGCACTCGCTCATTTTAACTTCATAATCACCATATGAGGTAGACATCACAATCACCTCTGCTTTGCAAATGAAAAGGCAGGCACTAAGGGCAAGTAGTAACTTCCCAGCCGGTGGCAGGATTCATACTTCTTCCTGGGGTTAGATACTGTTAGAGTTTGAATTGTGGCTTTACAGACTTATAGATCTATCTAATTATCTCTTTGTGTCTGTACATACTACTTTATGATTTACTCTTTGAAACAACACACTTTCAAATAAAACATAGTTATACAAGCCATAGGAAAGTTAAGCATTGCAAAGACTTCTGAAATAGCCATGATCCCGCAACATGAGTTTCTGAAGGAACAAAACCCCCCACATACTAAACCCCATAGAGACAAAAACACGTCAATGGGCTCAGCATGGCAGCCCCAGTGAGCCTTGGCCTGGCCATTGTCTGAGCACGTTCCAGACTACAACACAGAGTTTTGTACAATTTGTGTTTTCCCACAGTAGAACCTCCCTTCAAGAGTCTAAGAATCCTGAAGTGTAGCTAACTCAATGCATTTAAAAGGAAAAAAAAAAGAAATAAAGAAAGCTCAAGCTAAATTTTATCAGTTCCCAATGGCATGAAGTCATGACTTACATAATTTTTAGTTCTCACTGATGTTAATTGCAAGTGTGAATTTGATATTCTGACAGTATCTATCAAGAATGAGTAGAAGAGCCTTGAGGACATTATACAAGGTAAAATAAGCCAGGCATGCAAAAGAATAATATGGTATAATATGAGGTATCTAGAGTAGATACAGAAGGTAGAATGGTGGTCTGAAGGGAAGGAGGGGGTTGAAGGGAAGGAGGGCTAAAGGGAAGGAAGAATGGGGAGTTGTTTAATGGGTATGCGGGGTCAGTTTCTGCAAGATGAAAAGTTTTGGAGATTTTATGTACGACAATATAAGTGTACTTAACACTACTGATTTAGTAGTAATAGTAGTTTAGTAGTAATAGTGGTTGCAATGGTAAATTTTATGTTATATAGGTTTTACCACAAAGGTTTGGTATTTAAAACAAAATAGAATGAGCAAAGGATGAATATCCTTCGTATGCTATGCTTCTCTGTATTTTCACTGTCCCAGAATTAAGATTACTCTGTAGGATAGCCCTGTTCTCTTAGAATAATCTCAGTTGACTCTTATCATCCTTGCACAATCACTCACGGTGTACTTTTCACTCTTCAGTGTCATGGGTGATAGTTATCATGCTCATCTTATCCAATATGCCTTTGGTATTAAAGAACAACCAGAGAGCTCAAAACCAGGGAGCACATCGTGCCTATCATTAGCATCCACATTCATTCATTTACTCCTTCATTCATTCATATGAGAAGGACCTCTGCAAATCTTGTACCTGTTATGGCTCTGGGTCCTACATTGGCGTGTAGGCAACTGTCTTCCCAGATAGCCTATGGCTTCCACAGGGGCAGGACTGGTATCTAATTTATCTAATATCCCCAGATCTCAGCTCAGGGCCTGAAACACTTCAGGTTCCCAGCAGATGTCTGCTGAATTGTAAGAGGTCCTGGTTCCCACTGAAAGGCAGCAGCGAAAGGGGGCTGGTCCTCAGTAGTGTTGAACTCTCAGAACAGCCTTTCCCTTCTGCCCTTGGGGATGGCTTCTTTGGATGGGCAGACATAGGGAGAGTAAGGGCCTCAGTTAAATTGCTTTCTCACATGTTACCCACTTCCAAGTGCCTTTTATGGTCTTTATTGTTCCTGATGATTCTGTCTATGTTTTATTTTTTTAAACAAACTTAGAAATATTTCCATCAGTCCTGAAATAGATGCTCACAGTAAGCCAATAAATTCTTGAAAAAGCTTGTCCATGTCCCCGTAATGTAAGTTACTCATTCATAAATCAGAGCTTTGAAACTCTGGTGCAATGGCTCAGCCAGCTGGTCTAATTATCCCAGCTCGGTGGCAGGCTTTGGAAATCTGGTCTTGGTTTCCTCTTTCCCAGGCAGCGGTGCCTTCAAGGTGAGTTTCAGGGAGTCACTACCTCAGCTGCTACACATTTGTCTCCAAGCGTGGGATTGAATCACAAAGTATGTTGTTTCATTTCTACTAGCATGCATGTGAAGCCCCTTCTATGCCAGGTGTATTATGATATCATCAGGGCTGGGCACTCCCAGGAAAGCTCTTGGGTAACCATATTGTAGGGGAAACAGACATACCACAAGCTAGTGGGCAAAGAAAAGAATTGCAGTTCATGATAAGTGCTCTGGAGGAAGTAAGGTGATGGGATCAAGAGTGACCTGGGTTAAAGCCTGGAAAGGAGGTGGGATATGGTAGAAGCCTAGGGTGCAGCCTCCCCGGGTGGTTCTTGCTGTTGGCCCCCCCACCATCTCCTGTCTAAAGTTGGACTCATAACTTTGTCATGAAGATTCTTTGTTCAATGGACCCATCTGTGTCTGAACTGGAGGAGCTGCATATGTGAAACATGCCTGCACACCCTGCCCCTCCCCCTCCAGAAGCTCAGGTGGAAAGTCACCCAGTCCACATGCCCCCATTCTGTCATCTTACTCGTGCGCTTGCCCAGAGTTCCTTCCCTGCTGGTCCCCCTGCTTCCAACATCTCCACGTCAAGCAGTCTATCTCTAACCTCACCCCGCTCATGGTGCTGCTACTTCGAGGTTTTCAGGATGCCTCACTGCATGCACATGCTGCTCTCGGGTGTCAGCGTGCCCCTATGACCAGCACTGGGTCCTTTGCACTGCTGTCTTGGCTCCTTTCCCAGGCCTTGTGCCTCACAGTTTCCTCACCTTGGGAGAGGTCTTCCCCTGGATCATGGTGAAGGTGCCTCTGCCATCCTTCCCTCCACCGCCTCTGACTCTGTTCAGATTCAACCCATTCTACAGGGAGTGACTTTCTGGTTCCCCCTCCTCCTTGGAACTGTCACTGATAAGCATTCCTTGGAAATCTTAGAGTCAGTTCTACTGTGTTAGTAACTGAACACTTACCATGTACAGTCTTGTCTTCTTCCTTAAATAGACACCCCCTTGGCAGATAATCATCTCATCTTTTGGTCATTAGCCAATTTCACATAGGACATATCGTGGCACTCTGTCAAAAGAAGAACCTTAATGAATCTGGCATTCATCAGGAAAGAGAAAAATTGCTCCCCAGAACATTATAAATTAACAACTAAGATGTGTATTAAGACATTAAGAACACTTGTAGAAGAAAGAACATAAGATGAGAACAGAAAGTAATAAAATAGGGAAAAAATACACTAGAGAGGATAAATAAAACCAAACTTGTTTTGAAAAGACTAGTAAAAAGGATGTACTCTGGGCAAGATTGGCCAAGGGATAAATAGGTAGCTCTTGATGGTTCTTAATCCAAATGTCATCCAGATGTTGGGCTTAATTTATCAAAACAATTCTGAAATCCCTGAGACATTCCAATCTGAACCTACTGGTTCATTAACATTTACTTAGCACTCCTCTCTAGGCCTCTCCTCCCATTGCCGTGGGGTCTTGAGCCCCAGATCTAGTGTGCTGAAGAGGAGGAGGTGGAGGAGGAAGTAAGCAGGGGACGGGAGCATGTTAAGCTCCATATTTTCCTGGAATAAGAGATCTTAAGCAATTTGGAAGATAAAGATGCCATCTCTGAGTTCCCAAAATGTCTACAGGTCATTAGAGAAGAGAGGAGAGCCCAACAACATTCAACCTGGCATCTTCATCTGTCACTAAGGAACCAGGGTGTCACTCTTAAGGGGAACCACAGAAGGGTAGAAGGCCTGGCCTGTTCTACAGTCAGCCCCACACGGATTCCAACACAGCTAACCAGCCCTGCGGCTCTAGGGGCCCCAGCTCCTACTTCTGAAAAGTGGGAATTCTAACTTACAAGGCTATTGTGACAATAAGACAAAGTATATGAAGTGCCCAGCCCGGCACAGATGGTCAGTGAACAATTGCTACTATGATTGTACCTGATGACCTCATAGGGTGCTTTGTCTGTTTTGTTGTTTTGTTCTTTTTACTCCATTTTTCTAAAAGGAAAGGGACCCGGGTCACTCAGGACGTTGGGGCTGACAACCTCAGGGATACTAGAGGTGGAAGGAAGAGCAGGGCTCTGGGTTCCCCGAAGTCCCTGGCTGAACGGCATTACTCCTCTCGCTTTGGGAGATCTTGTCGAAGGCTGCAGGAAACACTCCTGTGGCACCCCTGCTTTCTAGGCAGGAGGTGAGGTGTTTTAAGGTTATAAAAGAGTAGGTCTAAACCGTGGGGAGATTCTTCTGCTTTTCAGAACTGCCCCAATTTCCCATTAAGAGCTTAATAGTCATTACTCAGGAGAGAAGATGTAGGAAAAGGAGAATTTGGGCCTCAGAGCTGCTTAACAAGATCCCTAGTTTCCCTAATTTACCCCCTCAGCCTTGAGGAAACATTCTCTCCTCCTGATTCCACAGTTTCATGTTCCCCTGGTTGTCCTCCCCCTCTCTGGGGTCCAACTCAGGCTCTTTGTGAGCCCCTCCCACCCGAATAAGCACTGGGTTCCTGTCTATGCTCGTACTGATTTCTTTCTCCTGGGGCACCCCCATCCCCACAGCATCATCAACTTGCCCAGAATGATCAACATGTCCCCCCTGCTCATCCCACCTCTGCTTCAGACCCACACGCCTGACTACCTGCACAGCCTCTCCATTTGATGGTTCCAAGCATCTCAAGCTCAACATGCTCTTTGTCCCAAATCTGCTCATCATTTTTATCTAAAGGCCCCTCTCCAGGTCCTTCGGCTCAGTGCGTGGCTTCCACACTCCCCAGGGGAAGACAGCAACCAGGAGATCAGACTTGCCCTTTCCATCCCCAGACCACACACCATCAGTCACCTGGTCTGGTGAATTTCACATCTGTCTGCCACTCTTCTCCGTCTTCACCACACCCCTCTCCATTCAGGCCCCACTACCTCTGTCCTAGTATCTGAAGAGCCTCTGACTCATGTCCCAGTCACAGATTGGCCTCTCCCATCTGTTTTTCACCCTGCCATCAGCACCATCCTTCCAAACGCACCAAATGCACGCTGGATGGATTGCATAACACTTCCACCACATTAGAGTCTTGTAGGACTCTATTTTGATGAAGCTCAGCTGAGGACAAGAAAATAGCTACCCCTGGAGGTGGGGTAGGGCTGACTGTGAGGGCAGGAGGGAGTCCTGTGCAGATCTGGAAATATTCTGTGTTATGATCCAGGTGACAGTTACCTGGGGGGATAAATAGGTCGACATTCATCAAGCATGAACTGAACATTTGACACATTACCACATGTTAATGATATGTCAAAAAATAAAAACAAAATTTATAAATCTACACAATCTATTGAAAAAGGAAAAAAATTTAAAAACCCATCAGGTCTCTTAAATCTCTTTTAGGGTAAAACCAAATATTTCAACATAGCCTATGTTTATGATGTCTATTTATCTTGGCTGGTCTGGCACAGTCTTGGCTTACACCTAAGGTCCTGGTATAATTATTAGCATGCTCAATTTGTATGATCAATTATATGGCCATCTCCCTCCTGCCTCTGGGCTTCACCCCTGCTGCTACTCAGTTTATCCAGTTAACAACTCATTCCTCAGATCCCAGCTAAAATATTATTTTCTCTGAAATGTTTCTCTGAAAAGTTTCTTACTTAGCTCCCAATCAGTATGAGGATGGTCCCTCTGCTAATTACACCAAGAGTAATCTGTATTTCCTTCTCCCCACTCAAGTCAGTTAGCAAATTAGGATGGCAATATTACCATCCTTGTAGTTTTGACATTTATTTAGATGTATTCATTTTCTTCTATTATAGGTATAAACCCCTCATTTTATAGGTGACGTGACTGGGACTCAAAGATAATAAATGACTCCCCCAAGATCAACCTGTCAATTATTGCCAGAACCAGGACCAGAACCCATGAGAACCCTGATTCAGGGTCCAGATTCCGTAAGTTACTGTAGTGATTAGATTTTTGGTGGAGTTCTGGTGATATGGTTCTGAATATAATTTCCAATTCTTGGGACTCACACAACAATTCAGAAAGCATAGAAGATTTAATTTATTGTCTTTGATCCTATCAACTATTCTGGAAGTTTAATTTTTTAAAAAACCCTGGAGTGAATAAAACCCTTAGCTGAAGCTTTAGCTACTAGGCCTTCCCTGTTGGGGTATAGTCTAGAAGTTAAAAGTGTCTATTTATTACTAAGTGTTCACTCATCCAGAACTGGTCCACCAACACCAGTGGCTAGACAGCCCATACACTGGCATCCTGTATGGATACAGACCACTAGAATGAGCTCAGGCAGGAAGCTTGGACTCAGGTCACACTGTCCAGATCAGTCCCAGCTCCATCCCTACGGAATGTGTGTGACCTTGGGGAAGTGATCTAACCTCTTGAGAACTGAGTTTCTCATCAGAAAATCTGGGAAATATTAACACCTACTTCATAAGATTGTTTCAATGACTTGATACGATAATCCATTCAAAATGCTTAACATGAAGTGAGCATTAGTAAGTCCCAGTTCTTTCTCTTGTTCCCTCCCTCCCCCTTCTCCTCCCCTTTCACTTCCTCTTTCTTTTCTCCTTCTTCTCTTCTTCTTCCTCTTCCTCTTCCTTCTTCCTCTTCCTCTCCTTCTTCTTAATGATAGTCTAAATAATAAAACCACATCTTTTTAAGATGAAGATTCTTTTCTATTGGCCTCAGGAAAACCACAATGTGTGAGCCAAAAAGTGATGGGCATAGGAGATGGGGTCGTGTTTATATTATATCATCCATTTGAGTTATCTTACCGCTTGAGATGTTCTTAGGTCAAGCTTCAGTTTTTTACATCCTTTCTAATAGGTGTGTACTAGAACTAAAACACATAGGTGTGTTTGTCCAGAGTAGAGACGATAAGCCCACCATTCACCTGCCTAGAAGCCACACTAGTCTTCCTGTAGAGTAGCCTCAAATAGGATGCTTTGGGGTCACAAAATCATTGGTTGACTCACACTGAGCCTTTTGAAAACCTGTTTAATAATATGAATTATTCATGATCCCAGGGTCCTGGGACCAGGTCCTGCATCGGGCTCCTTGCTTGGCAGGGAGCCTGCTTCTCCCTCTCTCTGCCTCTCTCTCTCTCTCTCTGACAAATAAATAAATAAATTTTTAAAAATATGCATTATTCCAAAATCCCAAGTAGAGGGCAAGGCTGCAGGGGTCAGGTTATGCTAGCAAACCACCTTCTGACAGAGAGACGTTCAAAAGCAGTTCCTCTGGCAAATATTTGCCTGATTTGGGCTGTTAGCGCAAATCTTGCTTTGTTTATCTGGAGATCACATAACCTTTCAAGTTTATGTCTAACTGGCAGCTGCAGGCCCTGGCAACCACACAGCTGGGCAGATGTTAGAAATCTGAGCTGAGTTGTAGCAGCTGGAATGTCCCAGTGGGTTCCCTAGAGCTGAATTCTGGGAGGAAAGCAGGCAAATGGCTTTGGAGACTCCATCCTTCTCTGCCCAGTCTCTGATGAGTTGACCTATCATTGCCCACTGTGACTGGACTGCAGTCACCTTCTGTACATGAAAATCATATATAGAAAGTCATGTCATTGACCATCTGTAGGACAGCAGGCCCCAGAGCTATTGTGCTGGCTAGTGGATGGAGTTTTGGAGTCAGTGTCATCATTGAGATAACATTTTGTAATCTTTCTAGCCAGAAATCAATAGATCCGAGTTTCTGATCTATGTTATTTTCCTTCTCTTTTTAAAGAAATTTCTTTAACCTTTTTTTTTTTTTTTTTTTTCAAAGCAAGTCTACTAGCAAGACATTTCCATAGTTTGTGTCTGAAAGTCTTTATTTCTCCTTCAATTTGGGGAAATGATAAGTTTGTAGGGCACAGAATTCTAGGTTGGTGAGGTTTTTCTCTCAACACTTCAAATAATTCACATCCCTCTCTTCTGGCTTCCACGGTTTCTGATGAGAAATCAGATATGATGTTATCCTTGTCTATCTGTAATAAGGTGATTTTTCTTCTGGCTTCCTTCAGGAATTTTTCTTCATCTTGACTGTTTATAGTTTGAAAATGATATGTCTTGGTATAGGTTTTTTGAGGTTTTTTTTTTCTTTTTGGGGGTTTTTTTTTTGGAGAGGGTGGTTTTATGTTTTTGTTATTGTTGTTGTTTAACATTTATCCTGTCTGGTGTTCTATGAAATTCTTGAATCTGTGGTTTGGTATCTAATATTAATTTGAGGAAATCTTTATTATTATTATTTCAAATATTTCCTCTGATTCTTCCTCTTTCTTCTCCTTCTCATATTCCCATTAAGCATTTATTATACCTTTTGTAGATGTCCCACAACTTTTGGATATTCTATTCTGGGTTGGTTTGTTTATTTGTTTGTTTAGCTTTTATTCTCTTTGGGGGTTTTTTGGGGGGGAGGGAGTGAAAATTCTACTCTATATCCTATAGCACAGGGATTCATTTCTCAGTCAAGTCTAGTCTACTAATAAATCCACCAAAAACATTCTTTATGTCTGTTACAGCGTTTTTCTGATCTCTAGTCTTTCTTTTTGATTCTTAGGATTTCTACCTTTCTGCTTACATTGCCCATCTGTTCTTGCATGTAGATACTTTATCCTCTAAAGACCTTAGAATAGTAATCATGGTTGTTTTAAATTCCCACTCTGATAATTCCATCACAGTCATGTTTGGTTCTAGTGTCAGGGGAGGGGAAGCATCCTATAGTCCTATGATTAGGTGTCTGCCTTTTAAGTAAGCCTGTGCCTCTGGACTGTGAACTTCACAAGTGTTTCTCTGTGTTTTTACTCACTTAGGTGGGGCAAGATGGCTAGAGTGGGCTGGAGTTAGGTATTTCTCTTCCCCAGGCCAGTTCAGTTTGATAATACCTCAGCAGGTTAGGCCCTGGTTAATTGTTTCCCCTGAGGTCAAGCTTTGTTAAGAACAGAGTGCTCTGGTTCCTTTTCCTCTTCTCCTGCCAGAACCATGAGGGGATTTTTCTCTGATATTTATGGTGGGCACCTGGTCAAGTTCCTGGAGGCAAATCTTACAATATTGTGGAAACCCATTATGACTGGGTCCCCCTAGAATTTTTAACTCTCAGACTTGTCTGTTCTGAGCCTCTAGCAATTCAGCTACTGTTCCAATTTTCCTACCCTACCACTGGTTCCCAAGGCAGTTTTCTCCCATGAGTCTTTGTAAGCTGTGACTCCCTATATTTGCCTGTCTTTCCAATCTTAGAACCTGTGGTTTGCCCTGAGTCCTCTCCTTTCTTAGAGATCCAAGAAGAGTTGCTGAATTTCAGTCTATTCAGCACTTTTTTCCTCTATCTCTTACTGATTTCAACAAATACCTTGAGGGGAAAACCACCAAGTGTTGGGCTGATTTTATGTGGTTCACTCCTCTCACAAATTTCTGCCACTTAATTCCTAGCTATGCTGGTATCTCTTCAATGCCTTCAAAAGATGTTTATTTTGTGTTATATCTGGATTTTAAAATTTTTCTTGGCAGAAGTGTCAGTCTGCTTCAAGATACTCTATTTTGGTCAGACTTAGAAATCCCTCTAATTTTCATTTTATGAGAGACAGACTAACATACATCAACAATTCTAGAATTAGAAAGATCTGTGATTCATTTCTGGCTCTGCCACTTACTGATTTTGAGAACCTGAACCTGTTTACTTAACCTCTTAGTGATCAAATTTACTGAGTCCTATGACTGTTGGATCTAATGTTTTAATGGAGGGGGGAAAAGTAATAAGAATCAATAAATCAATACATTTACAAAATCTGATCAATGTTGTGAAGAGATGACAATTATGCATCATTGGCATACAGTAATATTTAATGATGTGGGAATGGTCAGCATCCGTTATGGAAACAGTTTAAAGAAGAGAAGAAATTCCAAAACACAGTTCTGAAAAATGACACAAACCTGGTAGAATTAGGTAGAGAAAGAGAGCTGCAAAAAGGTAGTAGGTGAAAAAGTGAGGAGATGTGACATTGTAGAAGCTGGCAACAGAGAATCTCAGTAGAGCAAAGAGGTAGACAGCCCTGTCAAATACTGCTGTGATATTAAGTGAGATGAGGGCAAAATGTTACTTATTGGATTTGATGCAGTGAAAACTATTGGAAGCTTCAACAAGAGCAGAGATTTTTGTAGACAAAACCAGATAGAAAGGAATGGAAGAATGAATTAGTGGTAAAAAGGGAGACAGCCCATTGAGACAACTTTTGCAGGAAGCTCAGCCTTTAAGAGGGGCAGAAAGGGGAGTTAGGCTTACAAAATCTCAGCAGAGTGTTTCTCAAGACAGCCTCCCTCCATCTCATAAACTGTAGAGATCCACAAACTCAGTGCTGGATTTTTTCCCTCAGCTTTTTCAATGAGCCCTTTCTTTTGTTGTCTATTCATATGGCTTCTCTCTCTCCTTTCCTTTTTATCAGTGGTACAACTGATATTATCTGGTTCAGACTTTTCAGTTCTTAATGGAAGTTGAGTTCTTTCTCATTTTTTCAAACAATATTTCAGACTATGGTTACTTCGGATAAATTAGTAAGTAGTTAGTAGCTTCTATTTATTTACACTTTTCAAAACAGTACAACAATCTGTCCTGAAACAATGTAGTCACATTGCAGTTTCTATAGCAGATTCAAAAGGTAGATTGCAGGCAAAGCAGCATGGTAAAGTAGAAAATCTACAGGAATTTGAGCCAGAAAAGTCCCAAATTCAAGTCCAAATCTGTGTCATCTGGGGCAATTTATTTATCTTAATTTTATAGATTTTATACAGAAAGAGATTTATATAGTTTATCCATACATAGATTACATATAAACTATAAATTTATATATGTGTTATATAAATCTATAATTTTAAATATATCTTTAATTCATTTTATCTTTAATATATATTCATCTATATATATCATTTAATCTTTAATTATATATTCATCTTTGCATGTATTCTATATCTATACATCTGTCCTTAGTGATCTATTGAGAATCCTTGATTAGATATTCAAATACTGGCCATACAATAAATTGGTTTTTTTTTTCTTTTTTCCTCATTGCCATCTCTTTAATCAACAATACAGCTTTTAAAAAGATGTACCCTTCTTTCTTCCTTTCCCAAGTTTCTCTTGTTCCTAACAGTTCCTTGTTCCTCTTGACATCTCATCTTGACTATTTGCCAGGCATCATTTGCTAGGTAATCAATTAAAAAAATTATTTTGCAATTTCCTGGATCACACACTGGACTTTTTTTTGACACTTATCTTTCATTTTATAGGCTGTTTACTGAGCCTACCGCTTCTTTACCACCGCTGTTAAAATTATGTTAATAACCATTTTATAGAACCAGTCTTCCTTCCTCACACACTGAGTTCTTACTTCTGTTTCCTGATTCCCAACCAACCTCTGCCAAATCACTGCATTTTCATATTATCGTCTGCATCCCTTGCTGCTTGGTCTGCATTTTTTAGATTTAAAATATTCTGCCTTCTTTCAAGTCCTGTCTTCGAGGCTGGCTACGTAATTCGTGAGGTCCCGAGCAAACTGAAAATAAAGTACTTTTGTTAAAAAAACAGGAAACGAGTGGAGTTACAAATGTTAAACTATAAAGGTTTTCCTGTAATAAGATTTTATTATGCATAAAATGTAATGAGACAATAGTGATATTATTTAATCACAGTATAACATAAAAAGAACAGGAATGCCTTCACGCTGTCCGGTGGCGGCGCCACTGTCGCGGCTGCCATTCTGGACCCAGGTCCCAGAAATGACTATGTCTCCAGGGTCCTGAAGTGCCTGAGACTGCTGGATGACCTCACCCAAGACGCACCTGCTGCCGCCTGGCACATCTCCTGTGTCCCATCCGACTTCACTTACAAAACACAAATCCAAGGATGAAGTCGTTAAGAATTTCAAGATGTCCACATCAGAACAATAAACCAAATGTGGGCACTTCTGACAAGGGGACGCCAGGCGACTGCCCCTGTTGTAGGCACATGGGGCTGGCGGGCGCCCCCTGTCTGTGCCACTGCTGCGGGCTCCGTGGGTGCTGGGAGAACCTCGCTGAGGCCGGCCTAGGATGGGCACACAGTGGATGAGCACGCCTTTCTTTTTTCCTGACCTTCAAATTAGTTAAGACAGGTTCAGGACCCGTGTTTTCAAGGTCCACATGCCAGCATAGGCTCTACTTAGCAATGTGAACTTTGAGTTTGTAAGATTTGTTTCCTCTACCTCTGTGTACATATACAAAATGAAGATTTATTTGGTTGTCAAAAAAGTGAGAGGTCATGAATGAAACAGTCTCTGCCCTCAAGGACCTCCTGATTTCTTGTTGAAATCCATACCTTTACAGGTGCTTCTTTCTTTCCAACTAGCAAGTGGGAAGCTTCACAGAGAAATCATCTTGATTCGAATCCAGATGGATGAAAACCAGTTTCCCAAGTGCACAAGGAGGGAAAAGAACATTTTCAGGCAGCCTGTATGTATGAGTACAGAAGTGAAAGTTGAGAACATTTGGCAGGAACTGTAATAGGAAATTTGGAGCAGGTGGCAGAGGGACAAGAAGGAAGCAATAGCAGATGGAGTGACCAGGTCACAGGACTTTGTAGCCTCATGAGGTATTTTGGACTGGATCTTGGGAGGTCTTAGAAAGACTTTTAAATAGATAAATGGCATGAGCAATTAGTGTTGTTCAGCATTATATATATATATATATATATATATATATATATATAAATATTTATATATTATATTAATTGTGTGCCTTCTTTGGAGAAATGTCTATTTGTGTCCTTATCCCTTATCCCACTTCTTAATCGGGTTATTTGGGTTTTGTTTTGTTTTGTTTTTGTTTTACCAGATATATAGTTTGAAAGAATTTTCTCTCATTCTGTAGGAAAAATTCACTCTGTTGAGTGTTTCCTTTGATGGGCAGAAGCTTTTTAATTTGATACATTCCCACTTGTTTGTTTTTATTTTTGCTGACTGTGCTTCTGGTGTTATATCCATGAAATCATTGCCAAGATCAAAGTCATGAAGCTTTTCCTCTATGTGTTCTTCCGGAGTTTTACAGTTTGGGGTCTTTAAGTCTTTGATTTTAAGTTGGTTTTGTGCATGGTATAACAAAAGGGTCAATTATCTTCTGTTGCATATGGATATCCTGTTTTCCCAACACCATTTGTTGAACAAACTATCCTTTTCTCATTGTGTGTTTTTGACATCCTTGTCAAAGATCAGTATATACATTATTTCTGGGTTCTCTGTTCTGTTCCATTGGTATATATGTCTGTCTTTATCCCAGTAGCATACTGTTTTGATTACTTTAACTTTGTAGTACATTTTGAATTCATGAAGTGTGATGTCTTTAGCTTTTTTCCCCCTCAAGTCTGATTTAGCTATTTGTGGTCTTCTGTAGTTCTATATGAATTATAGAATTGTTCTTTTTCTATTTCTGTAAAAAATGTTGTAAGATTTTGACAGGGATTGCAATGATTCTGTAAGATCACTTTGAGTTGAATGGAGGTTTTAGCAATATTAAATCTTCCAATCCATGAATATGGGATACATTTCCATTTGTGTCTTTTAATTTTTTTGATTAATGTTTTGTAGTTTTTAGTATACAAGTGTTCCATCTCCATAATTAAGTTTATTCCTAAGTGTTTTATTCTTTTGGGTGGTGTTGTAAATGGGATTGATTTTCTAACTTCCTTTTCAGATAGTTCACTGTTAATATATAGAAATACAACTGTTTGGTATATTGATTTTGTGTCCTATAACTTGACTGAATTTATTTCTTAGTTCTAACAGTTTCATTTTGGTTTGATTTTATTTTTTGAGTCTTTAAGTTTCTCTCAATATATCATATCATGTCAACAGCAAACAGAGACAATTGTACTTTTTCCTTTTGAATTTGAATGTCTTTTATTTCTTTCTCTTTCCTAATTGCTCTGTCTAGGACTTTCATGACTATGTTGAATAGAAGTTATGAGAGTGGGCATCCTCTTTCCTAACTTGAAAGTAGAAGTTTTCAATTTTCACCATTGAGAATAATGCTAGCTTTGAGCTTTCCATATATTTATGATGCAATATTTTTCTTGAGATATCAAAAATATCTTGAGATATTTATGTTGAGATATTTTTCTTCTACTTCTAGTTGGTTGAAAATTTTTATCATGAACGTATGTTGAATTTAGTTAATTGCTTTTTCTGCATCTACCGAGAGGATCACTTGATTTTTATCCTTTATTCCATTAATGTGGTGTATCACCTTAGTTGATTTTCATATGCTGAGCCATCCTTGTATCCCGGGGATAAATCCTACTTGGTCATTGGGCATGATGTTTTTAACATGTTATACAGTTCGGTTAGCTAGTATTTGGTTAAAGATATTTGAATCTATATTCATCAGGGATATTGGACAATAGCTTTATTTTCTTGTGATGTCTTGGTCTGACTTTGGTATCTGGGCAATGCTGACCTCATAAAATGAGTTTAGAAGTGTTCTCTCATCTTCAAATTTTTGGAATAGTTTGAGAAGGACTGGAGTCAATTATTCTTTATATATATGTTTGATAGAATTCACCAGTAAAGTCAGCTGGTCTTGGGCTTTTCTTTGTTGAGAGGTTTTTGATTATTGATTCAATCTCTATTTAGTTATAGGTCTGTCCAGATTTTCTATTTCTTCATGATTTAGTCTTAGTAGGTTGTATGTTTCTAGGAATTTATCCATTTTTTCTACATTGTCCATTTTATTGCCTATATTCATTCATAGTAGTCTTTTATGATCTGTTTTATTTCTGTGGCATCAATTCTAATGGCTCTTATCCTTTTTTTTTTTTTTTAAGATTTCATTTACTTATTTACTTGAGAGAGAATAAGAAAGAGAGAGAGGAGGGGCCCAAGAGGGAGGGAGAGAGAAAGGGAGATAATCCCAAACAGACTCCATGCTGAGTGTGGAGCCTGACTCTGGGCTTGATCCCAAAACCTTGAAATCATAACCTGAGCCAAAAACAAGAGTCAGACACTTATCTGACTGGGCCACCAGGTGCCCCATATAATGTCTCCTATTTCATTTCTGAATTTACTTATTTGAATATTCTCCCTCTTTTTTTTTTTCTTAGTCTAGTTAAGCATTTGTCAATTTTGCTTATCTTTGTAAAAAAAAAAAAAGCTCTCAGTTTTGTTGAGGATTTTTGGTTGCTTTAACTTCAGATTACCATCTGCACACACACTCATTTTTCCAATATCAGCATTGAATTCCTTCTGACCCTAGATACTCTATGCTTCCAAATGCTTCCCTCTCCTCCTTCTTAAAGTAACAGTATTTTGGAGCTCAAACTTAGGGACAGAGCTGTAGACTGAAGAGGAGGCCCATTGGAGTGTTTTTTTTTTCCCCTGAAACATCAACTCTAGCAAGATAAAGACTACCTATCATAGTTGGGCTCTTTCTGGTCCCCCAGCTGGCCTCTACTTTACGGGCAGCTCCACTACACTGGGGGCATGTAAGGAAAGTGGTAGAATCTCCCAAGGTTCTATGTTTGGGCTTTGGTGACCACTTTCTCACCGTAAATTCCCAGGGTTTGGTGTGTTCTCTGTGGTCCCTGCCTGACTATATGCCAGATCCTCTCCACTGTGAGTAATCAGCTGGAAGATCTCCTTCTGCTTGAGGTGCAGATTCCTTGGACTAATAATCATGTGCAGCAGCTTCTAGATTCCAGTAAGAAAGGCAGTTCCCTCTCACACTGCCAGATGGGAAGCAGGAGGATTCATTCTGCAAGCATTTATTGAAGGGCGTGAAGAAAGAGGATGTGCTTTGGAATTACACTAACTCAGGACCCACCACTTTTTAATTACGACTCTGGGCAAACTTTCAGCTTCTTTAAACCATGGATTTTGTTTTGTTTTGTTTTTTTATTTGCAAGATGTGAATAATAATATTTTTCTTCTGGCATCATATAAAGGTTAAGTATAATGCATCTAGGAATTCCTAACGGAGAGCCTGGCACATGGATGAGATAAATGGCAGCTGCTCTTTTTTATGCAAAGAAATAAACAAATGATTAACAAGGAATGTTAAGAATCACATTGTCTAGTCTTCACACTATTTTTTTCCTCACACAAGGACACTGAGTCCTCTAATCTCTATATATTCCAATTACTAAAAATATTTTTTTCTGATTTTCTTATCATGTATATTGAATTCTTTTTTTTCTTGCAATAGAAAGCTCTAACTTGGTAACCTGAATCATGTTGGTATCTCAATTCAAGCATAACTGGGCACACCTGCAGTGATCATTTTGTATATTTCCCATTCATGGAGAATGGGAAGGTGATAACTTAGAGCAAGGAAGATAGTCCAGTGTTCCCGGGAGAGGTGATTTTGACTATAATATGGTGGACTCTTAATAGTTTGGCCTATAGTACATGAACTAGAAAGATAAGGATTCAAAAAAAACAAGGAGGGCTATTTCATTAAAAAACCATGTGAGGGGTGTCTGGGTGACTCAGCTGGTCAAGTGTCTGACTCTTGATTTTGGTTCAGGTCATGATCTCGTGGTCCTGGGATGGAGCCTCATGACAGGCTCCAAGCTTAACAGGGAGTCTGCTAAAGATTCTCTCTCTCCCTCTCCCTCTGCCCTTACACCCCCACCGTACTCATACTTGCATGCACAAACTCTCTCTCACTCTCTAAAAAAATAAGAAAAACTTTTAAAAAATATATGAGAATTAGATGTTGAGGACAAACTCTCCCCGAGGTCCAACATAATAAGTGTTGCATGAGTAGTGGTCAGAAGTACTCTTGCCAAATGAGATGTTGTTGGGGCATACTGGAACATCAGAAAAAGGACAAAAGAATTTGAAAAGGAAAATAGACAGGATTACTCACAGGATTACCCTGTTTTTCACTGCCTTTGAGCTGTTTTACAACTCTGTAAGTTGTGGGAAATGGATAATGATGCAAATGACCCTTGTCTATAGAAATACAAACTAATTGTCTTCAATGGAATGTAATTATTGGGAATATGCCATTTTTGCAACTAAGTTAATTTCAACATTTGTCTGCCTATGCATGCATGGTACTTTGAAATCACCTGTGAACCACTTGAAAGAAACATCTTACTCATCACATTATTATTAGGGCAACATTATTATAATAAATTATTACATTACATTATCAGTGAGTAAAGTACAACACTTGACAAGTGTTCTTTTTATACTCATATGAGAGATATAATTATATCCTCTTGAAAAAATAATGTTTTAACTGTTTGGGATATCATCTATAATGCTCAGTGGACTCACCTGACAGAGCCAGGTTAAATGTGTTGCCAGAGAAGTACACAAGAGATAAGCTATTCCCAATTGGTGGCATCAATAATTAAGAATTTTGCCTGACCATCTGGTCATCTCCCTAAATGGTCTAGTGGATAGAGATCTATTCTGGATTGACACAGAATCTGGTTTTTTAGTCTGTTGCTTGTCATTATGCCTATTTTGACTCAAGTCAAGTAAGAATGACATGGTCACCAGGTAGAAGTATAGCTTGCTAAAATATAGTAGAAATCAACTGTAACTCTATGAAGGAGGGCCATGGGGTCAGAGGGTCCTATCCAAGCCTAAGAAAGGGTCTATGAAGTTCCTGCTAAAGGCTGAGATTCAACAATGGACTAGGAGTGGGTAGATGAAGACCGGTATCCCTGGTAGAGGAAACAGCATGTGAGAAGAGGAATTAGGGGCTCTATGTGATGCCAACTTAGCCATTCTTTTGCCATAAACATGACTGAGCATTCTATGCTCTGTCCACACAGTGCTTGAAGAAATGAAAATCCATTAGACCATCTACATGACAACGGCCACGTAAATACTGTTTCTAACAGAATGCATGTGTTTTAGGGTGAAGGTCTCAATCCCCAGGCCACGGTCAAGAGAATATCTCTATAGACGGACCTGAAATTGGAAGGAGAGGTCTATCTGTCTCCAAATTCACCAAGTTATTCTGTCTTCCAATCCTCCAGAATATGCTGGCAAGTGGTTCAAAAATAAACACACCTGAATATTTTTTTTAAGCTATGTTAGATATTTTCTGTCTCAAAGTGCACAACACCAGAGTCCTGAGCTCCATGCAGGACATCTGGCTAGGAGGACTTGGGGAACTCCACAAGGAGATGTCCACAGCCAGGAGCCTGTGACCCTGGACAACCCTTGGAGTATCTCCAAGAAGCAAGAGGGAAAACCTCTCTTGATGACATGGGCATGTGCTAATGGCATGTGAAAGAATGGAGAGTATAGAGGAGAAGACTCCAACCTCTCCTGAGTGGCTACTTTCTTCTCTGGTCACTGTGGACCTTGAATGGCTTTTCTTATCTTTTTAGGACACACACACACACACACACACACACACACACTAGTGCTGTTACTTCCTTTCCACTCACTCTCTGTCTCTCTAAGCCCTCCCATGCTGGTTCTCATGCCTTGTGGAACACTTACAAGTCTGGACATTTTCACTTCCCTTCTCTGGCTCCCTCCTCCATCTTTCCCACAAGAGAGGGGAAAGTAGGCGGCAAACTCGTTCTCTTTACACTGATTCTCTTTAGTGATGCATGCCTACAAGAAAAGCAGAGGGAGGATTCAGACTCTTACACAGATCATTCAGGTCTGAAATCCCCCGTTTGTTTTCTGTTGGGAAAACACAAGCATCTAAATGCTCCTATTTCATGTTGTCTGATTTTCAAACAGAAAAAATCTAGAGCTGTAAAGGATATGCAAGATTACCTGTTAAACTACCCCAATCCCCCAATCCCCATGTTACAGATGAAGAGATTTAAATTGAGACCAGGGAGGATAAAGGACTCCCCCTTTCACCCCATAATGGGCTGAATTGTGTTCCTCTCCCAAAACTTGTATGTTGAAGCCCTAACCCCCTGTATTTCGGAATGCAACCTTATTTGGAGATAAGGTTTTGCAGCAGTGATTAAGTTAAAATTAGGTCATTAGAATGGGCCCTAATCCAGGATGACTGCTGTCCTCATAAAAAGGGGAAATTCGGGCACAGCACAGAAGGAAGTCCTGTGAAGACACAGGGAGAAAGCAGCCATCTACAAACCAAGGTAGAGGCCTCGAAAGAAGACAAACCTGCTGACACTTAAATCTCAGACTTCCAAACCTCCAGGACCATCAGAAAGTTCCTTTCTACTGTGTGAGCCACCCAGTCTGGGCCACTGTGTTATGGCAGCCCTGGCAAACTAATACACCCCTAAGGTACGCAGCAGGAGGAGGCAGGTAGAGAGGCCCCTGGGCCTGTCCCCAATCTCTGCTCTGCCCACTGCCCAAAGCTTCTGCCCACTGTCTCATTCTCACCTTGATGGGTTTCTCTCCTCCCCTAGGTGAACCCCTAGCACATTTGGAGCCTGAAGGATGAGTATGCAGTGATGCAGATAGAGAAAAGAAACGAGAAGATACGTAACAGAAAGGAAACAGCACCAACAACGTTGTTGGGGGAATGGCCAGCCTGGCAGGTGGGGTCACTAGAAGCAGCTGGGAGAGACCTAAGTAGAAGACAGGGACAGTCCAGAGACCCGCATGGAACAGCAGGCAGGGCTGGGCCCTGGTGCTATTGCTCTCCCAGCAAAGGATCTCCCACTTTAGCCTACACACAACAAGGGCCCTGAAGGATTTTAGATAGGGAGTAATATGGTCAGATTTAGTCTCTGACAATTTGTTCTGACAACAGAGAAGACCTGGATGGTTGGAAAGAGACCAGAAGCAGAAAGCCTTCTCCACTGGAAATATTTCCAGGGGCTCCTGTGAATGATGATGGCATTCTACAGGCCTGGGCACACCCTGTGAACAACAATGAGATGGGATGACCCCATGTCCCCTTTCCTACTTCTTTGCTACCCCCAAAGCAGCACAGAAGAGCTCCTGTAGCCACTTAGGTAGGGGGAGGAGCCCAACCTCAGAGATTATCTTCTAAGTGGCAGAGCTAGAAGAGGAAAGCATTTTGCAAAGTTTGAAGAACATATGATCTAGCAATTCCAATTCTGGGTATATATCCAAAGGAAACGAAAACTAGATCTTGAAAAGATATCTGAACTCCAATATTTATTGCAGCATGATTCACAAGAGCCAAAATATAGAAACAACCTAACGTCTGTCAAAATGGATAAAGAAGATGTGGTATATATACACAATAGAGCATTACTCAGCCTTGAGAAGGAAGGAAATCCTGCCATTTATGACAACATGGATGGACCTTGGAGGCATTCTGCTAAGTGAGGTAACTCAGACGGAGAAAGAGAAATACTGTATGATCTCACTTATATGCGGAATCTAAAAAAGCTGAACTCAAAAACAGAGACTGGAATGGTGGCTACCAGGGGCTGGAGGAGGTGGGAGAATTGGACAGATGTTTGGGGTTGCAAACTTGCAACTAATAAAACATGAAGTCCTGTAGATCTAACGCATAGCAGTGTGATTATAGACAACGACACTGTCTTGGAAACATCAAAGTTGCTAAGAGAGAAGATCTTAATTGTTCTCACCACAGAAATGATATTTATGGGATGTGATAGCTAACACCATAGTCGTGAGCATACTGCGGTGTATACATCTATCAAATCAACACATTGTATACCTTAACCTTATACAATGTTATATGTCAATTATAACTCAATTAAAATAATACATTTGAAGAGAAGTTGATATCTCATGCATATGAAAGCAAGCTTATGTGAAAGGCATAGAGACCTTATAGAAACCATAAGGAAGCAGCAGTGTCCCTGTTGATAAGAGTTCAACAAATAAAATCCACATGTTATTTACATTTGTTTGGCCCGGTAAACCGTTAGCTCCCTGTAGCTGAAATATAGGAATAATCTGGCAGTGACATGATTTTATGTGGAGCATGTTCCATGTTCTTAAGCTAAGAGGTGACTACGGGAAAGATCTAGAAGAGGGTATTAAAGTGTTTGGGTAGCTTGGAATACAATGGGAGAGGCAGCATATAGAAGCTCATTCACAGCAAGATTACAAAAACAGGAGAGCGTTATTACTTTTCAATTATGTGATAACGTTCCTATAAAAGTAATTTATAGACAGACCCCAGGAAAAGCTGGGAAGCAGAGCTTGTGGGTTTTACAGAAGAACACATAAGCTCCAGACGGGAATTGTGTTGAGTTTGTGTTTCATGGTAGAGGTCGATGCTCTCAGATTTCAAAATTGTTATGCAGTGGGCAGCAACAAAGCCAGTTACAAACCCAATGAATCAGGGAGGAATCTAGAGAATTTCCACATCCCCAAGTTCCAAACTGTGCAGAGACAGGTGATTTTCTCTGTGTTTTATGTTCATTTCTATGAGTTTTGTGACAGTGTCGGGGAGGGTGGATAGACCCTGGTACACAAGGGCTGTCAGGGACCAGGAGCAGGCAGGCTCAGCAGGTGGGTGTTTGCTTTAATTCAGACACAAATGGAGCTTGTGAGTAGTTTTGCAAATGAGATGAAATGGAAAGGGCAAACCTGACCTTTTATTGTATTAAGGCAGCACTGTGATTTTAAATTAGCATTGGATGGGAAATGGGAATTTGTGGCCAATGTAAAGGCATCAAATCTAGTCTGGGGTGAGAAAGGAAGGCCTCTTGAGTCCATAAGATTTACTTTAGCCCTAAAAGTCTAAATAGACTCAGGAGTGTGGAGGAGAATATTCCAGACATTAGAACTGCATGTTCAAATGTCCTGTGGCAGAAAGGAGTTTGGTGGGTTCCAGGAGTAGAGAGAAGGCTGGTTGTGGCTAGAGCCATGAGTGAGAGCATTGAGATAGAAGATAGAGCTGAAAAAGTAGGCCAGAGACTCATGATTCAGGGCCTTGTAGGCCATGCTAAAAACTAAAAGAAAATTTTCTGCCACGATGTGGGCAAGTGACAAAGAGCAATGCAGATGAAATGTCTCTTCAGAGGCCACAAAATATTGGAAAAGTTCTGCTCAAGCTTAAGGACAAGGCATTTGGGAATGGAAGATTCTTCCACTTTGGGATTCCATCAGTGAGGAATGGTCATACTGGGTGTGCCAGTATGACCAACTGGGTGGAAGACCTTCTGGAACATTTCCAGTCATCTCCTCACCACCACCTAGTTCACGTTCACTCTGACCCCAAAGGGAAAACTTTCTTCAAATTTTCTTTTCCTTTCATTCTCCTTCCATTTCTCTCTTCCTTTTGCCTTCTGTCCCAATCTCTCCTTTTCTTCCTTCCTTCTTCTATTTTTTAATACCTTTATTGAGACACAATTCCCACACAACAAACTGCACACATTGACCTATACATACACTCACGAAGCCGTCACTGTAGTCAAGATGGTGAACATAACCATCACCCCTCGTGCACATTTGTAACGGATGTTATTTTTGTCACTACTAATTACTTTGTGTTTTCTGGAGTTTATATGAATGGAATACTACATCCCCTTCTTGGTCTGACTTCTTTCCCTAGGATAATTATTTTGAGATTCTTCCATGTTGCATATAAGAATACTCTATCCCTTTTTATTACTGAGTATTCTTAACATATGGTCGGTCAGACCACAATTTCTTATCCATATAGAGATATTGATGGACATTAGGATTGTTTTCAGATTTGGGCTAATTACAAATAAAGCTGTGAGAACACCTATGTACAAGTCTTCGTGTGGACATAGGGCTTTCCTTTCTTTGGGGAAAATACCTGGGAATAAAATGGCTAGATCATTTGGTAAGTGTATGTTTAACTTTTTATGAAACAGACACATTGTTTTCCAAACTGGCTATATCATTTCACATCCCCCTCAACCTTCGCCTCCCAAGGAATGTATGACAGTTCCAGTTTGTCCCCATCCTTACCAGCTTGTGGTATGGTCATTTCTCTTACATGAACCATTGTAATAGATATGAAGTGGCATCTCATTGTGATTTTAATTGACACTTTTCAAATAACTAATGTTGAGCATCTTTTCATGTGTTATTTGTTTTTTCGTTAAGTATCTGTTCAAATCTTTTACCCATTTTTTTACTGGGTTGTTTGTTTTCTTATAAGTTTTTGAGAGTATGTTATATACTGGATATAAGTCCTTTATCAAATACCTGCTCTATGAGTATTTTCACCCGGTAATTGTTCATCTTCTCATTCTCCTCACAGTATCTTCCAAAGAAGTGTTTTTAGTAAGTATGAAGTCAAATTCATCATTTTAAAAAATAGGCTGTTCTTTTGGTGTTGTTGCTAAGATATCTTTACCTAACACAAGCTCACATGTTTTCATATAGAAGTCTTATCATTTTAGACTTTACGTTTAGATCTACTGTTTTGAATTAGTTTTTGCATCTGGATCAGAGTTCATCATTTTTGCAGGTAGAGATCCAATCACCCCAGTACTAGTTGCTGAGAAGACTCTTCTCCACTGAATTGCCTCTGCACTTTTGCCAAAAAATACTTGTCCTACACGTGTGCCAGTCCATTTCTGGACTCCATTCTGTTCCATTGATGAGGTTTTATATCTTTGTGTCAATATCACACTGTTTTGATCACCACAGCTTTATACCAAGTCTTAAAATAAGTTTGTGTAAGCCATCTAGCTTTGCTCTTCTTTTTCAATAGTATTTTGGCAAATCTAGATCCTTTGTATTTCCATAGGAATTTTTAGTACCAACTTACAAATATTCAGAAGAAAGCCTGCCAGGATGTTGATTAGGATTGTATTAAATCTATAGATCAATTTGGGGTGAATTAACACCATAACAATATTTAACCTTCTGATCCATGAACAAAGTATACCTTTCCATTTATTTTAGTCTTTTAAAATGTCACTCAATAGTATGTTTCAGTGTACAGATTTTTCACAGCTTATCAGACTTATTAACAAATAGTTAATATTTTGATGCTATTATAAACTGTGCTGCTTTTTAATTTTTACTATTCTATTGTTCATTGTTAGTATATAGAAATAATGTGATTTCTTAATACTACATCCTGTAAATTGTTTAAGTCATCTATTAGTACTAGAAATGGTTTTTTAGATTCCATTTGTACATAGACACCAAGTCATCTGTAAAACAAAGCATTCTGGTTCTTCTTCCTTTCCAATCTGAATGCACTGTCTTGAAGCTTCACTATAAGGTTGAAAAGATGTGAGACTGAACATTCTTGTCTTTTTTCCTGATCTCAAGCAAGAAAACATTCAATTTTTCACTATTCAGTATGATATAAGCTATAGGGTTGTTGTTTTTTTTTTGAAGATGTTCTTTGTCAAGTTGAGGAAGTTCCTCATTTGCTGAAAGTTTGTCAGCAACCGATGCTAAATTTAAAAGATCATATGTCTTTTCCTTTTTAGTTTATTAGTTTGGTAAATTATACTGATAGATTTCCAAATGTTAAACCAACCCCACATTCTTGAGGTAAACCTCACTTGGTCATGATGTATCATCTTTTTTATATATTATTGGATTTGATTTGCTACATTTTATGTAATTTTGTTCAAATCATTGCATCTTGCTTCAGGAGAGATATTGGTCTGTGTTCCCTCCTCTTTGGTTTTCTGGAATTTTCTGGTATTTCTATAGAATAGACATTTCTTCTTCTTTGGTAAATTTCATCAGGGGAGCTATCTGGAAGTAGAATGTTTTTTGTAAGAAGGTTTTTCATTACAAATTCAGTTTCTTGAAGTACTACAGGGGTCTGCATATCATCCATTTCTTCTTGAGGGAGGCTTGGCAGTTAGTTCACTATCATGCGTTATGAGAGTCTGAATATAGGGGAGAACGGATCAATAAAAAAACAAAGGAATTTAGGCCCAAGGGGCAGACTATCCTAAAATGGCAAAGGAACTCTCTTACATCCAGATGTTTTCTGAACTAGAGACGCTAGTGCCTGTTCAGGGGATTTCAGGAACTTTGCTGGGGTCAGAGTTGGAAAGATTTCAGGGATCCCTGACCACGCGACCCTATCCATTCCCTAGAAACCCTGCACCCATCAGTAGACAGGCCTTCAGAAGGCACCTAAATTATTGGGAATACTCATCTGGCACCCAGGCCACAAAGATCTGTGGGAACAGAGACCCTATCAGGTTGTGGAGCCCTTTTAAGAGTGTCAGACCTCTCTCCACTTTACACAAACCCTCTCTTTCTGGGGAGTCAATCAATGTCCTTGCCCTTGCCATCTCCCTGCTGAGTTTTCCTTCCAAGACAAGGCCTCTGGTGGTGAGGAGTAATACAGGTAGAGAGATGTCCCAAATAAGACAACTGATGCTGTATTTGCTTCTGGCCCTAAGATACCCTGCTTTCCTGACACCAAGATACAGTGAATGAGGAATGTGTGTGTGTGTGTGTGTGCGCGCATGCACAAGTATGTGAGGTGTGGAGGGAGTGCCTGTGTGCGTACACACGTGCAGGGGTGTGTTGGGTTTGTGGGGGAGGTGGTTCTCTCATAATCCAGGGAGCCGAGAAATAGCCAATGGCTTCAGCCTTTCTCTGGGTGTGAGGTGCCTTGATCTGAGGTTCTTGCAGGGGAGGGAGGCTTCCTGACCAAAGCTTCTCCCGGACACTGGCTCTAGTCTGTAACTTTGAGCTGCACAATGGCCAAAATTGTCATTGTTCGAAGGAACAATTTTCTAATGGGTTTCTGAAATGGTGACAACCATCTTTTTATAATTAAAGAAACCCAAGTCAACAGTTTCCCTTTGTAATGTATACGGAGAAGGAAAAATTTTTAAAAAACAGCTTCCCACCATGATATCGCTTCAAAATGAGATCCCTTCGGAGCCGGGCCCCACCCTGAAGAGAGCTGGAAGAATCTCAGCAGGGTGGTGTCCCTCCCTGTCCAGTTCTGCTCTGCACGGTCCCATGTCTACCTCGTCACCCTCAGCTCTGCCAAGGCCACTGCAAGGAGCGAATATCCCATTGGGCTGCCTTTACAAGACACAGCTGGAGACCTGGAGCCAGGGTTTGACATGGGAAGCTAACTTAATCCTTAGAAGAGATTGTGGGATTGCCAGCCGGCTTGCAGACACTTTCCAGTCTTGCAACACACATTCCTAGTTTGGCCAGAATCACTCACTGTCCCCTAAATTCTCTGAAAGTGCCTCTTCCCATGGGCAGAAAGAGAAGACGGCGTGCACACTGAGGTTTCTCTCCATTTGTCAAGAGTCACCAACAGTGAACCTGGATCCTGAGCGTCCGGTCAGACAGCTTGACCAGCAATTCGTTTAACACAAGAATCAGACCAACATTAACAAAAATACATATGTGAGGATTTCAAAGCCACAGAGTCTCTTACGTAATTATTTCAAAATGCTCTCTCGCCAGAGCCCTCTCCTCACCCACAAATAAATAACACCACAAATGAAGGATAAATTCGGTGGGGATTGAAAATGGAGGCGTCTCTTTCTCCCACCACTCAAATGCCCCCTTTCCCCATTTCTCCATGAATCAAGGGCCTTCGTCTCACTCATCACATTTCCTGCACACACAGTAGGGGCTGGGCACAGATCAACTATAATAATTTTCTGTTTTACTTTTCGAGACAACGCCAACACAATGAATAATAGGTGAGTTGAAGTCGCTACATTTATGACAGGACAGAAACATGCTAGGAAAAAATCCTCTTATTTTCTCGCCCAAGCATTAGCTTGGGTACCAGTATTTACCCATGTAGCACCAAGTTCAACATTTTTATGTGGGCCTTCTTTCTGTGCAGTAGTCCCCTCTTTTGTAAGATGGGAATTTCTTCTTTCCCCCGTGAAATGTGGAGAGGAGCATGAAAACTGAACATGTAAGAGTACTGGATTCACTCGGGGTAAGCTCAGCAGAGAGAAGAATCCAAAGGAGAATCTTTGGGCTCTCCCATTCCCATTCCACTGCTCCTATCTTCCCGAAGCTGAACTTGGGCTTCTCGCTGGGTTCCTGCATCCTTTATCTTTCTTCCCTCCCTCCCCACCCCTCCTCCTCCTTTCTTTCCTGATCCATGTGATATATACAACAGTTTTAGTATGCCAGTACCTAGCTCTACCATGCCAGTGTCCAGCACAAAGCCCCTGATAACATCCCCTTCCCCTCACTCTGTTACATGACATTAAAATTTTTCAACTTGGCATTTGAGTCCTTCTATTATGTGGTTTCAACTCACCACCTTTTTGAAGGGAGGCCTGGGAGGTTGAGGGTCTCTCCATGACCCAGCTGGAGAGGGAGACAGGAGGGGCACAGCTTAGAGAAGAAAGGCTCCAAAGGAGTTAGGCAGCAAACCATAGCATGTCAAAGCCTCCCTGTTCTACTCTTTCCCTGTGCTACCTGGGCACCATTGATTCTAGCTTTCCCCATTTTTGACTGTGCCTGGCCCTTCATGGCTCATGAGATTTTCCCCACGCTTCCTAGAATAAACATTTCTTCACTCATGCCTTCTACCTAATGGAAATTCTACCCACATTCAAGTGCAAGTTGCCTCTTTCATGCAGGTTTTCCAGACCCTCTGCAGTACCTTTGGATTTCTTCCCCTGAACCACAGTGTTTTCTGTTCCAATTCAAGCCACACAGTGATGACCATATCTGGGAAGTTGGACTGGGCTCTCCTGCAGGAAGGGGATAAGACCCAGGGGAGCAGACAGTGAAGCTGCAGAGACAGGCAGTGTGGGATTGGCTGAAGGGTGATGTTCTCAGCTCTGACCACTACGTCATTTTCCCTCTTACCTACTGTCATACAGAAGGGCGATTGGCACTGACTGATGAATCCACACGGACACGGAATAAATGCATATTTATATATTTATATATTAAATAATATTTCATAGTAGCCAAAACCATCTTATTTTATTTTTAAGATTTGTACGGATTGTTTTTGTGGTGATCCCGACTAATGCCAAGGGCATCAAATCTGACCTCACAGACCACAGAGAGGTGGTAGCTCAAGGCAACTCTGAGCCAGGCTGCCCAGCCTCAACCCCGAGCTCTTCCCACAACTAGCTGGTGATCTGGGCAGGGTATGTACCCTTCCCGGGGCCTCAGTCTGTTCATCTGTAAAATTACAAAGTATGTACCCATAGTATGTTGTGAGGATTAAATAATAATGTAAATACTCTGAGTAGTAACTACTCCAGAGGAAACGCTCCTTCCCAGTACTGATGACCGATCACTGCTCTGTAGCAGATCAGATTCAGAGCCTGCTGTCCTGCAGAACCACACCGACCCCTTTGAATCTTACTCTGAGCACTTTCCTCATGTTCTAGAAAATTCAATCAAACACAAGCGCAGCCACATTGAGCAACAGGGCCCCCAGTAAATAATTTTGCTTTGACTTTCTGCAAAACACATTCTGCGGTGCCAACCAAGTTCACAAAAACAATTGCTTGGGGAGTCTGTTTTCTTAACTTCTAAATAATAGCTCCACAGTGCCTGGAGGAATGTTATTTACATTTGCAAATTTAAGGTTTGTGAAAGAATTTGCCATTATAGAATTTGAAAACTCAGCAAGTTTTTAGTTTTGTGACTGGTTTTTCAAGTTTTAAATTTCCTTCACTTTCATACAGAGCTAACTCTTCTCTCTCAAATATTGCAACCAACTCGGTGCAGAAAATAACTCTATAATAGTTGTAGATCTTTGTTTAAAATCTTGCTCTGCCCTTGGGGAAATCACATGCATTCTCTACATCTTGGTGCCTTCAACTCAAGTGGGAAAAAATGGAACTCTTCATGATTTTTGTGAATCCTATACAGAAAATGTACATGCTATACTTGTTTATAGATAAAAGGCTCAACGAATAATAGTAAATACTGGTTTGGAAGCTGATGTTTGCCATGGGCTACACAATTCATTTACATCCATAGGCTTTTACTCCAAGAAATTTTGAACTTCTCAAGTACAAGAACCTTGAAGAAACGGTAGAAATTTAGGCAGATACCCAGGCGGAGAACCATGGAGTGTTTAAAATGGGCAGAAGAAGAAGACACAATACAAAGAATGAAAGGTATCAAATTCAATGAACAGAATATTGAGACAAAAACTAAAAGAGTCTCTTAGAATTGTTACACATAATTTTAGCAATGTCCTGTTGGTTTAAATTGGCTTGAAGTAAGTTGGCTCACGTTCGTGTGGGAAAACAAGATGATGTGGTCTAACGACATCTGAGTCAAAAGCAAACATAAAACTCTTGGGTCACTTTGGACACATCCTGGTGGATAATTTTGTGAACTTTGATTTCTCTCAGAGCAGAAACTCTTTCTAATGTCCACGTATGTGAATGGATTTTAGCTTGTTGTTCCTACTCTGCAGAACTTTAAGTAGTAAAAAGATGAAACAAACAATGCCCAACAGTGGATTATCTGGAACAATTTCTCAGACAAATACTAGCAATTTATATGATTTAATTTATACAGAAAAGATATTTAAGGGCATATGCCAACATGGGGTTACATGGTTATTCAAAGCATTGGTGGGGGGCACTGTGGAATGTTTAATTGTTACTCTTCAGCTTTTCTGTATTTGTAAATTTTTTAATGAACTTGATGTCCTTTCATAATAGAAAGAAAGACTAAATGAAGAGAGAAAGATCTGGGACATTTGGAGATGTTAGAAGATTATCTCTGGAAAGAATATTTTCAGTTCATTTGAAGCCAATGTCATATGGGCTTGTAGAGGAAAATTCCAGAATTCAGAGCCAGGGAACCATCCAGTGAACAAGGAGAAGTGGACAATGTGTGTCTGAAGAAGACACACCAGGACCTCTGCTATGCTCCTTTCTCCCTCCATCCCTTCCTCTTGGGTCATGTGGTGAAAATCATTATTACTGCCTAATATCCAAAGATTTGGTTTTGCATTAGAATGCAATTTTACATGCATGTCTTTTCACCTGAATGGTGAGGGATGGCCTTACTCCTCTTTATGTGTCTGTACAGTGCACAGATGAGAGAGAAAAACACATTCCAGTTTTTGTAGTTTTTGTTGTTGTTGTTGTTGTCATCAGTTTGTCGGAAATTGCACACAGCTAGTAGTTCTCCTAATAGGATCCCTTCACAGGGAAGTACACAAACAAGGATCTGACACTCTGGAAATGTCACCAAATGAAGAGAGAGGTGGGAGAATGGGTTGCTGTGTGTATACTTGGTACATGATGCATGGCTCCAAGCCCTCATGGCAAAGCTACCACATATGAGGTATAAACAAAGACATCACACTCTCAATTTGTTGCTTGCTACATCATATTTTTTCTTCAGCTGAAATGTGGTAATTAGTCACTGATTTTGGTTTGGATTACTGCAGTTTTTCTTTTTCCTTTTTTTTTTTTTTAAGTGTGAGCCTCAAGCTCTTAAAGACAAATGAAGACATTCCTTCTGTCGAATGTGTACAAGAGTTATAGCTTCTTGACTAAGTTCATTTATTTTTTAATTCTACAAGCCTTGAACCTTTCAATGGGGCAATGCTATAATTTTCAAACTACCCAATGGCAGACTATAGCTGAACGAAGCGTGTTTTTGAACTTGTGCTCAGATGGATTTGGCAATATTGGTATTTTCCTTTCTCAAGTTTCCCAGCCCTTTGGCTAAGGCATCTGTGCCCTCCATGTGTTTCCCGTTAGAACAGTGTCTCTCATTTAGGGAGAAGTTCCAGTGCCTTAGATGGAACTAAGAAATGCTTTCTCTCCAGAGGCCCAAGTATACCTTGCCAGAGACATCCAAGAAAGACAAGGAGGGTCAGGCCCCCTGAAAGACTCACAGTGTCCACTTTGTGGGATACAACCTCTGGAGTTGGACAAGACACTCGTGCAAATGACTCAATCAGAGGAACTTTTGGAAATAGAACCAGCGGTTCCCCAAGCATCCGCTGCTCGCCATGGCAAGCCACTCATCAGAGACAAGTGGTTCTGAGAGAAAATTGCAAAACCCAGAGGTTCCTGAAAATTGGAAAAAGAAAAGCTGCTTCTCCTATCTCCCTGGAATCACTGTTGTGGTCCCAGCCGAGCAGCATCAGGACTTACATACACAGCGTCCCGTAGGTCGCTAGGTTTATAACAGCAGTTCTGAAATTGGACTGCGTTGGACTCATCAGGCGGACTCAGGTTCCTGAGACTCATGATGGTCTGGGTCAGAAAGATCCCGCATTGCCGGGGAGCTATGCAGATGAAGTCAAGGTTCACGGAACCTCAACTAGAGCACAAGAACATGGTGAAGAAAAGGCCATAGCGATGTGCCAGGAGGGCCACAACTATACTCCACAGTCTCCGTGGCTTAAAAAACAGAAATTTCTCTCTCTCAGTTCGGGAGGCTTGAAGTCTGAGATCAGGGTATCAGCAGGGTTGATTTCTTCTGAAGCCGCTCTCTGTGGCCTGCAGCTGGCCACCTGCCCACTCTGGGTGTCATCTCTACATGTTCTGATCACTTCTAATAGGGACACCAGTCATGTAAGATTAGGGCCCACCCTAAGGACACCATTTTAACCTCATTACCTCTTTACTGCACTCTCTTTCAATATACTCACATTCTCAGGTACTGGGAATAACTTCACCATACAAAGTGGGAGGGGACCCAGTTCAGCCCATAACAAAGAGTAGAGAAGAATTTGGCACCTCTTGCTTTTCCTTGCCCACCTTCTCCATGATGGAGAAAGGGCTGGGATTCCCAGCTCCATGTCCCAAGGCTAAGTACCGTATTTAGATATGACTCTAGAGAGCCACTCAGACCAGTAAGGCAATGATTCAAACATCTTTGGCCTTCATCTACTTAGTAATATTCCTTAATTCCTTAATTTTGGCCTCCATCTCTCAGAGAGTAATGCTAGAAATTCCAGAAAGATGGTAAATGAAAATAATAGGCACCACTTCCTATCTGATTTTAAAAGCAAAGCCTCAAGAGTTTCACATCATGAATGATGTCTGCTGTTTCCTTTCATTAGATATTCCTTGTCATGCTCATTGCTGATTTGCCTACAGTTTTGATAAGACTACATGTTGAAATTTATCAAATGACCTTTGATATTTTTTAAAATGAAGTTGTATCCTTTCCCCTTTGGAAATTTTATTTCAGGTAGTCTCCTAATGGATTTATTTTAAACAGATCTGCAATGCATTCATAAAGAAAACAGACATAGGATACTAGTTTTTTAATCTGTTGCTGGATCCTATATGCTAGCCTTCAGAATTTTTGCCTTACTGCTCATAACAGCTAAGCCTAAAGTTTTCCTCTTTGTTTTACTATTTTCAGATTTAGACACTATTGTGGTGCTCACATGAAGGGTGACTTGGGAAGACTTCACATTTCCATATTCTCCGGAACAAGTTACGTCATGTAAAGATTATCTCAATGTCGCAAACTTGAAAAAAAAATTATGATACCACCCGGCCATGGAATCATCCTGCCACGATCCCATCACCTTCACCTGTATTCCTACGACATTGTTTGAGCCTATGTTCTTTTAATCTTGGTAATTCCTCTTTTCCTGGGGAAGAATTAGTTTCATAGGCGTTTTTAAACATGTTAATGTGGTTTTATTCTGAGTGGTTTTTGTAAAATGTGAAATTTATGTCTGTGGTTAGATATTCCTCATTTTTAGCTTTTCATCTTTATCCTGTCTTTCCCCCTTTATTTATACTTCTCAAGTTTATCTGTATAATTATGGTTGAGCGTTTCCTCCAGAAAGTGTCAGCTCTGACATCGATCTCAGTGGTTATAAAGTTCTTCTAGGGGAGGGATGAGGAATGACTTCACAGCGTGAATTAGGATAGAAAGAAACAACCAGCCGTTTCTCTGCCCAAACTCAGTGAGCTCAACTCGGTGAGGTTTCATGGGGTGAGGACGTTGACAATGTCCACAGATTATTGTGACAACCTTGTTTATGTCTCACACAATCCTAAACCCCAAAGAAATCAGTCACTCTGAATATGGGACACATTAGGATAAAGTCATAAATTGGTGTTAACACCATGCTCGTTCTGGACAATTAAGGACCTTTTCTTTACTATTATTGTACTCATTTGATGGAAATAAGCAGAGGAAATGAAAAACAATCCCCTCCCACCACACACACACACACACACACACACACACACACTGACTGTCAGAGCTATTCTCAGCAGTAATCAAAGGAGAGAAAGAGGAAAAATCCCTGAGGTCAACCGTTAGGGACTTGGCTTTCAACTCAAAATGAAAAAAAAAAAGCAGGGGGTGGAACATTGAAGAACAATATAATAATAATAATAGCTTCAATACTGAGGAATTATCATCCAGGGTGTCAGTCGGACTCCTATAATGAGGAAAGACTGGAAAATTAAAATGCACTGCTTTTATGGAGAACACCCTCTGACCTAGATGTTCCAGCTATCCAGTGGCCCTAATACCCATCTGTAGTGCATTATCTTCTGGCAAAGCTGACCGAATTCCCCTCGGAGCCAGGCACTCTGTTGGCAGCTGAGGGTGTCAACATGCATGGAACACAGACTCACAATATTTACTTCACTTCACTGTGCTTCATCTGCCTTGAGGGACACACTGATTCCTCAGTGTGGGTCCCCATTTCTAACTTATGCTGTCTACACTCAGCACCTTCCATCGGTGCCTCGGTGGTTAGCAGTCGCCTTGCTCCCGTTCCCAGAGGAGATGCCAGCTGTTCCCCAACACACCCTTGACTTATTAGTCAAATCTGCTCATTAGCAAACTGAAAACAGGACTCTCGCTTACGTCATCTTGATTTCCCTCCATATATAATAATCTCTCTAAACCTTAGTTTTCTCGTCTCTCTTTGGAAGTTTGGAATATACGGTACATGGGATAGTAAATTCTTGGAACAGAATACTGCAGGAGCCAAACGAGGGCCTCCCTTCAGCTGATGGAGTCTTGCCAGATAAGACTCAGGATGAGGGGGACACGCCCATCCAATAATGGAGCCCCGGTAAGACGTCACTCTGTTGCATGCAGGGAGTGGGATTTAATGACTACAGGGAATGGAGAAGCCTGATGATGGGGATTCTGATCATGGAGGTGTTTTTAACAATGTCTAGTGACACAGATTTGTGAATTGTTATTTTCAAACTGGGTTTGTGATTTAATCTGTCGGAGTATCCATAGGGACGCGTCGCCTCTCCTCTGGCACCGGCGCGATCCACAACACAGCTACGACCACGGCTCATTTCCTATTTGTGAGCCTGGCACAGTGGACCTGCCACAAGGAAGGGACACTTCAAGCATGGAAACATCCATGAATGGAAGAAATGCCGATTTCAACCTGTGATACCCCCCAAGCATTTTATCTTTGATTTCAGAAATCTGGGGAGATGAGGTGACTTGATAGCTATAAAATGAGAATGACTACACCCAACTAACAGTCAATGAGAAGACCAAAATTGTGACATAGCATATTCGGAATTGTTTGTAAATTGCTGAGACAATGTGAGGGACATTTGCTACCATGTTTGGATGTTTAGGAAAACATCCTAAATAGATCAGGGCTTCCAACTGCAAACCGATACAAACACCAGGACAACGCTCTCTGCTATTCCTGGGCTGTAAATCTTTGAACTCCAGGCCTAAGTGAAATTCCTTTTCTCACATTTTTTAATGAAATCAAAATAAATACAATTACTGAACAGAAGCCAAAGATCACAGGAGGTTAGGAGTGGGGCAAGGATATAGTCAATACTGTTTGTTTGCATTCTGGCACTGTTTTCTTGGCGAATATTTCATTAATGGGGGGGGGGCTCTCAGGGGGCAGGGATGGGCCTTCATTGCTTGACAAACGTCTGCTGCTGATTAACTCTGAGCTGTGGTAACGTTGTGATGCCTGGGCAACTGCAGACCCTAGGACCCAGTCTAGCAGAATGTGAGAGATTGAAACCAGAAGATACTAAAATCGCCCCCAAGTAAATGCTTTTTCTAAAGATTAGACATGTGCTCTCAAGATCGTGTCTAGGGATCCATAAATATGCATAGACCTTTCTGTATTCTATCCCTGCATCCACACTCCAAAGACCTTGAAACCCAGTTTCTTTTTTTTTTCTTTAACCCAAGTGAAAGGAAATAGAAGAATTAACAGTTTACTCTCATGTAAATTCTGTTCTTTAATTAAAGCCTGGACTTACAATTAGTACTCTGGTTGGTAATCAAATTTGCTGCTGATTTCCCATCACGGAGCTAAAGATATTTGGTAAATGCTGTATCAATATCATTGCATTTTCCACAGACTTATGGCTGCTAAAACCAAAAGGTGCAAGATATCAGAGCAGTGAAGAAAATTAGTGATTATCCAGACTCTATTTCAGTACATCCTACTTTGTTGGAGAAACTGTCTTGTTAGACCATGAGTCATTTTGGCTGGTATAAATCCCTATTCACTCTCATTAAGCCATATTATATATTCAGGACACACACAGGAGAAGCTTGGCTTCTCACCCCAGAGGGCTCGGTCAATATCCAATTCATTTGCAACCAGGTATAGTAAGCACCCCAGATGACAGAGAAATTCTGAATAAGGTAAACAAATCCAGTATGAGATTCTCCAATGCAAGTATGCTTGTGTTTTACTTACACTCAGATCAGGGCTCACAGCTTTGAAATATTAACTTTCTTATAATCCCTCATCAGGGCAGGGGATGACGTTATTCTAAAAGAAAAATAGAATGAATTCAGCTAATATTTGTCAACAGAAATGCAAACATCAAGCATCTGCCATCTTGCAAATCGCTACTCCTCCCCACCTTCCAAATACAGACACCAATCAGTAGCCAAATGGTGGCACTTGACTCATTGTTTCCAAGGACACCAGGGTGGTCTTTCGATCCCAAAGGAGGCATAGGTGCCTTCTGTTTGTTTACATCTTCCTTCGATTTACCTTTGGGAATGCGTGGATGTGGAGTCCTTCAAATACATCTACTGTTTATATTAGCCTGTGAGCTGTAGGAAAGATTGCTGTAGCTACCCGGGTCATCCTGCCCTGTGTGTCCAAATAGGTGTAGCCATGTGAGGAAGGAATAGTATCCTGATCCCAACACTCAATCTTTCTCTTCTGCTGCTCACCAAGAGAACAGTTTCAGGACAACTATTGACTTAAATGGATCCTGGGAAGAGATGACCAAGGGCCTTGGGTATATTTGTCCATTTCGGCCACACTTTAACAGCACAACCACTGAAAGATGATGAGTCAAGGTCACCAGGAGCCCAAGGTTGCCACAGTGGGTCAGGCTGACATGGACGGACCATGTATCTAATTCTGGACTGATGATTTGTGAATAGGGAGTTCTGAACCTCTCCAGCCTCCTTGATGGGCTTTGCTCACAAAGAGAAATGATAACCCAGCAATACATAAGGAACCAGCTTCTGGAAGTCACTCTAAAATTCCTTTTTTTTTTTTTTTAATTTAAAAGACCTTAAAGCCAACAGAGCGTTTAAATCATGCACACTGAGCTTCTGTGTAAGGAAGAATAAAAAAATGAAAGATACTGTGAAGGAGAATGATTGGCTGGCCACCTGGAAGTACGTACACTTGAATTTGGTTCCCTCGAGCAATGCATTCAGGTAAGACTGCCTTTTCTTAATTAGTAACAGAACTGCTCTTTTTGAAAAATGAGGTCACTGCAGCACAAGTGAGAATTCTGAGTTGTTGCATTTTTAGATGCCCTGTGTAACATTCCTTCCTAAGACATCAAAGCAAACGGTTGCTGGAGAGTAATTATGGGAGCAGTTGGTGGAAGTCGGTGGAAGATTTGGGGAGCAGAAAGAACATGGAGAGCCAAGGTTGCTAACTAGTTTTATTTGGCCCAACGCAGTGCCCAGTGTTTAAAGAAATATGATTTTACAATTAATTACCAATAGTTGAAAACCAAGAAGCTTCACATAAAAATACAAACCCCTGCCATCTCTTGGAAGAACACTTGGCTTTCATTCTGGTGTGGCACCTGTCAGAGATGCCCCGCCCCTTGCCTAGCCCACACCCACTAGTTCCCTATCTATAGGCACTGGAGTCTTGTTGATCATTACCACCCACCCCTGTTACATACTGGCCCTAGAACCATGCTCACACCAACCTTATTAAATGAATGAGAGAATCCTCTAGGAGAGTATCAGAAACACGCAGTTATGTTCTCAGACGAGCACCTCCCACGAGTCTGAGAGCCCCTTCTGATTTCTAATCACGTGTGCCTGGCTTTAAAATGACTTGTTTACATAAATACATGTCCCTGGAGATTCTGAACCACCCCTGGGCAGGCACCGCTTACCAGGGCCCCACACAGAATAATGACTCTTACGTGTAATTTGTTGTCAGCGATGTTTTGAAAGATTGATGACACTGCTCTATCCTTTACTCTTAGCTTTAACTTTTTAAAGAAACACGTAGAAATTCATTCAGTCCTAATGTTTGGAAAAATCATAACAAGCTGAGAGTTGGTTTAGAATTATTTAAGCTATTCCCCAGTCTATCCCTACAGAAAGGACTGAATCTTAAAGCCCTAAATGTGTTTGGAAACTCTGGTAATTTGAAATGTCACTTCGTGCATAATCCATTTTATTTAGGGAATAAAAAAGTTAACTCTGGTTAAACTCTTGAAAATTATACCAAGAGCACCAAGAACAGATCGGTTTTCTCAGATAGTAATGTCACATTATTAACTTATTAAAGGTTTTTAGCATAAGCTAATTTGTAATAATTAAATGTTATGCAATAAAATTCTGGGAATTTTTACCTTACCTTATCTTACTTTTTTTTAATAATCTTCCCAGTGTTTGAAAGGAAGAAGAAATATGGACTTTGCTCCATAATAAACGGGTCTACACTGGGGCACAACACCCCTCCCCCATGATCTCATTAATGATTAATCACTGAGGCTTCACTGGGTAGACAGAGGCAGTGCAATAATGAAATTCAATCCCCAGTTCACAGATAGGGAGGCCAAGGCAGCAAGAGGTAAGTGATTTTTGAAGACCAGGCAGCAAGAGCACTAGACTACTGCCCTGAGCTATCCTGGTGGCTCCACGAGGCCCCTCATGAAGGAGCGGGGAGCCTTCAAGAGGGCCTAGTGAGGGCCTAGTGAGGGCCTAGTGAGGCCCTCAACTCAGTGTAGGGTTACAGCAGGAACCCCACAGGCCTGCCTTCAAAACATCTCCCAGTTCATGGACTGGGACTTAGACAAAGAAGCTTCCCTGAGTCCCATTTCCTCCCCCTTTGGATCAGTATCGCAATAATCACAAGTAGGTTTGCAGTGAAGCTCACTTAACATTCACATACATAGCACATAAATGGACATTCAGTCATGTCTCCCTTTGACATTATGGACATTCAGTCATGTCTCCCTTTGACCCTTCCCCTCACCCACAGATAGAAAACTATTCTTTCCTTCCATTCCTGGACTGAGAAACCTTGTGTCCACTGTGCTGCCCATCAAGAGGACCAGGGAAGGGTTGACAGGTCCAGCCTAGGCTCTCCACAGTCCTGTTGGGTCCTACAAGATTTCTGTATCTTGTTGTGTATGCCATGAGCACCATTTTGTGATGCTGAGAAACTGTTAGGATTATAAACATCATCTCCTCCAACCCCTCACAAGTGTACTCTGGGCCTCCACATATTTATAAGTGTTTAGTTCTTTTCTAAAGAGGCCTCTCTATGTAGCACATAAATATTGTAAACATTCTACTATTACTCATTTTTTTTTAAGATTTTATTTATTTATTTGACAGACAGAGATCACAGTAGGCAGAGAGGCAGGCAGAGAGAGAGGGAGAAGCAGGCTCCCTGCTGAGCAGAGAGCCCGATGCAGGGCTCGATCCCAGGACCCTGAGATCATGACCTGAGCTGAAGGCAGAGGCTTTAACCCACTGAGCCACCCAGGTGCCCCTCTAGTATTACTCATTTATGTAACATTACCTTGTGAAGAACATCACCATTTGTCCCAAATTAAACATGAATTTCCTTCCAAAATTATTCAGAGTGGTGAATTAATCACTGTGAATCTATGATGTTTGGTGTTGGCTATAAAAAGGGGAGATGGTGAAACAGTAAATAGTGAATAGACAGTGAAACATTCTAAAACCCATAGAGCCACGAAGACCAGAAAATTCAAATGGCCCGTGTCAGGGGACCAGGCATCCCTGTCCACCAGACAGATACTTGGAAGTCATCCTTTGTCTCTCCTCCCTCTGCCTGTGGCACCGTGTCTTGTACACCACAGGTCCTTCAGCCTTTGCAGGGCTGTCTCCTTCCCTTCACCTCCCTAGTTCTGGCTGCATGCCAGCCCCCAGCATCCATCCCATATTTGAACTGTGATAATGATCTTCTAGCTCATGTCCCTGCTTCCATTTTTATCCACTTCCTGTCCATCTTCCACACAGAGTCAGAATGTCCTCTACAGTGCAAATGTGCCCCTGTCCTTGCAATACTTAAATTCCTTAGTGACTCTGGGGGCCTGTGGGGAAGGACACACAGTGTTCTCCCAGAGTGGGGCCTGCCTCCCTCTGTGGCTCTCCCTCCCTCTGGGGCCACTGTCCTCCCCTCACCCTGACATGGACTGCCTCCTTTTCCCCTGAGGCTAGCAAGCTGGTCCCTGATTCAGCACCCCAACACCCTGTTCCACATCTCCCCATCGGGCTTCTAGAGTGGCCACCTCCCTGGGCCTGTTCTTCCTTCCTTTGAGCCTCTCTGGTGCCTGAGCCCCGCGGCCCTCCTCAGCAACTGGTTCTCTCCACAAACCCGCTGGTCCATAGCATTCTGTGGCTTGACTGTTGTGGCTCTTGATGGGGATTCATTTTCCTTTATCCGCCTTAGGACTCACTACACAATGTCAACTGAAGATTTATTATGCATGGAAAGTTCTGAGACTTTGATATGACCTCCCACATCCTCTCTGTTTTACCTACTTTGACAACTCCTGTTGGATGGACGTTGGATCTTCTTCCTTCTATTTTCTGAACTGTGGGTGTATTTTCTATCTCCAGACAGTTTGCTGAGCTCTAACACCTGAGCATTCACTCTTTCTTCAGTTCAGTTTCACTTCCTGGCAGATTATATTCCTGTTTACCTCAACTACTGCATTTTTATTCCGGGAAGTTCATTTGCTTAACTTTGCTCTGCCTGTTTGTTTTTTCCCTAGAATCTGTTGTTTCGTTTGAGATTCTCATCATTCTCTCATCTCTTGGATACATTAAAAGAAGTTTATTTTTAGCCTCTTGCAAACAACTTGATTATCCCACATTCGTATGCATTATTTTTTTTGTTTGTTGGGTTTTCTAAGCGCTTCTCACAGTTGACAACTTTCTTGTACAGTTCGTAATTCCTGTTTTAAGGTTCACCTTCCTAGGAATTTATTTCTTGCTAGGGGCTCAGGGTGCCCTGGATTGTGGGAAGTCCCAGGCAAAGGGGCTTTGCCTTTGTTCCTACAAGATACCTGTTTTGTGTGGGGCTAAGGCTATTGATGGTGATGCTAGGCTAGGACTGCCCAGGGCCCTCACCTGGACCCTCCCTATTATGGCCCAGCCCCCACAGACGGTTCTTTGACCAGAACCAAATTTGAGGCTGGGCCAGCCCTTGTGGCTTTGATGACTGCCAGATGAACTTCAGCAGCAATCATAACAGAACTTCAGAAAGAGGAGGTTTATTTTCTAACTCATAGGTCTTAGAGGGCACATGGCATGTATGGGGCCACAAAGTAAGGCTGGGGGTAGAAAGAGAGAAAAAGAAAGCACAGGCCTGGAGTTCAGCCTTTATTGGGGTCAAGACTGGGGGGTTTTGCAGGTTCACTTTTTACTGATGAATTTAAAACATAAGAGTGGGAATTAAAGCACAGGGAGAGAGGGGCACCTGGGTGGCAACCTTGGTTAAGCAACCCGTTCTTGTTTTCAGCTCAGGTCCTGATCTCAGGGTCACGAGATCAAGTCCTTTGTGGGGCTCCATGCTCAGCACGGAGTCTGCTTGAGATTCTTTCTCCCTCTCGCTCTGTCCCTCCCATGCATGTTCACTCTCTCCCTCTAAAATAAATACATATTTTTGAAAAAAGAGAGAAAGAAAGCACAAGAAGGGAAAAGCAGGCTCGCACAAGCAGTCAGTTGTCTCAGTGGTCACTCAAGGTTTCCCAGAAGGAGACTTCACAGGCCTGGCGCCCCGTCCGGCTGTGTAGTTGGCAGTGCGTCGATTCCAGACAAATGTCTTTGAAATGGACGTCTCCACAGTCAGAAGTTTAACGTCAGGCACTTGTTCTATTACAATAAAAAAATGGGATCACCAGGTCCTCACACTATAGCACCTTGCCAGGTCCAGTGCCATGCTCACTTCTGAGGGGTTCTGAGGGGTGCCATGTGGGAATATACACCAACCCTCTGCATAGCATGAGCTTCCTGTCTGGAAACCTTCCAAGTTACCTTTCTTTTCTTTTCCTCAGAGCCCTAGGTAAACAGTAGGCTTCCTTAAGCCTCCCTGTTTAGAGGTTCCCTTTATGGAAAGCCAGCCCTTTCAGACCTCCCGCTCTTTCTAGGGCATCCCAGATCCAACCTCCAGCCTTCCACAAGTCTTCTACTCCTTCTCCCATCCTGTTGGGGCATCCAGTGCCCACCCCCAGCCCCTGGGACCTGCTTTCAGACTCCCTCCTCTGTTGGCTGAAGCATCTGACCATAGGCTACTTTTCTACCTTCAGTTTCCATTTCACTTCTGGCATGTGGAAATGTGTCTCTCTTTCTTTCTACTAAGTTCAACTATGTGTCCAGCAAGATTTTGTTTGGGTGACACTTATCCAGTATTTTTCTGCTTTTATAATTGGAAAGGTATCACACATTAGCTCTGTTCTCTTGTTTTATGAACTTGAATCTTCCCTCTGGGCTCTGCGGGCCTTGAATTAGAACACGTGGTTTATTCAGCATTCAGCAAGTGCCTCCAATGTACGAGACACTTAGAGTTTGACTGCTGAATAAATAAAACCTGAGATGAATCTCACCTTCTCCATTTAGCAACTAGATCTTAGAAAAGTCATGAAATCCCTGTAGACCTCACTTTCTCCATTGTCAGACCAAATGAAAATAATCCCTCCCCCATGTCTCACACAAAGACTGGGTTGTGAAAGTCAATGCAATAATATTATGAAAGACTTTTAAAAACTTACAAGCACTAGGTAAGAGAGAGATACTAAGAAAAAATAATACTCTATTAAGTGATCATTCATTCACTTCTTTCTCACCAGGGCACTGAAAGCCAGAGAGGACTGAGTTCCTCTGGCCTCTGCCAGTTGGTGTCAAATTGCTACTAAAGTGACATTAGCAGAACAAGACAGAAATTTCTCTGATGTTCCCTCAATCAGAGACCCTTCTTCTGTGGTCTTGTATGTGAATATTTCATGAAAAGCTTGATGCTATTCCTTTAAACTTGGCTCTGCTATTTGTCCTGCCTTTGTCCAGTGCTGGGAGAAATGGGAATGTTAAGGGCAATGGCCTCCCAGCTGGAATGGCACTGAGCAGTGGCTCTCTCTCTGATTCATTTATCTACTGGTCTGGTTGGCCAATACTTACTGAATGCCACCCATGTAATGGTTGGGCATGTGATCGAGTCCTGTGTGGGGCTCCACGGCAGGTGCATTTCCCCTTTCCTTTAAGTTTACAGGTACTTACCGGGGGGGGGGGGAATACGAGTCTAATCATTGGAGCATTTGCTGTAAGAGTCTTTTTGTCTCTAGCTTCACATGATCTAGATCTAATCCAGTGCTTTTCACCATCAGGAACCAAACTCCTCTCTGAAAGCCTGTCCATGTTTTCTCTTAGCCCCCACTCCACTCCTATGCATACCCTGGTCATCTACTACAGTGTTCTATATTATTTGTGAAACTGTTCAAAATCTGCACTAGATCTTAAACAGGTTTCTGGATTTCCAGACCCACTGCCTTTGCAATGCTCTTTCTAGGGCCCCAAACTCAGCTTCTGTCTTAAAGCCTCATATGACCACAAGGCTGAGTCATGGACCTCATCAGTACTCCCTTTTCAGGTGAGCTCGTATTCTAACTTTCACAGACAAGATTGCTTATGCCCCCCTTAGAGCTCTTACCAGGCTCAGGCAGACACTGCCTTCATTTAGGGTATGGTCTTCTCCCTAGGTAGGAGGTTTTTGTGAAGTGCATCTATGTCTTTCTTATATACCTTGGCACTCCCACAGTACCAAGCCTGGTATCTCACCTAAAATTAGTGCCTAAGAAATGTGTTTGGCTATTGACTTAATTTGAATGAATAAGGGGTAAGTTTTCAAAGCAAAGTGATAATCCACTCATAATCTACAACAATACCCAGGCCATAAAGTTAAATCAAGTTGAAATTTTGGATTACTCAGTTCTACAAACTGGTGAGCAGTGATTTGTTCCCTTAAAGGACATTTCTGAATCATGAGAAAGCCTTAGAAAATTCTCAGCCCATCTCAGCCCAATTCTCAGACTGTATCCACAGTCTATAAAGAACTTATCAAACTCAACACCCAAAGAACAAAGAATCCAATCAAGAAGTGGGCAGAAGACATGAACAGACATTTCTACAAAGAAGACTTCCAAATGGCCAACAGATACATTAAAAAGTGTCCCTTATCACTCAGCATCAGGGAAATACAAATAAAAACCACAGTGAGATACCACTGCACACCGGTCAGAATGGCTAAAATTAACAAGTCAGGAAACAACAGATGTTGGTGAGGATGTGGAGAAAGGGGAACCCTCCTACGCTGTTGGTGGGAATGCAAACTGGTGCAGTCACTCTGGGAACCGGTATGGAAGTTCCTGAAAAAGTTGAAAATAGAGCTACCCTACGACCCAGCAATTGTACTACTGGGTATTTACCCTAAAGATACAAATGTAGTGATTCGAAGTGGCATGTGCACCCGAATGTTCGTAGCAGCAATGTCCACAAGAGCCAAACTATGGAAAGAGACCAGATATCCATCAATAGATAAATGGATAAAAAATATGTGGTATATATATACAATGGAATATTATGCAACCATCAAAAAACCCAAAATCTTGCCATTTACAATGATGTGGATGGAACTTGAGGCTATTATGTTAAATGAAAAAAGTCAATCAGAGAAAGACAATTATCATATGATCTCTCTGATATGAGGAATTTGAGAGGCATGATGGAGGGTTGTGGTGGGAAGGGAGGGAAAAAATGAAACAAGATGAGACCAGGGTTGGAGACAAACCATAAGAGACTCTTAATCTCAGGAAACAAACAAGGTTGCTAGGGGGTTGTTGAGGGAGGAATAGGGTGGCTGGGTTATGGACACTGGGGAGGGTATGTGCTATGATGAGTGCTGTGAATTGGGTAAGACTGATGATTCACAGACCTGTACCCCTGAAGCAAATAATTCATTATATGTTAATAAAAATATATTAAATAAATAAATAAATGAAAAAAAGGAAAAGAAAAATCTTAGCCCATTACTTTGAATCCAGGGTCCTATGAAAATGTCACCATTGGTTCTATATTTTGTCCTTGGGGTATCATTTTACCCATTGAGCAGATGCACACATCAAAGCATAGAAAAGGAAATGACATGGAGGACAGAGTCATTTCTATGTCTCAGTCCATGCAGGAAATAGAATGGAGGCTTTTGCGTCTCACCCTTTGGCCAATGGCATGCACTGTTTTGCACAGCATTACCGTTATCTATGAAGCATGGAGGGCATGGTTCTTGGTTGACAGTGAACAATAAAGCATTTCAGATTAGTGTGGGAGAAGGAACAACATGGAAATGATGACAAATGTACACTCATCTCTTTATTTGTCGGTTCTAAATATTTGGTACACATCAGGTTACGACTGGACAGGGTGCGGATGGATAGGAAGTGGGTGTTCCCAGAAAAGACCTCAGAAGACCCCAATGCAGGCAGTCCTTGGAGCGCCCTTAATGAAATTGAATTAGATGTGCACAGTTCAAAGAGGAGTGAGCCAGAATCAATTCACTATTTTGTAACTGGCTTTTTTTAACTATAAAAAAAATATCTTGCACATTGTTCCACATCAGAACATGTCAACGTGCTTATTATTCTCATTCTTTTTACAGCTGCAGAGTATCTCATATTTTTTAGCCAGTTCCATGTTGATGAATATTTAGGTTGTTTCCAAACATTTGTTGGTTATAAAAAATTTTAAAAGACCACAATGATATCCTCACACATATATTATTTCACATGTGTGCCAAATATACCCTTAGGAAGAGTTTTTAGAAAGGGATTTGTAAGTCAAATGACATGTGTATTTTACATTTTGATAGATATTGCCAAATTATCCTTCATAAAGACTGTAGCTGATATTTTAGTTTTAAAACATTATGTATTTATTACCTACAATGAATAATGATAAACTCCTCTATTTTCTTTCCCTTCTATTCTTTTTGCTTAGCATTTCTTTTAATTATCTTATTGCCCTGGATCAGATCTCCTTAGCAATGTTATATAGACCTGGTAAGATCAGCCCTCTTTGCCCAGTAAGGATGTTAAACCCTTTTCCTACTGAATTAGTTCCTTGTATTCTACTTTGCTGAGAGTTCATGTTCCACATCTTAAGTGAGTGTTGAATTTGTCACATATTCTTCCTGCCTCTGTTAGGATAACTATATGTATATTCTCTTATTCCATTAATGTGCTGAATTACATGGATGGATTATTAAATATTAAACCAACATGCATTCCTGGGAGGAGAATGTGATCATAATGATTATCTTTTTAAAATACTGTTTGATTCATTTTGTTCAGTTTTACTAAAAATGTGTGTTTCTGTCCTTCAGGGACATACTGGTTTCCTTTTCTTGTAATATCTTTGTTTAGTTTTGGTGTCAAGGTCATATTGACCTTGGTTTGAGAAGAGTTCCCACATACATTTCCTAAAAGAACTTGTCTAAGCTTGGTATTTTTTCTTTCTTTCTTTTTTTTTTTTTTTTTTTAGATTTTATTTATTTATTTGACACAGAGAGAGAGAGAGATCACAAGTAGGCAGAGAGGTAGGCAGAGGGAGAGGGGGAATCAGGCTCCCCGCTGAGCAGAGACCCCCCCCCCCCCAATGCAGGGCTCGATCCCAGGACCCTGAGACCATGACCTGAGCTGAAAGCAGAGGCTTAACCCACTGAGCCACCCAGGCACCCAAAAGCTTGGTATTTTTTCGTAAATTCTTGGTAGAATTTATCATTGAATCTATCTAGACCTGGAGATCTCTTTGTGGATTTTTTGTTATTGTTGTTAATGAATTCAATTCCTTTAATAGATCTAGAGATATTCAGATTTCCTATTATATTTATCAGTTTTACTAGGTTGTATTTTTTATAGTTTGTCCATTTCATCCAGATTGCCAAATTTAATGATTTAGTATTACTCATTAGGTTATTTTATTACTCTTTTGATGGTTTTTAGGTTCTAGAGTAATAATTTCTTAATTGTTTCTGATACTGGTGATTTGTATTTTCTCTTTTTTTCTAGATCTGTCTTGCCAGAGGTTGACCAGTTTTACTAATTTTATCAAAGGACTGACTTTGGGCTTCATTAATTTTCTTTTTTATAGACCTATTGTTTATTTCATTGATTTCTGCTCTTTATTAGTTCTTTCCTTCTAATATTTGGGTACATTGCACTTCCTTTTCTAGCTTGTGAAGATAGAAGCTTAGGTAATTGACATTATGTCTATCTTCTTTTCTAACATAAATACTTAAAACCCTAAATATGCCTTTTCTATGTCCCACAAAATTTTGATATGTTGTACTTTTGTTGTCATAGAAGTTAAAAGAGTTTCTAATTTCCCTTGTGTTTTCTTCTTTAACCCATGAGCTGCCTAGAAGCATTCTGTTTGGTTGTCTATTATTTGGGGATTTTCCAATCTTCTAATTTGTTTTATGATCAGCTATTTATAATTTCAATTCTTGTAAATTTATTGACACTTATGGTCTGAAATCTGGCTTCTTTTGGTGAATCCTCCATGTGCACTTAAAGAGAATAGTATTCTGAAATTGTTAGATGCAGTATTCTGTGAAAGCCCATCAAGTCAAGTGTATTAGTTGTATTTTCCAAACTGCTGGAAATATCCTAGTGATATTTCCTCTCCTTGTTTTGAGTACAAATCACTGAGAGTACAATATCAAAAAATGACCTACTATTAGTGTGAATTTATCTATTACTGTCCTACTTCTTTCACTTTTGCTTCAAGCACTTTGAAACTCTTAGGTACATAAACATTAATGATTGTAATGTCTTCCTGATACTTGAATGGAATTGATAATTTTATTATTATAAAATATCCCTCATGTGATCTGCCTCTAGGATTCTTGGAGTTAAGTATCTCCTAAAACATGCTCCTCCATAAAAACAACCATAATACTGGCAAAGGTTGTCAAAATTAACCTTTCGGAACTCCAGAAATTAACCAAAGTCTTGAAACTATCTAATAACATTTACTCAAGAAAAATGTCTAAATCCCAGTAAGAACAGCAAATTTTGGAGCATTTTGATTGTCATATTCCCATCCTCCTATATTCAGCTCCATGGTAGCCTTGAAAACCAACAGACTCAGAACCATTGTAGATGTGAAAAATAGCAACCTAGCAGACACGAAGGGGGCAGAATGGGTTTGGAGCTCACTTGAAAGCCTCATCCTGAAAGAACTCACTATTTTACCTGTCTGGCAGCTCCCTAAAAAAGCCATAATCACAGGGGTTACCTTTATTTGACCTAACTCAGAGCTTGCTCAATGAAAAGAACCCTAACCCCAGAGCATTGGTTCAAAAATCAAGGAGAACTGTTTAACATCCAAGCTGATTGAGGCAGTGCTAATAACTGGGCAAACACAGGGCTGGCAAAAATAAATTTTAAAAGGAAGTCTAGGGAATGAGATCGGAAAAGCTCAGACATATTCCTGGGAATATAGAAGATTCTAGGTTCTAGTTTTTATGTTGGATAGTGATTAATGGGTGCTTGTTACATTATCAAAAATATCTCTACTCTACTGTTGTAACACAAAAGTAACTCTGTTCCAATAAAACTTTATTTGCATATATATATATATATATATATATATATATATATATAAACTAGCAAAATACATAAATACATGAATAAAACCAGGCCATGATAGTATCATGAACCAAAAATTATGTTGTGTGGGGGAGAAAGGACACAGACACTGAGGAACATCAACCAAGTGGGAAACAACAGCTACAGATCATGATGTCAAAGAAGGAGGCATCTCTCCTCTCTTAGAGGGCAAATCCAGCCCACCATAAAATGTTACAAAATGTTGGCGGGGGCGCTCTCTCTGAGCCCAAGCTGGAATGGACTTAACATTGGGAACCTCTCTTCTCACCTGTCCGTACCTCACTCCTCATGCTGTCCACTGGATTTCTGAGTTAAGTTTACTGTCAGTCTGTGCTTCCTTCCTGCCACTTCCGCTCTCTGCATATGTGTTTCTGTTGTAAACGGTTTGCAGCTCTTCTGACCACACTTTTGGCCCTGAATTTCCACTCAGCCACTCATATTTCCCCTGAGTTACAGCCCACCCAGAACTGGAACTTATCTCAGGGACACTTAGGTCCCTGTGTCTTGCTGTCTGATCCACTCCCCACCCAGTCCCCAGATGAAGGACACAAAAATAGGTTTCAGTCAGAGTTTTAAGGATGAAATGAAGGTGCCAAATGCCGTTCGAGACTGACATTTTACTTGTATTCCTGGGCATCATGTGAGACACATAACTGAAAAGACACATTGTTTTCAAAGACCTCCACACTGCTTGATTGGGACAGGTGACAACTCTATACAACTGAGGAACCATGGCATTAGCTGAGAAGGGTGTTGGCTCATCCCAACAGGCATTGCCTTGTGGAAGAAGAGAGGAAGTTTAGACCAGGGCTTGCATACCCAAATTCTGCAGCCAGCCCACCCAAGTTTGAATCCTGGCTCTGCCATTTCCTAGCTGTTTGACCATACCAGCAAGTTATTTGCCCCAGTGTTCCTCAGTGCCCTTCTCTGGCAGATGTTGATAATAAGAATCCAAAGGGTTGTTGTGAGAGTTACAAAGGTCATAGGTTAGCCTACATGGAACCCTCAAAATAGTGCCTGGTACAAAGTAAGTGCTCCATATGCATTTGCTATTATAATTGCTCCTCCTTCTGTATTGCCACTTGCATATAGGTCAGGAAGAAGAGGGTGATTGGTTCTATGGATCTTTGCTTCTCTCTCTAAGTCCGTCTTTTGTTTTCTCAAATGTAATTGTGCATGTGTCCACTGCAGGGTCTGGCAAGAAAGGTGGTTTGGAGAGAAGCTTTGCCCTGTCTTTATGCTCTCTGTGCTGCTCCTTCTGAATGCTTTGTGGGCAGAACTCACAGCAGACTCCATAAGAGGTGTTCTACCCAGTCCCCTCACAGCTTCTCCATGAGCCCGTCTGTGGGGGTGGCAGATGCTGAGTTCTCACAGAGTGATGCCTGAGCTGCCTCAAATAATACCCAACAGCTGATTTGGGACCAGTTGTGGGGAAATCAGATCCCAGAAGTGAAACCAGCCAGATATCCCTCTACTGTCAGCACACACTTCAGATGATCAGAAATTGATCAACAACTTAAAGCATCCCAAAAGTTCTGATAAGCCTATACAATAAGCTAGGAAGAAATAAAACTGAGACCCATCCAAAGATATCTGGCTTGAAAAAAAATAGCTCAAAGTATTTTTCAAAACATCTGGTTCTTGACAGAGAACAAGATTTTGCCAACCGATTCTCCCCTGCTAAAGCCCTGAGGTCTAGTCTATGTGGTTCTGATTCCTTTTTCCTGGCCTCCACCAAAGGTTATATAAGGACCATGGGATTATTCTATGTTCACAAAACTTTGACTTTATCTTGCCCCCATGCCATGGCGATTCTCCCAAGTGGGCTGTATAGCATGGCCCAGCCCCACTCACCCACCCCAAGTGGATGTTTGCCCAAGGTCAGCCATGGTCCCAGCCAGTACAGTTTCACAATTCACGGTGTCATGGCCTCCCACAAGTACTCCCCATGTGTTCTCTCTGAGCGTCCCCTGATACTCTCTGGGTGCTTGGCAAATATGAAACCACAAACAGAACTGGAGTTCACAGACATGGTCAGCTCAAAGGGGATTTCCTCAATGTGCATTCTTTTCTGAGAACCTCATCGATTGTTCTCCTGAGGCTGATTGTGGAAAAAACTCTGAACTCACCCCATTTGGGTAGATCAAGGGCCTCATTTAGGGGAAATTGTCAATAAAAGAGCTGAAATGAGGCAGGTCAGATGTCCTACCATTGGAAGTCCTCTGAGACAGCTCTGGAGTTGCAAAAAAAGAACTTTTTTTAGAGGAAGAAATGACAGCAGGGTCACTGGCTTCCAGTGACAGAGTCTCTAGGGTGATACAACGAATGGCTCTGTGCTGAGGGCCTCAGAGACCTGTAATCAAGATATTCACATTTAATTACAATTATAATTAAAGTGATGCATGCACGTGATTAAATATAAAATCCCTGTCCCTCCTATAAAATGGCTTAAAATGAAAGAAAAAAAATACACTTATTGTCCCTGTTACAGTCCCCAAGGATAACCTTGGGTTCTGGCAGTTGCCATCATTTATAAACTGACTTTGGAATTATTCCTCCCTCTTCTAGTTTCTGAAAGAAATTGTTTAGAATTGGTATTATTTCTTTTAAATGTTATTTTAGAATTTTCCAGTGAAACCACCTGGACCAGACAGACATCCCTTTTTCAAAAGGGTTTTAACTAAAAAGTCAAATTATTTTATAATAGTTATCTATTTAATTTTGAGTGTGTCTTGGTAATCTATGGCTTTTTAAAATGTGTCCTTTTCTTTTAGGTTGTCATATTTATGAGCATAAAGTTGTCCCTAATAATCTCCTATTATTCTTTTAATGTCTGCAGGATCTACAGTAAAAATCCCTTCTTTCATTCCTCATACTGATAATGTAAGTCTTCTCTCCTTTTATCTTTGTCAGTTTTTCTAGAGGTTTGTCTTTAAAAAAAAAAAAAAACAGCTCTTGATTTTATCAGTTCTTCTCTTTGCTTTTCTGTTTTAAGTTTCCATTGATTTCTGGTCTTAAATTTATATTCTTCCTTCTGCTTGCTTTGACATTATTTTACTCTTCTCTTTATAGAGACCTAAGATGAAAGCTTAGATGAAAGATGAAAGCTTATTTATTTGAAACTTTCCTTCTTTTCCAATATAAGCACTAAGTTCTATAAATTTGCCTCACAACATCCCTTTACATTCAGTCTACAAATTTTGTACATTGTATTTTCATATTTGTTCAGTTCAGGTAATCTACTTTCCCCTGAAATATATATTCTGCTGGTTCAGGTGGGAAACTCTATAATTGTCAGTTAGATCCACTTGGTTGATGGTGTTTATCAGTTCTTCTATATCCTTGATGATTTTCTCTCTGTTAGTACTATCATTACCAACAGAGTGTTGAAATCTCCAACTAAGATTGTGGGTTTGTTTATTAATCCTTTCAGTCTGCCACTTTTTATGTTATGTATTTTGAAGCTCTGATTAATTTTTACCCTGTTAAGTGCTGTTAAGTCTTCATGAAGAGTTGACTCCTTTATCATTACATATTTTCCTTCTTTGTCTCTGGTAATTTTCTTTGCTCTGAAGTCTACTTTGATATTAGCATAACTATTACAGTGTTAGCTTGGTGTTTGCATGGAATATATTTCTCTATCATTTTACTTTAAATTACCTCTGTCATTATCATTTAGACAACATACAGCTGTGTCATGTGTTTGCTTATCCATTCTGATAGTCTCTCTTTCTTAATTGGTGTGTCTAGACCATTTACATTTAATGTAATTGTTTACATGTTTAGATTTAAGTTTACCACTTTCTATTCGATTTCTGCTTATTACCTCAGTTTTTCATTTCTTTGTTTCCTTTTTCCTTGTCTTCTTTTGGGATATTTAAACACTTTTTAATATTCTATTTTATCTGTTGTATTTTTACTCTATCTCTGTACAGTTTTTCTTATTTCATTTTTCTGTTTAGTGATTACTCTGTAGATTATGATAAACATACTTAATTTTAAAAACTTTTAGAGTCAATGTTTTGTAACTTTAAGTGGGATGTATAGACCTTACCAACATACAGATTTCCCTTCCCTCTCCCTTCTACATAGTAGTTGTCTAAAGTATTACATCTATGTGCATTGAAAACCTCACTGGAAAATGTTATATTTGCTTTTTCCATCTAACATATTTTTTTAAAGATTTTATTTATTTATTTGACAGATAGAGATCACAAGTAGGCAGAGAGGCAGGCAGCGGGGGGTGGGGGTGGAAGCAGGCTCCCCACTGGGCAGAGAGCCCGATGCGGGGCTTGATCCCAGAATCCTGGGATCATGACCTGAGCCAAAGGCAGAGGCTTTAACCCACTGAGCAACCCAGACGCCCCCTAACATATTTTAAAGAACTGAAGAAGAGAAAAGTGTATTTATCCAAATATTTACTATTTCTATTGCCCCTCCTTCATTCCTGATGTTTCAAGTTTCCCTCTGATATAATTTGCCTTCTGTCAAAAGAAATTACTATAGCAAATCTTCTAGGGCAGGTTTCCTAGCCTTCACCTCTCAAGTCTTTTTATTGTGTAAGCGTATTTTATTTACAGGATCATGAATATGGGTTGCCAGAATGAACAAATTAGCCCATCATGCCTTTCCGTGAAGTCAGAGAAAATATAACAAGCTCCCCTAAACAACGAGAGGTATGCTGCTACTGTGAAGTTTTCAACTTCGGTTCACACAGATAAATCAATTATTACAGCTTTCTTTCATATACAGCCAAGACTTAAAGGATTTTTAGACTTCGCTCATCTTGCCTTGATCAAGAAAACACACACTCAACTTGTCATGCCTAGTGACTTCTGGAAAAGAGCTTCTCTGATCAATTACATGGGTACAGCCTATTGTCTGGATCTCCCTCTTTCCTTCATAATTCCCTACTCCCAATCCACATATCCCAGATCAGGGGCAATTTTACAGAGGAGGTGGCAAAGAGGATTTGCATCATCCAGCCCCAAGATAACAAAAACAAAACAAAACAACCAAAACTCTATCAGACATTTCTATTTGCTCTTTTTGGATCTGCTCTCAACTCCAGAGCCATTAATCATCCCTTCCCATGGGAGTCAGTCCTTCTTGATCCTTTTTCTCTTCTCCCAGCTTTGTCTCCGTAGGAACATCAAACTCTTCCCCTTCCCATTTATTAGACAGAGTTTTTCTCTTCCTCATGGAAACGAGGCACCAGTCCAAAACCCAGGTCCTTAAAGCTTGTTTCTATTGCCTCAATAGACTTATAAAGCCAATTTCCAAAAAAATTCAAGTCCCTTCTGAGTAAAGAATTCTTGTAATAACCACCAAGAAGAGAAAACATTTCTTCACTTTATGATATGGAAATCTCAAAAGAGACATTTGTGTTCAGGTTGTAGGGACATTTCACTCTAACCATCAATGTTTTGTCCAAATGAAAGCCCAGTACAGCAAATTCCACAATGACTGTGAGTTTGTTGTAAGGACTGTTTCCTCTAATATATTTGTGGGATTCCCTGTGGTCATCTCTCCCTCTACTCACCAACAAGAACACATTGCACTGTGTGTATTGTGCAACATCCCAACCCAGTTTCTCCTTTCCCAAATCCCCCAGTAGAATATCCTCAGAGCCAACCAGACTCACACCTTTAACTGAGCTAAACTGCAAACTTGTACAAATTTAGCCAACTTCTGTACTCGAAAGTTTGAGGGGTTGTACCCTAAGTCACTCAGTTGAGGGTAGCAGGGCACCTACATCTTGGGTGAATTCAGCAAGTAGCCCCAGAAAAACCACGGAGGACACACAAAGAACTAGAGCAGTGAGTGGGTGGAAATTCTGCATGTGTGTTGCCCAGGTCACAAGTCTTTGCTTTCCAGTACTCCATTCTGTTCAAATGGCTTCCCTATTGTATTTTCAAGTGTGACTCTACCTTCCTATTCCCAACATCAACTCCTTGGCTCCAGTTCATATAACTGGACATGCATATTCAGCTCCTTCTGATTTCTTTTTCTATTACCTCTCTGACTCCCCAGGCCCTATGAGGACTAATGTCCTGTTCTACTTTTATTAGACTAACAGAATTGGATGAGACATTGACTAGGAGATATGTTTGCCTCCAGATGTTATCAAATGGTGTGAGGATTACAACAGAATAGTTCTTGATGGATAACAAGAGTGTTCAAGGCCATGTTCAAGGAGTTCCTGGTTCCTGACATGACACTACCACTGTCATTCACTTATTTCAATTATTTATATGCTATAATCACCCAGTAATTACTATTATTATTTTAAATAATTAAAAGGTATACCAATCAACAATAAGAAAAGTAAAGATTCTATTTGACTTTCATTTTTTTTCTTTTCCAACACTTCCTTTACATAGATCAGTTTCTCACTTTATCATTTTCCTTTTACCTAAAGAACTTCTAAAACATTTCCTAGAAGACAGGTCTGACAGTGATGAATGGCTTCCGATTTTTTTTCTAAGAAAGTTTTTATTTCTTCTTAACTTTTGGAGAATAATTTTCCAGGATACAGAGGGTGGGAGCCAAACTTTTCACTGGAGCAAGTGCTGACAGATAAGCAATGAGAGGAGGCTAAAATGTTCCATACAGAAATGCATTAGAGTTGGGGAAATAGCATAAAATCATGTTTAGATTAATAAAGATACAAGTGATTACATATATACATACATATGTGCATGTACAAGCATACACATATATGACTTAGTATATATACAAATATTTCCTTCCTCTATCCCCTGAGAGGACCCAGAAGCAAAGACATCCCAATAGCAAGGAGCATACCTAGCACCCAAATCTTGGTTTCTAATGCCATTGTGTTCCTTGGAAAAAATGGTAATTGTAGAACTGGGACAGAAAATCCACAAAATGAGCCTAGAGTATCTTATAGTGCCAAAAGGCAAGGAAATGGTCAAACAACAACAAAATGTATTGATAGGGCACTTTAAAAGGACACAGGAGACAACTGAAAAAGCTCCCAATGGCCAAGGTTGGAAAAATTTGATCCGCAAAATAAATAATGTAGTACAGTTGATTCTTAAACAACATGGGTTTGAACTGCACAGGTTCACTTATCTGTGGATTTTTTTCAATAGATAGAGAACAGTACTCTAAATATATTTTTCCTTATGATTTTCTTAATAACATTTTCTTTTTCTCTATCTTAACTTTATCATAAGCATATAGTATATAATATGTATAATATACAAACTATGTGTTAGTCAAATGTTTATGTTATTAATAAAGTTTTGGTCAATAATATGCTATTAATAATAAAGTTTTGGGGAAGTCGAAAGCTATATGTGAATTTTTGACTGCATAGGGGGTCAGCACTCCAAATCCCTGCATTGTCCAGGAGTCAACTGCATTAGATTATAGCCCAAAATATAAAGTAAATATTCATGAGTCCATACTGATATAAACAAATGACTGAATAAATAAATAACTGGGGAGAAGAGAAAAATCTCCCATGCAGAATTCCAAATAAATTATGTAGATACTCAGCCTTCAATGAGGTGGACATAACTCTCCATAACTCTCCATGCATGAGCTGCACATAATGACTTCCTCCCAAAGAGTGATGGCATATTGATAACATGTACCCTTGTTATGATGTGATGAGAATGGCTCTTTACCTCTATGATCTCCCTCCCAGGAACACAAAACACCAGACTAATCATGAGAAAAAGCATGGCACAAATCCCAGTAGAGGGACATTCTAAAATTCTAAAATATAACTGACCAGTACTCCTCAAGACTATCAAGATCATCCAAAACAAGGAAAGTTTGAAAAACTATCACAGCCAAGAGGAGCCTAAGAAGCCATGATGACTAAATGTAATATAGTATCCTGGATGGGATCTAGAACAAATGAAAAATATTAGGTAAAAATGAAGGGAGTGATGAAGTCCCAAAAGTTCATTTTCGCTTTTGTTCCCTTTGCCTTTGGAGACATATCTTGAAAGAAGTTGCTGTGGCTGATATCGGAGAGGTTACTGCCTATATTCTCCTCTAGGATTCTGAAAGATTCCTGTCTCACATTGAGGTCTTTTATCCATTTCGAGTTTATCTTTGTGTACGGTGTAAGAGAATGGTCGAGTTTCATTCTTCTACATACAGCTGTCCAATTTTCCCAGCACCACTTATTGAAGAGACTGTCTTTTTTCCACTGGATATTTTTTCCTGTTTTGTCAAAGATTATTTGACCATAGAGTTGAGGGTCCATATCTGGGCTCTCTACTCTGTTCCACTGGTCTATGTGTCTGTTTTTATGCCAGTACCATGCTGTCTTGGGGATCACAGCTTTGTAGTAAAGCTTGAAATCAGGTAATGTGATGCCGCCAGTTTTATTTTTGTTTTTCAACATTTCCTTAGCAATTCAGGGTCTCTTCTGATTCCATAGAAATTTTAGGATTATTTGCTCCCGCTCTTTGAAAAATACTGGTGGAATTCTGATCGGAATGGCATTAAAAGTATAGATTGCTCTAGGCAGTATAGACATTTTAACAATGTTTATTCTTCCGATCCAAGAGCATGGAATGGTCTTCCATCTTTTTGTGTCTTCTTCAATTTCTTTCATGAGTGTTCTGTAGTTCCTCGAGTACAGATCCTTTACCTCTTTGGTTAGGTTTATTCCCAGGTATCTTATGGTTCTTGGTGCTATAGTAAATGGAATAAATTCTCTAATTTCCCTTTATGTATTTCCTTGTTAGTGTATAAGAAAGCCACTGACTTCTGTACATTGACTTTGTATCCTGCCATGTTACTAAATTGCTGTATAAGTTCTAGTAGTTTGGGGGTGGAGTCTTTTGGGTTTTCCATATAAAGCATCATGTCACCTGCGAAGAGAGAGAGTTTGACTTCTTCATTGCCAATTTGGATACTTTTTATTTCTCTTTGTTGTCTGATTGCTGTTGTTAGGACTTCTAATACTATGTTGAACAAGAGTGGTGAGAGTGGGCATCCTTGTCGTGTTCCTGATCTCAACGGGAAGGCTCAAAAGCTTCTGCACAGCAAAGGAAACAGTCAACAAAACAAAGAGGCAACCCACGGAATGGGAGAAGATATTTGCAAATGACAGTACAGACAAAAGGTTGATATCCAGGATCTATAAAGAACTCCTCAAACTCAACACACACAAAACAGACAATCATATAAAAAAAAAATGGGCAGAAGACATGAACAGACACTTCTCCAATGAAGACATACAAATGGCTATCAGACACATGAAAAAATGTTCACCATCACTAGCCATCAGGGAGATTCAAATTAAAATCACATTGAGATACCACCTTACACCAGTTAGAATGGCCAAAATTAGCAAGACAGGAAACAACATGTGTTGGAGAGGATGTGGAGAAAGGGGAACCCTCTTACATTGTTGGTGGGAATGCAAGTTGGTGCAGCCACTTTGGAGAACAGTGTGGAGATTCCTCAAGAAATTAAAAATAGAGCTTCCCTATGACCCTGCAATTGCACTACTGGGTATTTACCCCAAAGATACAGATGTAGTGAAAAGAAGGGCCATCTGTACCCCAATGTTTATAGCAGCAATGGCCATGGTCGCCAAACTGTGGAAAGAACCGAGATGCCCTTCAACAGATGAATGGATAAGGAAGATGTGGTCCATGTACACTATGGAGTATTATGCCTCCATCAGAAAGGATGAATACCCAACTTTTGTATCAACATGGACGGGACTGGAAGAGATTATGCTGAGTGTAATAAGTCAAGCAGAGAGAGTCAATTATCATATGGTTTCACTTATTTGTAGATCATAACAAATAACATGGAGGACAAGGGAAGATGGAGAGGAGAAGGGAGTTGAGGGAAATTGAAAGGGGAGGTGAACCATGAGCGACTATGGACTCTGAAAAACAACCTGAGGGTTTTGAAGGTGTGGGGGGTGGGAGGTTGGGGGAACCAGGTGGTGGGCATTAGGGAGGGCACGGATTGCATGGAGCACTGGGTGTGGTGCAAAAACAATGAATACTGTTACACTGAAAAGAAATAAAAATTTTTTTAAAAAATGGAGGGAGTGTGTGTTAACTATAGAATTTAGGTAAATCTAATACATCAATATCAGGTCATTAATTTTGTCAAATGTACCATCTAATGTAAGATGTTAATAATACAAGAAACTGGATGTGGAATATATGGAACCCTCTATACTATCTTCATAATATTTTTGTAAATCTAAAACTGTCCTAGCTTTTGACTTAAAGGAGGCAAAAGTGTAACTGTTTTCAATGGTCCCAAATCCAGTTTCATTCGACATGAGCCGCCTCCACCGTGGGCCCAGGTTGAACTCCAACAAGATCAAAGTCTTATACCTAAAGTACCGGTGGGGAAGTTAGTGCCACATCTGCCCTGGCCCCAAAGATCTCCCCCCTGGGTCTGTCTCCAAAAAAAGGTTGGTGATGACCTCGCCAAGGGAACTGGTGTTTGGAAGAGGCTGAGGATTATGGTGAAACTGATCATTCACAACACACAGGCCCACATAAAGTGGTATTTTCTGCCTCTGCCCTGACTGGGAAAGCCCTCAAGGAACCCGCAAGAGACAGAAAGACGTGGAAAAACATGAAAGATAGTGGAAATACACTTTTGATAAGATTGTCAATATTGCCCAACAGATGTGGCAACTGATCTTTAGCCAGAGAATTCTCTGGAACCATTTGAGAGATCCTGGGGACTGCCCAAACTGTGGGCTGCAATATTGATGGCCACCACCCTCATGACAGCAATGGCAGTACTGTGGAATGCCCAGTAACATAAGAACTACAAAGGAAAATATTTCAATAAAGGATCATTTGAAAACCAAAACATTTTTTAAAAAGTTTTTTGAACTATATTAAAATATTAAATTTATTTTAAAATGAATGAGCACAAACTTCTGGCTGAATATGGCAGTCCAAATGAGGAAGCATCTCCAATCAATACTCTTTGGTTTTTACCAACTATAGTGGAAATATTAGTATACAAAATATTGCACATAGTAAATGTTACACATCTTGATGAGTTTGGATATAACACTTTTCTCAAAAGAAAAATCACCTTGGTTTTTGTCAGGTGCTCACCCCATAGTCCACTACTACATGCCAAGTTCTATGCTAAACTCCTTGAATGGACTATCACGGGACCATTGCATGAATAGGGAAGAGGCAGGGCAAACACTCCTAGGTGCCTACCCACCATTTATCCCCCTTCTTGTTCACTGGCAGAATATTCTATTTAGGGCAGTAAGACAGCGAGTTCCCTCTCCAGGCAACCTGCCCTGAGCTTGGGGGGGGTTGTCTCAGAATAGGTTGGGGGGGTGTGTCTCAGAATAGGTTGCTTCCCAGGTTCTGGTGCCATTGCTCTCTACTTCTGTCCTTCTGTCTGTTGGGAGTGCAGACACAAGGCTGCGGAGAAGCAGCCTCCTATGAACATGACGCTGGAAGCAAGAGGACAAAAGCCTCACCTATGGGCAATGTGGAAAGAGAGGATCTGGGGACACAGATGACATGGAGAGCCACTGCGCCAGCCTGGACATCTATCAGGACTTTGTTTCATGTGAGAAAGCAAATCCTTAATAGGTTAAGCTACTCTATTGTGTTTCTGCTCTATGAATTTGACTAGAACTCTAACAGAAGAATTAAGTAACTTGCCCAGGGCCTCATACATAGGACATGACACACCTGGCTCCCAGATCAAGTCGGTGTGACCCCAAAGCTTGAAACTGCTGCATTTCCCTTCCTTTCACATTTGTGGTGATTGCTTATCATTAACTATTTCATCCCAGGCCTTCCCAGCTCCTGATTTTCAATATTGACTTTATAATTTGAAATGCTCAAAGACTGTTCCTGGGCTCACCCTGGGGCTCTTCCTGGTCCTGGGCACCCCAGGCAGCAAGTCTGCCCCTGAGGTCACCCCTGGATCTTGGGGTGTGAAGTTCAGACAAAGTAGGCCGGGTGGGCACACACTTTTCAGCTGCAGCTCAAATTCATCCCTATACCCTCATTGGCCCTTTGATCCTGTTTTTCTTCCTAAGCCACATCTCTCAAACTCTGACTCCCATGCAACTCATACTAATCACTGAATCAAATAGTCAGTGTCTAGCCTTATGTCAGCGTCCTGAGTTACAATGCAGGAAGATGATGACAGCAGTGACCAGTGACTGTACGGACAGGCCAGCGGTGAGCACAGCAGGGAGGACACCCTCTCACCCCTCCTTTCTCATTCTCTCCTCCACATTGCACCTCCATCAAACCCTGCTTCCTCTCTCCTGCCTTTGGTTAATGCTATTCTTACCACATCACAGACAGCAACTTTGGGGAAAAAATATATCAGTAAGGGCCACTATTGCTGGCTTGAGTCCTCTGTTCACCTCCATGTGCCCGGAACTGCCAGGACCCCCTCAGAGCTCTGTGCCTGCAGCCTGGCTGCCCTGAGCTGTATCAGCTCATCTGCTGTGATGAGACCAGGTGGAGACCAGGACCTAGATCCTTTGGGAACTAATGCACTGTGGACATTAGCACAGGGTGTCCCTGATGCCCAATGGCCTCCACTCTGATGCACCTGAGTCTCATGGCCAGGAACTAAACTGCTCAGAGGCCAGTGGCAGGGTGCTCCATGCACAGTCCCTCAGAGCGCCTGGTAGAGGAGGTGTCTGGTGAACACCGTTGGAAGGAATCTGCAAGCAAAGCACAACTACTGTGCAGCCAGCCCTGGCCACCCCAAAGAGACACAGCTCCTTGGATCCGCTTTCTCCTGGCCACCACCACCTGATGCCCCAAGGTCACCCCACATGGAGCAGTTCCCCAGTAGAAAGCAATCATCCCCCTTTCCCCAGCTTGTCCTTTCTTGAGGTGTGAACAGTGTAAGAGCCATCCTCAGCCTCAGGTTCCACAGAGACAAGAAGGACAGAGTCTCCTCTGGCCCTTTCTTCTCTTCTTCCTCCTCCCAATCCTCCCTTTCCATAGACATACCCTCACTTGGGCCTTGCCACCTGCACTGTCCATGCTGCTCTACTTTATCATGCATATTTTCATCTTACCTCTGTTTGAAGCCCTCACACTATGGGCACCTGCCTCTCTCCCACTCCAGGCTCCTTCCCCATTATTCTCCCATCACCCTTGCTATTCCAGGCCCATCCTGAAAGTGCTTTTTCCATTTAACTTCCCTTAACTCCACCTGTTGAAAGTGGATATCTCCCTTCCAAAGCCCTGAACACGTGATTCTCTCTCTCCCTCTAAGAGCAGCTTTTGTTTTCTACCTAATCATGCACTAGACGGTGCATACATGTTATCCAAGCTGACTTTGGGGCAGGACCATCTGCACATCTTGTATGGTCCTGAGATCAGTCATTTCCCATGGTGGGCACTCAGGAAGGATAGAATCCCAGAACTACAAACAATCTCAGAGCTGACATAGGCAGCCCCGATTAGGCACATCCCATTACCAAGGTGAAGAAGACCATCAGAGAAAGGAAAGAGGTTGCTCAAAGTCACACCCCTCACTTGTAGCATCAAACAACAGCTGAGTTATGAACAAAAATATGTCAGACTTGGAGTTGTAGAACATTTGTAGAATTCCAAATGTCAGTTTGGAATTCCAGCTCTGATCTCTCACAGTTGATATATAAATGATTTTTTTAAAAAGGTAACATGGATTAAGTTTTCATGATGTGCAGATGCTCTGCTAGGAACTCTGGGTGAGCTATTTCATGTGACCCTCACAACAGTATTGTCACATAGAGTTAGTCTTATCCCCACTTTCTAGATGATCCTAAGTCTTAGAGAGACTATGCAACTTTTCCCAGTTATATATACTGGTTAAATTTTTGAGAAAGCCTTGAGCCTAGGTAGTCTCACATAAGAAATCACACTCTGAACTAAAACATTAAGTCACTCAAACTCCTGTGATCACCTGTAAAATAGGCATAATAGTAGTTTAACCTCATGACATACAATACACATGAAAGAGCTCCAGAATGTGCATCACCCTCTAGAGTTCAGGGAAGACTCCAAAGATCTGAATACTCACCTCAGCTCCTGCTTTTTGGCCTGGTGTACACAACCTTTCACCTCTCCATGCCTCGCTTTCCATATCTATAAAGTGAGACACTTGACCAGACAATATTTAGTCTAAGCATCTTTGTGGTGAGTCTTCTGGCTGGAGTTTGCTAACATCTGGTTGATTTTGCTTTGTGCTGGGTCACGTGCTCATTGACATGTGGTGCTATGTATGATATACCATGTTCATTGACATGCCAGGCTTACCTCCACCAATACCCATAAAAACAAAGCTTCACATGAAATGTTCTTTCAGCGTTTATTGTCACTTAGTTTAGAGGACATACTTGGAAAGGGATTTTTCTTTGCTTTTTAACTAAAGATACTATTTTGCATGATACTATCCATATGTTACTAACATTAAAACTCAGAAATATGCCTTTGTAGTCACTTCATGGAATACAAATAAATATGCTTCATTATTTTTAAAAATTGTGTAATGTGTAATATGAATTTACCTAAAATTTACTTTGTTTCTGCTATTTTCATTAAACATGGTTTGAAATATTTTTCTTGATTCAACATAGTTTTATAATCTTAGAGCTTGTATAAAATTTCATTGCACTAAAGTGCATAATTTATTAGGCTCTAATGTTGGGTATTTAGGTTATTTCCAATTTTCCTTGGATTTAAGTGCACATTTGTGAAACAGTGGATTTCTGGGTTAGATTGAGGCATTGAGCACCATCTAAAATTGGCAACAAAATAAAGTCCAAGTTTTCAGTTCTAAATGAAAGGACACATTAATATTATCCAACAGTGAAGTTCCCATATATGGCTCTGTGTTAGACCCAAAAGCTCAAGCTTCTAGGGCAAAGAGCTGGTGCATAATGATTTTTAAATTTATTTCTTTATCATCCATTATTCAATTTATCTAAATATTTATTTTAGGCATACCGTATTCTAAGCACTCTGCTAGGTTCTGATGATATGGGTAGGATGTCTTCCCTGACCTTGTGGGACTTATAATCTAGTAAAGAAACAGACAGTACAGCACTAAAACAAACATGCATGAGAAATAACATATGGAAAAGGAATCTAGGTATATTTAGGTCACTTACTATGTACGTACCTCGACGAGTTATGTAACCTTCTGTACCTCACTATCTTTATCTGCAAAATAGACAAAATAACAGTTAACATGTTTGAAAGGGTCCTTGACATATTACTAAGCACTTAATATGTTTTAGTTATTGTTTTTGTATTAATTATTCACTGTTACAAAACAAATCACCTCCAAATTTAGCAGCCTCAAACGAGGATTTATCATCTCACATAGCTTCTGACAGTCAGGGATCTGGAAGCAGCTTAGCTGGGTGGTTTGGACTCGGGGTCACTCATGAGGTTCTAGTTATCTGAAGACCTGGCTATGACAGGTGACTCTGCTTCTAAGATGCCCCCGCGACATGGCTATTGGTGGGAGGCCTCCATTCCTTGTTCTGTGGATGTCTCCGTAGGGATGTTAAAAGTCCTTATGCTATGGCATCAGGCGTCCTCTAGAGCCAGTGATCCCAGAGAGAAGAAGAGGAGGCAGTATCTTTTATGACCTACTCTTGGAAGCCCTACACACCATCATCTCCACCATAACCTATTTGTTAGAAGTGAGTCACTAAGTCCTGATTTCACTTAAGAAGAGGAGACTTTGGGTCTGCTTTTTGAACAGTGTCAAAGAACTTGTGGACATACCATAAAATGCCACACAGACATGGAAGGACTTCTCAGCACCTGACCCACAGAAGGGGTCCTCTCTCTCCATTCTTTTGGGCCCCTCAATGGACCAGTAGACACAACACACTCCTTCATAAAGCTCATTCACTGAGATGCCTTCTATTTCTACCTTACCTTATATCCACAAATTCACATCATCTTCCTCACCAGATACACAAAGAAACTCTTTTGTTTCTGACCTCATGTTCAATCAAAGCAAATAATAGATTGATGGCTTTAATTCTTTTAAATCCAAGCCAATGGGGAAGAGCAAGATGGAAGAGGAATAGAGATCTAAATATTATCTGGTCCCAGAAACTCAGCTAGATAGTTATCAACCATTCTGAACACCTACAAACTCAATAGGAGATTGAAGAGAAGAAGAGCCAGCAACTCTAGGAACAGAAAACCAACCACTTTCTAGAAGGTAGGAAGTGCAGAGAAGTGAATCTGAGGTGATATATGGGAAGATGGACTGCAGGGGGAGGGGCCAGCTCCCAGCAAGTGAGAGAGCAGCAGAGCACAAAGTTGGAACTTTTAGAAGTCTGCTCTACTGAGAGATATCACTCCAGAGGCTAAGTGGGGGGTGGAGCCCTCACAGGGACAGTGTGGTCTCAGGACCCAGAGGGTCACAAAAAGACCAGGGGTGTCTAAGGGTGGCAGAGGTCCCAGGTATCAGAGTAGAGAAGCTGATGCAGAGACAGAGCCAAGAAGTGGGTTCTTAGCTCAGGGTTGCCTTAAACCATGATCCAAGGTGCAACCGGGTCACTACTTTTCAAGCAGAGACCCCACAAGTGACTGATCTGGGGAGACTCACCTTCCTCCTCTGGGAGAAGCAGCCTGGCAGCATGCTGCAGGAATCTGCTGGGTTTGGGGACTCCAAACAGGGCCATGTGCCAGAGACAGAAACACTCAGTCACAGGCTGGATGAGCTCGGAGTGCAACCAGCGACCAGGGAGACAAGAGTGATTGACTGCTTTGCTCTGAGTGGAGCCTTGAGCTCTTGGCTCCTCTGGCCCAGGATAGGAGGCAGCCATTTTCATTCCCGTCCTCCAGAGCTCTACAGAAAGCATTCAGGAAACAAAAGCTCCCAAGAGCGAACCCGAAAAGATTACCTAGCCCAGCCCTTGACAAGGGCTGTGCAGTTCTGCCTCAGGCAAAGACATTTGAGAATCACTACAATAGGCTGCTCACCCAGAAGATCAGCAAGAACATCTCGCCAAGACCAAGTTCACTGATCACTGAGGACTGCAAAACTTCAGAGCTACAAATATACAGCACATAGAATCCAAGGCTTTTGTCCCATGATTCTTTAATCTTTCAAAGTTAAATTTTCAAAATTTTATTTTTTCTTATTGTATTTAAAAATTTTTTTCTCTTTCCTATTTTAGCCTTTTTAAACTATTTTATCTTATCAATACCTTTTTAAAAATCTTTTTAAATTTTCATTGTTATGGTCATATTCTGTCTCTTCATTGTATTTAACCATATATGTGGTTAAATACAACGATACATATATATATATACACATATATATACATATACATATATATGTATATATACACATATATATACAATTATACATATATATACATATATATGTATAATATATAAAATGTGTATATATGTGTGTATATATATGTGTGTGTATATATATACACACATATACACACACATATATATACATATATATATATACACACACATTTTTCTTTCTTTTCTATATACATATATATATATGTATACATATATACACACACACATTTTTTCTTTCTTTAAAATTTTGGGATACAGTTTCTTCTAATAGATCAAAATATACCCTAACTCTAGTGCATGGCTTTGTCCAGTCTCCAGCCTGATCACATCCTTTCCTCTCTTTTTTTTTTTTTTTCTTTTCCAACCAACTTCTTATCGTGCTAATTCCTTTTTTAGAATCTTTTTTTAAATTTTCATCTTTACAGTCATATTCCATCCCTTCATCATGTTTACCCTTATTTTTGTATATATATATATAAGTTTTTCTTTCTTTGAAATTTTGGGAGGAAGTTTCTTCTAACAAACCAAAATACACCCAAAATCAGGCATGTGGCTCTGTTCTAGTCACAAGTCTAATAGATACATATAAGTATAACATATACATTTTTCCCCCTCCATTCTTCTACCCCTAGGTTCAGGTCTCTTCTGATTTGGTTAGTGTATATTTTTCTGGGGTTGTTGCTACCCTTTTAGTATTTTGTTCTCTCATTCCTCTATTCTTATCTGGATTAAATGACAAGGTGGAAATCTCACCTCAAAAAAAAAAAGAACAATGGGGTGCCTGGGTGGCTCAGATGGTTAAGACTCTGCCTTCAACTCAGGTCATGATCCTAGGGTCCTGGAATCAAGTCCTGCATCAGGGATCCTGTTCAGCAGGGAGCCTGCTTCTACCTCTCCTTCTGCTGCTCCCCCTGCTTGTGCTCTCTCTCTCTCTCTTTCTCTCTCTATCAAATAAATAAACAAAATATTTTTTAAAAAAGAACAAGAGGCAGTACCAATGGCCGGGGACCTAATCAATATAGACATTAGTAATATGTCAGAACTAGAGATCAGAATAACTATTATCAAGGTGCTAGCTGGGCTCAAAAAAAAAAAAAAAAAGAGAGAGAATCCCTTTCTGAAGAAATAAAAGACCTTCCTGGAGAAATTAAAGAGGTAAAATATAACCAAGTTGAAATCATAAAACCTATTAATGAGGTACAATAAAAAATGGAGGCTCTTACTGCTAGGATAAGTGAGGCAGAAGAGAGAATTAATGATATAGAAAACCAAAGGATAGAGAATAAGGAAGCTGAGTAAAAGAGAGAGAAACAACTACTGGACAATGAGGAGAGAATTTGAGAGATAAATGATACCATAAGACAAAACAATATTAGAATAATTGGGATCCCAGAAGAAGAAGAAAGAGGGGGGTAGAAGGTATATTGGAGGAAATTATAACAGAGAATTTCCCTAATTTTGCAAAAGGAACAAACATCAAAATCCAGGAGGCACAGAGAAATCCCCTCGAAATCAATAAAAATAGGTCCACACCACGTCATCTAATACTAAAACTTACAAGTCTCAGTGACAAAGAGAAAATCCTGAAAGCAGCTTGGGACAAGAGGTCTGTAACATACAACAGTAGAAATATTAGATTGGCAGCAGAGCTACCCACAGAGACTTGGCAGACCAGAAAGGACAGGCATGATACCTTCAGAACACTAAATGAGAAAAATATGCAGCCAAGAATACTATAATCAGCTAGGCTGTCATTGAAAATAGAGGGAGAGATACAAATCTTCCAGGACAAACAAAAATTAAAAGAATTTGTAAACACCAAACTGGCCCTACAAGAAATATTAAAAGGTGTCCTCTACGTAAAGAGAGAACCTAAAAGTAACAGACCAGAAAGGACAGTAACAGTCACCTTACAAGCAATACAATGGCTAAATTCATATCTTTCAATAGTTACCTTGAATGTAAATGGGCTAAATGCTCCCAATCAAAAGACACAGGGTATCAGAAGGATAAAAAAACAACACCCATCAATATGCTGTCTGCAAGAGATTCATTTTAGACCCAAAGACACCTCCATATATAAAGTAAGGGAGTAGAAAACAATTTACCATGTTAATGGACATCAAAAGAAAGCTGGGTGGGCAATTCTTACATCAGACAAATTATATTTTAAGCCAAAGACTATAAGAGTGAAGAAGGACACTATATCATATCAAGGATCTATCTGACAAGAAGATCTAACAATTTTAAATATCTATGCCACTAACATGGGAGCAGCCAATTACATAAGCCAATTAATAACAAAATCAAAGAAACACATCAACAATAATACAATAATAGTAGGGCACTTTCACACCCCCCTCATTGAAATGGACAGATCATCTAAGCAAAAGATCAACAAGGATATAAAGGCTTTAAATGACACATTAGACCAGATGAACATCACAGATCTATTCAGAACATTCCATCCCAAAGCAAGAGAATGCTTCTCTAGTTCACAAGGAACATTTTCCAGAGTAGATCACATCCTGGTTCACAAATCAGGTCTCAACTGGCACCAAAAGATTGGGATCATTCCCTGCAAATTTTCAGACCACAAAGCTTTAAAACTAGACGTCAATCACAGAGGAAAGTTGGAAAGAACTCAAATACATGGAGGCTAAAGAGCATCCTACTAAGGAATGAATGGGTCAACCAAGAAATTAAAGAAGAACTTAAAACATTCATGGAAACAATTGAAAATGAAAACACATCTGTTCAAAATCTTTGGGACACAGCAAAGGCAGTCCTGAGTGGAAAGTATATAGCAATGCAAACCTTTCTCAAGAAACAAGAAAGGTCTCAAATACACAACCTAATCCTACATCTAAAGTTGCTGGAGAAAGAACAGCAAAGAAAGCCTAAGCCCAGCAGAAGAAGAGAAATAATAAAGATCAGAGCAGAAATCAATCAAAGGAATCAAAGGAACAGTAGAACAGATCAACAAAACTAGGAGCTGGTTCTCTGAAAGAATCAATAAGATAGATATACCCCTGGCCAGACTTATCCAAAAGAAAAGAGAAAGGACCCAAATTAATAAAATCATGAATGAAAGAGGAGAGATCACAACCAACACCAAAGAAATACAAACAATTATAAGAACATATTATGAGCAACTATAGGCCAGCAAATTTGACAATCTGGAAGAAGTGGATGCATTCCTAGAGATGTATAAATTACCAAAACTGCACCAGGAAGAAATAGAAAACCTGAACAGACCCATAACCAGTAAGAAGATTGAAGCAGTCCTCAAAAATCTTCCAACAAACAAGAGTCCAAGGCCAGACAGCTTCCCAGGGGAATTCTACCAAGCATTTAAAGAAGAACTAATACCTATTCTTCTGAAACTGTTCCAAAAAATAGAAACAGAAGGAAAACTTTCAAACTCATTTTATGAGGCCAGCATTATCTTGATCCCAAAACCAGACAAAGAACCCATCAAAAAGGAGAATTTCAGACCAATATCCTTGATGAACACAGATGCAAAAATTCTCTCCAAAATACTACCCAATAGGATCCAACAATACATTAAAAGGATTATTTACCTCAACCAAGTGGGATTTATTCCAGGGCTGCAAGGTTGGTTCAACATCCACAAATCAATTGATATGATACAATATATTAATAAAAGAAAGAACAAGAACCACAGGATACTCTCAATAGATGCAGAAAAAGCATTTGAGAAAGTACAGCATCCTTTCTTGATTAAAATTCTTCACAGTATAGGGATAGAGGGTACATACTTCAATATCTTCAAAGCCATCTATGAAAAACCCACAGCAAATGTCATTCTCAATGGGGAAAAACTGATAACTTTCCCCCTAAGGTCAGGAACATGACAGGGATGTCCACTATCACCCCTGCTATTGAAAATACTAGAAGTCCTAGTCTGAGCAATCAAAAAACAAAATCTAATAAAAGGCATCTGAATCAGCAAAGAAGTGAAACTCTCACTCTTTGTAGATAATAGGATACTTTATGTGGAAAACCCAAAGACTGTATCCCAAAACTACTAGAACAGGAATTCACTAAGGTGTCAGGATATAAAATCAATGCACAGAAATCAGTTGCATTTCTATACACCAACAGCAAGACAGAAGAAAGAGAAATTAAGGAGTTGATCCCAATTACAATTGCACCCAAAACCATAAGATACCTAGGAATAAACCTAACCAAAGAGGCAAAGAGTCTATACTTAGAAAACTAAAAAGTTCTCATGGAGGAAATTGAGGAAGACACAAAGAAATGGCAAAACATTCTATGCTCATGAATTGGAAAAACAAATACTGTGAAAATGTCTATGATACCTAGAGCAATCTACACATTTAATGCAATCCCTATCAAAATACCATCAATTCTTTTCAAAGAAATGGAACAAATAATTCTGAAATTTATATAGAACCAGAAAAGACCCCGAATAAGCAGAGGAATGTTGAAAAGGAAAACCAAATTTGGCAGCATCACAATTCCAGACTTCAAGCACTATTACAAAGCTGTAATCACCAAGACAGTAGGGTAACGACACAAAAACAGACACAGAGATCAATGGAACAGAATAAAGAGACCAGAAATGGACCCTCAACTCTCTGGTCAACTAGTCTTCAACAAAGCAGGAAAGAATGTCCAATGGAAAAAAGATAGTCTCTTCAACAAGTGGTGTTGGGAAAATTGGACAACCCCATGCAGAAGAATGAAACTGGACCATTTCCTTACACCACACACGAAAATAGACTCAAAATGGATGAAAGATCTCAATGTGAGATAGGAATCCATCGAAATCCTTGAGGAGAACACAGGCAGCAACCTCTTTGACCTCAGCCGCAGCAACTTCTTCCTAGGAACATGGCCAAAGGCAAGGGAAGCAAGGGCAAAAATGAACTATTGGGACTTCATGAAGATAAAAGGCTTTTGCACATCAAAGGAAACAGTCAACAAAACCAAAAGAAAACCAACAGAATGGGAGAAGACATTTGCAAATGAAATATCAGATAAAGGGTTAGTATCCAAAATCTATAATGAACTTATCAAATTCGACACCCAAAGAACAAAGAATCCAATCAAGAAATGGGCAGAAGACATGAACAGACATTTCTGCAAAGAAGACATACAAATGGCCAACAGATACATAAAAAAGTGTTCCACATCACTTACCATCAGGGAAATACAAATCAAACCCACAGTGAGATACCACCTCACACCAGTCAGTATAGCTAAAATTAACAAGTCGGGAAATGACAGGTGTTGGTGAGGATGTGGAGAAAGGGGAACCCTCCCACACTGTTAGTGGGAATGCAAGCTGGTGCAGTCACTCTGGAAAACAGTATGGAGGTCCCTGAAAAAGTTAAAAATAGAGCTACCTCATGACCCAGCAATCGCACTACGGGATATATACCCTAAAGATACAAATGTAGTGATCCGAAATGGCATGTGCACCCAAGTGTTCATAGCAGCAATGTCCACAATAGCCAAACTATGGAAAGAAACTAGATGTCCATCAATAGACGAATGGATAAAGAAAAGGTGGTATATATATACAATGGAATGCTATGCGGCCATTTAAAAAAAAAAAAAACCCACAAAGTCTTGCCATTTGCAACGATGTGGGTGGAACTAGAGGCTATTATGGTAAACGAAATAAGTCAATCAGAGAAAGACAATTATCGTATGGTCTCTCTGATTTGAGGAATTTGAGAGGCATGGTGGGGGGTCATGGGGGGGAAGGAAAGGAAAAAATGAAACAAGATGAAACCAGAGAGGGTGACAAACTATAAGAGACTCTTAATCTCAGGAAACAAACTGAGGGTTGCTAGGGTGTGGGGGGGCCAGATAGGGTGGCTGTGTTATGGACACTGGACAGTATATGTGCTAGTGAATTGTGGTGAGTGAGTGCTGTGAATTGTGTAAGGCTGGTGATTCATAGACCTGTACCCCTGAAGCAAATTAATACATTATATGTCAATTAAAAAAAAAAAAACAAGCCAGCTTCCATTCCTTTCCATAAATCTCTCTTAAGGAAATTCCTTTATTTTAGGAAAGAACTATCCTGTCCTGAGAGAGGTCAAAATCCACAGTGGCAGACGAGAGGTGACTCCCACATCCCCCAGAGCTAGGTCAGCCTGCACCCAGGACGCCTCTTCCAGCCTTCCCCACAGCTGCCCAGCAGGCTTCACCTGGCCTTCAGTTCTCTCAGAGACCTATTCTCTTCGATCCTTAATCTTCCCTTGGGAGGATATTTACCAGTCCTACTGTATTTTTAAAAATTCATGTATTTATAAGATGCCACATCCTTGGCATAAGTTATCTTCAGTCATCTCTTCCACTCCAAACACCAGGTATTACTTCCTAGTCCTCACTGTAAATGAGAAGCCTGAGTCTCAGAGAAATCAAGGTACTTGCATCACCTCACCCAACGTTGGAAGCTCAGAGTGAGGCTTGCTGGACTCCATATCCGGGTCTGTCGACAATGTTGCCAGTCCTTGGCATTTTATTTCAGAGCTGCAAGACTGCAAAACCCTCCAGTCACTCTAGTTATGCCCAGACATGCCAGTTCACTTGCCAAACCTTTCCCAGAAGCCTTTTCCACCCCCCATTACAACAAGACATCCCCCCCACACAGGGTTGCCTGATAACATGCAGAACGTCCAGTTAAATTTGCATGTCAACTAATTTTCTTAGTATAAATCTGTCTCATACTTCAGCTAAAAAATAGTTTGTTGTTGAAATGCAAATTTAACAGGGCCTGCTGTGACAGCAGACTAGAGTGCTTACAGCTCTCACTCCCCAGGGCAGATCTGGAAGTCTGAACAGATCCGAGGGTTTCTAATTTCCTCACAAAACCACATAGTGGATGTGGAGATCACGGGAGCTCTGAGCTCTGGGTTTCGGCAGTGGGAACGGGGCGGGATGTCCCAGGAAGTGGGGGCTTCCGCGGACACTGGGGTGCCAGGTCCCACTGTGGGTAAATGCCAGATAGTTCAATGTCTGCCTTCTGTTCAGTCAGAGCTGAGTTTAAGTGGAAACCCGATTCTGTGGGTGTTACTTGTAGCAAAATTGTCACCACAAATGCACACTCTTTCATCACCCTTGTGCTTTTGAAGGGCCCCATTGCCATTCAGTAAGTAATGACCCTGGGTGCAGACCACAGCTGGGAAGAGTCTAGAGCAACCCCAAATAAGGCGGGCTCCATGGAATTAAACTTTGTTTTAGTGTCAAACCAAGTTGGCTGGGACAGATGGACATCACTGTTGTCCTACACTGTCCTTGCCCAAATCCTGGCTGACCTCTCCATCATCCCTGCATGCAGCCGCAGCTGGAGAAGAAGATATGCTCCTCCCAGCAGCTCTGCAGACTCTTAGAACATGTGTATGTTTTCACAGTCAAAATCCACCAAAAATCCCTTAGGATAAAGTGCCAAAATTCTGGAGTGTGCTCCAGGCATTGTGTGACTCTCCTCTGCCCACAGGTCCCTCGCTGTCTTCTGCCTCCAGTTACAGTGGTCCTTCAGAACCCCAAATGATTTCCTTCCCTGGACTGCTCTCATTCTTTCTTCTGGAGAGCCCCTACGGACACTGAAGGTAACAGCTGAAATACGATTGCCCACAGGAGGCTTTGGCCCAGCCCTGCCCATCTCCCCATCACAGCTAGGTCAGGTTTGCCAATCAGCCACATTTCACAGCCACATTTCACATTCACATTTCACATGTAGCTCTTGGCTACCATATTAGTATGGATATAAAACATTTCCACCAGAACAGAAAAATATTTTTCCTTAAAAAAAAAAAGATGTTAAATAAAGTCTTTTTCTTTATTTCCCAATGTCTTATAGAATTGTCTCTGGTGGGGTTTTCTATTCACATTCTGTGATTCCATCTCAAAGCTTTGTGCCATGGCCTCCCACCTCCTTTCTCCATCCTTGAGGATATAGATCTGATGCTTTCATTTGCTTTTCTATAGAGAGTCCCCAAGTACTGTCCTGGATGATCTCATCCATCCTCTTACTATGATTTCCACCCTGATAGCCTGAGCTCTTGCTTTTAATTAATTTACTCTTTCAAATTCAAAGTCTGATAAGAAAGAAGCAGATCCAGACAAAGGTGCCTTGTCAATGATTTCTAAAAGTCAAAGTTTGCTTATCCCGGGACAATAACCTTCTTCTGGAAAACGAAAGAGCCAGAAGCTGAATGCAGTGACATCCATCCTTCTTTTTTTTTTTTTTTTAATTAAATTTTTTATTTATTTTCAGTGTAACAGTATTCATTGTTTTTTCACCACACCCAGTGCTCTTATTGAATGTGCAACGAGGCTAAAACAGCTTTCTGAAGCAGTGGGCCCCTCCCATTTCCCACTGTCCTTTCACCTGGCAGAGAAGACAGAGAGCTTTCCTCTCACAAGGTTCCTCCTAGAAACCTCCACTTCCTTCTGCTCTTAACCATCTCTCTTCCCATAAATCGACTGGTCTTTCTCGAAAAGAAAATCCAAAACTTATTGATTCTCCATGTACATGAAGAGATAACTGCTGGGAAATGAATACATGAATGAAATGAACAAACCCCAAGATTCCATTCCCTGGGGGAAATTCTGCAATCTGTCTGCCTATTCAAGGTGATCACACATCTGGGTCCTCTCATCTTTGAGCAAAACTCAGGAGAGAGGGAGAGGGAAAGAAGCAGATGCCCCCGCCAATCTCCCAGCTGAGGAGGGACATCCAAGAGGTGTTGCTCAGGTTGTGTGCGTCTCAGATGACGATGGATTTCTGGGACTCTGGCACAGGCTTTAAGGCCCAATGATAAACACATTCTCCATTTCCCCCATTCCCTGGTATTGTTCCAAAGCAATCTGATTAGTAGAAAGCAGGCTTCTGGGAAAGTCTGAGAGCTCCACTCTTGGAGCGAGCACACTGTCTCCAGCAGTTCCAACTACTTGGGGGTGTTTGGGGCTCTTACCCACTTGCCATCCCTACCAACCGTGCTCAGCCAGTGCCCAGACCACCGGGGAACAACAGGGCCTCAGCAGCTCCTGGCTCCTGTGAAAATCGCACAACCTTAGAGGTAGGAAAAGGGACATTAATATATTGGGCAGAAGCTATGGTTTCCATGTAAGTCATGGTTTTAAAGGATGGGAAGACAAGAGGGGATGTTGTCATCGGACGGGAAGGGTGGTGATCTTGGATTCAAGCACGGTAATCACAGCTCCATTGGAAAAAGAGGGACAATTTCCAATAAAGCTGGGGGGAAGAAAGAAAAGACAAGCCAGACAGCTCTTGAGTGTTTGATAGATATTAGAAGCCATAAAGTATTACAGGCACCAGTCTTCATAGATGTGGGCATAGAAGCCTGTGCAGATGTAGGAGCAAACACCGAGATGGGTGGATGTGTAGCAGGCTCACCCTTTTTTACCACTACAACTGCTTGTTTTTTCTACCACTCAACTGGCTTCCTTCATGAGCCCCAGCAGCTGGTGATTGAGAAAAACAATCATCTGTGTGTTCAAACTAATTTATTCTGATCTTTTACTTCAAACAGTCTTGGGTGGGGGAGCGGGTAGAAGGGATAAGCCCCTCAGTCACCCTCCTTGTTCTTCATCCTCTGGAATGACATCTGGGTTAGAAGGTGAGTGTGTGCAGAGAGGCCTCTAAGTGAAGGCGGCTTTGACCTGGGGTGCTGATAACCATGTGCTAATGTTTCAGCCTTCCTGTTTGCCTTTTCATCAAAAGAATTCTCATGGTTTGGTTTTTGGCTTGGTGGCTTATGGATAAATGCTAGGTAGCCATTCGTTTTATGATTGGGGGTGGAAGAGGAAATAAAGCAATGTGTGCTGAGTTTGGGGGACAGGTCACGACCATGGGTCCCTATAGACCCTGGGCACAAGGGGTCCCACCTTTGCCGCAGCCCCTCTGTGACCATATTCTAGGTTTTGGCTTCCACCTCTTTTTCATATGCTTAGATGCTCCCACCCTTCTCCTTGCCTCAAATCTTCTGAAATCCACATCAACCAATGACCCACCCTATCCAAACCCATGCCATCCCCTGTAAAGGATTTGTTCACTTTGGGATTTCATTAATTATGTGAAGAGGGAAAAATTAATAATATGCCCTGACTTCCATTTTTTTTTTTTAAAGATTTTATTTCTTTATTTGACAGACATAGATCACAAGTAGGCAGAGAGGCAGGCAGAGAGAGAGAGGGGAGGAAGCAGGCTCCCCGCTGAGCAGAGAGCCCGATGCGGGGCTCGATCCCAGGACCCTGGGATCATGACCCGAGCCGAAGGCAGAGGCTTTAACCCACTGAGCCACCCAGGCGCCCCCTTGACTTCCATTTTGCATTAAGATTTACTAAAAGCCTTGAAAGTTGTGAAAAAATCCTGGCAATGATAATGCTGGCTCTAGCCCACGGATGGAGTGGTTTGTGCTCTAACGGATGGTCCTTCCGTTTCAATTCTGATTTTTGCTTTAAACCAAGAATTTGATATAAAGTTGTTTTCATTTCAAGTTTCTAAGTGGTAAGGATTATTTGGGGTTTTTTGTTTGTTTTTCTGGGGGGGCAGTTTTGGAAGGAACTAGGGAAGATGGGAGTGGATGTGATTTTTAATTATTTCTAAAAATACATAATTGTATTAAAGCCAATGGATATGGATCTTTGTTTTCTGTTTTGGGGATTTGCTGTCCCTATTAACCAACAGAAATGTCTGTTCTCTGTGTCCTAATCATAGTTCATTTTGTGACTGCTCCTGGGGTATTTACAAGGAATGTGTGGTGATCTGTGGAGTTTAAATGTAAAGTCTTTCAAGGCTTTCAAACCCTCTGAGGGTTCTGCCTTTGGAGCAATGTTTAGAAATGCCATCACATCCTCAGGATTATATAAAGACTCAACTATATTATTTTAGGACCTACTGCTTTCAGGTTTCATATTTAAAACTTTAATCAGCTTGAATTAAATCCGGCATGAGATAGGGGCCCACAACTCTTTCTGTTCTTTCCAAATGATTATCCAAGCTATCCTAGTTTCTAAATAACTGAGGCATCTTTTACCTCTTGTTCAACCTCACACTCAACTCCATCAATATGCATGTGTCTGTTTCTGAACCATGTGATGTTTTCACATCTGCTGGCAAAATTCTCCCTTTACTCTTCTTATGCAACAATTTCTTAGCTAGTAGCAGTCATATTTCTTTCTATTTGCTAGGTTTTAAAAAAGCAATCATGTGGTATATTTGATCAGGATTGTTTTAAATGTATGGAAAAATGAGGCAGAACCAATATCTTTCAAAAAAATCTTTCCTTTGACCATTTAGTATCAAATTCCTAATCAGCATTACTTGCACACAAAACTGTCCTCAATGTCTCTGGAACAAATGTGTTCTATGGGAATACTAGCAACAAGATAATATTTTGTGATACGGTGAAAGAGCTATGTGTTCTGTCCCACCTTCACTTTAAGGTTTACCTAAGCCTTTTTAGAGAAACTGTAACTATTCTCCCATGCATAGTCATCAATTGGGTGATGTCCAACAGCTAGACTGTTTATCTAAGAATGAATTAAGATCAATTCTTCTCACCTCCAAATCAGCCACCTGCCAACATTTAATTGACTCCTGTCTAATACTCGGGCTCTGTAAGTCAATCCATTTGGTTACCTAAATGTATATTTTTGCGACCAATTTATCCTGGAAGTTTCGTTAGAAATAGCATTACTTAAAATCAATCATTTTCTCGGTGACTTATTGGAAAATATTGTAGTCATGGTGGATGACTACAAATACTTACTCAGAACGTATCAGAATCACTGTGGCTGCATTTTACAGTTCAGGACTTGGAGGCCTTGGACCCATTTGTCCTGTGTCTCAGGCATGTCAGGACTGTTTTCTCACTCCTACTAAAACGCATTTCTCTGTTGCACCTCTGTGTGAAGACTGAATGGCCTTTTTTGCAGGAACAAATCTCTGCAGACACTATAATTTTCCTCAAGACAAGTCGGCCCACCATTTGTGTTTTTGAATGTTTGGATCAGATCTCCTTTGGGTCACACATCAGTTTTGCTCCAAGTCTTTCTTTATTATAACCTCAATCTGTTCTTCAACATCTGTCCAAAATGCCATTATGAGACATGTGCTCAGAGCCATAGCTACCTTCCATGACACCTCTGTACAAACTAGACAAAGAAGACCCTCTGGGTGGATAGAACTCTGCAAAAGCATGGCTTAGAAAGAAAACTGTACCCGTCTTTATTTTAAATAGCAAAATGCGTAACATAACATTTATCATCTTAAACCATTTTTAAGTGTACACTAATGTTAAGTCTATTCATGTTGTGGTGCAACCAATTTCCAGAATTTCTTCATCTCAGGAAGCTGAAACTAGACTATTAAACAGCTCCTCATTTCTCCATCTACTCCCTCAGCCCGCAGCAGCCACCATTCTACTTTCTGTTTCTATGAATTAGATTGTTCTAGATATCTCGTAGAAGTAGAATTATACAGTACTTGTCATTCTGTGACTGGCTTATTTCACTTAGCATAATGTCCTCAAGTTTCAGCCATGTGGTAACATCTGCCAGAATATCCTTCCTTTTTAAGGCTGAATCATATTCCATTATATGTATATTGTACATTTTGTTTACCCATTCATCTGTGGCTGAATGATAAATGTTTGAGTTGCTTCCACCTTTTGGCCATTTCAAATAATACTGCTGTGAAAATGTCTCCTCAAGACCCCACCAACACTTGTCTTAGGTATATAAGCAGAAGTGAGATTGTTAAACCATACAGCAATCCTATTTTTATTTTTTTGATGACTGCCATACATTTTCCATAACAGCTGTACCATTTTCCATTTCCACTAACAGACACAGGTTCCAGTTTCTCCACATCCTTGCCAACACTTGTTATATTCTGGAGTTTTTTATTGTTTGGTTTTGCTTTGTTCCTTTACAGAGTTCTCCCAGTGTGTGTCAGGTGGTTCGGATTTGTACTTCCTGAATTATTAGGGATATTGAGCATCTTTTTATTGGTTTACTGGCCATCTGTGTATCTTCTTTGGAGATTATAATCTACTGAAATCTTTTGCCTATTTTAATTGGATTATTTGGGGGGTTTGTTGTTGAGTTGTAGAATTCTTTATATATGCTGGAATTAAACCCATACATGATTTGCAAATATTTTCTCCCACTCTGCAGGTTGCCTGCGCTCTGTTGATTTTGTCCTTTTGTGGCATAGAAGTTTTTAATTTTGATGTAGTCCAATTTATCTGACCTTACTTTTGTCTCCTGTGCTTTTGGTGTCATACCTAAGAAATCATCACCAAATCCAATACCATAAAGATTTCCCATGTTTTTTTCTAAGAATTTTATAGTTTCAGCTCTTACGATTAGGTGTTAGTTCCACGTTGAGTTAATTTTTGTATATGCTGTAAAGTAAGGGTTCAACTTCTTTCTTTTGCATTTGGATAACCATTTTTCCAACATCAGTGTTGAAAAGACTGTCCTTTCCCCTTTTCAATGATCTTGGCTTCCTTGACAAAAATCAAATGACCTTATATACAAAGGTTCATTTCTGGGCTCCCTATTCTATCCCATTGATCTTTATGTCTCTTTTCTCCAGAGCCAAAATGTTTGAACCATTGTAGCTTTCTTATAAGTTTTGAAATCAGCATCTGTGAGACCTCTAACTTGTTCTTTTTCATGATTTGGCTAATTGGAGGAGATTGCGCTTTTAGCAATTGAGAAAAAGACACAGTTTCCTCCTGGGATGTAGCCCCATGCCAGGGTATCCAGATTGGAGCGCAGAACTGATCTCTCACCTGAAAGACCACCTCAAGGAATCAGCCTGTACATCCAGCTATAGAGGTCCTAACCTCAGAGAATACCTCTGGAGGGCCAGATGATCCATGTGGTCTTCTAAGTATGATCACTTCTTCCTTTAGCAAAGCCAGTCTGTCAGAGCTGTTGACTTTCCTCAGTGATTAGATATTGAAATGCACCAAGTTGTTTTGACATTGCGCAGATGGGATCTCATTTCCCTTTGTTCTTCTGTGTTTGAGTTTAGGGTGAGGGTGTTATGAAGAGCCACAGGTAGCATTTGTTCATTGCTCTTGCTCTAAGGGGACTGGTGAGAATGTGATCTCCTCACCAAGACCCAACAGAGAAATACATAGCATCCCCAGGCATTATTGTATTATATGAACACTGCAACTGGTCTTCTCTGGCTGTTGTTATAAATAATGTCCTTTTTTCTGTTTTGATGGGTTCCTAAGAGACTGCAAGGTAAATGTGCAACCCAGCTTTAACAATTGCGCAGGATTTTCTGGTGTATATTTTTGAGGACTAGCTTTAGCTAGTCCTACTGTATTTATGAACGGCATCTATACTCTTTGGAGTAAGAAGAGGCTTACAAATATACTTCATGTCATAAAATATCTACATATTACATAAATATCTATCTGTTTGACAACTAAGAGAACATATATATTATTAAGGCTCATTTGGTTGCATTTAACAGAAAATGAACTCAAACCACTTTAAGCAAAAAGTGGGGTTTATTTGTTCATAGAATTGGAAAGAATGGCTGGGTCTAGGGTCTCAAAGACATTACCAAGACAGTTTCTCCCATTTCCCGTCTCAGACTCTAGTTTTCATTTCCTCTGTGATGGCTGCATTCTTAGTAGGGCTATTCTATCAGGTGGCAAATTGGTCCCAAAGGACTAACTTTTAGGCTACCTCCTTAGCAATCCCAGTGGACCAGAAGGACATATATCTCCCAGTAGCTCCATCCTGAACCCTGGGAGGTTTCTCATTGTCTTGTGTTGGCCCATGTGCCCACCCCTGAACCAATCCACATATCACAACCAGTCAGTGTTCTGGGTGGTCAGGTATGAATCCACAGGGCTCCCCCACTGCTATAGATGGAGTCCTGGGGCTAATCTTCATGGACAGACCATGGGAATTGGAAAACTAGGATGCTTTTGCTATAAAAGAATACAAAGGGATGCTGATCAGGCAAAGACTGATTTTCTCTATACCATACATAAAGGATCGATCTTGTATTCTTGGATACAACCTTATTCCCCTTCATAGAGGAATGTCTTCTGCAGTGTTCTTGCCAGGTGTTGCACCTGACTTCCCTTTGAACGTATACCAGAACTCACAATTTCCAGTTGTCTTCTATTCCTACGCTGGACAAACCTAGTTGTCAGAAAAATTTTCTTTCTTTTTCTTTCTTTCTTTCTTTCATTCTTTCTTTCTTTCTTTCGGTGTTGTTTTTGTTTTTTGTTTTTTTTGTTTTTTTTGTTTTTGTTTTTAGCCAATCTGTGTCTTCCTGTAATTTCTAAGGAATTATCTTAACTCTAAGCATCAGAACTCAATGGTTTAAAATTATCACTTTATCTTCCTAAAAGAGTGCTTTAAATTTGAGTCATATTTCAGTGTGCTTTTTATATTTTATGTTCTACCTTGCTAGTGTCCTTTGAAGATTCCTGATACCATCTCCATGCCACATCAAGAATACTTTTTACAGATCCAATGGACTCTACTGATCTTTTGGACTTTTCTAGCCACTAGAGATTTCTACCTGGTATGTATTATGCCATTAAGTAATTTAATGGCTCATGTGTTGGAAATAGTTTCCAAATATTGATTAAAATCTGCTTCTAACTGCCATAGTAGGCCCAAATATCAATTAATTTTTACCAGTCACATCATAATTTTGGTTCATATTAAGCTTAATAATAATAACTACCTTTTATTGAGTATCAGATCCCTTATATAATTCATCTGTAATCCCTACAATAACTCTTAAGCTTACTATTATTACTATCCCATTTTACAGACAAGGAAGTTGATATTCAAGTTAAGGATCTCAAGTGGTATAGTGCTATTTGAGCTCAAATGTCTTTGATTCCAAAACCAAGTTTTTTTTTCCAATCATCCTTAAAGCTCCACACTTGAGGTCAATTGAGATCATCAGACCTGTGTTATTTGAACTCCTGTCAGTCACTATCCACACTTGCACCTGTGAGTAATGAATTTGTGTTCATCTTAGTGTGGGGCAATGTATAAAACAGGTAACATAGCCAGTCTGAGGCTGCTATCCTTAGAAAGTCCTGTTTGCAGAGTTAGCCCTTGACCAGAGTCTTAGGAACTGGATTTGGGGAGGGTTTCCCCCAGCTCACTGATAAGAATGAATCACTGTGTCGAAACCGTGAACACATGCTTTCTTTCCAGGAGCATGGAATTTCACAACGTTAAACAGAAGGTGCCTATATAGCCAGCCCTCCATAAAAACTCTGGGCACTGATTGCTTAATGAGTGTCCCCAGTAGATGTTTAACATATGTTGTCTCAGTTCATTGCTTACTTCTAAGCACATCGTGTGAGACTCCACTAGGAGAGGGGTCTTAGCAGCTTGGGGCTGGTTTCCTCTGGACTTGCCCATGAGCCTTTTCTTTTTGCTGATTTTGCTTTGTATCCTTTCACTGTAATAAATCATAGATGTTAGTATAATATACTGAGTCCTCTGAGTCCTCCTAACAGATCACTAAACTGGGGTGGGGGGTTGTCTTAGGGACCCCCAACACAGGGGCTTTTATATTTGTTCCTGTTAAATTTAATCCTGATAGGGTAATTTTGAATCCTGATCCTCTCATTCTATTTTTTTCTTAATATTTAACTTCATATACATCCTTTCTAGGTATTCATTCCATCTCTTGATAAAAATTTTGATTGAGAGGATCAAAACACAGTATTGTGGTTGTCTCCTGAACCCCTCCCTCTGTGTTGAGATTAAGCTATTAATCAAAATGTTAAGGCAGGGTTTCTAAACCAGTTATATATTTTTCTACAAGTAGTATTCAAAAGAACATACTTCCTAGTACAGGAACATAGTCAATGGTATTGTAATAGTGTTGTAGGGTGACCGTGGTAGCTACATTAGTACAGAGTTGTCAAATCACTAAGTTGTACACCTGGAGCTAATATAACATTGTATGTCAGCTCTATTTCAATAGAAAATTATAATTTTAATTTTATAATAAATGTGTTCTCTGAGAAAAGGAAGGAAGGAAGAAGGAATTCAGAAAGAAAGAAATTGAGAAAGAAAGAAATTAAGAAAGGGAGAGAAAGAAAGAAGGAGAGAAAAAGAAAGGAAAGAAAGAAGAGAAAAAGAGAACATACTTCATATATTATTCCTAAAACTTCTTAGATTTTTGTCATTTGTAAAAATGAGACACATAGTCCAAAGCATTCTCATTTTCTTCCCTATGTAGTTATACCTTTTTTTTTTTTAAGCTAGAGTTATTCTGACATTTTTTGGTATGTGGAGTCCTCTTTTGCATTGGGTGTGTGGGGCTCAAAGTTCTTAATTTGAGCACTGGTATTGGGTGGGGTAATGGAATAATGATGGGTTCTGGAGAGAAATGCGGGCTCTGAGTGGGCTGGTTCATTGAATCAGCATTCACTGAGCTGCCTGTTTCGTGCCTGGCTCTGTGCTGGACACCATGGGCGGCACACTGGTGACAAAGTCAGCTCCAAGCCCTCCCTCAAGGACTCCCAGGCCAGTGCACCAGACAGTGCCAACCAGAGTGTCAAACTGAAGATAGGGAGGCACAGGCAGATGAGGGCTGGGATAGAGGGGCTCTCCTCTTCTAGTTAGAAATGCTACACTGTACAGTTTCTCTAAATAAGAGCCATTGCCAGGCAATGGGGACACAGCGATGACCAAGACAGACCTGTTCCTCCCTTTTCAGAGTGGAGGCAACAGGTATTCCTTAAATTTGTCTTCAGTCTCCATTTCTGTATAGGTACTAACTGCCTGATTTGGATACTGGCCCTGCCACTTGCCAGCCTGAGATAACCTTGGCCAGTGACCATCCTTCTCCAGACACCTGTCTGTCCTTTTGTAAGGTGGAGGATCTCAAACCTTCCTTAAGCATTGGAGGATGTGATGTGGTAACATGGCGGAAGGGTTTGGCACGTATCACTGCTCTCAGACAAATTTGTTCTTTGTTTTTAAATCAGAAGAACACAGAGGTGGGGGAGGAGCCCCACCTAAGACAGGGACTCTTCCCTGAGGAAGTGATAAGGAGACAATATCCAGAAGCTAAGAAGTTAGCAGAGCACTCCAAGGGAGAGCATGATACTCTAGGGACCTGAGTGGCCAGTACAGCCGGTGACACAAAATGTGAAAAAGAACAGCCTGGGATGAGGAGACGTGAGCTAGCCTGGAAGAGTCCAGTACCCACCCTGTGTGCAAGAAGGAACTGCCAGAGGCATGTCTGGAGGGGAGTGGAGAGACCTGGCTTGAGTTTCCAAAGGCTTCTTCTGCTCCTTAGGAACAGACTGATACTCTTTACTGTTCCTGAACCTATATTCCTCCTTTGTCATCATCACATTCTTACTACAAATGTGAAGTACCAATTGACTTATGCTCTAAAATGTTTTGAACTGTATCAATGACAGCATTTGCATCTTAAGAGTTTTTAGGCTAGGTTGTTGGTTTTTCCTATTTAAATAATCAGGCCATTTCCCCATTTCTTGTCTTCTGCATTCTTTTAAGGGATTCATCTAAGTTATCAAATCTGTGAGCATAGAACTGTTCATAATATTCCCTTTTTGTCCTCTTTCTGCCCATCTGGTCCTAGTAATTGTCCCTCTTCCACTTCTCATACTAGCATTTTGTCTCTCACCTTTTTTCTTGGTTGACCTGGCTAGAAGTTTATAAACTTTACTAGTCTTTACAAAGAATTTGATTTTGATGTTGTTGGTTTTATCAATTGTTTTTGGGTTTCTAATTTGATGGATTTCTGCCCTAATTTTTATTCTTTCTTCTGGTTGCTTTAGGTTTGTATTGCTCTTCTCTTGCTGGTTTTCTAAAATTATTGATTTTAAATCCTGTTTCTTTTCTAATATATGCATTTGATGCTATAAATTTCCCTCTTAGCACTTCTTTTGCCACATCCCACAAGTTTTGATGTTCTATTTTTATTTAGTTGAAAATATTTTAAATCTCTCTTGAGATTTCCTCTTTAACTCATATGTTATTTTGAAGGGTTGTTTTATCTCCAGATATTTTTAGATTTTCCATCTGTCTTTCTGTTATTGTTTTCTAGTTAATCCCACTGTGGTCTGAGAGCATACTTTGTATGATTTCTATACTTTTAGGTTTGTTCGATGTGATTTATGGCCCAGAGTGTGGTCTATCTTGATGAATGTTCCTAATGAGCTTGAGTATGTTGGTTCTGCTCTTGGTGGATGAAGGAGTCTATAGATGTCAATTAGAGCCAGTTAATTGATGGTGTTGTTCAGTTAAACTATGTTCTTATTGGTTTTCTGCCTACTGGATCTGTCGATACTGATAAAGGGGTGTTGAAGTCTCCAATCATAATAGTGAATTCATCTGTTTCTCCTTGCACTTCTACCAGCTTTAGTCTCATGTCTTTTGACCCTCTGTTGTGAGGTGTATACACGTTGAGTAATAGGTTTTCTTGGAAAATTGACCCTCTATCATTATGTAATGTCTCTCCTTACTCCTGATGACTTTCCTTATTCTTAGGTCAATTTGCCTGAAATTAATTAGCCACTCCAGCTTTCTTTTGATTTTTGTTAGTATAGTATATCTCTCCCATCCCCTTACTTTTAATCTACCTGTACCTAGTCTTGGGTTGGTTTGTTTGGTTTTTTTTTTAAGATTTTACTTACCTAGAGAGAGAGAGAGAGATCAATAATGAGTTGGGGAGGGGAAGAGGGAGAGGGAGAGAATCCCAAGGATACTCCCCACTGACCACAGAACCCAACACAGGGCTCCATCTCATGACCCCAAGATGATGACCTGAGCTGAAACCAAGAGTCAGACATTTAACTGACTGAGCCACCGAGGCACCCCCATGTACCTGTTTTTAAAGTAGACTTCTTACCAGGTTAGGGGAAGAGAGGCAAACCAACGAACAGACTCTTAAGTATAGGGAACAAACTGAGGGTTACTGGAAGGGAGGTTGGGGGGCATGCTAAATGGGTGATGAGGATTAAGGAGGGCACTTGTGATGAGGGTGTTTTATGTAACTGATGAATTACTAAATTCAACACCTGAAACTAATGTTGCACTGTATATTAACTAACTAGAATTTAAATAAAAACTTGGGGGAAAAAAAGTTTTCTTATAGACAACATATAGTTTCTTCTTGTTTTTCTTTCTTTTTTTTTTTTTTTAGCCATTCTGTGAGTTTCTGTCTTCAAAGTGGTATATATAGTTGGATTAATATCTACCATATTTATTGCTGTTTTCTGAATCCTATTTTATGTTATAATCACCCAATGCATTATTGCTATAATTATTTTGAATTTATGTTAGAACAATTAAAATTTTTTTAATAGAAGTTTTTATTTTACCTTCACTTATTCCTTCTCTAATGTTCTTTCTTTTTTATACAGATCTGAGTTTCTGACCTATATCATTTTCTCTCTGAAGAAACTCTTTTAACATTTATGCAAGACAAAGGGCCCTAAAGACAAAATTTTGTTTGTCTAAAAAAGTCTTTATTTCTCCTTCACTTTTGAAGGATAATTTTGCCAGATTCAGAATTCCAGATTGATTTTTTTAAACACTTCAAATATCTCATTCGGAAGAAAAACAAGAGTGGTTCTAAAGAGAAGTCTGATATAATTTTTATCTCTCTTCCTCTAGAGATAATGTGTTTTTCCTTCTGGTTTCTTTCAAGATTTTCTCTCTGTCTTTGAATATGATATGCCAGAGTATACATTTTTTGGTATTTACCCTGCTTGGGGTTCTCTGAACTTCCTGGATCTGTGGTTTGGAATCTGTCATTACTTCTGGAAATTTTTCAACTGTTATTACTTTAAATATTTCTTTGCTCCTTTCTTCCTTCTCTTTCTGGTGTTCCCATTATGCATATGCTGTACCTGTTGTACTTGCTTCACAGGTCTTGGATATTTCGTTCCTTTTTTATTACCGTTCTTATTTCCTTTTGCATTCCAGTTTGGGAAGTTTCTATTGACATATTTCAAGCTCACCAATTCTTTCCTTGACCATGTCCAACCTTTGAGCCTATCAAAGGCATTCTTCTTTTTGTTGGAGTGTATTGATTTCTAGAATTTGCTGTGGATTCTTTCTTAAAGTTTCCATCCCCCCTATTTGTTCTTGCATGTTGCCCTCTTTTTCCATTAGAGCCCTAAGCACATTAATCATTCTTATTTTAAATTCATGCTCTGACAATTCCCAAGTCTGTGCCATACTTGAGTCTGGTTCTATTGCTTGTGTGGTCACTTCCTATTGTGTTCATTCTTGCCTTTTAGCATGCCTTGTAATTTTTTTGTTGAAAGCCAGATATTATGTATTGTATCATAGATATTGTGGCTGACAGTGTGAGAGTTTATTTCTCTCTGATGAGGAGTTATTCTGTGTTTTACTCTTTGCTGTAATGGTAGTTGTCTAAGGATTTACTTTCTTCTAGTGTTTCTGTGTTTTATCTACACTATTATCTTTGGGTTTCCCTAGAAACTTCTTGAATAAAGTCTGGGCCCTGCAGTTATTACACCTGTAATCCTCCTATTATATAGGATCCCCTATCCCCAGCTCCCAGTAAGTTGTGATTTTCTGTTTTCACCTCTTTCTCCAACTTTGGGAGCATCACTTGTCCCTATCATCTCAAATTCTCTAATGGACCTAAGAAGGTTGATTTTTTTTTCTTCAACTTTTTGCTTGTGGTGAGGATGGGAGTAATGACTTTTTTATATGTCAGAGCAGAAACTGGAACCAGTCACATTCCTTATGTTTCCTCAGTGCCAATAGGGAAAAGTTTGGTCTGAGATCATGCTTATAGTTTTTATACACTTACAAGATATGAAAACCTGGATCTGAAGATATAAATTCATGCATATGGTAATATAGTCTTTTTCTAAGTTCTCTCCATAGGTTGAAATATCATCACTATGCCACTGGATTTACTATTTCCAAGTTGGCAGATAGCCCCTGAGAAGGAGCTGGGAGAACAAATGGTAGAAAAACAGGTCACAGAAGGAGTAATGGGGTGGAAGTGATGGATTCCAGTGGGGCCACTTAGTGCCTGTCACCCCTAGTGACCCACAGAGTTTGCCATAAAACCCAAGGCCTCCCTTCCAGCTCATTCCAAGCTCTAATACCTATGCTTTAAACAATGTTTTTAAAATTGGAAGCCCATCTGCAGAGTCCCTTGATAGTTGTGGATGAACTCTGGTGTCTTAGACTGTGCTATTGACAATAATTCCTATTTCATTAGTAAGAATTTTTTTTCCTATAAAGACGTTTAGATTTCCCTGATGTCCAAGAACAGCCTGGAAAAATATCCCTGGAGACAATGCCAACTAAAGGGCTTGGGCCAGCTTGATGGGAAGTCCAGCATTGCCTAGGCATGTTTTAATCTTCCTGACTCCTTTCCCAGACTGTGGGAGGCACGAGAGTTAGACATGAGTTTCAGTAGAAATGGAAACTGGGCCTGTACGTAACTCAATGAAAGAAGCTGGTGTCCATGGATAATCAGCTCATAAAGCAATCAATTAGCACATTTGGCTGTTAGCTGAAAGGCTAGAAACCACCCAGGGGTGATAATTTAGTTTTTCCTCCTCTGACATTTGCACTGGCTTGTCTCTGCCTCTGTCCCCTGGCCTGTGTTGTTCTCTCTGCTTGAATGCATGGCCCTCATTCTGTTCCTCTGGTCACCTCCTCCTTCTCCTTCAAGATGTGGCCCAGAATTCACTAACCTGTGCAGAACTTTCTGGGCACTCAAGCTTGATGTTAATCTTACTGAGGAGAAAGGGAGTGATCATCTTGCCCCAAACTGTTTCTTCTGTGTTGAAAATAATTTCAACTTGCCATAGATAGTCAACAGTATGGTTTGGGTGAACTAGTGAAGTGTATGTCTCTAAGTTCACACTCGTGGCAGGAAATGGACTATGTATTTGTCTGTCTGTCCCATCAGACCACAGGCTCTTTGCTAACAGGAACTGAGTCTCTAATTGTGTCACTTTTCTTACATCCTAGGCCAGAACCCAGCAAATAGTGAAGGTTCAGTAAAATTTGTGAAGTGAACACAAAATGAATGAATAATAAAGTTCCTGGGTACTTTGAGTTTCTTCATATCAAAGACAAGACCTAGGGACATTTCACTGCTGCCCTATTCTTCCTTCCTCTTCATTAGGACCAGGAGCAGCTTTCCTCTGCTGTCCTTGGGTCCTACGAGATACCGTTTGTCAGTATAGGGCCAATGGCCAAGATCAGACTCCCATTAGCCTGAGATGAACAAGAAGTCATTGCTATTGATTTGGCTTCCTTAATTAGGCCTCCTCACTAAGACAAAGGTATCTCTATCTCAGCTGAACGTGCAGGAAGAAAGAGACCAAGTTAAGAGGAATGCGTAAACCATACACACCCTGTCCTTCAATCAGATGCCATCTGGGCCATAACGAGGCATCTCAGGCTGTTCTGTGGGAGGACTGTCTCTTGGACTTCCTCATGAGAAACTTGAATTTAAGTGTCCAGACCAGAGCACTGCATTCCACAGCCCTGAGCAGACATGCATGTAAGACCAGAGCCTGCTTGTGCCTGTTTATGCCTGACAATTATGAAGAGCACTAACTTTAGTCTCAAGTGTTCCAGTTTTTATGATAAATGATATGGCCACCCTATATGCTTCCCATACATTTTGTTTTCACTACTTCCATTACACACTGGAACATTCTCAAACAGATTCCAGATATATTTTATTGAGAACTGCTTCTGTTTTTAATCTCTCACTGATAAAGCTACTTAATAAGCAACCATCATGTCTTTATCCTACTTAACAAAATTATCAATAATTCCTGAATATCAGTAAATGTCTAGTGAGTGCTCAAGTTTCTGCAATTGTTACCAAAAAAATTTCTCCAATTGTTCCAAAAATGTCTTTTCACAGTTGACTTATAGGCGACAGAATCCTAACGAGGTCCACACAGTATCCTGCAAGTCTTACTTCCTCACCCCGCTTTTTTATTTTGCACTTCATCTCTTATTTTTTCTTACCATTTATTTATTTAAGAAAGGAGGTCAATTCCTACAAATTTTCCCACATTCCAGATTTGACATCCTTGTAGGGTCATTTAACACATTTCTCTGTCCCCTGACTTCCTGTAAATTGTTGCTAGATCTAGAGACTTAATTGTTCAGGCTGTTTGGAAAAAATATTCCCTGTGTACCTCTTGTTATATCATATCAGAAAACATAGAATGTCTGATTGCCTTTCTTTTTGTGGTGTTAGGATTGATTAGCAGTTTCTAGCATTGTCATTCTTACCTGGCTATTACAACATTCCTCACAAAAATCTCACTGAAAGTTTTTGGCAGTCATGGATGATCATTGCCTAAATCCATTATTCATTAAGGGTTATTGAGTCATAAAATTCTGTTCCTATCATTTCTTCTATTTGCATTAAATGGCATCTTCTATAGAGAAGCAATCACTTGGTTATAGTTTATATAGGAAATGCAGGATAAATGTTTGAATCTTCTCCTTTAATGATAAATTTTTCAGAATAATGAAGTAGTGAGCTGCAATACTGAAATATGACCAATGAACATTTTGCTTGATTAAAAAAATGTGATTAGAACATATAAATATTTTAAACCCAATACTGAATTTCAATCCATTGCAGTATTATCACTTTGGGTGCTCAAATCAGGCCAGTAGGAGTTCTTCACGTTGCAAAAACAAAAAACTTATCTTTTTATTTCCTGTTCCAAACCTGGAACCAACAATTTCTGCAAGAAGCCCTGAATTGGTTAGTAGAAAATTATGTTTCAAGTCCACACTGAGTCCGATAGGTACTGTGATAGGGTTGTTATTGCTTTTAGATGTTTTCAGGGGGCAGAGCAAGAAAATGTGTCTTCTTTTAATGGAAAACAAAATACGACTTAAGTTCTTTTTGTTATTTCTTACAGATTTAAAATCACAGGGTTTATATTTAACTTCTTGGGTTTTCATATACATTTCAAAAGTAAAAATGCAGGACTATAAAATGGCTCTTATTGTAAAATTCTATGATACATATTACCTGTTAACTCAGAAAAGTGAGTGATCCTAGACAATAGGCTAGAATGAACTAATTTCCTTGACTTTAAGCTTGATTACTGGATTTTGGTTCACATGATAGTGAGATAATTCATTAAATTCCAATGGTATCTTTGTGAAAGAATGAAAACTGGATGGAGTGGAAAGAACTGGTAAATGATTAATGCCAGCTTGAAAAAGAAACAGGGTAAAGTCTGATATCTAGCTTCAAAAAATAACTACACAGAGTGGGCAATGTTTAGCTTAACAGTTGTTCATGTCAAAAAACTTTGGGACTTTTAGGCTCTGCTAACATCAGTGAAAATAGTAGGATTAGGGGGCGCCTGGGTGGCTCAGTGGGTTAAAGCCTCTGCCTTCAGCTTGGGTCATGATCCCAGGGTCAGGGCTCATTTGCTCGGGCAGGGAGACTGCTTCCCTTCCTCTCTCTCTGCCTGCCTCTCTGCCTACTTGTGATCTCTGTCTGTCAAATGAAAATAAAAAATCTTAAAAAAAAATAGGATTAAGGTCATGATCAGAGGCATATCTATATGAATGAGGTAGACACCTGGTACAACGGAGCCAAGGCCCTCCCTTATAGGAAATGAGAGGTAATAATTGAAAATATATAGGCAGCAAATGCCCACTTGTGAACAAATCTCTCCATATACTAGGAAGAAAAAAGAAGTCTTTCAATCAAATAAAAGGCATATATGAAAAATCTACATCTACCGTTGTACTGTTGATAAAATGCAACACTTTCTCCCTGGGATAAGACACAAGATAAGGACATCCACTCATACCTCTTCTAGTCAACATTATTTGATCTCCTGTTCAGTTTGTAGGTGTTCAGAATGGTTTGGTAACTACCTACCTGAATTCCTGGGACCAGATGAAATTTAGGTCTCCTACTCCTCTGCCATCTTGTTCCTCCCCCTATTCAACATTATTATACTGGAAGTCCTAGCAAAAAAAAAGAAAGACACAAAGATTAGAAAAGAAAAAGGGAACTGTCGCTATTTACAGGTGACAATTGTGTGCACAGAAAATCCTGCTGAATGTGTAAGAAAACTGCTAGACTCCTTAAGTGAATTCCATGCAGCCACAGGATAGAGGACCAATAGACAAAAGTATCTATATTCCCATATTCCAGCAGCAAACAATTTTTAAAATAAAATAAAAACACCATTTAAAAACATCAAATAGATAATAATACATCTAATAAAATATAGTAAGACTTCTACGCTGAAAATTTAAAAACATTATTTGCAGAAACAGAAGACCTAAGAAGTGTCCCATACTTGTGCTCGTGATTGAAAAGTGACATTGTGTGTGTGTGTTTGTTCACAACTATGAATAAACCACTAATTATTCAGGCAACAACAACATGGACGAATCTTGAAAACACGATATTGATACATGAAGTCAAACCACAAGCTGGTACATACTGAGCAACCCCATGTACGTAAAACCACATAATGGACAAAATGAATCTATAGAGATTGAAATCAGAAAGTGGCTGCCTATGGATTGACTGGAAAGGAGCATGGGGGCACTTTTTAAGGTGATAGAGATGTTTTCTCTCTCGGTTTGAATGATCGTTACATGGATGTATATGTAATTGTTGAACCACATTTCCCAGAAATTGTCAAACCACAATATCCCTGATATGGATATTAGACATTAAACATATCCATTTTGACTGTAAATTCTATACAACCACCACAACAAAATAAGAGACCTAAAAAAAGGCTACCCTTTGTATGTATATGTATGTGTGTGTATATATATATATACACACATATATATATGTATGTATGTATATGTATGTATATATATATGTGTATATGTATGTATATATGTATGTATATATACATATATATGTATATATATGTATGTATATATATGTATATATGTATGTGTATATATATATATACACACACATATATACACACACATACATATATATAATTGTTTTATAATACCATGACACATAGATATGACGGTATTTGAAAGTTTGCTTTCAGAAATAATCTGTAATGAACAACAGTAAAAATATTTGAGAATTAAAATATCATAAAAAGTTATTCAATGGCTGTAGTGTAGTTCTTGATAAAGTCATGGATAGATGGTCATTGGTAGATAAATGTAACATTGATGTAACAGTAATACATTATATTCACATGGATTCACTCTTAAGCAAATGCATATAAATTAAATAAATGTTACTATCAAATTACTTAAGTATAACATCTATAAACAATAACAAATTAAGCCTCTAATGCAATTGATCATTTAACTTCTTATATCAATGTTTCAAAGCTGTGTGTGTTCGGTGTGAGGGACAGATTGGGAATGGAGAGAGAGACAGAAATGGAGGGAGGGCAGGAAGAGAGAAGGAAAGAGGCAGAAAAGGAAGGGACAGAGAGACACACAGAGACACAAAGAGAGACAGAGAGAGCTTCCGGACAAATTCAAAGAATTTTGGAGCTGGGTTATCTCCTACCTTACCACCCATACAAAACCACACATGGACACTGATTTTGTGTTCTCAAACCTATGAATGTACACATATGAATATATGTGTGAATCCCTTTCTGAACAGTCCTTTTCATTTTTTTTGTTTTTACATTAATAGCTTCATTCAGTCTTATTGTTTAAAAAAAAAAAAAACAAACAAACCTTGAAATTCTTGCCCAGAATTAAATACAGACTTGGTATCCAAGCTAAAGTCCATACCCAAGGCCTCACACCCTTAGCCCCCAGCCTGTTGTCCCTCTGCTCAGTGGTTTTGGGGGAGGAGGGGCAGAACTCAGGCTGCAAGGAAGCCAGAGGCCTCTAGCAATGCTGGATTACAAGGCACAGACAGATATTAACCAAAATCCTTAGGAGAAGATAAGGCTGAAACACAGGGCCTACTAATTAAACATATGATTTGTATTGTTTCTGAGCAAGATGGATTTTTTGTTGATAGAAACAGGAGAAATCTAGAGAAACATTTGATTGCAGAAAAATAAAATGACAAAGCACTTCCCAAAGGTTTCATTGAAGACACAGAGAAACAACTTAGGAAATTCTGATAGGTGAAAATTCCAGAACTAAACCCCTGAAACTCTCTCTCTTCTGCATTTGGGACCAGTTAAATTAGTAAACATCCCAAAAGGCATTTGTACTTTGCAGCCTATTCTGCTAGAGACAGCAGAGAAGGTGAGGAACACCAAGGGATTAATCAGAGACAGACGTAATTAAAGCCAAAAGGGCTAAAATGGCCCATAGGTCAAAAGGAATTAAAATCTGAAAAAAATGTCCACATTAAAAAAATAAATAAATAAACAAAGGCAATGTACTCTGTTGGGACGTTTAACTGTTAATATATTGCAGTTTAACAGACAGGTTTCAGCTAACCTCTTTAGTCGGCAAACCTGGGAGGGGAAGTTTGTAAATGAACTTGACAGTGCGGAGTGCGCCGTCAAATGGCCCAGTGTCTGAAAGTCTTTGCTGAAACCGGAAGTCTTTCCTTAGTCTATAAAAATAACAGACTTTCCAGAAAACAGACATGTACTTCTGTATTTATTTCTGTATTTGTTGTATATAACACTTTATAAACTTAATGTCTTGTGATCATTTCAGTTGGGTTTCTTTGCCACATTCCGATGAGATAAGCAGTTACTGTGCCCACTTTGCTAATGACAAGGATGAGATTAGAGAAGACATTTTTCTGGACTGCTCAGCATGAGAATAGTGGGGCACAGCATTCCGAGACGCTCTCAGCTACTGCATGTTCCCAGAGTGCAGAGCGGTCCACATTTCTGAGCCCTTTTCATTTTTTAAAACATTTCACATCATTGACTTCAGTGGTCTGGAGGGACACCCAGCTATCTCCATACCCCTCTGACCTGCCTGCATCCTTCCAGAATCAACAGCTAGTCTGTTGCCAGGTACCAGCTCTGTTGTCAGGAAGAAGAGCCCTTCTAGAACCCAGCTCCTCCCAGCACAGGTCCTGCTGCACGATTGGAGCATGATGTCCATGACCTCCTGGCAGGAGGGGGGTGTGCATAAGGGAGGAGAAGTAAAAGAAGCCTGAGGACCCATTTTCCTCTTGTCCCTAAAGGAGGATTGCCCACGGATTGGGGGTATTTTCCTGAACACCTCTGGGTTGACTTGCTCTTGGGGCCTTTTACAGAGGATGGTGGGCAGGAAGTAGAATAGTAGAAGGAGGCAGCGATGGGCTAGCTTGCCAAGCCTGTAGACACTGCCCAGCAGTATTTGCTGGGGTGTCTTCAACCTCCAGAGGTATTTGCAGGTTACAGCTGAACTAATTTCAACTGATGGGCCTGAAGGGCCAGCAAGTCTGCTGACCAGACATGGGGACATTCGCACTGACACTGGACCATCCCTCAAAAAGAACATGCTACAGCTTCTGCCTCTCCCTGGAGCCTGGGAGGTCCAATGATTCACCAGAAGTCCTTCAGGCAGTGAGTACTGGACATAGGGCCAACAAAAATCGTGGATGAAAATATTACTAGAGCCACAATATAAGAAATTTTAGCCACATGAAAACCCAGCTCAGATTTTCCAGAAGACCTTACCCAGGTCTGAAGCAGCTGGCAGGAAACCTAATTCTATTGATTGTACTGCTGATGTATGGTCCCAGAGGCCTCAGAAACAAAACTCATAGTATGTTGCCTTTTTTTCCCACATGGGGCTGTCTGTGATCTTAACGTGCTGAATCTTTTTTACATGAAAGTTCATTTCTCACAACATGAAAATTCCCACACAGAATCAGGTGAAGCTGTCCTCTATTAAATAAAAACCAACGAGGGAAAGCCCTTGTAGGAAAGCCAGCAAGGGGGTGAATAAGCAAGTAAGAAAATACGCAGGAGAAGTTTCCTCTGAGGGTAAGAGCAATCCCTGATGACTTTTTAAACCGCCCTGTGTCTTAGATCAGCCTTCCTAGAACATAGCGCGTTGGTTTCCGAGCCACATCAATGAGCCAACCCGACCTTACTAACCCATCAGCGCAGCACAGGCAGGGCTCGGACAGAAACACCAGAGGGAGCAGAGGGTCACGTATAAGACAAAGGATTCTGTTTTAGGAAAAGATGATCCCAGAGTGAGACCCCGTGGAGTTGCCTCCCATGGTAACAGGGGATTTGAGGATCCCCACCTCCATCACGGAAGACTCTAGAATCTTAGAAGATGGGACTTTCCTGAGGTCCAGTTATTCCAAATGCCCCCATATGTAGCCACATTCCATCTACACTCATCCACTGGGTCACCCCACAGATCATGACTTTAAAGGCCAGAAACAGAAGCGCCTGGGTGGCTGGCTCAGTCAGTTGTGCGCCCAAGTCTTGATTTTGGTTCAGGTCATGATCTCAGGGCTGTGAAATCAAGCCCCACCTCCCCCATGGGCTTCACGCTCAGTGTGGAGCCTGCTTGGGATTCTCTCTCCCTCTTCCTCTGCCCCTCCCCACTCACACGCTCTCTCTCTCTCTCAAAAAAATAATAATAAATGATAAATAAATTATAGGGAAAAAATAAAGTCCCCCAACGATGATTCTTAAGCTAATACCCCCAGCCTAAACGTGTCTTCCGAGCTCCAGACAATGTCGACAGCCGGCTGGACATCTCCCTGGGAAGGTGAATAGGCGTCCTGACTGAGTGAGCGCCAGCCCCAGCTGCTGAGGTGACCATCCACCAGCTGGCTGCCAGCTCCTCGGTATCTCTCCACATCCAGTCGCAGCAAAACCCCATATGCTCCATCTTCAAAATATATCCAGAATTCAACTACGTATCCTTGCTCCCCTGGTTCCCAGCAGGGTCAAGTCACCCTCTCTAGAAGTGTTCTTGAATGAGCCTACAAATGCCTCTCCTCCCTCATGGCCCTGTCTCTCTCCAGCTTGCTCCTAAAGCTGCAGCAGAGAGGCCATTTAAGAACGCTCCCCAACGCCCCAGCCCTGCTCTCAGTCACTGCAGGCTCTTCCTCACACTCGGACCATGAGCCGGCTACACTCAATCCTTCTGGTCTCACCTCCCACCTGGCCTCCTTTTTGGGGTGGTTTCCATCTTTTGGCTATTGTGAACAGCGCTGCTATAAACCTGAGGGTCCAAAGACCTGTGTGCGTCCCTGCTGTCACCACCCAGGACGTTCTGGACCATTATCTCCCAGGGCGAGCGAAGCTATTCCCTGGCTCCACCTGGCTTCCCACCCTAAGGCTGCTTCCAAGAGGCTGGGGGAACTTGCCTCCTTAATCTCTCTGAGCCTCATGATCTAACCTCTAAAATACACATCTGGGCGCAGCGGGTGTAAATAGGGGGTCAAAGAGCGAGGCTGCATCTTGGTTTGCTGAGAACCCTCAATCTTCTGCTCGGTGGAGGCTCATTCAATCCACCCGCTGTATCATCCCTAGGAAGAAGTGGGTCTCCGAGAGGCAGTGAGTGTGTGTACATGCGCCAGACGGATCTGCACAGGGGAGAGGTAGAGACATCGTGAATCGCTGGAGGTAAAATCCAAACTGTGACAGGAGGCCATGTAACACCACAGCCAGCAACAAGGCCCCAGCACGTCACAGTCCCATCAGTGAAGGGTGGACTTGATAAGGGCCTTTGGGATTCTGCGGTGAGGTGGGGGGTTCAACTCACTGTTAGGGATTCTAGAGCAAACCAGCAGTGGGGGCTTCTGGAAGAAGGGGGAAGGGTGGGCTACGGTCTGCTAGGGCAGGGTGCAGGCAGAACTGCAGTGCCCACCGTGGTGGGGAATGAGCTCTTGCCTGAACAATCCAGAGCCCACGTTCCTGAGTACTAGTATGAGGAAGTCGATTGTATATCTGTTTGCCCAAAATAATTCCAGTTGAGGCCTGTTGTTCTGGGACAACTACTTTAAAAAGTGCCACATTCTTGATTTAGAAGACAAAGTATGCGGCCAGCCCAGGTGGTAGGAAGGTGACCAATACAGGGGTCAGCCTGGAGAACTGGGCCAAAAGTACACAACAAGGACTGCGTCACTAGAAGGCAGGAAGCATGGCCTGACTGAGGCAGAAGGAAAGCCTTTCTGGAATAGGGCCCCTGCTAAAGGTAAGGAAAGTGGCCTCCCTTGGTTTTTCCGTGAGTTTTGCTTGACATCTAGCCGTCCCGGGGCCCTGTGGTCCATACCTTCCCTTGAGAAACCACACAAACCCTTGGACTTTTTTGATTAGTTTTGTGGGAATGAAATGGCCCGGATGAGAACACCCAGGTTTGGCCCCCTCATTCTGTTTTCATTCACCATGCAGTCCAGCCCTGTGGGCCCAGCACACGGTGGGGCTCCTCTGGAGAACCTGGTAGGGAAGAGGTCAGACAACCAGAAACTTCAGCCCATCCCATGTTTGCACCTGACTCAGGTAAAAACCCCCACTTCAGTTTTCCTTCCTTTCTCTTGACATTGTAAAAAGCCTGAACAAAGTATTAGCAAGTGGAATTCAGTAATATATATAGTTAAGAATTTGTACCATCAGCAGGTGGGGCTTATTCTGAGGATGCAAGGTCCTATACTGAGAAATCAATCTGTATAATCTACCTATTAATGAAGGGAAAATCACATGATTGTATCAACAGATGCAGAAGAAACATTTGATAGAGCTCAAGGCCCACTTATGCTAAAACCTCTCAGAAAAGTAGTAGAGGGGAACTTCCTCCATTTGACAGAATACCAACAAAAACCTACAGCTAGCATCATACCTGATGGCAAAAGGCTGAATGCTTTCTTCCTGACACTGGGAATGGGGCAAGGATGTCCCCTGTCACTACTGCCGCTCAGCATCACCGCGGCAGTGCTGGCCCACACAACAAGGCAAGAAGAGGAAATCAGAGCCATACACACCAGCTCGGGAACCAGCCCCAGTGGATCCCTCACCCTGGTGCCTACACGGGCCCAGCACCCAGGGATTGGCTGAAGCCTTTATCTGAGAACCATCCAAACATGGAGACAAAGCAGCAAAGAGCTTACCGGGGTGGCAGCTAGAGTCAGGCCCAGCTCCACCACATAGCACCTGGGCAACCATGCAGGTCACTCAACTCAGTGTGCCTTGGTACTTTTGTCTGTGAAGTGGGGCGATAACAGCACCTGCGTCACGGGGTCCTCAGGAGGCTTTAAGGAATTAAATCCGCAAAGCCCTTAGAATATGTTCGATCACGTGGTAAGTAGCATGGAGGTTTCAAGCTACAATTATAGATTGAATAATTACTTTGGGCTTCCTCATGAGAAGAAAGAAAATTAAAGTTAGCAGCCTCCAGTACAGCAATGGAAACCTGAGGTTATTCCCCACATCCCAGGTTGTGACTTTTTACAAGGATCTGGCACCTTGACACTGTATAATAACATGGTGGGCAGACTTTGGGTCAATCAGTTTCTAGAGGCATAAGACGGGAATATGATCTCTTTGTTCCCCTCTTCCTGGTAGCTCAGACTGATCTGGAGAAGTACTCCCAGTCTTCCTCCCCACTTTCTTATTTTCCACCAAAGAGGTTTTCCCTGCTGGTCTCCAATGCTACTACTTTCCTCTCTCCAGCCTCTCCTAGCCCCTCTTCCCACTCGCCTATCATCTTGACTTTTCCACATTAAAACCTCCTTGTAACTGACATAGACCTCTGTGAAACTTCCAGGCAATTAATCTAACTGGCAGAGCTTTCAGAGACCTTTGTTTTAAAAAAGGCCATGAGCTCGGGTTTCTCTCACATACCATTTAAGTGGAGCCTACAGAGATACGTGGCGGGCCAAGGAGGGAAGAAAGCCACCTTTTTTTATTTTATTTAAGGAAGAAATTAAAAATTCAGCTCACGTGGATTAGAAACAAACCCTTTCTACCCTTAAAATTTTCCCTATGTTTATTGCTCACTATAAATTGAAAAAAGAAAGGAAAAAAAAGCAACCAATGCAATAAAACCACCACAACAAAGCTGGAACAAATATGCAAGCCTCGGCAGAGGCCAGATTTACGGTCAGAAATATGGAGTGTGTCTCAGCAGGGGCAGGTCATGAAATAGTATGAGCTAATATCAGGGGTGTGAAAACAGGCATTGTTGTTTAGTTAACTAAAGTCGTACAATTAAGCGATTCTCAAAAATCAATTAGCCATATGTTATAACCAAGATGACATGTTTTTATAACTTCTCCCTGGATGTTTTATTGCCAGAGGATGCTCATGTGGGCACTAGAACAAGAAAATAAAACAGCCCAAGAATAAAAGTACAGAAATCCAGCCATGATTAATTAAAAGAGCCCAGACTGGAAATGATGGAGCTGCTGGGCAGGCAGCGTGGTACTGGAAAGATTCCTTCCCGGTGCCTCCGTGCTGTTGCAAAAAGCCATGGGTCATTTTTTTTCCCCCTTCTCTTTGTTTTTCTGTCCTTTTTAATTTAGCACAGATACAGCTGTGAAAACTGAATATTCCATTTGAACTCCCATATTTATGCTTGTAACTGGTTCCAAGGAAATGTCATTTTCAACGTATTCAATGGAAAGTGAAAGACGTATGCCTCGAGGGAAATCCTGGGGCAACGGGGTTGGTTGTGAGTTTGTTTCCCTGACTTTCACAAAGGGAACAAAAAGTGAGGGCACCACTGTGCTCTGTCCTCCTTCTTGCTTCTGAGTCAGGTAAGATGAAGACTCAAAGAGGATTTGCAGAGACTATGATGTCCCACACACGGTACAGTCCATTTTTAAATAGCTACAAGATCTTCCTGGATCCACCACTGAGGGATGGGTTGTATTTTACCCCTTGGCTTCTTGGCTGGTCTAATGCTTACTTAGGGCAAGAGCACAAGTGGTGTGTGTGTCGGTTCCACACTGGGCCCTGAGCACATGGTATAAGATTCTGCTCTTTCTTCTGGAAGGTGCAGCAACCACATGAACAAGCCTGGGTCACCTGCTGGACTAGGAGAGGCCCATGGTTCCATTTCCCTTGTTCCTAAACCAGAACATGAAGCCAACATGAAGCCAACTGCCAGGCAGGGGGCTGAGGCCGCCCAGATCAGCAGACCCGCCCAGCCTTTCTGCTGACAACAGACATGAGCCCGCCCAGCTTCTATCACATGAAAGGGGGCCCCTGAGAGGCTCCATCAGTTGAGCCTCCGCTCTTGATTTCAGCTCAGGTCATGATCTCAGGGTTGTGGAATCCAGCCCCGTGGGTGCAGAGCCTGCTAGAGATTCTGTCGCTCCCTCTCCCATTTGCCCCTCCTATAAATAAGTAAATAAATAAATAAATAAATATTTATATTTATTTATTTTTATATTTATAAATAAATAAATAAATTTACTATGAATTTACACTCACACTATAAATAAATAAATAAATAAGATCTTAAAAAAAAGAATTGCACAAATAACCAATAGACTTGCAAGTAATAATAAGTAAGCCACTAACTTACAGGGCAGTTTCTCTCAAGGCAAAAGCTAAAGGATGGCATCTGACTCCCAGAGGGCAGAGTTAGCTGCCGCAACTCCAGTCACATCATCCAGCAGATCATCACCGTCTCCACATTGCCCTGGACATCACAAATCCGGCAGCTCTGCAGGGTCATCAACTCACATATTTAAAAAGCTAACGTAACCGTGCTTCGTAGAGTTGGCGGGGTGTCACCCTACAGGCCAGAATCTCAGGGCTGTCCCTCTCTAGCAGCATGACTGTACATCACTGGGCCTCAAATTCTTTATCTGAAATCGAGGCTAACACTAGAAAGCTCTGTATCTCAAAGTGTGGACTGGAGACCATCTAAACTGTCCAAGTCGATGCTGATGCTACAAGGGGAGCAAATGGCCGCTGGGACCAACCAAACTCTGTCTTCCTTGCTAGAGCAAGCCCAGAGTCTTTGAGGTCCTTCCCTAGACATGGGCCATTTGCCCGTATGTGAACTACCTCAGCTTCTGGTGGGGGGTCCTGGGGGCAGGTAAGGGAGGATGGTGCTGATAAGAGTATCTGGGGGGCACTTGGATGATTCCGTTGTTAAATGTCTGTCTTCGGCTCAGGTCATGATCCCAGGATCATGGGATTGAGCCCTGCATCGGGCTCCCTGCTCAGCGGGAAGCCTGCCTCTCCTTCTCCCACTCCCCCTGCTTGTGTTCCCTCTCTTGCTGTGTCTCTCTCTCTGTGTCAAATAAATAAAGAAAATCTTTAAAAAAAAAAAAAAAAAAAAACCTGGGCTCCCCAGCTATGAAACAGTATGATGCTGCAGGAAGTCGGCCTTGGGTTTTTCCAAGCTAAGGAACAGTGAGAGCCCCCAGAGCCTACGCCTCCTGAAATCAGGCCTGTATATGATTTCTGGACTCCATATTCTATCCCAGGTCCTTTCTACTGAGGACCAGAGGAAAGAAGGAAATAAGCACTCACCTTGTGCCCCTCTAGGCCGACTTCTCACCAAACACCCCTCACATCCGTCTCCTCACTTACTCCTTAAAAGCCCAAAGTCACATTTTATTATACCATTTTAAATGAAAGAAACTGAGGCAGGAGCCACTTCCCAGACCTTGATCTAAAACATCTCCAGCTCCCAGGGTCTCCCCTGTTCCCCTCCCACCAAGACCCCCATGGAAAGACTATTTAAGTCCCTACATGAGTTTTCCTCGCTTGACTTCATATAAATGGAATCAGGCAGTAATCGCTACTTTGTGTCACACTTACTCCCTACGTTATGTCTGTGAGGTTTATCCAGGTCACATCGCAGTAATTTATTGCATTTCATTGCTGTGTTTCTTCTTCTTTTTTCTTTCTTCTTTCTTCTTTCTTCTTTCTTCTTCTTCTTCCTCTTCCTCTTCTCCTCCCCCTCCCCCTCTCCCTCCCCCTCCCCTCCTCCTTCTTCCTCCTCCTCCTCCCCCTCCCCCTCCTCCTTCTTCTCCTCCTCCCCCTCCCCCTCCTTCTTCCTCCTCTCCCCTTCTTCTTCTTCTTCTTCTTCTTCTTCTTCTTCTTCTTCTTCTTTCCCTTCTTCTTATCCTTTGAAAATTGTGAGTTATGTGGAGAACTTCCCTGGTTTGTTGTTTGTTCAGTTGCTAGAGCATTTTTGAAAATACTCTCAGAGAGTGTGTCCAGCAGAGTAAAGATGGGACAATTCAAAAAGTGATTTGTGGAAGGAAACTGCACTCAGAATACCTGTGAGGAACATAACAAGGAAGTCTGTCCTTTTAAAAGAGAATGAGAGAGGATGAATTAAGAATGAAAGCATGCCCGAGAAACTCCAGATTCTCCCGGAGTTGAGCTGCTCTCAGGACAGTAGGCCCTGGCACTCATTAGCCCCATAACTTGGGTTCCATCCTGACTCTGCACGAGCTTGGCTTTCAGATCTCTGCAATGAGATGTGTGCAGCTACAAAAATAGCAATTCCATTTCAAGTCTCCTGCAGGAGAAGAGCCCCTATTGCCTGCAGAAGCAAATTCAAACTCTTTATGGGGGCCTAGAAACCCTTGCTGTTCTGGGCCCACCCTACTATCCCATCCTGGCCCCACCATGCCACCCCCACTGCCTGCCTCGCATCCACCAGCCTGCCTCCTCCAGGCACCAGGATGTCCCACATCTCCACACCTCATTATGCCACCGAGAACACCCCTTCCTCCTTCCCAGCTGGGCGAGCTCCTACACAGTCCAACACAGCTCCCTGATGGGACTGTTACCATCTTTCGTTGTAATTATTTGTTTATGGGCTTCTCCCACTAAATTGTGAACTCTCCGAAGCAGTGATGAAATATGACCCCTTTTTATAGCCTCCCCTCCTTTTGCCATTTCGTGCCTGGCACGTAATAAGAGCTTAAAAATGTTGGTTGAAGATTTTAAGTATTTCCCTTTTGGAATAATGAGAAGGGGGGGAGGAAAGGATGTGGAATATATTCTCTACCTTCCCGCCCCTTTGCTTTTCTGGGCCAAAAAGGGGGCTTTGGGCCAGCACATCTGAGGGTCTAGCCTTGAGCACATTCCATCAATTACTACAGCCATCCCTATTTGCATTGGGGTGGGACTTGGCAAGGCTTTAATTGCAAGCGTGCACTTTCTGGGGAGAGAATGTAGTCCTGGGATTTCCTTTCCTGCAACGGTGCTCTAGCCGTGATCCCTGGTCTCCTCCTTCTGAGGATGCGGAGGCCTCTGACTGCACCCAGGCCCATGCTGTCATTAATCACTCCCCCTACCTGATTAAAGGAACTCTCCAGACCAGGAGGAGAGGGGGGGAGGAAAAAACCACACAAAAAAACCTATGCTATAAAAAAGACCAAATTACAGAGTCCCTCTGCACCAATACTTCCAAATCAGGCAATTTATTGCAAACAACCAAAATCTCATTCTCAGGCCATTAACTAAAATAGGAAAATATCATCTTAAATTCTAAAAATAACAAGGGACACATAATAATAGGTTCCTGGTCCTGGGCAAGTGATGGGTGCTTCGAGACATGGAAACCTCAAGAACTGGGAACGTGACTTTTTCTTTCCTGAACACCCCTCCCTCCAGCTACCTTGGAGGCCGCCTGCGGGAGTGCAACTCTACCTTCCTCACCACTACCCCGCTACCTCTGTCTGTCATCTTAGGATTGTCCCAGCTGCGGTGCCACCCTGAAAACAAAATCTTTTTTTTATCATTTATTTGAAATAGATGGACCTGATATTTAGAAGAGGTCTGCCTAAGGCTCCTTTGTTGTGTGGTGGTGGTGTGTTGTTTTGTTTTTGTGGAAACCTGGAGAGAGTCACAAATGTACAGAGGAGACTGGGACCTGTCAGGTGATGTGAGTCCATTCCGCACACCCACCCCAGAAACTCCTCAAGCCTCATCGCGATGGGTCTTTAGTGCCAAAGCTAGAGGTCTTCTCTGCTCTCAGTCTCAGCCTGGCTGGGTCTTGACACTGGGAAAGGAGAGGGCAACAGGGACATTTGGGTCTGGGTATCGTGCTCAGGAGTCACCGGGTCAGGGGACGAGGGTGTGACTTGGCTTTGCATTGATGGGAACCAATCCCCAGCAGCCCTGACACCGGATATATCTGAGGTGAGAGCCTTAGGGAGGCGGGATGTCCTGTTGTCCTCAGGAGCAGGGCCCCCGGGGGTCTGAGGGCCTGGCCTCACCCACCATGAACTCCCTGGAGGTCTGGAGACCTGCCCCCCAGTTCGTTGTGAGTATTCTGAGTCAGTCTTCTGACCACTGTGTCCCCACAGCGGACCTGGATGCTGCCTCCCCTCTCTCCTCTTCCCCCTAGGATTCCCTGGGGACAGTCTGTTCTCTGGGGCCCTAAAGCCCCTTCTTCAGTCCCCTTCCCAGTACACACTCCCCACTAATCGCCAAGCTCTGACATGACCTTGGACTGCCTCCCGTCTCCCTCCCAGTGGCTGGTGGGGCTCAAAGCTCAGGAAGCAAAAGAGGGAATGTATGTGCACTCAGTAATAAGTGAGTGACATTGGGTTCTGAGCCCTCTGGGACAGTATTTCTCAATGGACAGGGCTGGGGGGAGGGGGAATGTTCAGCATTGTGATGGGACAGGGTGCTCAAGGGTCCTCTCACTCCCCTGGGGAAAGCTTCTTCTAGAGAAGGAATAACTGAAGAAAAAAATTATTTTATGATCTTTGCCCCACCAGACCCCTGGGGAACGGTTGAGGCCCTGTTCTCTCCCTTCCACCTCTTGCTTCTAGGAAATCAAGAGCTTTCTGAGTGCGCTGCCGGCCTGCTCTGACTGATCCCCATGGTCAGGACATCCCACAGAAGCGGCACTGAGGCCGGGCTGCTGGCTCCAACCTGCTCGCCCTTCTAAAGAGCAGAGGGAGGTACACAGAAGGGCTGGGAGAGCCGCTGGGTGCTCAGGGCCTGGGATGAGCCCACCTCTTTGGTAGGGTGGGCCCTGAGTCTCCCACACTCTGAGTCCAGAACTCTCTCTGAGTGCAAGCCCAGTCACATTCACCCTTGCTTGAAGTGTTCATTTTAATGATGACTCATTATTTTCACAACAGAACCTAATTGTCTTGTCTTTCTAAGACCGGTGCTCTGGCCATGGGGTCCCCTCTCACCCACCTCCCAGCAACCTTTGCTGCATGTGCTGTGCTCCCAAACCCCAGCTGCTGTCACTTGTGCCTCCCTGCTTCCCCACGTCCTGTTCAAGAAGCCTCTTGGTGCCACAGGAACCAGATTAGTCTCATTCATTCCTGCTCCTGCCACTCAGAAGGGGCTCCCAGCTGTTCCCAGAGGCTCGGGGGCAGTGCCTCCCCCTGGCCAGTGCCAAGCACCTCTGTCACCTCAACAGGCTTCCCTGTGACACCAGGAACATAGGTCCTGCTCAGCGCTCCCCAATGTGTCACCTGGAATTTCATCCGAAGGGGCAATACTAACCAGTGGCAGATCAGAGTTTGAGACTTGTTTGTCCTTTGTCCTGTCTCGGGGGCCCATGGCTCTGGATAAAGCTTCACTGAGGACAGTGCCCACACCACAGAGCCATCTGCCACACGCAGCTGTGACCTTGCTCTCGTATGTTCTTTCTCCTTCCATTCCCTGCTCCCTCCCACTGCCCATGATTGCCCTTCTGTAGTAGTTAGCTAAGCTTTCTGGCACAAAGAACCATACCCCAGCTGGTTTATACAACACAAGCTCTGGAGGCAGGCCTCCCCGGGTGGTAGATGGCCGGCTTCTTCCTGTGTTCTCACATGGTCTTCCCTCTGTGTGTGTCTTTGTCCTTATCTTTTCTTATAAGGACACCAGCCATATTGGATTGGAGCCCGTTTTACCTAAATCACCTCTATACATACCCTGTTCCCATATTCAGAGGTACTGGGACCTCAACATATGAATGAGGGGGGCATAGTTCAGTCCCTAACAACTCCCTAACACAGTGACAGCCCATGAGTCCTCTGCTTTCTGGGTCACTAAGACTAAGACCTTGCGAGAGAGAGGAGTCAAGATGGCAGAGGAGTAGCAGACTGCACTGACATCAGGTCGCAGGAGTTCAGCTATAGTTATCAGACCATTCAGAACACCTACAAACCCATCAGGAGATCGAAGAGAAGAAGAGCAGCAATTCTAGAAACATAAAATCAACCACTTTCTGAAACGTAGGACTGGCAGAGAAGTGAATCCGAAGCTATGGGAAGATAGACGCAGGGGGAGGGGCCAGCTCCCGGCAAGCCACAGAACATGGGAGCACAAAATTCAAACTTTTAAAAGCCTGCTCCACTGAGGGACACCACTCCAGAGGCTAAGCGGGGATGGGGCTTTCATGGGGACAGTGTGGTCTCAGGTCCCGTGGGGTCACTGAAGTATGGGGGTGTCTGAGTGAAGCAGAGCTCACAGGTGTCAGAGCGGGAAAGCCGGCTACAGAGACAGAGCCAAGGAGTGAGCTCTCAGCTTGGGGTTACCTTAGACTGTGATCCGTGACACAACCAGGCCACTGCTCTTTGAGTAGGGACCCCACAAGTGGCAGATCCGGGGAGACTCACCTTCCTTCTCTGGAGGCAGGAATCTGCTGGGTTTGGAGACTCCAAATGGGGCTGTGCACCAGAGACAGAAATGCTCGGTCACAGGCTGGGTGAGCTTGGAGTGTGGCTGGAAACCAGGGAGACGGGAGTGATTGAGCACTTATCTCTGAGGGCATACTGAGGAGTGGGGCCCCGAACTCTCAGCTCCTCCGGGCCAGTGACTGGGAGGCTGACATTTTCATTCCTGTCCTCCGGAACTCTACGGAAAGCATACACGGAAGAAAAGCTACCAAGAGCGAACACAAGCAGATTACTTAATCTGGCCCCTGGCTGGCAAGGGCAGGGTAATTCCACCTCAGGCAAAGACATTTGAGAATCACTGCAACAGGCCCCTCCCACAGAAGATCAGCAAGAATATCCAGTCAAGACCAAGTTCACTGATCAAGAACAGTGGAATTTCAGAGCAGGGGAAAGCAAAGCATGGAATTCATGGCTTTCTACCCAGATTCTTTAGTCTTGCAAAGTTAATTAAATTTTTTTAATTTTATATTTTTCTTATTCTAATTTTTATAACTTTTCCTCTCTCCTCTTTTAACATTTTTTAAATAGTTTATCTTAACAACACCTTTCTTTAAAAAAAGATCTTTTTAAACCTTCATTATTATAGTCATATTTTATCCTTCCTTGTATCTAACTTTATTTTTTGTATACATATGGAGATTTTTCTTATAAAAATTTTTGGAATATGATTTCTTCCAATAGATCAAAATATACCCTAAATCTAACACACGGCTTTTAGTCTCCAGCCTGAGCAAATTCTCTCCACTTTCTTTTTCTTTCTTTTTCCAACCAACTTACCTTATCAAACCCTTTTTAGGAATTTTTTTCTATTTTCATCTTTACAGTCATATTCCATCCATTCATCATTTTTACTCTTATTTTGGTGTATATATATAAGTTCTCCTTCTTTAAAATTTTGGGAAGTAGTTTCTTCTAGGAGACCAAAATACACCCAAATTCAAGTGGGTGGCTCTGTTCTATTTACCAGTCTAATATATAGTTTTTTCTCTTTTTTTGTTTCTTTTTCCCCTCTTTCTTCTCCCCCCAATTTGGGGTCCCTTCTGATTTGGTTAGTGTGCATTTTTCTGGGGTCTTTGCCACCCTTTTAGTATTTTATTCTCTTGTTCATATATTCTTATCTGGATAAAATGATAAGGCAGAAAAACTCACCACAAAAAAAAAGAACAAGAGGCCGTACCAAACGCTAGGGACCTAATCAATATGGACATTGGTAATCTGACAGATCTAGAGTTCAAAATGACGATTCTCAGGGTGCTAGCTGGTCTCGAAAAAGGCATGGAAAATATAAGAGAAATACTGTCTGGAGAAATAAAAGCCCTTTCTAGAGAAATAAAAGGACTAAAATCTAACCAAGCTGAAATCAAAAAAGCCATTAATGAGTTGCAATCAAAAAATGGAGGCTCTTACTGCTAGGATAAATGAGGAAGAAGAAAGAATTAGTGATATAGAAGACCAAATGACAGAGAATAAAGAAGCTGAGCAAAAGAGAGACAAACAACTACTGAACCACAAGGGGAGAATTCGAGACATAAGTGATACCATAAGACGAAACAACATTAGAATAATTGGGATTCCAGAAGAAGAAGAAAGGGGGGAGGGGGCAGAAGGTATATTGGAGAGAATTATTGTAGAGAATTTCCCTAATATGGCAAAGGGAACACGCATCAAAATCCAGGAGACACAGACAACCCCCCTCAAAATCAATAAAAATATGTCCACACCCCATCATCTAATAGTAAAACCTAGAAGTCTTAGTGACAAAGAGAAAATCCTGAAAGCAACCTGGGACAAGAAAACTGTAACATACAATGGTAAAAATATTAAATTGGCAGCAGACTTATCCACAGACACCTGGCAGGCCAGAAAGAACTGGCATGATATATTCAGAGCACTAAATGAGAAAAACATGCAGCCAAGAATAATATATCCAGCTAGGCTATCATTGAAAATAGGAGAGATAAAAAGCTTCCAGGACAAACAAAAACTAGAAGAAGTTATAAACACCAAACCAGTCCTACAGGAAATATTGAAAGGGGTCCTCTAAGCAAAGAGAGAGCCTAAAAGTAGTAGACCAGAAAGGAACAGAGAAAATATACAGTCACAGTCACGTTATAGGCAATAATGGCACTAAATTCATATCTTTCAATGTTAACCTGAATGTAAATGGGCTAAATGCCCCAATCAAAAGACACAAGGTATCAGAATGGATAAAAAAATAAACTCATCAATATGCTGTCTACAAGAAACTCATTTTAGACCCAAAGACACCTCCAGATTTAAAGTGAGGGGGTGGAAAACAATTTACCATGCTAATGGACATCAAAAGAAAGCTGAGGTGGCAATCCTTATATCAGATAAATTAGATTTTAAGCCAAAGACATAATAAGAGATGAGGAAGGATACTATATCATACTCAAAGGGTCTGTCCAACAAGAAGATCTAACAATTTTAAGTATCAATGCCCCCAACATGGGAGCAGCCAACTATATAAACCAATTAATAACAAAATCAAGAAACACATCAACACTAATACAATAATAATAGGGGACTTAAACACCCACTCACTGAAATGGACACATCATCCAAGCAAAAGATCAACAAGGAGATAAAGGTTTAAATGACACACTGGGCCAGATGGACTTCACAGATATATTCACAACATTCCATCCCAAAGCAACAGAATACACATTCTTCTCAAGTGCACATGGAACATTCTCTAGAATAGATCACATCCTGGGTCACAAATCAGGTCTCAACAGAAAATGATGATCAAATGATGATCCCAAAATATTGGGATCATTCCCTGCATATTTTCAGACCAGAATGCTCTGAAGCTAGAACTCAATCACAAGAGGAAAGTTGGAAAGAAGTCAAATACATGGAGGCTAAAGAGCATCCTACTTCAGAATGAATGGGTCAACCAGGAAATTAAAGAAGAATTTGAAACACTCATGGAAACAAATAATAATGAAAACACGACTGTTCAAAGTCTATGGGACACAGCAAAGGCAGTCCTGAGAGGAAAATATATAGTGATACAAGCCTTTCTCAAGAAACAAGAACAACCTAACCCTACACCTAAAGGAGCTGGAGAAAGAACAGCAAAGAAAACCTAAACCCAGAGAAATAATAAAGATCAGAGCAGAAATCAAAGAGATAGAAACCAAAAAAACAGTAGAACAAATCAACGAAACTAGGAGCTGGTTCTTTGAAAGAATTAATAAGACTGATAATCTACTGGCCGGACTTATCCAAAAGAATAGAGAAAGGACCCAAATTAATAAAATCATGAATGAAAGAGGAGAGATCACAACCAACACCAAAGATATACAAACAATTATAAGAGCATATTATGAGCAACTATACGCCAGCAAATTTGACAATTTGGAAGAAATGGATGCATTCCTAAAGACATGTAAACTACCAAAATTACACCAAGAAGAAAGAAAACCTGAACAGACCCATAACCAGTAAGGAGATTGAAGCAGTCATCAAAAATCTCCCAACAAACAAGAGCCCAGGGCCAGACGGTTTCCCAAGAGAATTTTACCAAACATTTAAAGAAGAATTAATATCTATTCTTCTTGAAACTGTTCCAAAAGATAGAAATGGAAGGAAAACTTCCAAACTCATATTATGAGGCCAGCATTACCTTGGTCCCAAAACCAGACAAAGACCCCATCAAAAAAAAAAAAAAAAAAAAAAAAAAAGAATTACAGACCAATATTCTTAATGAACACAGATGCAAAAATTCTCATCAAAATACTACCCAATAGGATCCAACAGTAGATTAAAAGGATTATTCACCATGACCAAGTGGGATTTATTCCAGGGTTACAAGGTTGGTTCAACATCTGCAATTCAATCAATGTGATACAATATATTAATAAAAGAAAGAACAAGAACCACATGATACTCTCAATAGATGAAGAAAAAGCATTTGACAAAGTACAGCATCCTTTCTTGATCAAAACTCTTCAAAGTGTAAGGATAGAGGGTACCTACCTCAATATCATTAAAGCTATCTATGAAAAACCCACCGTGAATATCATCCTCAATGGAGAAAAACTGAGAGCTTTTCCACTAAGGTCAGGAACACGGCAGGGATGTCCACTATCACCACTGCTACTCAACATACTACTAGAAGTCCTAGCCTCAGCAATCAGACAACAAAAAGAAATTAAAGGCATCCAAATTGGCAAAGAAGTCAAACTATCACTCTTTGCAGATAATATTATACTTTATGTGGAAAACCCAAAAGACTCTACTCCAAATCTGCTAGAACTTGTATAGGAATTCAGTAAAGTGTCAGGATATAAAATCAATGCACAGAAATCAGTTGCATTTCTATACACCAACAACAAGAGAGAAGAAAGTGAAATTAAGGAGTTGATCCCATGTACAGTTGCACCCAAAACCATAAGATACCTAGGAATAAACCTAACCAAAGAGGCAAAGAATCTACACTCAGAAAATTATAAAGTACTCATGAAAGAAATTGAGGAAGACACAAAGAAATGGAAAAATATTCTATGCTCATGGATTGGAAGAACAAATATTGTGAAAATGTCTATGCTACCTAGAGCAATCTACACATTTAATGCAGTCCTATCAAAATACCATCAGTGAAATGGAACAAATAATCCTAAAATTTATATGGAACCAGAAAAGACCTTATATAGCCAAAAGAATGTTGAAAAAGAAAGCCAAAGTTGGTGGCATCACAATTCCAGACTTCAAGCTCTATTACAAAGCTGTAATCATCAAGACAGTACGGTACTGGCACAAAAACAGACACATAGATTGATGGAACAGAATAGAGAGCCCAGAAACAGACCCTCAACTCTATGGTCAACTGATCTTTGACAAAGCAGAAAAGAATATCCAATGGAAAAAAGACAGCCTCTTTAACACATGGTGGTGGGAAAATTGGACAGCCACATGCAGAAAAATGAAATTGGACTATTTCCTTACACCACACATGAAAATAGACTCAAAATGGATGAAGGACCTCAATGTGAGAAAGGAATCTATCAAAATCCTTGAGAATGCAGGCAGCAACCTCTTTGACCTCAACTGCAGCAACTTCTTCCTAGGAACATCACCAAAGGCAACAGAAGCAACGGCAAAAATGAACTATTGGGATTTCATCAGGATCAAAAGCTTTTACACAGCAAAGGAAACAGTCAACAAAACCAAAAGACAACTGACAGAATGGGAGAAGGTATTTGCAAATGACATATCAGATAAAGGGCTAGTATCCAAAATCTATAAAGAACTCATCAAACTCAACACCCAAAGAACAAAGAATCCAATCAAGAAATGGGCAGAAGACATGAACAGACATTTCTGCAAAGAAGATATCCAGATGGCCAATAGACACATTAAAAAGTGCTCCACATCACTCGGTATCAGGGAAATGCAAACCAAAACCACAATGAGATACCACCACATACCAGTCAGAATGGCTAAAATTAACAAGTCAGGAAACAACAGATGCTGGTGAGGATGCAGAGAAAGGAGAACCCTCCTACACTGTTGGTGGAAATGCAAACTGGTGCAACCACTCTGGAAAACGGCATGGAGATTCCTCAAAAAGTTGAAAACAGAGCTACCCTACAACCCAGCAACTGCACTACTGGGTATTTACCCTAAAAATACAAATGTAGTGATCCGAAGGGGCACATGCACCCAAATGTTTATAGCAGCAATGTCCACAATAGCCAAACTATGGAAAGAACCTAAATGTCCATCAACAGATGAATGGATAAAAAAAAGGTGGGTTACATATACAGTGGAATACTATGCAGCCATCAAAAGAAATGAAATCTTGCCATTTGCAACGACGTGGATGGAACTAGAGGGTAAAATGCTGAGCAAAATAAGTCAATCAGAGAAAGACAATTATCATATGATCTCCCTGACATGAGGAATTTGAGAGGCAAAGTGGGGGGGTTGGGGGGTAGGGAAGGAGTAAAATGAAACAAGATGGGATCTGGAGGGAGACAAACCATAAGAGACTCTTAATCTCACAAAACAAACTGAGGGCTACGGGGTAGAGGGAGGGAGTATGGAGAGAGTCATTGGGTTATGGACATTGGGGAGGGTATGTGCTATGGTGAGTACTATGAAGTGTGTAAGCCTGATGATTCACAGACCTGTACCCCTGGGGCAAAAAATACATTATATGTTAATTTAAAAAATTAGAAAAAAACAACAACAAGACTAAGACCTTGCCAGTTTGTTTGCAAAGGTATAAAACCTTGGAGCCCAGTAACAAGGCCCTGCCTTCATATTTGTATCCTTCATGCACTGGGCAGAACACAGAGTCTGGATTAAAAGAAAACATCCAGGAATGAGTGATATCATGCAATGTAATTCCAAGATGCCCAAAGTCTGCCCAGTCAGGTATGTCTTCTTTATGTGGAAAACCCCAAAGAGTCTACTCCAAATCTACTAGAACTTTGGGGATGACTTGATTCCAGGATGTGTACATTGTTTGCACTCAACAAATCCCCATATAGAATAGTGTTTATTATTCTCTAAAAAGATGTCACATGAATTATTTTATTTAGCTCATTGCAATGACACCTGGAGAACCAGGTTTCTGAAAACTAACAGAGGTGGAAGCTCATTCCAGAGGGGAGGACTTGCCCCAAATGCACCCAACGGAAGGGCCAACATGATTTATCTGAGTCCTGCATCCTCCAAACCCCTTGCCCAGCTGAGATCTGGGTTTGCTGCATATCTGTGCCGGAGGCCTGGATGTCAGGCCTTGTGCCATGCATTCGAGTTCATACTGCTGCCTGATGAGTCACCAGAGAAGGACACAGAACAGGAAGAAAGGCTTTTGGAGCATTGGAACTTCCAGAGGAGCTACCTTGCCAAGATCCCTGCAGCCAACAGCGCCGTAATTTATGGTAACCCGTGGGGCCTTTGCTGGGATTCTGAAGCAGACACTCCACACAGACCACTGAGGAGCAGCCACCGTGAAACCCTAGTGACCAGCTTTGCCATCAATGCCATCATCATTATCAGCATCACCCCAACCCTGTCACACACGCGTGCGCACAAACTTACACATGTAGGCACGCACACACTCGTGCGTGCACGCACACACACGCGCACACATCTCTCAGATCCTCCAAGTCCTATCTGAACCCCCAGCCCTTACCCATGGCTCTCAGCTGGACCTGCACTGGACTCCTAGGACTATTGGCACGCCCCCTCCCCCACCCCCCTCACCCTCACTCCGCATCCTTACTGGAGCCCATCTGAGCACTTTCTCTGGGGTGTGCTGTCGATAATCACCTCTGGCCCCAAACACTGCAATGTAGGGGCCAGACAACAAAAACAAAGCAAGTCAAACATTCTCAGACAAATGGCTTTATCACTAATACTTCCTAAATGAAATAACAAACATGAGCAAGGGTCTGAACATTCATTCGGCACTTTTGACAGAAAAGACAGAATGATAAATGGTCAAAAAGAGACGATAACACTTGCAGTCCTCATAATGAAATAGAAGGTGGTTCGATCTGAGACAGCTGTTTCAATCACCCCCAAAGATCACTTCACCCAATAGATTATCAGTGGACTGATCTGTTTGCCTGTCTGTCTGTCTGTCCAGGGGGACGGCTTGAGTCATGACAACTTGTCAGTTTTGCATTAAAGCAGAACCCAAAGTAGCCACGTTTTGGGACATTTATCAAGAAAGGTTTTCTCTTCTTATTTTCTTGTTTTTAAGAGAAGATGCCCAAGATAAGGCAGTGAGGGACCGAACCAGTAAGAGTCCAGGCAAACGGGCTTTGGTCTCACTGAACCCAAGACGGGTAGCAAACCCTGGAAGGAAGAGCTGCTGAAAATTGCTGGGTTTTATGACCCTGAGCACACCTGGCCACACTGTTCCCCTTCCCATTAAATTCCCCTTTCCCAAGCTCACAGACATGGTCCTCGGGGGTCCTGGGACGATGGGCACAATTTGCACTAGGCGGGCCCCTCGTTCCCACGCCGTGGGGGAAGGGCCCCCGAGCTGGCTTTGAATGATGAAAGCCTCCAAGCAGCCTGCTCCTCGCCCCCCTTGCTTGGGAGGGGTCACGCAGACAGGCTGGGCTTTGAAAATGCAGGGGGCTGTCTGCCTCCAGAAGGTGGGTCCAGCCGCCAGGGAGACCGGCCAGCTCAAAGACAAGACCCCGAACCCACACGGGGAAGTCTCCTCCCGAGTCCTCTTAAAACTCAGACTCGAAGAGATGGCGGTGGTCCGACCGCTGCTGCACATGGAGGACGGACATTCATCACACTGAAGGGCCAGCGAGGCTGTTGTTTTGATCTCCTGTTTACATAGCTCTGGCCTCTGCGGCGTTCCGAGGAATTTGTGTCCCATGCAGCCTGGGGACCCCCCGGGGACTGCAACCGCCGCCTTGTGTCCGTTCCGCCACATGTGTTTGTGCAGCTTTGGCCGCCTCCGCTCACAGGACGCGATGGCCCTGGCGGGCTCGCGCTGGGGAGCAAGTGCACTTGCTGGAGGAGGCGCGGGGCCCTCACATCTGCGCCCCGCAGGGAGCCCGCGCGGCTCGCGGGGTGCAGCCTCCATCTTCTAAACAATAGTCGGGGGTGGGGCTTTGTTTCCCTCCTTCCAGACTCAAAGCACCGAGCGTCACTTCGTCTCCCCAGATGGAGCAACCCGAAGTTAGGCTAGAAAATGAGAGCCTAATGTGACTGAATGCGGAGGCCTGTTCACAGCCCTGAACGCTTTGCACACAGTAAACCTCCGCCTCGCGAGCAAGGACCCAGCCGACGCCCTGAGGTCACGCCGGCCCGGAGACTGGTGTTACGGGAATTGTAGAGTGGAGTCTGGTCCCGATTCTGACCCTTTCCTCCGAACGCCCTTGTTATTCCAAGTTTAAAACTGTCATCCCCAGCTCCTGTTGGGACCCCTGTCCCGGGCTTCCCATCCCGCATGCTCCATTTCATTCCCTCGGAGGGGCCGTCGTGGGATGCAAAGCTCTACATGTGTGGGGCCTCGGAGACAAAGCTCCAGTGTCTTTCCTGCGGCCACAGGGCTTAGCTGGTCTCCCGTTGTGGGAACATCCAGACCTGCAGACAGGCTTAGCGTTTCCTCCTTCAGATGGCGTCCTGCCCTAAGCCCAGCGCTCAGAACCCAGCAATCAAAAGCAGATGTGCTATCATGGAATCCGAAGCTCTGGGGTTGGATGTGACCTTTACGATCACATCGAGTTCATCCCCGAGGGCCCTGCTGCAGGCTGTTCTGTGAAACCTCCCCCACCTATTCACCCAGACAAGTTTTAAGTATCTGGATTACAGACATTTCTACTCCAGTCCAGAAATGAGGAAATGCTCTTATTCCCTTAAGAGTCTGATCACTTACCATCTTCAACCTGATTTCTTTGTCTCTTTGAACTTTAATATCCCCTCGGCACCATGGCAGTCTATGCATTTAGGAACACCAGCGAAAGGTGAATGCCCGTGGAGTTTGAAGAGTCAAGATTTCTTTGAACTCCATGAGTCCCTTTTGTAGGCACCCACTTCTTCCTGAAAACTGTAATGAAACTTTTGTACTACCTGTCCTCTTTGTCAACAGCAAACATTTTACTTAGCACCTACTGCATATTGATTAAAGTTGACACTGTGTAGAGAAGGTGGGGCAGCTATACAAACATATGTTAAAAATATCATGCGTGGCCCCCAAGCAGCACATGAGAGACAGACAGACGCAAATATCCTTGGCACTCACGTGATAGGAAACGCGAATGGGAAGAACTATGACAGAAGTGGTGATTTCTACCCAGGCGCAATGGAAACGTTTCAAGGAGAAAGTGACTTTTGACATTACAGCTAAAGGTAAGCCAGACTGTCACAGGTAGAAAAATCACCCGTGAAGGATGCTTTCCAAACAAGGAAAGGACACATACATGGTGGCTGAAGGAACGAGAACATTCTACCATTACCGGGAATTAGAAGAGGTGACTGAGATTGGGGGAGAGCGTGGGGGTAGGGGACGGGTCAGCTGAGTCACGTCCAGACTCTGGAGGGTCTTGCGGTTCAAGGAGCTGGATGTTCATCTCATCCACTGCTCTTACCCTCCAGATGGGTTGCCTGTCCATCATATCAAGGCTGTGGGAAGAAATGGCTGGTGGCCTTGACAGCAGTGAGGAGGCAACAGCTTCTTTTCTTGGCCACTTGTTCCTTTAGGTGAAGAAAGAAGGCCTTCTGAGGCATGTTTCCATCCTCTTTGAAGACCAGTTCAAATGGGGCCTGCCCCACTCTCTGATCCCTCCCTTCCCACAAGGCCAATGAGGCTTCTTTCCCTCTACCTTCACAGACACTCTATATGCGTCTACCAAGGCACTGAATCCATCTATCATGATGACTTATGGGCCCACCTGTCCTCTTCACTTAAGTGAGAATTTGTCAAGAGAGGGATGGTTTCTTACTCTTCACACCTCACAGGGTCACTTAGGACAGTGTTAGAGAGGCTCATTTATTCAGAATCACTTAGCGCACAGGAAGCACAAAATAACATTCGTATGGGGGCATGAGGTGAGAGACTGGGGGGTGAAGAGTATGCCACTTTCTCTCTCCAGTGGAGCCCCAAGGTCATAAATGTGAGAAATTGCTGGAGCCTCAGGGAGTCAAATCACTAACAGAATAAGAACATTATTAATGGGGCTCTGGTCCTCCTCCCATGGGTTCTTCCAATGGAGATCGGCTCTGAAAGTACGTAATGACCACTCTTCCCAATCCAAAAATAAACATGGAATGAATGCCTGGAAATTCAGCTCCAGTTCAACCTCAGTGACCTTGGGTGGATTGCAAACATTCATTAAGTAATTTCTAGGGACAAGACATTCAGCTGGCTACCATGAAGGGTGGGAGATGAATTAATCGGGTTCAGATCAAGTTTTAAAGTCCCTACAAAGGACAGATAGAACCCTAGGGAGTGCCAAGAAGGAAGAGCTTGTCTCCAGCTTGAGAGAAAGAGTTGGGGCCTAAACTATGGCAGAATGTACCTGTATACTTCTAAACCATTGTCCTCTTATGCCATGATATTATTATGTTAGCTGGGAGATGAGTCTGTAGGGCGTGAGAAAATAAATCTCAAATCAACGTGGTAGAATTGATAGATACAAATGAAAACTGCCATTGGGTACCGATTTAAACGTTCACAAACTCTTAAACCTGGGTTTCTTAATCTCTGTGCTATTCACATTCTGGCCTGGTTGACTTTTTGTTGAGCACTTAATATGGTAGGGTGTGGAGGAGTACCCCTGACCTCTTCCCCAAGAGATGTCAGTAGCCTCCCCACCCTGGTTATGACAACCAAAATAAATACTGCCAAACGTCCCCTGGGGGTGGCCAAGTCACCCTCCATTGAGAACCACTTCCTTAAACCCAGTCAGATAGCGTGCCCACCTCTCCCAGATGCCCCTCATTCCCAACAGATGCCCCTGCATGCCTTCATCTGCTGTTCACTCTGGCTCAGGCAATACCCAAGCACAACACATGCCGTCCCCATTTGCTCTCAGATGTCCCCCCTCCTAGTCATCACAAGCAGGGTGGCCCTTTGCTCACTCAGCTCTGGGTTCCTGTGGACAACATCCACATGCATTCTGATGTCGCCACCCCCGTCTGAGGTCACCGCTCCTGTCACTAGCCCTCTGTGTTCACTCCCGTGGCACAGCATCCATTTGAAGTGGCCTTCCCTTGCCTGGATGTCTCCCATGTTGATTCTTAGTATACTCCACATTCTGGATCCTTAGATCCAGGTCTCAGCTTCCATCATCTGTAAGCCAGCAATTCGAAAGATCTGGTTAGGGGCCCGTGGGTGGCTCATTTGGTTGGCGTCTGGCTTCAGCTCAGGTCATGATCCCAGGAGCTTGGGATCAAGCCCCACGTCAGGCTACCTGTTCAGTGGGAAACCTGCTTCTCCCTCTCCTCCCCACTCATGCTCTCTGTCACTATTTCTGTCTCTCTCTCTCTCTCTCTCTGAGAAAGGAAGGAAAGAAGGAAGGAAGGAAGGAAGGAAGGAAGGAAGGAAGGAAGGAAGGGGGAAAGAAAGAAAGAAAGAGAAAGAAAGATAGATCTGATCAAATTCCCATCAAGGTGTTGCCCAGCTTCAAGGCTGTGAGGAAGGAAAGAAGGCAAGCATGAGGTCCCACACCAGCTCATCCCCCACAATGGCCACTGTGTGCAGCTAAGCTCCCTGAGGAGTTCTGTGTGGCCCTTCCACGCAGAGAGGAGTCCTTAAACTCAGTCTGCTATTTGGGGACACCTAAGCACCCCACACATCTGTTAGATGCTTAGACCTGCAAACCAGGCCAGTTTTCCTACTAACATCTAAAGGCCATACTTGGTGGAAATCTGCATATTTTCATAGAAATCCTGGTGAAGCCTCCAGCTGGTTTGCATACATCATTGGTTTGCTCTATCAAGCCCCCCAAACAAGGGAGAAGCCATGCCTTCCTGTCATACTTTGACATTTCAATGGGGCATGGAGACTGAAAAGCCCTCAGTGTGTTTGCCAAGGACAGAGATTTATTTCAGAGAACTTAAGGGGCCATGAAGAGAACACTTAATAACCCTTAACAATTCCACACAGTGTGAGCTGAAGTCTCCCGTGCGCTTCGAATCCAGTGGCTCGTGCTTACTCAGCTGAAATGCGTTCGCACCCCGAATGCCAACAACAACAAAGAATGTGTCATCTTCTCAAACATTCCTGCTCTCCCCCATTCCTCCAGGTGGACGGCTACCGGGAGTCCCAGACCCCATTCTCTGAAGGGATAAGAGGGCTCCCCAAGGGTTCCAACTGCACCCACGATGGAGGCAAAGGTCCGCTGCATGCCAAGAAGGAGGAATGACACCGGCCACACTTGGTGTCAGGTGTTCTGGCCACTCCTGGGGTGAGGAGAGCAGCAGCCAAATGTGACTCAATAAGCAATGGATGCCATGTGGGGCTCGGGTACCTGGTTCAAGGCCCTTGTTGCAAATGTCCCTAATGCCCTTCAAACCTCAGTCTCCTCATCTGGAAAATGGGGCCATGCTGCTGTTAATAGCAATCCCGACATCACACAGCCATGTGATGATGAAGTGGGACCCCAGGAATGCCAGGGCTTGCATGGTTACTACGTGCATCATGTTTTAGGTGGATGAGGCCCCTGAACCTTCCCATAGCGTTCGCGTTCTTGCTCAGGGCCAAGGCACAGTGTTTGCCAAGCCAGAGAAGCAGATCCGAGGGCCGCCAGGCTCACAGTCCTCCTGGGCCTGGGGACAGATCCCAAGTGGGCTTCTCCCCAGCATGCAGCAGAATCTCCAGCTGGTTCCACCAGAGCACAGAAACCCTTTCTCCTCTCCTCTTACCCTTGGTTTGAACCATCGCTAAATGAAAACAAAATAGAAACTGTCACTCTATTGTTGTGAGTTACGAGTTGTAAGGACCCAGTTTAAGACTGGAAATGGAATCTGATTCCACTTCCCAGACCAGACCCAGATACTACTGGAATTGTTCTCCCTCACCCTGAGCTGTGAAAATGGCCTGAATGATGTGTGCCTCTGTGTCTTTATCTCCAAAGTGGAATTTAAGTTCTTGGCCATTTTTATTAGAAAACTGGGGGATTTCTTTGGAGGACCCACCCCGAGTCCTGCCCTTGACTGTTAGGTACCCTTTCTGTGAACTTCTTTACCATATGGGAGCAAAAACCCAGAGACAATGTCTCTGTGAAGCCTTTAGAGAACTGTAGGGATAGCAAAAGGTCTAGAGATTCACTGATAGTTGGAATTGGGACTTAGAAACTCTACTGTGGCCGTTTGCTTGAGGGAGGACACAAATGCTTCCCTGGTTGTACAATAGTGACACTGACAAGGGAGGTAGCGTTTCATCTGACCCGTGCAGGTGCAGGTAGAAACGGAAGAAATTCAAAGCAAAACAACCGGATGCTAGTCACAAAGAGAAGCATTTCCAAACTCGAAACCAAACCTCCTGGGCATGGGCTGTTCACAGGCAGTGCCGGGGGCTATCAACAGGAGGATGATGAAGATGATGACTGCCAGTCCCGGAGCCCTTTGGGGGATGTGTGGAGGAGAGATGGAGGCCTTGAAGGTAGTCAGTTTCACTGGCTGGAGGCTAAAATCTAAGGATGAGCTGTTAGAACGTCTGAGCTCACTGTGATGCACATATGAATAGCTTTTGAGTAGACAAAGGAGCTACACCAGGCTCACTGCTGAGCTCAAAAAGAGGCTGTTCTCTCTCCCCAGCACCAGAGCCCCTCAGGCTGAGGCATGGAAACAGCCCTATTCTTGCCCTCTCTTTGCACCCAGATGGAGACATCTGGAAACTAGGACTTTGGGAGAACTGAAGTTATTCTATACCCTGGAGGGACAGATGCCATGAACAACCCCAGGTTTCCAGCTAAACCTTCCCTGGGCTAAAACAACAGAACAGTAAAGTTCCTGCAAGTGTCCCTCCCCTCAAAATATGTTTCATTTAAAATAATAACAATAATAATAAATAACAGTAACACGGTCCTGGGAGAATATTACAAGGATGTGATCCAATAAGAAAAGGGTGGAAAATCATAGAACTTTGAAAATCCAAGGCATTCTATAGGATATTGAGTGACATGGATGTTCCCATGTTTCTCCATCTTCCTTTTTTAATAAGAATTCCCCAAACCACATTTTAAAAATGTAGCAAGGATAAAAATATGATTAAAAAAAAAAAACAGTTGCCAAAACGCATTATACTGGGATATGTCATAAGATGATCAGCAGCAGCTCAGGGACATATAAGCAACCAGAGCCTTAGGAAATGTTCTCTGTCTGCTCTAGGAATGTTGCTAAGGGTTGTGTCCCACGGTCACCTCTAACAGGGTCACTGAGAAATATTTCTCTTAAGCCTCAGCACCAGGAATAGCTGTGACTGTCCTGAGCCACTGACTTAAGTTTCCTCTATGTGCACTCTGACACATAAATGATTATGTTACCCTCTTTCCACTTGTTGCTAGGAAACTTAAAGCCAACTATGTGGTCTATCTCTGGCTGGGTTACAGGATCTCCTGGAATGCATTCTACCTGCCAATATAACTTTTGGGCTTCTCTAATTTCCCTATCCATGCTCTCCCTGTGCTAGTTTCTTAACAAATATTTTTATATACGACCATACTATATTTTGAGTGGTCACTTTAAATCCTTTTAGGACTAAGAACATCAAGGAGTCGAACATTGAATAAATAGATACAAATAACAGTTTATGTTTATAAAACTGACAATCGAAGGGAGACCTGAGAATGTGTAAGTTCAGTGAGTACACACAGCATGAGCCGGACCGAGCAGGACATCATCGTTAGCAATCCTTGTCTGATCACCGTGACGTCGTGAGCCATTCCAAACACGTTTTAGGAATCATGACTGACAGCTTCAAACACATCAGGAGAAGAAAAGAGAGGAGAAGTATCTGGAGAGTTGGAGGAGGTACCAAAGAAATGCGGTTAATCTGGAAAAGTAAAGCCTTGGGAGAAGATTCGAAGAAGCCTTGGGATTCTTGAAGAGCCATCGCATGGAAAAAAGAATGCACTTATTCTATTTCGATTCAGTCGCCAGAATTAGAATGAGTGATTGGCAGCTGAAGACAGGGGCAGATCTGAGATCAATGTCAAGAGAAGTTCTAACCAGGATGTCTGTGGAACAAAAGGGTCTCTGTGCTCTGCTGGGGAGCACTGAAACACGAGGAAGCAGAGCCTGCATTGCAGGGGAGGGGCTCCCACAGTGCCCCGGGGGGATTGGAGTACTTGTTTCAAGGTTCTCTTTCCAGCGGGGGAGTCCAGACCCCATCACCCTGCCAGCTCAGTGACTCCAAGCACATTGTTTTCCTCCATGGGTCTCATCATGCTCCCACCACAGGGCAGGTTGAAGATCCTGAAGGCTTAACCTGCTAGGCGTCCCTTAATCGCCGATAACTCTTTATTATGCACGACACCTTTTTCTAAAGGAAAACTTTACCAGATTTACCCGGTAAAGGGCCCTTGTGAGAACTGGACCTTTCTGCATCAGGGTGATTGACAGGTGCTGGATCAGCCCCTTGTGCTGTCTGCTGCTCAGTCCCATCCCCTCGGCTCCACCAGGACAAGGAAGAAAAACACGTCCCTCCACGCCACATTGCAGGGAAAGGCAAGGTTCATTCGTAACTGCAGCGGGACCAACCTGGTGTAGGCCGGGCCCGGGGAATTAAGGAAAACAAACGCAGGCGGACTCACTCGGGCCTCGCACGGATGAAGAACGGAGAGGAAATGAAGTCAGCGAGGGTTCCCGCGTGTTTATTTCAGAGCTGACAGAGCATCATCCTAACCCAACCGAGTTTCTGATTTATAAAGTATTTTTATTATACTACCTATTTTATATCATATTGGAGTCTCTGCTCTTTGAGCCCGAAAAATAAACGGCAACCCCGCAGGAGCCTGTGGTCTAGGTAGAAGAGTATAAACTCTTACCACCCTCCTGCTCTGGACCAAGCTTTCTGCCAAAAGGCGATCTGGGCTTTCGGGTTTCTGGAGCTGGCCTCTGTGCGAAGGGAAGGTGAGGTTCACACGGAATACAAATGTTAGTTTTCAAAAGCCGAAGGGTTTAAGGTTTGTTTGACAAAAACCAACAAAAACACTGTTGCCTGCTGCTATAGAAAATGTGTGTTTCCTATTTTGGCTGCGCGGTGGCTACACAGCTCTCCTTTGGCCCAGCCCAGCCCACAAGTGGGAAGACAGTAGGGCAAGGGTAATCTCGGGAGGGCAGCCCGGAAGAGGTGGCCAGCAGCGCAGCTCTGACTGCCTCCTGCGCTTACTTCACGTGCCTTTTCTTTTCTCAAAGAAGCAATTCTTCCACTTGAGCAGATGCCAGTTCCAACGGAGAGCTCGCCTGGGGCATTTCTGGCTCCAAATAGCTGAACTAAGTTATTGTTAGCAGCGAATTAGTAAGGTTTTATGCTAAACATGTGTTACTGACTTCCAGTGTGCCCCTCCCTCAATGTGTACCTGGGAGATTTCTGGGTGCTCTCTCTGAATTGGCCCCCGGTGTGGGGAGGTGCCCAGGACTCTGCTGGGGGCTCAGCCAGGCTACCCCACAGAGTGGGGGCTGGGGTGCCCATGAAGTAGCCACACTTTTCAACCGCAGCTCTCCTCACGGGGAGGGATTTGGGCGCCCGCGTTCTGCTCTTCAGCCTCATCTAGCAAACTCCTATTTATCTTCCCCGAACAGATTAAAATCTCACAGTCAGAATGCTTACAGCCTCTAATGGGGTGAGGGCATGTCTATCTGGACATATGGCCTGGGACCCAGGCATTTCCCTAGCCCAGTGCTGCCCCGAAACTGTCCCCAGGGGAAGCCTGCTGAATGACAAAGCACAGAACGAACACGGGAGAAACACAAGGCGGAAGTGATACAGGTGTGGAATGATCTGCAGCTCCTGCAAAGGCAAAGACATCCAACAATCTAACCAGCCTCGGCTTCCTGTCCTAGGATGCTTGCCCTAGATTTTACAGCAGAATCTTGAATCAATACTCCCACTGAATGAGAACGGACAGTGCCGGCATCACCACTGGGAAAATAGGGTCGTCATCACCGCTGGGAAGCAGACGAAAGGACTAGATTCCTCCAAGGCAACAGAGCCAAGAAGTTCAGAAAGTCTAGCGGCATTTTCCATATGCCTCACGAAAATGTGGTCTGGCTGTCCTGAAACCCCCTTTTGTTTTTAAATTGTGGTAAAATACACATAACATAAAATTTACCTTCTTAACCATTTTTAAATGGACAGGTCTGTAGTGGTAAGTGCATTCCCACTGTGGTGCTCCCCTCAGCGCCGTCTAGCACCGGAATTCCTTCCATCTCGCAAAATCGAAACTCTGTCCTCAAACACCGGTTCCCCATAACCCCCCATCCCAGTCCCTGGCAACCACCATTTCATTTTCTGGCTCTGTGATTTTAACTGCTCTAAGTACCTCATATCAGTGAAATCACACAGTATTTACCCTTTTGTTACTGGCTTATTTCACTCAATAGAAGGTCCTCAAAGTTCTTCCATGTTGTATGAACCTCCCCCCACACACACCTTCCTGTGCGGGATGGAGACAGTGACTCCCTCTCCGGGCGGTCACTCTCGTCCTGCATCCTGTCTCAAGCTGGAAGGAGGCCTGACTGGCTTTTTTGGATGGCTGAATGGTGCCTCATTATGCTGTGAGCTAAACTATGCTTATAAAAATGAGATTTTGCTGTATAACTATGGAAAATACAAGCTTAAGCACATAGGCATTTCCCCATTCATGTTAGAAGGTCAAGTTGGTTAAAAGAGAAAAGACTGGGCAGATCAGCTGGTGGCCCAATTAGAAAGCTCAAGAGACGTTCCAAGCCCATGTTTTCACTCTTTCAAATGAGGAAAAGCGGCAGCTAAAGCTGTGTGTAGCCTGAGGGTCTGGGAACAAGGCGTGGGCCATCTGGACCCGCCTCTAATGGAAGCCTAGGCGTCTCAGTCCTCGGAGCCCCCGGCCTGAGGAGATGCACAGAGGAAACGTGTGTTTCCATAGTCTCCAGGTGCCACTGTGGCCCACCCAGCCACTGGGGGCCCAGCTGGGAATGACTGCAGATGGTGGGTGAGACCAGAAGCCTCCTAATCACACTTCTGAGCCTGCCCTCTCTTTTCTCTTTTCTGCCTTTCGGGAGCCCTTTGCTCTCTCCTAGCCGAGGGTGGTAAAAACTCACCAGCATCTGCTCACATCTTTACTCCCCTGTGGCCTGTGAGCTGTGGACCAAAAGCAGGACCACTAAGGGCTAGACACAGCTGAACAAGCTGATGGAGAAAAGCCCCTCCCCTGCAGCCCCTTGCAGGCTCCAAGTGGCCAGGCCAGCCACCCCTGGGATCCCAGTTATCACAGCATTCACGCCCCAGGATGGATGGCCACGAGGTGGGGGTAAAAGCAGGCCTTGGCGTGATGGCCTGACCCAGCTTGGTCCTTGAGCTCCCCCATTCTCCACAGGTGACTCCTAGGGGAGATGTCATGGAACACAGGCCTCTGAGATCCGTGACACCTGGGTTTGAACTTGGGAGTGAGACGCTCACAGGAGCAAACGCGAGGGGGAAGGGGAGTTGGGGAAGCACCAGACGCAAAAGGACCACCTCTCAGGGAAGACCCACCAGGCCTGTGTCCACCCGGTGAGGTAGGCCTGGGGAAGGCCTGGAGGCAAGGACCCAAATGCTGGCATCCCTCAGCCCGAGTATGTCTGTCCGTCTGTCTCCTGAATCAAGCTGAGCCTCCGTTCTTGATTTCCTCAACCCAATCCACAAATTAAATCATGCTGAACTAATATCCCTAATATCCAAAAAATCCATCAACAAGAGTTCAGTTGTTGCTTGAAAATCATTCCCCCAAGGGAGTGGGTGTGTTTAAAAGTACTTCATAAATTATCTAAAAGGAAATCAGAATCTTTCTAGTTCTTAGGAAAGTCCTACAAAGACAGCAGGATACGGATGATCTCACACTGTGCGTGTGTGTATGCGCCGAAGCAAGTTGCACCCTGGCCCCCCGTCCAGTGGGTCAGCGTTTCAGGGGGAAACCCAACCCTCCCCATGGCCATTCCCTTCCCCTCCTCCCCATGCTGAAATAGTCACTGGCCAAATTTGCAGGATCTTTTCTCTCTGCTTGTTTTCTTGATAAATAGTCTGTGGACTGTGTTTGAATTTGTTAATAGTTTCATTGCTTCATAGTTCCTAGGAAAACAATGGCATGGGGGGAACCTGAAAAATGAAGCTGGAAATAATTGAGGAGTGAATAAGGAGTTGGTTTGATTCTCACTCCTTGAATTCCAGGAAAATGGGGACGTGGCACAATCCTGTGCAGATCGAGCACCTGGCAGCCGGCCCAGCACACAGTGGGCTCACCAGCAGGTCACCAGCTCCTTTGGTGACAGACAGCGGGACGCAGCAGCCACCCAGGCCCTGAGAGGCTCGGAGTCACAGGCAACCCACAGGACAGGCACAAGCCTTCGGCCTGGCGTAAGGGTTCAAACTGGGATCCAGGCGGAAGGTCCAAACTGAAGGCCATTTTTCTCAGGGGATTTGCTAAATCACCAGTGCTTTGCTCTTCTTTCCAGAGTGGATTCTGGGCCTGGGGAGGGGAAGTCACACTTAGATGCCCAAGGACACCCTGGGGAAGAGGGGCAGGTGGCTGGGCCTAGGTAGGACCTGCTTCTGTCTCTTACCAGATATGTCACTGGGCCCTGTGGTCCTTCTGTTGGACCTGGTTCCCTCACCTGACAACAAGAGGAACAATGTGTGCCTTGGGAGCGTGCAGGCAGTCATGGAGAACACGCATGTAAACCGCGAAAACTTAGCAGTGAACAGCTGGACAAAGTCGGGTACAGCAACAGCCCCGCATGCTTGGGGGCCTCCCTGAGGCTGAGGCCTCCCGACAAAGCAGACACACCCCGAGTCGTGGGGAGCAAATAGCAGACAAACACCAGCCCAAACACCCTTTCCTTGGCTGCGCCGAAGTCCCCCAAGTCCCCTCGGCACAGGCCGATGTTTTGTTTCACGTGTGTTTCCTTCATTTCTCTCTTTGAAGACCCACCAAGGGCTTTAGGAAGAGCCTGGGATGGACGGAGTTGGGCCAAAGCCATCCCAGGCACGGAGAGGAGGACGAGAGTGGGGGCAGAAGCCATGGGGGAGCCGCTCTGAGCTCTGGGATGAGAGGGGCCGTCTGGCAGTGGGCTTCCCCCCCTCCCCGCCCCAACTGGGGCGATGGGAGTGCTACAGCCCTGCAAGTGTCCACGAGGTTGGGTGGGACCAAATACACGACCGACCATGGTCCTCCGGTCCCCAAGCTCTGTCACTGAAACTTCTCTGCACCCCTGAACTGATGCTCCCTACTGGAAGGTTTCCCCTTATCTTTGTGGGTCTGACAGGAGGAAGGAAAGAATACTGAAACCTGTAAGAGAATCTTAACTCCAGGGAACAAACTGAGGGCAGCTGGAGGGGAGGGGGGTGAGGGGATGGGGTGACTGGGTGACCGGCATTAAGGAGGGCACGTGATGGAATGAGCACTGGGTGTTGTCTGTAACTGATGAATCACTAAACTCTACCTCCAAAACTAATAATACACTAGACATTAATTGATTTTAAATAAAATGTTAAAATAAAGAAAAAATAAAAGCAGATATAGTTAAAAAAGAGAGAGAGAATATTGAAAACTAGGTCACTTTAAATAGAGTCCTCAGGCCAAGGCTAGTCTTGCCCCTCAGTCTCCTTCTAGAAGATTCCATCTCTCCAGGTTTGTTTAATTAGGTCTGGAATTCTTATCTGTGCACCCAAAACATTGTGGAGATGGGTACAGAGTCACAGGGTGTCAGGCTCTTTAGAGAAGAGACCAAGTCTATCTTACCCACCACTGCTCTTCCGGGGCCCAGGACAGCATCGGGCACAGCACTCATGCTCAGTAAATGCATTGATTGGACAAATGAGCACTTGCGGGCCTCTCATCTCTTTAGGTCTTAGAACAGGCAGCAGACACTGACCTGGGAGACCCTGCACAGACCTTTCCAGGCAGATCTGGAATGTGATAACTAATGTCTTTCCACCTTCACCTCTTAACTCTCTTTAGGGAAACTGGACTATTTCCACTTTCTCTCTGGGTTTCTGCGGGCACTCAGCATGCTGTCCCCACTTCCGCACATGTGGGGTGGGGAGGAGGCTGCCCCATAGGATCTGGGAACCTCTACTCTGAAGGGGCCGGGTCCCGGCAGACTGATAGCCTTGGCAAACTGGCTTCTGTTTCTGTGCCAAAATGCATCCAGGTTAAGAACTGCTATAAAAGTGCTCTCTTACCCACATTCACGTCAGCTGCCTACATAGTGATCCTGGGCTTGGTTCCGCAGATTAAACAAAGGATCCAGAACGTCCACTCCTGAGTCTCGGGGGCTTCGAGTGGTGATGGGTGATGGTTCAGTAGTCTCGATCCAGAGTAGAGAAGGACAGGTATGATGGGTCCCGTTGCTCCTATGTGCCTCAGGTCTGCATTCATCAAATGCTGGAAATGCAATACTATCACATCTATTTTACATATGTGTGACGGAGATTCAGAAAACTTGGTCGCTGGACCTCCCTAGAACTGGTTGCAAGAGTGGCGGCTCTCCGCCTTTGCCTGCACCTGGGATGTTACGATTTTTCAAATCCCATTCTGGAAGAAGTACTCAGGGGAATTTCATGACTGTGTCAGCCCAAATACAGCCCAGGAATGGTCCAGCCAGCCAAAAAGCAGTAGTGTGCACATTGCCTTGGCCTGTGACATGTCTGTGGGACTAGACTAGAAATCAGAAAAATAACAATTGGCTCCTCACTCTGAATTTCGGTTTCTGTGACCTTAGGATAGTCCCTTCATCTCCCAGCGCCTGAGTTACCTCACTTTTCATATGATGTGTGCCTTTCTCCCCAATCTCCCTGAAAATCGGGAGGCTGGGGTCCTGGAAGTAAAATGACTTGTCCAGGCACCTGTACAGTTATGTTTTCAGTCCTGGCCTGACCAACTGCAGGTCTATGTTCTCTTCCATACACCAATATTTATTTCTTCCCCAATAAGGAAGACTGTGTCCCTGTTTAGAAAGGGCCACCATGCAGAATGCCAGAAAGAACATAAAATTCACCTTATGTTCCCCTTCTCAGAAATTATAGCTAACTCTTAAAGTAACTATTTATGTTCCTTTCATCCCTGAATGCTTTGACTCTCACCCGCTGGTCTCATAACCATTATAACCATGTCTTTGTGAAGGCCATGGACATGACATGGAAACAGAATTTCCCAAGAACTCCCCTGGGTGCCTCGCCTAGTAGGTAGGCAGACAGGGCTTCCACAAAGGTTTGGATCAGACAGCACCTGCCGTCTCTTCCTGCCACCTGGCAGTCCATGATTCAGTGCCTTAGAGCCCCCACTGAAGTTGGATACATTCCTAGTGACAAGTGTTTTAATAATAAAATTGCACCAGTGGGGTCACGGTGTACAGGAAGTACATAGATGCACCTACACCTGCATTTAAACTTCATGAAGGGACCAAAAATGAAGCAATAACAAAGCAGTGCACTTGGAGTCCAAGTGCCTTTGCTTCTGGCTGGTTGACTTTTTGAGGCTTTGCTTTTCTTTAGAAAGAACAAGAAAATGTTATTCTAGTATCTCTCAGGACAATACAATTACATATCAGCTCAGCTCTGTCGGTTCCCTTGGCAAGCTTCTGGTATTTCCTTTGGCATCTCCTTTACTGAATGGGGAATGGATGAACTGAGATCCACATTGGGATCAATCCACCATCAGTTCAATAAATATGGGAGAACCCAAACAGAACCAATCCAGGTGGTGCAATAAATGAAAAGAGCCTTAAACTAAACACACACTCTCTTCTAATAAAATTCTGCTCTGAGTCTCTTTACGTAATCAACAGGTTGAGTTTGGTTTTTATTTTTTTTAATGTGCGTTCACCATTTGCACTTTGCCTTAAATAAGACTTTTTATTATTTTTTTAACCATTTATCTATTTATGACTTCTTAAATTTTCTACAGATTTGGAAAAGATTTTAAGACATTTTGTATGTTGGGGCGCCTGGGTGGCTCAGATGGTTAAGTGTTTGCCTTCAGCTCAGGTCAGGATCTCAGGGTACAGCTCAGCAGGGAGTCTGCTTCTCCCTCTTCCTCTGCCTCTCCCCCTGCTGTGCTATCTCTCTTTCTCTCTCTCTCTCAAATGAATAAATAAAATCTTTAAAAAAGAGAGATTTTGTCTCTCATACTTGTCACTTTTTTTAAATTTTAATTTTGTTAGTGTTTGTGGAACAGAACTTTTAATTCCTTATACTTTGAAATTTTTTAAAGAGATAACTTCTTTATAGTTTTTTAAATTACTTTAATTATTGAAAATTCTCATTCCTCTAGTCTTAAAATGCGTTTTGTAATTTTATTCTTTTTTTTATTATTTTATCCAAATTGACTTTATTTTACTGTATGACATGAAGTATGAATCCAAAGACTTTTTCTCCATATTGTAACAACTTACCCCAAGTCACTTTTTTTAAATGTACATTCTTCATCATCCGTGATAGTTATTCTATATATTAAAATTGTATTTAAAGAGAGTTAGTGTCTGGATTCCTTGTCTGTTCTTCTGGTTCACATTATATTTTAAAAAAATATGTTGGAATATCAAATACATTAGTCAAACATTCTTACATCATGTTAGTTTCAGAACAGCATTTGAAATCCTCACAAACTTATTTCCCATATTACTACTTACAGTACAATTTTATTAACCTTAAACAATATACCGCTACCTTCCACTTAGTTAATCTGAATATATATTTATCTTCAAGGATATTTATAATAATGCTATTTTTAAATGAGATTAAATTTTCCTAAATTTCAAACAGTAGTATGACCAATTACACTCTAAATATCAAGCATAATGCCATTAAAATATTATAAAATAACATGCAATGGCACAGACATAGTTCTTATTGTAAGCTTAAGCAAAAATGACAGAATACATTGTTCTTTAAATACAATGATCCCGATGATAAAATAAGGCATTTACACTCATTCAACAGTTGTTTATGGAGCTTGTGCTATGCACCAAGCCCGACCTAGAGCGCTGAGGTTACAGCAGTTAACCAAGCACACACAAACCACTGCCCTCATGGGACACCCTCATGGGATTCCCCAGTGTGAGAAGAGCCAGTGGTGTGCTGGAGCTCGCTCAAACCAGTCTACAAGAGCACATTGTGAAATACTCAGGATTTTTGCAAGCCTGTTGTTAACCAATCAATCTTGCAATGGGCCATGGGGACAGAGCGGGGAGACTGGGGGGGGCGGGGGAGAGTACTTATGCCTTGAGCACAGGGTATGCATGCGAGTCCCCACCCCACCCTGCCTTGCCCAGACATTTCTTGTACATTGTTACCCATTAACCAGAACCCTACCGCGTGGGGAGTGGGGTGGGGGTGGGGGGGAGTTAAACAATGAAAAAGATACATAAGTCAAAGATTTTCGCTGCAAATTGCATAGTAACAAGTACTAAAGGGACAATTAAAGCAGTGAAGAGGGATAAGGGGAGTTCAGGGTGGGAGCACGTGTGGGGTTTTGGAGGTCACCGGGGAAGAGCTCCCTGAGAAGGGGGCATTTCAGTAAAGACCCAAAGGGGCTGAAGCAGGGAGGCATGCGGGAGCAGGAACCTTGCGGGCAGAGGACCCCGAAACAGAGCTGAGCCCGCAGATGGGCCAAACTACGCTTGCCCTTTTTCTGACAGACAAACGCGCGGGGATGGGGGGGGGCGGATTTTGTTTCCTCCGCTGTGAAGCAGAGGGCTCTGCTGGGCTGACTGGTGAGAATCTGGGGTCTAAATCGGATGGTCTGTGGATCCGAGATGATAAGAACAGGGGATGAAAGTATTACTCCCCAGGGGCAGTGCCTCCACAGGGTGCGTCCGCCTTTGGGCGCCGATTTCATTTCGTCCTTGTAGCCCCCGGCACCGGGTGCGGGCGGCGTGGCGTCCCTGAGCTAAACACAGGCTGGGGAAGGATTTGCAGTAATTCAGAGCCTGGGAAGATTTCAGTTCATCACTGAGGAATTTATAGACACTTGAATAAAAGTTGGAGCGGGCAAGGGGTTCACTCAGCTGCCTTCGGAGTTTCTAGATTAACAGTAATGCCAACAAATCCAGCACGCCGTGGGCCCTCTCATTATAGCTACAGCCATGGGGGGGGGGGGCGGTTGACAGTGACCCAAAAAAAAAAAAAAAAAAAAATCGCAAAGCACAGTTCCTCACTCTTCTTTTTTGGTTTGAGACAAGGAACTTCAAGGTTGATCAAGTTCTGGGGGACAGGAACCTGGGAAAGAGATATTAAAACATTAACAGAGTCAAGTGTCAAAATGTATAGTATTCAGGAATGCACATAAGGTAATGCTCTTGAATATTAAACAAACATAATGACAAAAACAGAAGCTCCCAGAGGACAGTGGTGGCCCGAGTGGGTTCAGAGTGGCATCAGACAGCGTTTCCCTTCGTTCTAGGTGCTCAGCTAATCCCTACAGCAGTGTTTGCCCAGGACTATCCTGGATCAACCTCTGTTGACTTGTTGACTTAAAGCTTTTGTTTGGGGGTCTGGTTTCCAGTTTTGTTCTTGCTTTTCTGATGATGGCAGAGGGAGTCTCTGGTGTTCTCCTGGCTTCCCTAGAGTGCTCTCCATATCCCCGGTTGTGGAGCCTGGGGTCTTCTCACCTGGCCCTTGAGGACAGAACCCTGGTCCCCTGTTGCAGCCTTTCCAGGGGATGAAAGTTGTTCCCTGCGTTCCAGCTGTGGTTCAGCCTCAGAAATGTGGGGTTTTCTCAAGATGCTCTGCTTTGCTTTTCCTTTAAGTTGCAAAACAGTTTCTTGGGCCCAAGGGTCCTGTGCTACGCTTTGGGCTTATTTTGTTTGTTTTTCAAAATTGTTCCTCTTAGGTTTTCTTTTCTTTTCTTCTTTTTTCACCCCCCAGTGTTTTTCTTGGTGTCTCCTGGACCTTTGACATCTGACCTCTTGCTTTGTGTGGATTTCTCATGCATGGTGCCAGCAAAGATAAGAGCTATCATGAAACCATTTTTGGTATTAATCTTTGTGGAGTTTCACTGTACGATGTTGGGTGAAACATTCCAAATTAAAATGAAATGATGAATGTAGAGGGACTAGCTTATAGCAGGCACTCAATAAATATTTGGAGAATGTGAGAGTGTTTTGTAAGCTTCCAAGATGACTTGGAAGCTTACAGTAGTAGCCCCTTTGGGGTCCACGACGTGCCTCACCTCTGTGCCTTGGCTATCAGTGTGCATGTCTGTCTTATCCAGGGGAGGGAAGTGCCCATCAGAGGCAGAGAAGCAGCAATCTTTGCTCCTCATGAAAACCCCTACACTCACCAATGAGCCCAGGAAGAGCAATAAAAGTATGAATGCCCGTAGCAATGCTATAATAAAGGATCAGTAAAATATAGTCCTTAAGAGAATCCCTAATATCTCAGCCGCAAAATTGAGTTAATATTTCTCTGAGCAGCTCTCAGCTTTTTTTTATCTCTTTTGCCAAGTGAAGCATTTATGGCCTTACTCTTCATGGAGCATTGCCACTGAGATTTTCGTTTCAGGATTCTATTTCCAAGGAAAAGAATGATAAACATCCCAAGGTGAAAAGATCTAGTTGTATTTTATAAATCTGCATAATGGTCCATTTCCAGAAGCTGGTAGGTTGATTACCAAAAAAATCCACCCAAGGGAAAAGTGCCATTTGGATTTATTTACACAATATTCGACACAAATCCGTCTTCCCCAGCAACTATAAAATTATCCCATTTTCTAAGGAAACTTATTTTTCCAGCCACCATAATCACTGTTTCTAAATAAAATCATTATATTTATTCAGTGAAACTACTTTGGTTATTAAAATGACATAAAACATTCTGAACAACATTGAAACTCGGGCATAGAGCGAGTTACAGGAAATTGAGGAGAATAATTGTCTCCAAAGTTTACTTGTTTTACAAATATTTTTTCTTCCTCCATCACTTAACATTTTCTCCCTGACATTACTTGATTGAACTCATGCAGATTCTAGTCCTCCAAGGAAACAACCCACTTGGGCAGTATGAACTCTGAAAGGTCACATCTTTTGGAGTTATCTGCCGCCAAAAAGAATGGCTTCCATTTATTTTTCAAGTTGAAAAAGTTTATTTTTTTCCTGTTCATGAAATTCAAAAATGCCCAGAGTAATTTAACTCAGACTGACCAAACAGAAAAGGCACGTTTTAAGCTGTGACAGGACCTGGAATGTCTGAGTCTGGAAGGAGAATTATTTGGAACTTTCTTTTGGAAGCCAGGCTGCCAAATGATGGATTTTGCCTCAAAACCTGAAACTCTGCTTTTCTACTGCAATTTGTGAGGCAAGGAGACTTAGGGTTAGCAAGGCCAGAATTCTCCTAGAATGGATAACTCAGCTAAGCAGCAAAAAGATTAGACCAGTTTTTCCATACCTTTCTGATTAGACATTTCTATCAGTTTAATAAAAGAAAAAACTGGTGGGGTACCTGCGTGGCTCAGTGGGTTAAGCCTCTGCCTTCGGCTCAGGTCATGATCTCAGGGTCCTGAGATCGAGCCCCACATCGGGCTCTCTGCTCAGCGGGGAGCCTGCTTCCCCTTCTCTCTCTCTCTACTTGTGATCTCTGTCAAATAAATAAATAAAATCTAAAAAAAAAAAAGAGAGAGAGAAAAAAGAAAAAACTGGAAACTATTGCCCCAATTCACATGTAACGGATGTCACGGTTGACTTTTTGAAATTAACAAAGGGTATGAGATTGCAAACGGAAACACCACCACCAGATTTTACAAAGGAAATTTTGAGAAGTGGCACCCTTTGGAACCAGATACTGACCAATGATTAAAGGACTCTAGGAGTGGGGAATGCACATCTTTGAAGAGAGCTAGAGGCCCCACAGGGGAGGCCCAGGTGGTACCACTCCCTGCCTTAAGTCCTGAAATGCTTCCCAGACCCTAAGGTAGCAAAGACCCCTGCCTTGCTCACCACCTCTGGAGTTTAAGACATTTGGCACAGGACCGTTCTGAATGAAACCTTATTTACACTGATAACAGACATTTGGATACCAGCTCCCCCAGGGGCACAGACAGGTCCCTTTCCTTCTGGTCCAAGCCTTCTAATCAGCTCTCAGTCCTGGCAAGAACCCCACAGATTCATGCTAGTGAATGTGGGGACTCCAGGAAAATCTGTCCCACCAGGATATGCTTTGAAAGCAGACCTTCCAGACTGAGATCCCAGCAGCACTGGAACGAAAACATCAGGTCACTGTTACTCTGGCTCCTGAAAGGCAAAATGGATACATTTCAGAAGCAATCTCCACAGTTGGTATCACATGAATTTTTATCCATCTGGAGGACATAGGTCTCAAAGCCAGGTTTTGCAATGAGGACTTTGGTGTTAAGATTGGAAGAAACTTTTCCAAAAAATTCTTCCCTAAGTTCTAATTGCCCTGCAGTGTTGTGTTTGTGATGCTGTGGATAAGATGGAAGTGTCTCCAAACTCTTGAGTTATGATTAAAAACACTTCATGGTTACTATTGGCCTTTGTAACAATTTCAACATCTGCTTGCCAATGTGCGGAGTCCTTATTATAAATTTTTGAAGAGTCATTGTTTTGCTAATGTAGTCCCTCCAAAATAACAGAATCTACCTTTTTTTCTGAGGATCTTCACTTCTCTTATGTAAATAATGATACACTAATTTTGCCATAACACATCAAGAAATACCTCAAAACAAAAAGATGTTCAGGACACAAATATTTAACTCAGAGTCCAAGTTCTTGAAAGAAGACAGTTGATAAACAGAAAACAGTATTTTCCAGTATATAATAATATAACATATTCAATGATTTGGACAGAAGTAAAGGACATTAGAGTAACAACAATAAATATGAAAACAGCTAATTTATTATACACTTAGGAGCAGACAGTCATGAAACTGGACACTTAAAATACAGTATCTTATTTGAGCCTCGCTGCAGCACTAAGTTTTGGTTTTGGGTGCTGTTATTAGACCCATTACCCAGATGAGAAAAGATGAGACTCAGAGAGTCTAAGTGACTTGCCCAAAGTCACAAAGCTAATAAACAGTGATGCTACGATTCAAACCCAGATGATTTTGACTCTTGACTATGTAACTCTTCTTGTCTTAACTCATATATTTATCCCATTTATGACGGTCCCCTCACATGTGCTGTGGTCCACATCCTTTCCCCCAAATAAGTGGAGAGACTTTACTCCCAGGACAGGCTCAGTCATAATTGCTCCTACTGTAATTAATGGCACTTGTAAGTGACGACTTTAAAACTAGATTTTCGGGGCACCTGGGTGGCTCAGTGGGTTAAAGCCTCTGCCTTCAGCTCAGGTTATGATCTCAAGGTCCTGGGATCAAGCCCCGCATCAGGCTCTCTGCTCAGTGGGGAGCCTGCTTCCCCCCACCCCGCCTGCCTCTCTGTGTACTTGTGATCTCTGTCAAATAAATAAATAAAAATCTTCAAAAAAGTAAATAAAACTAGATTTTCAAAAAGAAAAAACACGCTCACAATTTTTAAAAATGACATGTATTCTTTCATTGTTAGATGCTGAATTTATATAAATATCTACTAGATAAAACTTATTAAAAACTTCTCTGATCTTATTTATCCTTACTATTGCTTTGCTGGTTGACTCATTAGTTTCTCACCCTGTGGCTATAAATTTATTTTTTCTGATTATAATTGTGTGAGTTTCCACTTACAGATTTTGAGACTATGGTGTTATTGATATTCAAGCTAAGAAGAATTATATCTTGCTGAAAACTACAGATTTTATTATTAAGTAATAAATGGCTTAATTTCTAAAATGCTTTACCTTTTATTTAATATTAATATTGCTATGATCACTTTTTGTTGGTTAGTATTTCCATGGTATATTTTTCCATCTTTTTCTTTTAATTTTTTTCTTTGCCACTTCATTTTTTTATTCAAGTTAATTACCTTAAAGTGTTATATTGGTTTCAGGTGTGCAATATAATAATTCAATAATTCTATACATTTCTCGTTGCTCATCAAGACGAGTGTGCTCTTAATCCCCTTTATCTAATTCCCCCATCCCCCACCCTCTCTGGCAACTACTGGTTTCTCCTCCAGATTTAAGAATCTGTCTTTTGTCTGTCTCTTTTTTTCCTTTGTGCATTTGTTTTGTTTCTTAAATTCCACATGAGGGAAATCAAAAACAAACTGAAATGAATTAAAGACATAAATGTGAGAGCTGAAATGAAATTTCTAAAAACACAGGCATCAACCATAGAAATATTTTTCTAGATATGTCTCCTCTGCCAAGGGAAATAAAAGCAAAATTAAACTATTGACATTACACCAAAATAAAAAGCTTTTGCACAACGAAGGAAATCATTAACAAAACAAACAGGGCATCTACAAAATGGGAGAAGATATTTGCAAATGACATATCCAATAAGGAGTTAATATGCAAAATATATAAAGAATTTTTATAACTCAACACCAAAAAAGCAAATAACCCAATTAAAAATGTGCAGAGGACCTGAATAGACATTTTTCCAAAGAAGACACCCAGATGGCCAAGAGACACATGAAAAGATGCTCAACATCACTTATCATCAGGGAAATGCAAATCAAAACCATAATAAGATATCACCATAGACCTTCCAGAATGGCTAAAAGCAAAAACACAATGTTGGTGACCCTCATGTACTGTTGGTGGGAATGCAAACTGGTGCAGCCAGTCTGGAAAACAGTATGGAGGTTCCTCAAAAAATTAAAAATAGAACTACTGGCAGTTCTATTAGTAGAATTAGTAGAATTAGAATTAAAAATTCCACTACTGGCAGTTTACCCAAAGAAAATGAAAACACTAATCTGAAAAGATATATGCACACTTATGTTTATTACAGCATTACATATAATAGCCAAGATATGGAAGCAACCTCAGTGACAACAGCTAAATGGATAAAGAAGATGTGATATATATACACACACACATAAAAATGAATATTACTTGGAAATATTACTCAGCCATAAAAAAGAATAAAATCTTGCCACTTGCAACAACATAGATGGACATAGAGGGTATAATGCTGAGTGAAATAAGTCAGAGAAAGACAAATGCCATTTGCCATTTTATTCTAGATGGAAGTTTAGGGTTAAGTCTTGCTTTATTTCTTTGTTACAATCAAACATAAAAATCCCTCAATTTATAATGTAAATTATAGAGTTTATATTGCAATTACTCCTGTTTGCACTTATTGTTACCATCTTAATTGGTGTTTTTTCTTTACCAGGTTCTTTTTTTTTTTTTAAGATTTTATTTATTTATTTGACAGAGAGAGTGATCACAAGTAGGCAGAGAGGCAGGCAGAGAGAGAGGGGGAAGCAGGCTCCCCGCTGAGCAGAGAGCCCGATGCGGGGCTCAATCCCAGGACCCTGAGATCATGACCTGAGCCGAAGTCAGACACCTAACCAACTGAGCCACCCAGGCGCCCCTCTTTACCAGGTTCTTTTATTCACTGTTTCCTTACTTCTTATTCCTATCTTCCGTCAAATGGTTTAAGTTTTCTTGCTTTTCCTTCTAATGGTTTTGAAGTTTGCATTCTATTTCCATGTTTGTAGTTATCCTCAAATTTTTATTTTATATACTTAAGTTAATTAATATAAAATTAGTCACTACTTTTACTTACCTCTTGAAAAAGACGATATTGAAACACATCATTTCTGATTCTACTCTTCACCTACCGTGTTACTGTTTTTTAGTATTTTAGTTGTGCCTTGTCCTTAAGCCTTCCAAAAGTTTGTGGGGTTTTTTTTTTCCCCCAAGTCAAAGGTCTTTCAGATTTCCCAATATTTTTGCCACCACTTTTTTAGTCCTCATTATTCCTGGCAACAAACTCCTAGCTTGAGTTTAATATCCACTTTATTATAGCCTGTCTTTTAGTAGTGAACTTCTTGATGACTTTCTAAGGTAGAAACTTCCATAGTCCCTGCTTTCCTGAAAATGTCATTATTCTCTTGTTTTGGCATTAATTGTTGCAGTAAAGAATCTATCATCAGTATATTATCTTTGAGGGGAGAACTTCTATCTCTTTCATATTTTTCAGTCTTAATTAATCTAGTACGGTTCTATGTTTATACATTCTTCTCAGAACTCCTGTGCTTCCTATAAATGAAAATGTGTATTTTTCTTGAAATCTGAAAGATTCTCTTTAGAATTATTATCTAAATCCATTATCTTTCAAGTATTGCTGGTACTTCATTTACTTTATTTTCTCCTAAAGCTTGCATTTCAAGGAATCTGTTCAGTCTCCCCCCGCCATGTCTCTTTGCTGATCTTTCTATATCTTTTCCTTCCTGTGCTGCGTTCTATTTAATTTTCTCAGAACTGCCTTCCAATTTACTAATTCTTCAGCTGAGTACATAATCTGTGCTTTATCCTGCCCACTGGGTCCTTATGTCCAAGGACGATGTTTTTCACTTGAGGAACTTCTTCACCACTTTCCACACTGACTAATCTTTTTATCGTGGTTTTCATTCACTCTCTTAGCTCTTCAATATTTTGAAATATACTTATACCATTGTTCTTTTCAGATGAATGTACTGTTTTCACTTTTGAAGGTGCTAGTTCTATTTCATCTGTGGACCCTGTCTCATTGTGGTTCATTTTCTTGGGTAGTTGGTTTTCAATTCTCATTGTCAGCTCATCTTCAGGGAGGCTGTTTTTTTCTGTGGGACTCCCTTGACCCTTGGGTTGTAAAAGTTTCCCTACAGCAATAATTTCACATTTGACTCTGCTAAATATGTAGGACTTTAATGGTCCTGAACAGTTATTTTATTTCTCTACTTGGAATTCCCACTCTAGGCTGGTAGTACAAATTTGGATCGCACATCTGTGTGTGCATAGACCTGGCATTTCAATTTTTCATAGATGACTTTCCTCTCTCCTCTTTTCTAAACAGCAATTTTTTTTACAGAATGCTTGAGTATGTTAGTTTCTACTAAATGGAAAGGGACAACACTTTGACGCTCTAGACTTCATGCAGGGGCCTCAGTTCTAGCCACCCCCAGTACAGTCCAATACCCTATCTCCTGTCCTATACTAGGGTAAGACCCCCAACCTCTGCCCCAAAAGTCTCTGACCATCAAATCCTCATTTGACTCCTGGAAAATTCATTTTTTCCTTTTCTGTCTAAAGTTAGCAAAACACTAAAAATAATTTTAGTTCTATCTTATGAAATATAAAGTGTTCTTTGAAATTTCTCCACCAAATCAGGACCTCCCCACAGATTGTGAGATTCTTGGGTTTAGGTAAGAGAAGAAGGGGACCAACATTTGTTGACTATTTCTAATGCTCCTGGTCCTGTTCTAGGCATTTTATATGTGTTATCTCATCAGCACTCACACAAACCCCCATGAGGTAGGTCTACTGACCCATTTTGCAGAAAACAAAACGGAGTCTCTAGGTGGTTAAGGCTCTCATCTGAGGTCTCAGAGTAGTGAGGAGCCTCTGGGTCCAGATCTGATGGGTCTGGCCTCATCCATACTCTTCTTGCTTGCCTCAGTCTTCTGCTGTCCCAACATCTGGACCAACCAGGAACTATAAAGACTTGTTAAGCAGAGGGTAAGATGAGGGGCCGAAAGGCTGCTTAGAATGAGCCTGGAGATGCCATCTTGCTATTCAGATGTGAACCCCTAGCAGCATCAGTGTCTCCTGGGAGCTGGTTGGAAATGCACATTCATGGGCCCCACCCAGACCTACTCAATCAGATCTACATTTTAACACAAATCTGGTGTGAGTCACATCACATTTCAGCGTGAGAAGGGCTGACCTACCAGTAACCTAAGCTCTGTATGCAGGGAACCTGGAGCCAGGTGAGTATGGACTAGGAAAGTGACAGGTCTCAGGGTGGAATTCAGGGTTAAGCTTCTCCCTTCTACTATACAGCACCTCTAGTGGACACAAAAGATTTCCCTCTCCTTGGATCCACAGGCCAAATATTAATTAACCTTAGTCTGTTCCCAGCCATAGGACCCCTCAGGCTGAGCGTTCCTGGCACCCCTGAGGCCTTTATATTCCTAGCAAAGACAGGGTTGTTCCTCACTCTGTCCAGGCACCCACTGTAGACAGAAAAGATTTTGAGGGGAGTGTTGGATAGGGGTTCCCCTGCCCTTCCTCCTTGTGTTGCCCTGCATCCCAGGCTCCTCCTGTGGCTCTGGGTGTGAGGAGACAGCCAGGCTGGGAGGAGAGAGCAGCCTTATATTTCAGTCAGCTAGGGCTGCCCCAACAAAGTACACAGGCCGGGAGGACCTTAACCAGACATTCATCCCTCACAGTTCTAGAGGCTGGAAATCCGAGATCAAACCATCCGCAAGTTTGGTTTCTCCCGAGGGCAACTCCTTGGCTTGCCGGCAACGTCTTCTTGTGCTGTCCTCACCTGGCCTTTCCTCTGTGCTTTCGCATCCCTGGTGGCTGTGCCTCTTCTTAAAAGGACACCAGTCCCCTGGAATCAGGGCCCACCCTGATGACCCCATTCAACCATAATCATCTCCTTAAATGTCCTTTCTCCCAATACAGTCACATTCTGAGGTACCAGGGACAGGGCTTTAACACGAGAACTGGGATACACAATTCAGTCCACGACGGGGACACAGCTTTCTGCAGAGGAAGAGAGTCTGGCAAGTGGCTTTCCCTCTATGCACTGCATTCTGCATGGGAGTTCTTGACATTTCGCCTGCCACAGCCTTGCGGGGTCTGGTGGATGGGAGAAGAGAGGGTGAGGGCTGGGGAGAAGAGAGAAGAATGCGTGAGAATATGGATATATTTTTTTTTCTGGTCAAGCCTAGAGTGTTCTCTGAGAAAGTCCCTGTTAGACCTGACTTCTGCTCCGCTGTGTGTTCGCAGCTGCTGCTGTCCCAGAGCAAGATCTCCTCTTTAGCTCAGGGCAAAACTCAGTCCCGTCTCCTTTTTGTTGTTTTTTAGTTAGAATGCTTATTTTGACCCATGTGCAGTCTACCCGCTGGAACTGAAACGTCCGTGAAAAATTACTTCAAAGACACGTTTTTAAAACCCACTGTCCATAAGTCCCCTGAGAGGGCCTGTGACTATGCTGGAAATTCCTCAGCCCATTATGTTCTCAATCCTGCTTCATGGGGGAGGGGGACCATAATTTATTTTTTAAAAGATTTTGAAGTCTTCAAATATACCCCCTGGCTAGTTGAAAGTCTGAAAAGAAATCTCATTTGTATTTCCCTAATGCTGCAAGATTTGATGACTAAGAAATGCTTCTATCAAGATTTTTGTTTTGATTCCTCCTCATTTCCTATGCTATTTATTAGCGACTCACAGTTAGAATATACTATTACCCAGAGGAGGTTTAAAAAGGACTGAAGTTAAACCCCAGAACAAATTAAAATAGATACAGACAAGCTGTGGAGAACAGAGGTTAAAAAAAAAAAAAATGGGCCACCGTACCTTGAGAGAAAGCAGACTGGACCTATCACTCCAGCTTGAGGCACCCACTTCACTATGGGAACTACCAAAGGCATCTACGACTCTCCAAGCGCTAGGACCCAAACAACCACCTGAAGTCCTCCCCAGACAGAAGGCTGTGAAGGTGAAGCCCCACCTTGGCCCAGGATGAGTCTCTGAGCATGCGCAAAGGGATCACACTGCCATTCTGGGAGGGCCCACCTTCTTAGGAATTTTCTTCCACAAGCAAAGTCACATACTCCTGGTTGGTTATCCCACTTTGGATCTATCTCAAATATGATTGGAGATTTGATTCGACCTGCACGGAAAAGGAGGGAAGTACAACCAGACCATGTCAGAATTGATATCAGACTGCTTAGAAAGCAGAGAAGAGTGACAGGCTGTCATCAGGACCTGCCTACACGGGGATATGCCAGGAGAGCTCAGCACTCTTCTCCAGGGGTTTTCCTTACTTATTAAAAAGCTATCACACTTTTACCTTCTACTTCTTCCTTTGATGAGATTGCTATGCTCCCAGACATCTCTCCTCTTCAAATGCTCTGCTGGCAGAATTGGCTTCCAGCCATGCTCACTGTGCAAATCAAACCTAAAATGGGATTCTATTCCTTTATCTTAGTCATTGGGGAAACTGAGGCAATGGCCTGGTCAAGAGTCCAATTCAGAACAGAGTGTTCTGGCCATACTTGCGGGTCAAGGCTTATGTGGATTTGCCAGTGGAATTAGGCTGTGATCCTTTCCTTAGGATGTTAAGTACTTCCATGGGTTTAGAAGGGGATGGGGGAAGGGGTGGGCTGGCCCTGAGAGAAAGATCTGGGAAAATGAGCCCCTCACCCCCTTCACTGAGGTTCAAAAATACAAAAATGTGGGTGATAGATCAAGATGCCCAACTAAAGTCAAGAAAAGATAAGGGAATTACATTATGAATGAGGACCAAGGCATGGACATTCAAGAGCCATGTCAAATGTCCAGCTTACATTGGACCCCATCTAGACACAACACACTGGCAGTACGTGTGAGCCCAAGTGGAAAGTGCATGCCTTTTGATTTAAAATTTAAAAAAAGAACAATAATCTTTCAGAAGTTAGGCATACTGCCTTTGAGACACCCCTTACTGACTGATCCAAAGTGGACCAGCATCCAAACATCAGGGGACACTGAGGACAGTGAGCCTGCCGCACCAGAGATCCAGCCCTTGGGTCCTTAGGAGAAGGCACAGTGTATTTACTGAAAACAGCAGTGGCTGGAGGTTTAAGATAAATTCATTCCATGGGTAGGTCTGTGTCCCCAACACCGACAGCAGACAAGCTGTGAGGACAGCCTGGCCTGACACCAAAGTCAAGGGTATGTTCCCATTTGGAAGTCCTGGGAACATCTCTGCAGAAGAGTCCCAGAGCACCACTAGAAGTCTTGCTGCTAAGGGCAGGAGGAGAGGGGAGTGTGCCATTGTAAGGGAATCCAGTGTTTATGGGATACAAATGTAAATGTGGCCGCCTTTGTCCTCTCAAGCTAATAAAGTGTGAGACCTGCTGGTCTGGCTACACAGATATTGTTCTGACCAGACCACGCCTTGTTACTCTTCTGTCCTGTGTGATGTGGCCCAGGGCCTGTGGATGCCAGTGTTTGGGCCATAAATGTTGAGCCTATTGTATTAAGTTTTAGTGTGGTTATTAGAGGGAAGGCTTGAAATGCCAGGTGGTTACTTGAGATTTCCCCTAAAGGGGTTGGGGGGGCCCCCCGCAGGCATTCCTGACGTCAGGAATTAGGAGAAAGAATTTATCAGAAAGGAACTAAGAAATTCCTCTCTCTACTAAGGCAGACAGATAAGGGACCTCCACATCTCACCAAGCTCACTCTGCTTTCTAGACTTGGGAGGGTCAATGACCACTGATGGGCTTCTGGCTGGAAAGTGCCGAGACAGAGCCCACTATCTAGAGGAAAACAGAAGCTTAAATGCAGAGGTCCTCTAGCATCTAGAACTGGGGCCTGATCACCCAGATCCATGCTGTGGTTCATATTTGTCTTCCTTACATTAGCCCTGACTCAGGCAAAGTCTTGTCTAAATGGCATGGCCTTGCCTCAGCTTTGTTCCTAGGGAAGGGGCAACTATCTTCACTAAAGCCTGAGTCATTCAGGGCCATGGAGTCTTCTCCAGGAGGACGAGAGTGTAGAGACAGCCACAGAGAGACCCAAGAGTTCTGGTGAGACCATGTGCTAAAGTAAGAGGAAGAACATGCACGGAAGCTACAAAAATGATTCTTACTCTACATTTTCATTTTCTTGGTCTGCCAATAAACACCACGTGGTGACCAGTCACCATAAGGGTGGGCAGGGTGTAGAGGTCCCAGGGCACAGCCTGGATCTACAGAACAGATGGACTCGGAGAAGCAGAGAGACCTCACTCTGAGTAGGGAGCCAGCTTGAAGCTGACACAGGTAGAGATTAGGAGGATCAAGTGCCTGGTGGGGAGGCAGGGGCTGTGTCGGAAGAATTCACCTGGGGGTATTCAGAGAGTAGAGAAGCTGGGATGCCAGATGCAGCATCTTGAGGACAAGAGAACAGACCCACAAACTCCATTCTACCACCATTCCCCATATTGAGTGAGTCAGGCTCTGATGTTGGGAAGACGTCCCTTTGGGATAATTTTGTCCACAGATGGAGCAATGTAGCTGGGCTAATTCAGAAGCAAAGGACCCAGGACAGGCTTCCATCTCTACTGGGAACCCTCTGCTTCCTGGAAAAGCTAAATCATCATGTGCTTCCTTCCTAGTAAGTATGTACTAGGAGGGAGGGCGTACAAATCTGGGATGAGGGCTTTAAACTTAACTGGTAGAGTTTAGAAGAATAAAGATGTCCTGAAGGGGAAAAATAAGCTATAAAAGATAATAAAAGGTTGGTTGGTTGGCTGGTTGGTCAGTGTTAAAGCACAGATGAGCTGTAGGGGTGCTCTATTATGAAAACAAAATGCCAGTGCCTAAACTCAAGGCTGATGGATCAGAAACAATTCCAGGCACCAAATCCTGGGCATTCAGGCAATAAGATGAACCAGCAAGAGATTAATTCTCCCAAAGTACCAAAGGCTTAGAGAAGGAGACGGAACTGATATGAGGGGTGCCAAGGTCCTCCTGTCCCTACAGCAGCTTGCAGGGACCAAGGACACCTCACCTGTGCTGGCAAAGGTTCTAGGTTGAAACCTAAGGGTTTTAAGATTTTTTTTTAATTTTATTTATTTGACAGAGAGAGATCACAAGTAGGAAGAGAGGCAGACAGAGAGAGACAGGGAAGCAGGCTCCCCAGTGAGCAGAGAGCCCGATGCGAGGCTTGATCTCAGGACCCTGGGATCATGACCTGAGCTGAAGGCAGAGGCTTTAACCCACTGAGCCACCCAGGCGCCCCTACACCTAAGAGTTTTAAGACAGATTTGACCCCAGTCCACACTCACAGACTGGTGTCTTAGAGCAGAAGAATGAAAGAAGGACCATAAGGGGTCACACACCTGATCTGCATTCACTTCCTCGTGCCAACATGCCCGAGGCACTGTCATCACTCAGGAACAGCTCTCTCATGGACAGCCACAGTGATTAGTCCTTGTCATGTTGTGAGGCACTAAGTGCCTTTCCATTATCCCCATCTTAGAGACGCAGCGGGCTGCAGGCTGAGGTTGGGTTCAGCTTGAATCTCGTCCAAGTGGAAAGTCTCGATGAAGACTAAGGTGTGATTCCACACCTCCTCCCTACACCTGCGTTCTAAGCACTCCTGGGCACAAGGCTTGTGCCCCTGCAGCAGCCCCGTGTCAACTAGCAAACCTGTGTACCCAGAAGGGGTATGGCAGCACTACCCATGACTACCTTCCCAGGTGATTACGTGGTCAAGTTCAGCCATTCCCTCACTCTGACAGACAACACACCCCACTCTGTCCAGAATGACTCCCTGTACCTTAATTCATGATTTGCAAGTAGGTTTTAATAAAATGCATTTAAAACTAAATGTGTCCAGAACAGAGTTGAGTGTGTCTTTGAGTCTACGGCCATACCACCCTGAACGCGCCCGATCTCGTCTGATCTCGGAAGCTAAGCAGGGTCGGGCCTGGTTAGTACTTGGATGGGAGTGTGTCTTTGAAGGCAGAGTCTGGTCTTGGACGGTCCTTGGTTCAGGCTTGGCACCCTCCCTTTACCATCAGCCGAGCTCCAAAGCACATGCTCCCCGAAGTCACGGGAAGGGGCAGCAGGGAGAACAAGAGGGAGGATGGGGCAACCTCCTGATATTCCAAACCCAGGGAAGCTGCTTCTCTGGGCAGATTCTTCTCATTGGCCAAGTCTATAGGAAGGCCCTTTTTTAATTTTCCCACTAAACACTTGAAGGCCATTCAAGGTACTGGTTGCACAGTCGGCAAGTCAAATTGACTATAGAATGGAGGGAACTTTGGAGTGAGCCACACATAGGGTCACGGATGAAGACTGCAGAAAGATGCAGTCATGCATGGTGAAGCGGAGGGGTGTGGCAGGAACAAGAGAGCGCAGACCCGGAACCACAGGACCCAGCATATCCCTTGCTCATCCTGTGTCTTCGTGCAAGTTACTTAACTTCCTTGTGCCTCAGTTTCCGCATCCAGGAAACAGGAAAAGTATCCCTTCACAGGCTTGTTGTGCAAACCACTGGATTAACACACGTAAGTGCTTAGAACAACGCGCTTAGTAACATTATGTGGGGTAGTTATTCGTATCGTTTCCCCAGGCACGCCTCCTCACTACTGACCTTCAGAGGGAGACTGACAGCAGAAAAGATGCCAGTTACTGATTTCTCTGATCTCCTGCCCTTGAGCTTGTGGAGAAATGACTCAGGCACTCACCCTGAACTCAGAACATTTCTGGCAGAACTTTTTCCACTCCACGAAGTCGCCAACTAATTATATTGAATACATCTCACCCTGAGTCAGAAATGTGATAACACACAATTCCTTAGAGGGATGACCAGGAGGCTTGAAGTGAAAACACCCTGGAGACTGATAAAACGTTATATGCATGTGTCTCCACACCGACGGGGAGGAAGAAGAGGAAAAGGGAAGAAAATAAGGAGTTAGAAGAGGAACCGAAGTTTTCAAAGGGACTTCAGGTTCGTGTTGTTTCCACACTGAGGTAGAATGTGAGGTTTCCACACACTCAGACCTGCTTCTCCACCTGCAGTCCACGCCCAGTCCTCGGTGGCTGCACAGAGGCTGGACACCAGGGTTTACCTTTTCTGTTCCTGCTTCCCTCACATCTCACAGATCATCAAACACTGTTGATTTTGTCTAACCCTGTGCAAGCTCGTGATTTCATTTCCACCCAACAGCTCACTTAAGGAAATCTCACTGGGACGGTCTGGATCTCCTAAGCCATGAGGAGTGGAGAGGGTGTCCAGTTCCCCGGGCAATGTCAGCTAATCCTACATGGGGCAGTAGAGAGGAGAGAAGAAAAAGTCAGTATCACCAACCAAAAACGTCCAAAACGCAGTCCCCGCGGCAGATGTCCCCTGTGCCCTGTCCCTGCGTCCCTAACGGGGCGATCTGGCTTTTCTCTGTCTCTGTATCTTCTTTTGCTGCACGTCGCCCTGGCTCGGCTCTCTGTGAGCTTCTGCTCCTATACTGCCTCTCCGTGAGTCATCTGGCATGCACTAGTCCAATGTCTGCATCCCTCTGCGTGTCTCAGTTTCAGAATTCGAAAGAAAGAGGATTTAACTGGGTCAGTATGGTGCCCTACAGAGCCAGCCTGCCGGACAGGGTTGTTGCAACAGGCCACTGCCCAGAAACCCTAAAGATGGCTGCTTTGGAGCCGGCTCACGCCCACAGCCCTGTCATTTGAGGCAAGATCATATAAAAATTAAAATCTTTGTGGACCTTCAGTAGTCAACGTGTTAATTTATACACCTCGACTGTTTTGCATGGGGAGAGGTATTCCTAACTATCAATGATATCAGAAGGATAGGAGAGAGGCAGAGAGCAGGCCTCTCGTGAACAGTCTGAGGTCTTGCAGGAATATTAAAGTTCTTTTGGGGTCATTTTGCACTTCACAAATCCAGACCTATGAGCAAGCAGAACAAGCGTGTGTCCTATGAGCCGTTCACAAATGGTTTCTTTTAAAATGTCCTTTCTGATCAGTGGTTCATGGGAGGAGTTTCTTTACCCTAACGGGTCAGGGCAGCCCCTCGTGTGAAGTCAGCCCTTAAACATTCAGCAGGATTGTGCCGGACCACCCAGCCTCCCCCAGCTCCCAGCTCAGCCGCCACGCTGGATGTCCCTGCTCTAGCTGGAGCTCTGGGATCCGGGCCACAGAGATGCTTCGAGATTTCTGACTTTGCCACCAAGGCAACTGAGTGGAAATTACACACATCTGAAGAGAGACACACATATTTAGGTGGGTGATAGAGGAGGTGGTTTGAGAAAATTTTCCAGATCTTGTTAACAATTTTTGTGGCCATGGGAATCTTGCTTAACTTTCAGCTCCCTCTCCATGAAAAGGAGACGAAGCTATGCGCTCAGTGTGCACCCAGATTCCGGAGGAGGTTGGTAAGAGTATCTGCTTATAAATACAATGGCTGAGGAGGGTCATTTGGCAAAGGGAGGCCAGTTTCTGAAGTTGGCTTCAGTTCTAGTAACCATAGAAAGCAGGTGAGATCATCACCAGGGCCTGACAATTCCCTTAGGTTTACCCCATTATTTCATCTCGCTCTTTTCATTTTAAACAAGATGTAGCTAAAAGTGTGACTTTAATAGACTTGCTCAGTGGCTAATGTTATTGTATTGGTCACTCCATTTCCTTCCTGGGGTAGTAAATACCTGTACTTTTATGGTGCAGACTTTTCTTGGTTCTAATGAGCTTCCCCGTGTTCCTCTAGGCCGAGAGCAAGCATGGCAGACACTCGTGACTCAGCTTCCTGTGCACCTGGTCCTGAGTGCAACCCCCAGGGAGAGTGGCCTCAGTGAAACAGCACCCGCTTCATGAAATCAGCCTTGCTTCCCCCACGGGGGCCAGGAGCCAAGGCCCTGCTCAGCCACCACCCTGTGCTGAGCCCATGTCCGCCGGTGCTCACAGGTGGCAGCTCTCGGCTAGCTGAGCCGACTTCCCAACCTCGCCTTGGCTGTCCTTGGCACACGGCCTGGCTTTCTCACACCGGAGCCAGAAGGCTGCCACCGGGAGCACCAGGCCAGCTGCTTCCATTCCGCAAACAGGGAAGAAGGGGGACTTCTCCAGCCCCGCTGGGGCAGGTGAGCACTTGCAGGGAACCTTCGAGCCTATCTGAGTGCCCAGGAACTTGCAGGAGTGCCTCACTCGTGCTCACAGCCCCGTTTGCTCCAAGAGGGAAAACATAATCATCCAGAAGGCTCAACAGAAAAGAGCTTGAGGGACCAGGCCAAAGTACTTCCAACAACCTAGGCGTTCATATCCCCAAAGTATGCATAAAGTTAATAACCGGCTAAAAGCATTCACAGACATTTTGAACTTTATCTCAAGCTTCTCTGCATAAAATCAAAATCAGAGAGATCGGCCTTTGAGCTGAAGGAGAAATCTGTATGGCTTGATAGGTACGGATGTGACGGACCTGGGATCTGGCAGAATGTTTGTAAGACCGATTGCACACAGTGCATTGGAAGGGCTCAGTTCTGGGGAGGAACTGCCTTATTTCAGAATATATGATGCTTGAGGGCTCACAATTATCTGAAAGAAAAATCCCCAGAAATAAGATGTCAACAACTTCATTTGTGTAGCCCCATATTGATGACTGTGAAAAACTCTTTGGCATCAATAAAACTTGAGTGATTGCCTTTTCCAATTGTCCAAAATGAGAAGCAGACCCAAAAAGGCACTTTTCTGCCAAGGGAGGTTTCTCTTAATTATCCCTGAACCTCATTTGCTACAGGCTTAGTAAACAGCCAGAGCCTTTCCTCCCTCTCTGTGACCCCATGCACACACACACACACACACACACACACACACACACACTCATGAGCACATATGTCTACACACTCGGGCACAAAATGCACACCTATGAAGACAAGCTAGCAGGGGCCAGGCCAACTGGGAAGGATGGCTATTGGACTTGCTAGGTAAAAACATGGACGGTGCAAAGAACAGATATAAAATCTTTGCCAAAAGCTTTATCACAAGGGGCCCCGTTTGCTAAGTGGTCCTTCAGTTTTTGTATTTGGATAAATGAGGGTTTGAGTAACTCAAAGTGACTGGCCTTCGAAAACCACACAGAATTCTTCTTTTCCCAATAAAACCTCAAAACGTCTAAATCTCATAGAAGTAAAAAAAGAAAAAAAAACAAAACACACACTCACACACACACACACACACACACAAAACCATGTCCCTGAGGACTAAAATAGAAAGAGAAAGAAACAGCAGCCAAGAACATTATTTTCAGCTTCCAGGGGACCGCCTTTCTGTTCACATGCCCGTCACAATTTGTCAAAGAGGTTAAGGGTCCAGCTCACCCCACCAAGATGAAAAACTTGAGGCTGAGAGGTGGCTGCCTGGCGCTGGGCCTGAGCAGGACAGAGGAGAACGTGCATCCTTTCTCAACCACGCCAAGGGTGCTCGGTGCTGAAACCCAAGGAGCCAAAGACAGCTTTCCAAAAGACCATACTTCACGAGGGCCGAAGGTGAGGGGGAGCAAACGATGCTCCATCTCCCTCAGGGTTTTGAAGATGATTAGATTACCAGTGCAAGACAGGAACATTCTGACGTGATGTAGTAGTTGGACTCAAGAGTGCAAGGCTGAATCAAAAACAAATTTGTTGAGGTTGGATGTGAGGGAAGCTATTTCACTTCTCCCAACCTAACTATTTTCTTCTCCTGTTGATTCATTACTGCTGCAAACCCTAACACGTCTACCATGTGACTACTATTACTCTCTTTAGCTTCGCAAGTTCCCTTATGGGAGGATCAACTTATGCTTGTCAAACATGTCAATACCACAAAAGGGGACGATCTCAGGCTTTGACCCCAAGCCAGCACTCACTGGTCCTTCCCCCCAGCCCCTTTCTCTTTATCCTTTGTCCTCTCTCTATCATGGCATTTGGCCCCAAAAGACCCTAGGTAAGGTTCTGCCCCCCCACCCCGCCCGGCCTCTCACTAGTGCTGAGAGTTTAGGCAACAAATAGCTTTCTGTGCATTTTCTCATATATGAAACAAAATGCTCCATGACGAACTGATAAAGTGACTGAGACTGAGATTATCTGAGAATCACACAAGCCCTAATCACACAAGCCCCTTAAAAGAAGAGTGCTTTCTCCGGCTTCCTTGTGGTGCGTCGGCCTGTGAGCTCCAGGGGGCTCATTTCAGCAAACTTCACCGCAGAGCTCCATGTGAGGGCTAGGCCACTGCTCCATCCGAAGGAGCCCACCAAGACAGCTTGACCGCCTTCTTTCCAAATAAGTAGAAATAGTGAACAAGCTGGCATACTTTTGTTTAAAGTCTGACCCGTTTTTCAAGATTGCCATTGTTCTCTCAAATTCACTTTCCTTCCTTTGCTTCCTGTACATGAAGAAAGTTCACACTCACACACTCAAAACGCAACACAACACAGAATGTGCATGATGTCACCCCACAAGGACCCCCCTGCAGGGGAATTCCAAGTCAGAGGCCATGTCCCCATTAGGAGCCACGGCCAACCTTGAGCCACTATCCAGCCGGCTGGCAGGCTGACCATCGCCACCACCCGCAGCGAGTGTACACGTGGGTCTGAATGATAGTGGAAGCTGTGTTGGAAGAGAAGGAAAGAGAAGGGGGCCACAGGAAGATCTATCTGGGGATGGGCTTTTCCAGATGGTGATTTAAGTGGTTCTGAATTGTCTAACACTGGTCTTACTCTTCTTAGCTTTTTCTTCTAGACTTTTTTTTTTTAAGATTTTTTTTTTATTTCTTTATTTGACAGAGAGATCACAAGTAGACAGAGAGGCAGGCAGAGAGAAAGGGGGAAGCAGGCTCCCCGCTGAGCAGAAAGCCTGATGTGGGGCTCGATCCCAGGACCCTGAGATCATGAGCTGAGTCGAAGGCAGAGGCTTTAACCCACTGAGCCACCCAGGTGCCCCTAGACTTTTTAATTCTAATAAATAACAGGCCTTTAAATAGTTTTACATCAAGGTATAAAATTATCTCTGGAAAGAGAAAGAGAATTAATGCATGTAAACAAACCTACTTTATAATTTGGAATTGAAGGAAGGCTAGGGATACTTTTGTTCCTTTGTGCACTCTTTCTCCCCTCTATTTAGAAGGACTTCTTCATCTTCTTTGCTGCTTTCTCTGGCTACCCATCAACTACTTTTGTGCTGAAATACCACCCCTTTGATGAAGAGGTTCCCTGCACTCCTCTCTCTCAGGAAGAATTAGTTATTCTCTGTTACGAATGCTTTTTTACTTGTTTCATTTCCCACAGCAATTGATTACCTCTGATTATCTGTGTAAACTCCAGTCCTGGAGTCGCTCAAGTTCTTCACAAAGACTTATAATGCTGGTATCATGGGAGGGCTGCTGGCCCTGAGAAAAACAAAATATTAATCCTGGAAACCACATGACAGAGAAAAGTCTAGAGTCTGGGAGAGTGGGGTAGTCATGGTGTGGGTTGGTCAAGGCAATTGAGTGAATAAGTCTTTCTCAAGAGAATATACTTAGTGACCAGAAAGGAAGGGCAGACGTCCTGTTGGATTTTAGGTTAAGTGCAGCTCCCTTAGGTGGGAGGAATCATACGCATTCCCACATCACACAGGCTGAGGTTAGCAAGAGCTGACTTCACGGCCTGGTGCCCTTCATGGATATTTGTTCTGTCCCTTCCCTGAAGGCAGAGCTATAGCAAGAAGGGAAAGCACTGCGGCTTCGGGAGTCTCTTTCCCTGAGAAAGAACTTGAGAAGAGAGACAGGTTCTCTGGGCTGACTTTCAAAATCTGCTGTGTGGTGATCTCTTCATCCACCCAACCAACTAGCAGGTAGTCAGCACCCACTCTAGGAAGGCTAGGTCAGTGTTAGGTTCTAGGAATAGAAAAATCACCAAACTCAGAGAGCATGCAGTCTTCTCAAGGAAGATGAAAGAGGTCTCATTAAGAAGTTTAATCGTATCCAAGAAGCCAAGAATAGCCAAAACAAGTTGAGACGGGGGCAGGAGGGAGAGGACCCCCAGGGGCAGGTCTGAATGTTCATCAGAGGTGATGGCAAGAACGGGTCCCCCAGGAAGCCCTGGGCAGGAGCCCTCTGGTGGCGATCCCAGGGAATACAACCAGAAAATGATCACCTTGAGGTATAACCCTGAATGTAGCCCCAGTGCTGTAACCCAAGGAGAGGCAAGGCCACCAGAATTAAATGTGGCATGAACAGTCACCACGGAGGGGCTGTTTAAGCAAGGAGGTGTCTTAGATGTAAGCTGCTTTCCTCAATCCACAGAAACATGCACAGCTGGGAAAGAATTCCTTGCTAGTGTTTGAGACGCCAAAGCCATTTTGGTCAGGGTACTCAAACTCAGTTTGAAAAGAAGAGTTAGTTACATGCAACTGGAAGTCTCCAAAGCACTTTAAGAAGTGGAATAATTTGAGTAAATTAAAAGACCACTTGGATTATGTGATTCAGAGTTGAGGAGGAGTGGGAAATACAAAGGATGTCAAGATGGAGACTGTCAGGATGTGGTGACTGGCGGGAAATGGGAGGAAAGGAGAAGAATGGGTGGATGAGATGTGCATGTTGGCTTCAATGCCTTCCACTTGGGTAAGGAATGTAGGCGAATCAAAACACACACAAGATGGGGACTGTACAAGGAGATGCTCGGTGTATGTCCTGCAGATGTTAAGCTTGATTGCCTTTGGGTCATCTGACAGGAGATGCTTAGGAAGACAATAGGTCTGCTGTTTCGGAGAGGTCTATGCAACAGGCCATATTTGGGAGATACTGGCTTTGCAAATGGTCAGAGGAAATTGTGGGGAGAAAGGTCAGGAAGAAAAACCAACGTATTCGGGCCTCCACAGTGGGTTGGGGATTTGGGAATGAATCAGATGTTCTTCCTTCCCCTGCAGAATTCAGGTTAGTGCACAAGCCAAGACGGCTACCTCAAGGCACTAACCAGGAAGAGAATGGTAAGTGGTAGCCTGCGGACGAACTGGGAATACTCCAGTTTGCTTAAAGCAATAGGTCACATTGAATGGGTCTCACAGGAACTGGGACTAGAAAAGGGAGGTTGAGGCCAGCCTGTGAATGACCAAAAAGTTTGGAAGGCAAGGGGAAAGTATCAGAAGCAGGGTACCCTCAGGTCCAGGGTATTGTCAAATTCAACTGTGGGAAGCATTTCATGATATGGTGATGGGCAGCTGGTGGGGAACAATGGCTGTATAAAGGGAAAGAGGAAACACAGTGAGGGCTGGTGCTGAGCAGGAGAGGCATTCAGAATATCTAATGACACTAATGACATGGGTACCATCTATTTAGAACAGGTGCTGGCCAGGGCACCATACCAGCAGGAAATCAGCCAATGCACACTTATGCCAGAGAATCCGCAATGGGAGGAGGTAGGAGGAGAAACTGCAGCAAGGATAGGACCCGCCTCTGATGAGTGATAAAATATAAAAAGGACATGCAGATGGCCACCATGATGGTTATGATGTAATATCAACAAACAAGGGAAGAATGGCTTCTTGATAAAACAGCTCTGCTCTTCACATGTGCTTTCATGGGACAGAAGAGAAAACTGAGGGGATTCAGATACAGAGAGACCTTGTGGGCCGGGAGCATCCGGGTCACTGAGAAGCACTGCTGGCTTCAATTTCCTGTTCATAAACTTGGCACATTTCAGTCTTCGCACGTCACTCTCCATAACTGTGGGACCATTTGTCTTACTTTTCCATAGCAATAAAGCTAACCCAGAAATGTAAAAACAAAAGAAAATAAACAGTCTCTTTCCCATTAGCCCAAATGCTGATGGAGGAAGTTGGTGGCAAAGGCATTTCGGGGTCCTGCCCTCCTATTTAAGGTTCAGCAGATGCTAATTTACCTTGGACAGTAGACTTCCAGAGCCAGGAAAGGTGGGACCACCCGCGCACTGTGGGCAGTGCGGCTTGCTTCTCCCAGCAACATCTGGGGAAGGCTAGAGCATGTGTCCTCACAGCCAGCGGTGGAAACACCATTGCAGAGCACGTGGGAAGTTATCCAAGCTGCAGGCGGAGGTGTCTAAGGTGCTTTTGCCACATTCACTTCCTGTATCCCTTCCTCCGAGTCGTAGCAAAAAGGGGAATCCCCATCCAATGGTAGCCCAGCCTCTGCTTAGAAACCTCTGGCCAAAGGAACCTCAGTTCCTCCCAAGAAGAACCTACCATCTTTGAAAATTCTGGATCATTGGAGGTTCTCTTTTTGTTTTCCTGAACTCCCACTCTCCCTAGATTCTGCCTTTTAGCCCCTTTGGAGGGACCAAGATGCAGCACTGCTTTTAGGCAGTTCCTTCTGGAATTTCTGTAGCAGTGACATGATGATCCTATTTTAAACAAACAAACAAACAAACAAACAAACCCAGCAGGAATAGGTGAAGATGCTGACAGTCAGAGACCCTGGAATTAAGCATTAATACTTCCTATACACGACCTCTGACCTCTGACCCTTTCCCATTCAGCACACTTTCCCATTCTCTGCTTCACCAGTTTGTTCCTCCTGCAAGCTGATAGTGTACGTGAGTGTCATGGGGAAAATTCTCCCTTCCAATTTCACTCACTTTCTTCTTGAACAAGCGGGTTACCTGGGCAAGAGGCCAGCTAATACAAAGTGCAAACATCTTGCTTGGGGAGGAGGTGGTCAGAACTCAGTGATTTCTGCTCATTGGACTTGGCTCAGCAAGTGCAAAGCTGACTCCCAAGTCATGTTCCCACTTTTCTTCTGCTCTGTTCCTCTGCCCTTCCAGTCACTCCTCCCAATTGGAGAAAACTTAAAAGGCAAGACCACACGCCTTCCTCTTCAGCTTTGCCTCTCTGGATTCTTTTATGTTGTGGAAATGAACCTAAGCCACCCATACCCAGTAGCCCCTCTCCAGGCTGAGAAATGTTTGCAGGGGTTCCAGCCATCGCTTATAACTCCCTGGAGCTCAATCTTCCACTGGATTCAGAGAGATTTCACCTTCCCTTAATATCCGCTTCTAATTTGATTTATACTTTATTGCTTTTTACATATGTTCTTCTGTCTGGTTGTTTCATCAATAACCAAGATTCTTTCTCTGTCCTGCAGTCTTTTTCATTCATTTGGGTGTATCCTAAGAGGGGATTTATATAAATCTGTACCTCACCTACAAGCTTTCTAGGAAGTTTTGCTTTATTTCTCATGGTGTCTTATTTACTACTTAGAAGCCTTTGCCTATCATTTCTCTTACTGATTGTACATTTTGTCAATAACTTGACTCATACTGGTTAATTTTTTGCAAGAGAAAAGGATTGGGGTACCTGTGTCTACCTTTCACTTGAGTTGTTCCTGTATCTTTTTAAGTGTTTTCTTTTATGTTGACTATAATTGAATTATTTTTCTTAGCCTGAGTGATTTAATATATATATAATTTGTATTTTTGTTCTTAATTCTGTCATCTTATTTTATGCTTTCTCCTTTGGTATGCTTTTACTGTCTCCTTTATGCTTTTTCTAAGAACATTTCCTTTCTTATCTTTTCCCAATGACTTGGAGGCATATATCGTGTTTCAAATTTACTTCTGGTCTCCTTTAAGATTTTCCAAAAATACATCTTTTGTTTTCTCTGTTGAATTCAAGAAAATTTAATAATCTTTTACTCCCTTGTTAGATGAGGAATTTTTACACACTTTCATCCCTTTGCTTATGCCAGTATAATTATTTTCTATTAACTTACTATTTAAATGTCAAGTAACTTCTAATTTAATATTTTTTACTTCACAAACAAGTTGACTATTTATAAAACTATTTAGTATCTATATCTAAGTGTGTATCAGGCAATGCTATTAACCATAGGCCTTTTGTAGTATGATTTCCCCATTCCTAAATAGTTGCCTTTGATTTATTTTTTACTCTAGTAAAGTTTTTACTAGAAAACTTACTGGAAAACTCCAGTAAGTTTTCCAAGAAAAGCACATAGTCTTGGACAACCAAGAAGGATTTTTTGATACCTTCTTACAGGCTGGATATAGAAATTTTGAACCTCTATATCCTTCCCCAAGAAAACCCAAAGGAATTCCTGCATTGTCTTTAAACGTTCAGTGTTGGAATCGATGTTCTGAAATCTCTGCAAGATTTTTTCAAATATTTCCCTTTGTAATTTTCCTTTCTTCCTGCAAGGGTGATTTTAGATCATTATTCTTCATCATTGAAATTAAAACATTTGGGCAGGATGTATATGCATGCAGATTTCTATTCACAAGAGAATTCATTGTATTCAAAAGGTCCATATTTTCTTTATAAGCTCAGAAAAGTTTTCTTCCACGTGACGATTTTTTTCTGCTCCATTTTTTCTAGTTTTTATTCCACAGAATGCTGATGAGTCAGAAATGGGATTTTCCTTTCTTGGTGTTTGTTATCTTCTCTCTTATATTCTACTGTGTATATTCATTCTACTTTCCTAGAAAGCTTATGTAGTTTGGCCTCCGGGTCATTGTTTTTGTCCTTTTGCCAACTTTTTTCTTCACTGTTTACGGTACAGATTCTAATTCTATAAGAGTCTTTGGCATCTTTACATTGCTTTTATGTTTTGTTCAATTTTTTATCTCAGTCTTAACCTTAACCTCTTCCATATGTTTATCTGTATCTCATATGGTTCATAATTTCTTATGTATTTTATTCAGTGTATAGAATATATAGAGAGAAAGAGAGAATGTTTATATAGAATGTATGTCATTAGAATATATAAAGAAAATATATAGGAGTGCATGTGTGGCTCAGTTTGTTAAATGCCTGACTCTTGATTTCGGCTCAGGTCATGATATCAGGGTTGTGAGGTCGAGCCCTGCATCAGACTCCAAGCTCAGTGCAGAGTTTGCTTGAGATTCCCTCCTCCCCTCCCTTTGCCCTTCCCCAGCTCACCCTCGAGCTCTCTCTATCAAATAAATAAATGACAAAAAAATTTTTTTTAAGAATATATAGAGAGAATATATATATTTATTTTTCCTTCTGTTGTGGATGGCAAATCATGTGGGAAAATCATTTCTCTCTTTTAATCCCAATGTCTTCTCATGATTTCATTAGAATTGTAATCAAACGAGAAGATAACCCAGGATTCTTTGCCAACAGGTGGGGAGTATTAAATCCTCTTTTTCTCACCTGCAAGATTTTAAGCTGAGTGACAGGTTGTTGTGTGCTGCCTTGGGCTGAAAATCTCCTGGCTACCAGGATTCTACCTTTTATATCTCTGTTGAACCAGGATGAGTTGTTCTCAGCTGAGATTGCCCAGAGTAGTGCATAAACACAGGGTGTGCTCCCTTTCATCTGCTAGAGAAAACCCATGCACAATGGCAGTCCCTGGAGGGAGGTGTTCTACTGCTCCCACTTGTCTCCATCATCTCTACTGTTGAGTTCAATCCCAAAATCCATTTCCACCCAAGAATCAGCCTCCTTAATAATGGGGCAAAGTGAAGTGCAACTGGGTGGCTAGAGCAGGGGAAGCGTTGTGTAAGGAAAGACTTAAACAACACAGAAAGCAAATCCTCTCGCTTGGGGTTGGTGCCCGGGCATTCTGCTTGACCCCTTGGGACCAGGTCTCTGGGGCAGAAGCACACTGATGGGGAGGACTGCAAACAGTCTTCTTCCTCCTTCCTCTCCAGTCAGTGTGTTGTTTCAGGGGTTTAGATACTAAACCCCTGTATGCTACTATGCTACTATATGCTACTGTGCATATAAAAGTTCCATTACTGGGCCCAGTGATCAGACTCCTTGTTTTTAGTGCTAGAGGATTTGCACCTTCTTTATTTCCTGGGAATTCCAGTGGAAAAAGAAAGAAATTTATGTAGTTCTTTGTAGTTTTCTTTGTAGTTTCTTTGTAGTTTTCTTTGTAGTTTCAAGTTTGTTTTTTTTTTAATTCCAATTAGCTAATGTACAGTATAATATTAGTTTCAGGGGTAGAAATTAGTAATGCATCAGTTACCTACAAGACCCATTGTTCATCACAACAGGTGTCCTCCTTAATCCCCATCTCTGCTTAAACCTTTCCCCCTTCCTTCCTCCCCTCCAGTAACCACTAGTTTGTTCTCCATAGGTAAGAGTCTGTTTCTTGGTTTGCCTCTGTCTCTTTTTCCCCCATGTTCATTTGTTTTGTTTCTTAAATTCCACATGTGAGTGAAATCATATGGTATTTGTCTTTCTCTGATTTATTTCGCTTAGTATAATACCTTCTAGTTCCATCCATGCTATTGTAAATGGCAAGATTTCATTCTTTTTTATGGCTGAGTAATGTTCCATTGTGTATATATACACCACATTTCATTCAGAACCTGGACACCTCCTATCACATGTATTTTATCATCTTATGTGGGAAGTGCTTTTTTAAACTGCATCAGAGACTTTATTGAAAGAAGTATGTTCCATATGAACAAAATAGCTAAAACTAAACGTGTAAGTCTCTGAAAACTAAGACCCTAGTGCTTGATAAAGTCTGAAGCAATTTTCAAAAAATACTTGGCATATCTATTCTTCACAATTTTAATGTAATACAAGTTCTGTTAAGTTCTATTAAGTGTTTTCATTGGGGTAAATGATCTGTCTGTCATTTGCTTGGTTTGTCTACAGACTAGTTTACCTGAGCATATCTTCCTAGAGGAACATACTGAAGAGCAACAGTCAAACTTGCAAACCCAAGTTCATTCAGCAAGTAGGGATCTCTACGCCAGACCACTACCATGTTGATAGGAAGTATGTCTCTCTCTCTCTCTCTCTTTTTCTTTTTCTAGATTTATTTATTTATTTTTGAGTGAGAGAGAGCTCGAGGACTCAATCCCAGGACTCTGAGATTATGACCTGAGCCAGAAGCAGACGCTTAACTGACTAAGTCATGCAGGCGCCCAGAAGTATGTATCTTTTAAAGGTTGAACAAAGAGCAGTAAATGGACCTTTAGTTGGGGAATGTTTCAAACAAAATGCCTACCAAGGAGGAATCTTGAGCCAGCTTCTCAACAGTGGAGGCCCCGCGCATTTGCTGGCTGCCTCGCTCGTTGAGACTTTATCTCAGACAGGTCTGTCACTCACTGCCCCTTTTATGTAAGACACTGAACGCATCTGCCAGGTGCAGGGGATTCCTGTTGTACAAAGACTCGAGACTCCTGACATCAAAGGGAAACTGCAATTGCAATGCTGGCCTTTTAAAAAGAAATCGCTGAAACCAAAATGGTTTTTCTCTCCCGGCGTTTGCTTTGGAATTCGCCAAAGCCAGACCTGGGGAAAGTGATGACATCCTAAAAGCCTGTGATTAATTCATGCTGGTCCCCAAGACTCTGCCCTCAGTGCCACATGGTGAAGCAGTTACTACCACCTGGTTTTGCTCCAGAGCCAGAAAGCACTTCCAAGAATTCCAGTCATCACTCACATAGAGATAGACCTGCGCACGTGGAGTTTCTTAGGATGCTATTTTATGCAAATTTTTTTAATCTTTTCCCTCCTAGAGATTCCCTTGCATAAACAACCCTGATTACCAATAGATTATTTACACATGTGATTGACTGTTCTTCTTTCAATGAGTTGTTCCGTGTGGGGGTTCAGGTCCCTGTTTCAATGTTTTTGTACAAGTAGGAGGCTAAGGTGGCAGGAAATAGGAGATCCCCAGAGGAGCAGTAACTGTGATAAATGAGACTATGTGAGGCTATTTACTAATACGGGAAACAATATAAGCAAAGGAAGGAGGCAGCTCAAAGTATGAAGTTGTATTAAATCTATAGCGCTATTTTTTTTTTTTGGCCAAACCAAACATTTTGCAATATTTATTATGTTTAGTTTAAAAAGAATCAATGTATATGGAGAAAAAGTTTATTGTAGTTCTGTAAGAGTGTAGGTAATTAAGTGTGAGTTTTTCTGCAGAAAATCATAGACACTTTGCACAGGAGGGCTGAAATCAGATTATAGGATTTGCATTAAAGTCTGGAAAATAAGAATGTATTTGGTCAATATGTGAGTGACCAAAAGCCACAAAAAGGCAGAAGAGTGGTATGTCAACCTTTCTCCAGGGGAAGGAGGAGCATTTCTGGGATTATGCATTTGCAGATGGCCCCATGTGGTCTCAGTTGTCTGTAAAATGAGAAGTCAAGCTTGAAGAGATGAAGTGTCTCCTTATGGTCTCAGCCACCAAGGCTTGGCCAGGATACTGAGAACCTGCTGGTCAAAAAGCTCAGCCAATAAGAAGCCTTGGTATATGTGACCTGCTGCTGGGTCTCACTACAACAGGGCAAGACCATTTCTACTGCAAGCCCACAGAAGACTTCAAGTAGTCCCAGGATGACTAGGCCTGCTCCATGCTGACTGGGGCAAAGCACCATTATTTGAATTCTGGATGTGGGAAAATTCTAGGTTTGAGCCTCATCCAACTGTACTGATCCTGGGTCATTAGTAAGGAAGGGGCATTGCTATGCACTCCAAGTACAATCACCGAGGAATAGACATAACACCCAAACTATGACAGAAGCATTAGGCCCAGGGCTAGCTCTTCTCCACCTAGAAGTACTGATGAACTCATCAATTAAGGAAACTTTGTCTGAGTAAATCTACAGATCATCCTGAAACTACTTAGTCATAGACCTTCATCACAGATTAGCCTCCAGATATAACATGACCCAACTAGTTGAGAGAGCTCAGTAGAACTATCTGAGTTAATATAGCCCAGAACGAAATGGCATTCTTGCTATAAACTTTAAGCTCTTTTTAAATGTGTCTGTCTGGTGTGGGTCTCTTGAATGTCTCTTGTTCTCCTCCTGGGTTCCAGAAAAGAGCAAAGATGGCTGATGTGAAGACCCACCTCGAGGGAAGCCCAAGCTTGGTGTACCATCGAGATTATGCCAGGGAAGGGAGAAGACTGTTGTAAGTGCCTCTAGCTTGTCCCAGTTTATGGACACAGGCAAAGTAGAGATTCTGGATCTCACCATGGAGTTGAGAAGTATCTCAGAAGGATGGTTCTCGTTCTCTCTCTCTCTCTCTCTCTGGCACAAATTTTAAGTATTTATTCTGATGAATTTGACAAACATATATACCATGTAGCCTTTATCCCAGAGAAACAACATTTCTTGTACCCCAGTTTCTCGTGATCCTTTGCAGTCAATCCCAGACTGCTCCAGGTAATCACTTATCTTCACTTCCAATCTCCATAGATTAATTTTGTCTGTTCTAGAACGTCATATAAATGCGGTCACACAGGGTTTTTTTAAATTAACATATAATGTATTTTTGTTTCAAGGGTACAGGTCCGTGATTCATCAGTCTTACACAATTCACAGCACTCACCATAGCACATACCCTCCCCAATGTCCCATCACCCAGCCACCCCATCATGCCACCACCCTCCACTCCAGGAACCTGTAGTTTGTTTCCTGAGATTAAGAGTCTCTTATGGTTTGTCTCCCTCTCTGGTTTCATCTGCTTTCATTTTTCCCTTCCTTTCCCTATGATCCTCTGTCTTACTCTCAAATTCCTCGTATCAGTGATATCATATGATAATTGTCTTTCTCTGATTGACTTATTTCACTTAGCATAATACCCTGTACTTCCATTCATGTCATTACAAACAGCAAGATTTCATGTTTTTTTATGGCCACATAATATTCCAGTGTGTGTGTGTGTGTGTGTGTGTGTGTGTGTGTGTATCACATCTTCTTTATCCATTCATTTGTTGATGGACATCTGGGCTCTTCCCATAGTTTAGCTATTATGGGACATTGAGGTTATAAATATTGAGGTGTACATGCCCCTTCAGATCACTACATTTGTATCTTTGGGGTAAATACCCAGTAGTGCAATTGCTGGGTCATAGGGTAGCTCTATTTTCAACTTTTTGAGGAACCTTCATACTGTTTCCCAGAGTGGCTGCACCAGCTTGCATTCCCACCAACAGTGTAGGAGGATTCCCCTTTCTCTGCATCCTCACCAACATCTGTCATTTCCTGACTTGTAATTTTAGCCATTCTGACTGGTGTAAGGCAGTATCTCATTGAGGTTTTGATTTGTATTTCCCTGATGTCATGTGTCTGTTGGCCATTTGTATGTCTTCTTTGCAGAAATGTCTGTTCATGTCTTCTGCCCATTTCTTTTTTTTTTTTTAAGATTTTATTATTTATTTGACAGAAAGAGAGATCACAAGTAGGCAGAGAAGCAGGCAGACAGAGAGAGGGAAGCAGTCTCCCTGCTGAGCAGAGAGCCGGATGCCAGGCTCGATCCCAGAGATCATGACCTGAGCCAAAGACAGGGGTTTAACCCATTGAGCCACTCAGGTGCCCCAAAAGGCTCTTCTGCCCATTTCTTGATTGGATTCTTTGTTCTTTGGGTGTTGAGTTTGAGAAGTTCTTCATAGATTTTGGATACTAGCCCTCTATCTGATATGTCGTTTGCAAATATCTTCCCCCATTCTGTCAGTTGTCTTTTGGTTTTGTTGACTGTTTGCTTTGCTGTGCAAAAGCTTTTTATTTTCATGAAGTCCTAATAGTTCCTTTTTGTCCCTTGCCTTTGGCCATGTTCCTAGGAAGAAGTTGCTGCAGCTGAGGTTGAAGAGGTTGTTGCCTGTGTTCCCCTAAAGGATTTTGATGGATTCCTGTCTCACATTGAGATCTTTCATCCATTTTTAGTCTATTTTTGTGTGTGGTGTAAGGAAATGGTCCAGTTTCATTCTTCTGCATGTGGCTGTCCAATTTTCCCAACACCATTTGTTGAAGAGACTGTCTTTTTTCCACTGGACATTCTTTCCTGCCTTGTTGAAGACTATTTGACCATAGAATTGAGGGTCCATTTCTGGTCTCTCTATTCTGTTCCATTGATCTATGTGTCTGTTTTTGTGCCAGTACCATACTATTTAATGATTACAGCTTTGTAATAGAGCTTGAAGTCTGGAATTGTGATGCCACCACTTAGATTTTCTTTTTCAACATTCCTCTGGCTATTTGGGGTCTTTTCTGGTTCCATACAAATTTTAGGATTATTTATTCCATTTCTTTGAAAAAAGTTGATGGTATTTTGATAGGAGTTGTATTAAATGTGTAGATTGCTCTAGGTAGCATAGATGTTTTCACAATATTTGTTCTTCCAGTCCATGAGCATGGAATGTTATTCCATGTCTTTGTGCCTTCCTCAATTTCTTTCATGAGTATTCTATGGTTTTCTGAGTACAGATGCTTTGCCTCTTTGGTTAGATTTATTCCTAGGTATCTTATGGTATTGGGTGCAATTGCAAATGGGATCAACTCCTTAATTTTTATTTTTTCTGTCTTGTTATTGGTGTATAGAAATGCAACTGATTTCTGTGCATTGATTTTATATCCTGACACCTTACTGAATTCCTGTATAAGTTCTAGTAGTTTGGGGTGGAGTATTTTGGGTTTTCCACATAAAGTATCCTATCATCTACAAAGAGTGAGAGTTTGACTTCTTTGCTGACTCGGATGCCTTTTATTTCTTTTTGTTGTCTGACTGCTGAGACTAGGACTTCTAGTACTATGTTCAATAGCAGTGATGATAGTGGACATCCCTCCCATGTTCCTGACCTTAGGGGAAAAGCTCTCAGTTTTTCCTCATTGAGAATGATATTTGCTGTGGGTTTTTCATAGATGGCTTTGATGATATTGAAGTATGTGCCCTCTATCCCTATACTGTGAAGAATTTTAATCAAGAAAGGATGATATACCTTGTCAAATGCTTTTTCTGCATCTATTGAGAGGATAAGATGGTTCTTGTTCTTTCTTTTATTAATGTATTGTATCACATTGATTGATTTGTGGATGTTGAACCAACCTTGCAGCCCTGGAATAAAACCCACTTGGTTGAGGTGCATAATCCTTTTAATGTATTGTTGGATCCTACTGGGTAGTATTTTGGTGAGAATTTTTGCATCTGTGTTCATCAGGGATATTGGTCTGAAATTCTCCTTTTGGATGGGTTGTCTGGCCTCATAAAATGAGTTTGGAAGTTTTCCTTCCATTTCTATTTTTTGGAACAGTTTCAGAAGAATAGGTATTAATTCTTCTTTAAATGTTTGGTAGAATTCCCCTGGAGAGCCATCTGGCCCTGGGCTCTTATTTGTTGGAAGATTTTTGAGGACTGCTTCAATCTCCTTACTGGTTATGGGTCTGTTCAGGTTTTCTATTTCTTCCTGGTGCAGTTTTGGTAGTTTATATGTCTCTAGGAATGAATCCATTTCTTCCAGATTGTCAAATTTGCTGGCACATAGTTGCTCATAATATATTCTTATAATTGTATTTCTTCAGTGTTGGTTGTGATCTCTCCTCTTTCATTCATGATTTTATAAACTTGGGTCCTTTCTCTTTTCTTTTGGATAGGTCTGGCCAGGGGTTTATTAATCTTATTAATTCTTTCAAAGAACCAGCTCCTAGTTTTGTTGATCTGTTCTACTGTTCATTTGGTTTCTATTTAATTGATTTCTGCTCTGATCTTTATGATTTCTGTTCTCCTGCTGGGTTTAGGTTTTCTTTGCTGTTCTTTCTCCAGCTCCTTTAGGTGTAGGGTTAGGTTCTGTGTTTGAGACCTTTCTTGTTTTTTGAGAAAGGCTTGTATTGCTATATACTTTCCTCTTAGGGTCACCTTTCTTGCATCCCAAAGATTTTGAACAGTTGTATTTTCATTTTCATTTGTTTCCATGAATTTTTTCAATTCTTCTTTAATTTCCTGGTTCACCCATCATTCTTTAGGATGCTCTTTAGCCTCCATGTATTTGAGTTCTTTCCAACTTTCCTTTTAATTGATTTCAAAACATTGTGGTCCAAAGGTATGCAGGGAATGATCACAATCTTTTGGTACTAGTTGAGACCTGATTAGTGAGCCAGTATGCAATCTATTCTGGAGAATGTTCCATGTGCACTAGAGAAGAACGTATATTCTGTTCCTTTGTGATGGAATGTTCTGAATATATCTGTGAATTCCATCTGGTCCAGGGTGTCATTTTTAAAGCCTTTATCTCCTTGTTGATAAGGAGATAAAGATGATCTGTCCATTTCAGTGAGGGGGGTGTAAAAGTCCCCTACCATTATTGTATTTATTATTTGCCTTATATAATTGGCTGCTCCCATGTTAGTGGCATAGATATTTAAAATTGTTAGATCTTCTTGTTGGATAGACCCTTTAAGTATGATATAGGGTCTTTCCTCATCTCTTATTATAGTCTTTAGTTTAAAATCTAATTTGTCTGATACAAGGATTGCCACCCCAGCTTTCTTTTGATGTCCATTAGCATGGCAAATGGTTTTCCACTTCCTCACTTTAAATCTGGAGGTGTCTTTGGGTCTGAAATGAGTCTTTTGCAGATAGCATATTGATGGGTCTTGTTTTTTTTTTTATCCAATCTGATAGATACCCTGTGTCTTTTAATTGGGGCATTTAGCCCATTTACATTCAGGGTAACTATTGAAAGACATGAATTTAGTGCCATTGTATTGCCTGTAAGGTGACTATTGCTATATATTGTCTCTGTTCCTTTCTTGTCTATGTTACTTTTAGGCTCTCTCTTTGCTTAGAGGACCCCTTTCAATATTTCCTGTAGGGCTGGTTTGTGATCACAAATTCTTTTAGCCTTTATCTGTCCTGGAAGCTTTTTATCTCTCCTTCTATTTTCAGTGACATCCTAGCTAGATATAGTATCCTTGGCTGCATATTTTTCTCATTTAGTGCCCTGAATATATCATGCCAGTCCTTTCTGGCCTGCCAGGTCTCTATGGATAGGTCCGCTGCCAAGGTAATGTTTCTACCATTGTAGATTATAGACCTCTTGTCCCAAGCTGCTTTCAGGATTTCCTCTTTGTCTCTGAGACAAGTCTTACTACTAGATGTGGGGGTTTCATCCTATTTTTATTAATTTTGAGGGGATTTCTCTGTGCCTTATGGATTTTCATGCCTGTTTCCTTCCCTAAATTAGGGATGTTCTCCTATATAATTTTCTCCAATATACCTTGTGCCTCTCTCTCCTTTTCTTCTTCTGAGATCCCAATTATTCTAATATTGTTTCATCTATGATATTGCTTATCTCTCAAATTCTCCCCTCATGATCCAGTAGTTGTTCATCTGTCTTTGTCTCAGCTTCTTTATTCTCCATCATTTGGTCTTCTATGTCACTAATTCTCTCTTCTGCCTCATTTATTCTAGCAGTTAGAGCCTCCATTTTTTATTGCACCTCATTGCCCTTTTGATTTTGACTTGGTTAGATTTTATTTCTCTAGAGAGGGATTCTCTAGTATCTTCTATGCTTTTTTCAAGCACAGGTCATATTATAATCATCATTCTGAATTCTAGTTCTAACACCTTACTAATGTCCATATTGATTAGGTCCCTGGCAGTCAGTACTGCCTCTTGTTCTTTTTTATTTTTTTTTTTTTTTTGAGGTGAGTTTTTCCATTTTGTCATTTTGTCCAGAGAAGAAGAGATGAATGAGAGAACAAAATGCTAAAAAGGTAACAATGACCCCAGAAAAATATATACTAAACAAATCAGAAGAGACCGAAAACCAGGGGGAAAAGGAACAAAAAAGAATATAATCAGGCTGGTGAATAGAACAGACCTAAACACTAGATTTTGGGTGTATTTTGGTCTCTTAGAAGAAACTGCCTCCCAAAAATTTAAAGAAAGAAAATAAGGGTAGATACAATGAAGGGATGGAATATGACTGTAAAAGTGAAAATTTAAAAAGATTTTTTAAAAGGAATTGATAAAATAAGAAGTTGGTTGAAAAAAGAAAGAAGAACATTTTTTTTTTTTAAGTGGGGAGGGAATGTGATCAGGTGTGAGAATAGAATAACACCATACACTAGATTTAGGGTATATTTTGGTCTATTAGATGAAATTGCATCCCAAAATTTTAAAGAAAGAAAAAGTTTTTTATATATATATGTATATATACATATATGTATATATATACACACACACACAAAATAAGGTTAATACATAGAAGTTATACTATGACCTTGAATGTCATAAAGAATGTCATGAAGAAAGCTGAACCCTAGAAGATGAACACTCTGAAAAGACAGAGGATTTACCTTCTTATGCCTTTTGTATTTTTTTGTATTTTCAGTTTTCTATGTATATATTTTCTCAATAAAAACTCTACTTTTAAAAAAATTATAGAAAGAATTCAGTATTTCTAAGGCTCTTTGTCCTCAAAATAATACAAAATTTTATCAGTTGATGTATAAAGTATGGTTTTTAAATTAGAAGGTGATATTCTGATCACTTTTGTAATGTATTCTTTAAAGCACATTCATATACATTATCTCAGTTTTTAGTCCCAACCACACTCTGACAGGGATTTAATCTTCAATTTTATTGCAGAAGGCAAATTTGCCAGCTCATTAATAGCCAGAGTCCCTCTGAGTTGTTTCCCACACAAGGAAAAACTCCCTTGGAGTCACATCTCATCTCCAGAAGGCCCCTGGGTCTGCTGCAGCTGCTACTTTTAACATGAAGTAAGAGAGTAATGGAAGGAGCACACCTCCTTTCTCACTCACCTGGGACTGGTGCAGCGTCCAGTGTGAGGTCAGTGCCTTTGGAGCTGAGGGACCCACGGCCCACTAACTTTGCTTTGGTCTCTTTCATAGCAATCCAGATCCACTCAGCTGTGGAGTGTCAAGGCCAATAACCCCATGATACCTTACATTCTCAGAGCTCTTGGTCTCTGCCTGTGGTATAGACCAACTCCCTGGCTCGATACTGGTCAAATGTCCTCTGACCATTTTGATCTGTCCCTCCGCACTACCACACTGCCTACCACAACCCTTCTTTCCTATCTTTGCCATTGGAGCATCCTTTTTCTGAAGTATCCTTTTTATGATAGGCACTCCCAGCTGTGTCCTTAGCCTCTTCACAAAACAGATGAGCTCTCCCGTCTACACTGAAATATGACACTGCACTGAAAAACCCACTTCCCCCAGGATATTCTCAAGTGGACAGAGAGATGTCCCCCTGACCTCAGAGACAAACGAGATTGGCCTTCTCTCTGTTTGCCATGACCATTGTTCCTTCTTCTTTGTAGCATACCTCACTCACTGGCTGCCATCACCCCTGTCTTCTCTCCACCTCTTCCTTTCACACTTCATCATTGGTTAAAGACTACACCAGCACCATTGCCTTTCTCTCATTCCCTCCCCCCCACCAACTGTCCTTATCATCATCTTCACTTGCCTCAGTGTTCATGTGTGCTACACATTGGTCCCCAAGTCAAATGCCCCCCAACACCATTCTCCTTCAGCTGCCCACTCTTATAGTCCAGATGGTTGGTGGGGGGCCTACACTGGCACTGCCCTACTTCAGACATTTTATTCTAACACTCAAAGAGAAAAGAACAAGTTTTTAAAATTTCAGGCAGGCAAGAACCAGAAATTATAAAAAATGGTGTGGCAAATTTGAAAACTACCAAATCTAGAAACCAAAGATGTTTTAAGTAAGAAGAGAAATAGGAAAAATTACTTCAAAAAGAGCATCCATAAGACAAGGGTAGGTAAAAGACATGGAATAATTTCTTAAATATGTTGAGAGAAAAATGACTGCCAACGTAGAATTCCATATCTGGCAAAAAATATCTATTAAGAATGTAAGTAGAGTAGGGGTGCCTGGGTGGCTCAGTGGGTTAAAGTCTCTGCCTTCAGCTCAGGTCAGGATCCCAGGGTCTTGGAATTGAGCCCCACATCGGGCTCTCTGCTCAGTGGGGAGCCTGCTTCCCCCTCTCTCTCTCTGTCTGCCTCTCTGCCTACTTGTGATCTCTGTCTGTCAAATAAGTAAATAAAATCTTTTTAAAAAAAGAATGTAAGTAGAATAAACACAATTTAGTTAAACACTGAGAGATTTTATATCAGAAGTCCCATACAAGAAGAATTATTTTGAGGTACTCTGCAATCACAAGATATAAATTTGGAGGTCAAATTTAATAACAAAATAAATTTAAATAGATGCTACTTAAAATCACCTAGGGAAAGTGTAGAGGGAGAAGAGGACTTGGACAAAACTGAAGATCCTAACAGTTTGAAAATGTATCATGATTCCACTAGTTACCATCTCCCTCTTGGTTTCAGCTGGGTCTCCCAAGTCATCCCTTAAAGTTCTTTTGCAAATATACTCAACTATTTTGGACCTCCTGACATTAAAAGAGCCCATATATAGACTTTTCATTACAACTACATCAGAGATGCTGAGCTCTGCTTGTGAACTCACACAACCTTGAAGACTGAGGCCAATGAAATTCTTAGTCTCTGACTTTGCCTTCATAACACTTCACCCCTGCTGCCTTTCTTTTGGCCTCTGGAATGTTTTTTTATTCAAAACAAAACTTGTTCTAACCTTTATAACTTAACTTAGTCCCACAGGCCCACCTTCTTCCTCATTATTCCCATGACCAACTAGTTCACAGCAAAAACAAAGGGGGTAGTAGAGGCTGTGATCTGCAATCCAGACCCCCCGCACCCCCCACCCCACCACCTTTCAGGGCCGAACTCCTCTTTGCTCCAGCTGCCAGGAGTGTTGGCAGCTGATGGCTCTCAAATGAGTCCCTCTCTAGGAATTTCCCTCATCCAAAACACCTAAGAATGGCCTGAACCCAGTGACTGATTGACATGGGGTTAGAAAAACTCAGCTTCCTTGCTCAAGGCAGGACCATTCTGAAGTGTCACTTCAGCACCAGAGATCCCAGTAGGATAACCCTGGAGGTTGTCTACAATGGACAAATGAACTAGAACTGTTGCAGGTGCACCACTTCAATGTCTCCCTCTTTTCCTACATTGCTCACCCTCAAGATATTGTTCCTGAAAGCACCCACAAAACTCCCTCTCAGAGTCTGTTTCTGGGGAAACTGATAGACATGGGGCAGGAACTCTCTCAGCTCCTGCCCTCCCCTCTTCCAACCCAAAACTTAATTAAGGAATAAGTTAGCACTCTATCATTCCCTCTTTCGAGCATAAATGCTTCTCCTTGTTTTCTGGATACACAGCAAGGCAGAGCCTCCTGACCCCTTTCCCCACCCATGAGGTGGCTGCTGAAGAGCTTTGTTCACAGACCTCCCTTCACTTTGTTGTATTCTCAACATCTCTCTGGTGGAATGTTCCCATCTGTATATGAATGTGTTCAAACCACATCCATCTTAAAAGGGAGAAAAAGCCCTTGATCTTCTCTCTACCTAATATCTGTTTTTCCACCCTTCACCATCCAGCTTCTGAAAGGACAGGCAAGTTTTTCACCTCTCTCACTCCTTAACTTATTGTAGTCATCCTTCCCACATCAAAATACCTCCAAAGCAGTTCTCATGAAAACCACCAAAGACATGTTAGTGGCTAATTCCAAAGGACACTTTGAAATAAATTAACATCGGACACCACTCCCTTCTCTTGCTTGCAGAAGATTCCCAGCTTCACCCACCCTTTCCTCGTGCCCCAAGCATTCCAGGGTTCTACCCACCATCGCTTTCCCATCTTTCCAACTCAGCCTTCCCCAGTACTCCACCCTGTAGCATGATGTCTCCATGCTTTGAGTATATAACCCTCTTTGATTGGATCTCCTACCCTCCCCAAATTCCTCCTAACTCCTACTCATCTTGCAACACTCACCAATGTTGTAACTTAACGAAAATCCTTCTCATTAGGGATGAGAGACCAAAAAATGGAGACAGCTATAATTTAGAGTGTATGCTGTTACAAAACATTTCTTAACATTTCATTTGCTTTAATATGTGTCGAGCCTCTGTGAAATAATACCACTGTCTATCATAGAAATACTGAAACTGCGACTTGAAGAGGTCAAATAACCTTCACATCTAGGGAATAAGTGGCAAAGTTGAATTTTTTTTCCTAAATAATGATAACCAGAGTCCAAGTGTGGAATTAGATAATTTGTAAATAGCAGAGGAAGAATGAAGAGGAATTATTCAATTTGGGTTTGGGTATGTTTGAAATATATCTTGTCTTCTCATTTTAGAACATGCATTTTACATAAATCATAGAGGGACCGGTTTCACCATGTTAAAGAGAACAATAGCAACAGTTTTATTTGATGTCTTACCCACAGCATAGACTTCTTTAACTCACCCAATCCATCTTACCTGCATATTCTGGGTATGACTTTCATTACACCACATGGAATGCTCAGTCCAGAGTAAGAGCTGTCAGGGTGATGAGCTTCCTTCCAGGCACAACTGCAGGGAAAGACCGCATCTGAGCACCACCTTCCCGCGGACCAGACTCACTGTGCTTAAGTAGACCCAGGTTGTTTTATGGCCCATGGGCCAAGAAATTTTAAAAGGCCTGCCAGGTAGATAAATCCTAAAACCCATTAGTCTTTCATCATATGGACAGAAAGATGAGGGAGAAGGTACTTTCCCCTGAAATAATAGAGTCTAAAGACTATTTTTGCATTGTGTTAGGAGATAAAGCATTTCCCCTCTAGAGAAAGTTCTGGGGGTATGCACGAGTGGAGATCTAACTCTGCTGAGCTCACCTCTGCATTAGAAAGTGATTTCATGAAACCTACTCTAGTTCTAGCTGAATCGTTGTCTTCATCGTGTTCCTTCTCTAGAGCCAGGGCAGTAAGAGCTTGGCACCCCTGGGCATGGGGAAGGGCTCCCCTCGCTGCCCACTCAGAGCCTCCTGGGCATCCAGAGCTGCGTCACTCCTGCCCTGGGATCCATGTTTCCTCCTCCTTCTTCTCTCCTCCCTCCCTTCTTCTCTCAGTTTCCCTCTTCTCCTCTCTCTCTCCCTCCTTCCCTCAATCCTCCCCTTCAATCATTTTTGAGCATTTTCTCTGTGTGTGCTGCTATAATTAGGGGCCAGGGATTCTGTTGGCCTGGACCCAGCACATCCCTTCAAGAAACAGACCTTATGCGAGGAGATGGTCAAGGGCTCAGCAATTACAGGGCGGTATGCTGTATCCAGAATAAGGACAGGGCAGTTTGGGAGCACACAGGAGGGGCAGCTAACCCGTCTGGGGCAGTGCTGTCCAATAGAAATATGATGTGAGCCACATATGTAATCTTGAATTTTCTTGTGGCCACATTTTAAAAAGTTTTAAAAGATTAAATTAATTTAATAGTATATTTTATTTAACTGAACATATCCAAAATATTATTATTTCAGCATGGAATTGATACAAAAATTATGCTAAACCTGCCACATAGTTTGTACTTAACAGCTTAGAAATTCGGTTCTCGGTCACACTGACCACATTTCAAGTGCCGGGCAGTCCAAGGAGTCTGGGGAGGTGGGGAGGTGCTCCTTGACTGAGATGAGCTAAAGGTTGAACAGCGAGGGGGGGTGGAGATAGACAGGAGGAGGGAGCAGAAAGGACACTCCAGGGCGAAAGAAGTGCATTTGCCAGAGTAAAATTCACAGGACAGAGAGCCTAGCAGGTTCAGGGCCACTGACAGCGTGGTATAGGGGAGGGAGGGCTGTTTTCTGCCCTCTGCATTGTCTCTAAAGGCATCTTCCAGAAAGAAAGTCACAGAGTAGAGTCCTGTTGTTCACAGAATAGAGTCCTCATTCTGCCATTCAAGGCCCTTGACAACCCGGGCCCCTCTTCATCACAAACCTTAGATCATAAGCACAAAATCCTTCCCATCAGCCCCCAAACCTGCCATTCCTTCCCTGCCTTCAGCCACCCAAAATGTGGGTTCGCCTCTGAACGACTCCCCTCCCACCTGCCACCACCACCTCCGAAGCACCACTCCAGGCCATACAGCTAGCACCTGCCATGCAGAAAAAGGGGGTAGCAGCATCTCATGGGACTCCCCCCAAAGCAAAGCTGAGGCCAGCTGGTAATTATGGGACGGGAGCTGGTTGTCAGACAGGTGCCCAGAAGCCGGCTCCAAGGCAGAGTTCTTCCCATGGAATGTTTGTGGGATCTTGGAAAGATGCAAATTCTCGCTCAGTGGGTCCAGGGCAGACCTGAAACTCTGCATTTCTAGCTGGCCATGGACTCCACCGTGACTTTCCCTGCCCAAATCCTAACCAGAAATGTCTCGAACGCGAGTGAGTTGCCTGGCATGGGAGATATTCAAGCACAGTCTGGATGGCCATGGAGGTGCAGAAAAAGGAAACTCATGCTCTGAGATTCAGAGATCCATGATTCTTTGGGGGATGAATTCAGGCCCTGAGGACTGCAGGGGTCTTCTCTATTCTTCTGCCCAGAGAGTATACAGTAGGAAGCCCATGGCTGAGAATGGCTGGGGAGGTCATTCCACATCCCCTGCCAGCTCTGCCTTCTCCGTGGGCTGGAGGACACTCTACATTAAACACCTCTTGGCCATCAGCATGCCTTACTTTGTGACTTTCTTGTCACATCTGTGCTGGCCATGAAAATGCTCATCTAGACCCTGACCCCAGGAAGCATAGATGGCCAAGGGCCCGAACTGCTGGCTCAGCCGCCCAGGCTGCACATGGGCAGAGGCCCCCCTCCACCCACGAGGTGGGCAGCAGGGAGACCAAAGCCTGGAAGCTCCTGGAAGCCTGGGGCTGCTCTTCTCAGTCTGGACCCGGGACTCCTTCATCCCATCTCTGGCTCCTTCCAGAGGGCCCTGGCTGACCAGTTTCTCTTGGAGGCAGGGAGCAGCAGGAAGAGGTCAATGAAACCTCAGTCATCTTCGCTGCAAACACTGTGCTTAGTTCCTTAACTACTTTTATTTTTACTTGTGGTACATTTTGTTGTTGTTTCTTCAGAGCTTTTTAATTTTTACAAAATTCAAACCCATCCCCCCAGCACATCTCCCCTAAGACCACCAAAACCTGAACTTCCTTCTGCTCCATGGTGCAGGGTCCCATATTTGTCCCTAAACTGACTACCGGCTCTCGGCAGAACATAAGGTCACTAGGGACGTCCTCCAGCTCTCTGGAAGGCAGTTCTACAAAGCCCTCACCTTCCTTAAGCATCTTGGGGTCCCCCTCCCTCCCAAATGGGCCCCAGGCTGGCAGCCAGGAGAGAGGGTCCTCGGCCCCCATGAGAGGAGGTGCACCAGGCTTAGAGGACATTTTTCCAAATGATTGCCATGCTCTTTCCAGGGGGCCTTCCAGTGAATTAATTTTCTCCAAAACATTATAATTACAAAGCCCACATTCATCCTGGGATCTGATAAATATTCATCTCTCTTCCCTTCAATTGTTTTCATTGCTTTACTTCTATGTTTGACTCTTTGCGCCATGTGGAATATCTTTTTATTTGGGGGGGATACTTTCGAAGAACCATCTCAGATGATTCTTTAATGATTTCTAATATAATAGATACTAGTATTTGTGATGTTATCACATTATGGCTCCAGCAGAGAATTGCAAACACCTGTATTGTTTTTTGCTGCCTCAGCTGTGAGTGCTCAGAGGCAACAAGGTCCAGAGGGGCTGGAACCTGGACCAGGTGCCCATCAGGTGGACCCCGGAGGAAGCTGGGCTGTCTCAGTCAGCTGAGACTTAGTGTGCTGATGGATGTCAGTCAGCAGCCTCAACAAGGCCACCCTCGGAGAGCCCAGCCCCTCTGGGAGGGTGAGGGTCTTGGCAGGGTGCAAGAGCATAGCTCATGAGGTCAAGGAGCACCCAGTAGGCAGTGATCCTGGCAGGCAGGTGGGGACTCCCAAGAGACCCACTGTTAAGGAGGACCCAAGGCATGGAAGGGTCGGGGCAGACCGTGTCCCCAGCAGGCCTGGAAGACCGCTCCCCTGAAGGTAAAGGGACCATTGCAAAATCCAGCAGTCTGGGAGGAACACCAAGGTGCGCCAGCAGCAAAGTTGATAAGATGCTGGACCATCGAGAGTAGGCAGTGCCCTCAACAAGTGCCCCACCTGTGGGAAGAAGCAACAAAGGAGAGAGAGAAGCACCATGGAACCTGGAGCTGGGTCTTCCTACCACCCAAAGGCATCGCTTATGGTCCCAGGAGGCCACTATCACAAACAGAAATGGGTGACCCACGGGTGCCTGGGTGGCTCAGTGGGTTAAAGCCTCTGCCTTTGGCTCAGGTCATGATCCCAGGGTCCTGGGATCGAGCCCCCAATTGGGCTTTCTGCTCAGCAGAGAACCTGCTTCCCTTCCAGTCTCTCTGCCTGCCTCTCTGCCTACTTGTGATCTCTGCCTGTCAAATAAATAAATAAAAAATCTTAAAAAAAAAAAAAGAAAGAAAGAAAGAAAGAAAGAAAGAAAAGAAAGAAATGGGTGACCCAGGATGACAACCAGAACATAGAGGCCTCAGCCCCCAGTAGAGGAGGTCCATGAGAGAAAGCCGGTGCAGGCTGGATCAGAAAAGCAGCCCAGCAACCACCCATGATAAGTCCATGGCAGCAGATGGAATGATGGCCCCTGAAGACATCTGTCTCCGAATCCCACACCTTGAACGTGTTTCCTTACTCAGCACCAAGGACTCTGCAGCTGTGGTTGAGGATGGGGCTGTAAGGTAGAGAGAAGATCCTAGACTCTGCAGAAGGACACCCACTAAAATCTCAGAGGTCTCTGTAAGTGAAACTGGGAGGCAGGAGGGTGAGTCAGAGAGAGGTTCGAAGGCCCCGCACCACTGGCCCTGAAGACAGAAGAAGGAGCCACTCACCAAGGATTATGGGCGGCCTCTGGAAGCTGGAAAAAGCGAGGAAACAGATCCCTCCCCTGGAGTTCCCAAAGGAAGCATCCCTGCCCATTCTTGATGTGAGCACAGTGAGACCCATTGCGGACCTCTACCTACCAAATGGAGGATAATACATCTGAATTGTTGGAAGCCACCAAGTTTACGGTGACTTGTCACAACAGCATAGGAAATGCATATGCCCAGTTAGATGCAGCTGCGAAGAGGAAAACGTTACCAACCCGCCCAGATGCTCGTTCCTTGAAAATCCTGCTCAATGGAACTACCCACCCTAATGCAGCACGGTGCAGCCCAGTTGCAGCTTTCTAAAAATAAAATAAAAGATGATGGGAGAGACGGGCTGTAATCTCAGATGACACATGTCTGTTGCAGTTCAGATGACATGAACCAACACGTGCATTTCCATTGCTGCTCCCAGCAGCACATTCCAAACTCAGGAACGTGGAGGGGCAGATCGTCCTTACCTCCCTGTATTGAATATTTAATGTTGGAAACTGAATGGTAGGCCACAAATACGGATTCTGGGAGCTTTGAAAAAAGGACAGTCTGATCCTCCATTTAAAAAAAAAAAGAAAGAAAGAAAAACCTACCCCAAAGAATAGAAAACATTTCAGAAAGTGCTCTATACATAGTAATTAAGCATAGCTGAATTATATGTTTTAATCAAAATGATTCCCAGAAGTGAAAACATGTTTTAATTGACATTTCTGCTTTATCAGCCCCTTTTCTGTATTGTAAATTCCTTTAAGGAAGGTGGAAAGGATACAGCTATAGCTGGGAGCATTTTATCCATTGGTCCCAAAACCAATCATTTCTACATTTATTTGGGCTACATGGTTTTCCACCCATTGAAACCTAATCAAATTTTGTGGTTTATCTCTGTAATAGTTAGACTTTTATGTGAGGCTACACCAACAAAATTCAGAGCCTTAAAGAATGGAAAAATAGAGTATGTGGAAAATGTGTACTTTAACTTCATTAAACCTTGGTCAAGCAGAACTCTGGACAGCCTTTGGTGCATATCTGAGATAATCATGGGATAAAAGATGTGATTTGCAGGAGTAACCGACCTGACCCAGCAGGCTTGGAGCCCAGCTCTCAGTATGAGTCCTCATTTATACTTAGCTGTGTGGCCTCGGGAAAATGACTTGGGCTTTCTGGTCTTCGGTTTCCCCTTTTATGATAAAACACACATTTCATTGTTCGCTAGTTTGTCATGCTTTGCTTCAGTAACCTGGAAGGGACACAGACAGGCACCAGACTTGCTCTTTTGCCAAGAAGCATGCTCTCAACCAGCACTTGGCATATGGAAGAAACTCAAAAATGATCTGAAATGTGTGGTTGGCATGATTTGCCCAGACGTCTGCCCCACGCTCAGTGCAAGGCTGTTGCTGCTCCGTGGGCTGTTGTTGGACTTGATGAGAGCTGTAGGGTCACAATGGCTTCATTTCCACCTGATGTACCCACTGAGCCAGCTGGAATGGCTGGGGACTTGCCAGGCCTCACTCTCCAGCAAGGTACTCAGACTTTCTACAGATCAGCTGCTTCCAAGAGGGCTAAAGGGGGCATGGCCAGGCCTCTTCGGGCCTAGCTAGAAACGGAAAGTTCTGTTTAGGCCAACTTGTCACATTGTCATGAAAGAAGAAAGGAAACACCCTCCAGCCCTTGACAAGAGACACAGCAAGCGCATGGAGTGAGAAAGGCCTGGATGGCAGTGACCTGCATATAGCACTCACCCGTCTAGGTAATCTCAGGTTCTGGTATTCCTACGTAATTTACAGCAGTAACCTCACAGGTCCCAATGCTTGGGAAATTACGTTTGGGGGTATGATATTGTATTAGTTTCCTCTTGCTGCTGTGTCAAATTAGCACAGAGTTAGGGACAATGCCATTTATTATCTTAGAGTTCTGGAGACTGGAAGTCTGAGATCAGTCTTACTAGACCAAAATCAAGCTGTTGGCAGGGCTGGTTCCTTCTGGAGTTTTTGGGGCCGCGGCGGCTGAGGGGGTTCCATTTCCTCACCTTTTCCAGTTTTTGGAGGCTTGGCCTATAGACCCTCCCTCCATCTTCACAGCCAGCACAGGCCAGGCCAGGCCTTTTCATAGGGCATCCGCCTGGCACTGACCCTTCTCCCTCCCTCTCCCATTTTTAAGGACCCTGGCAATTACATCGGCCCAAGGAGGTAATACAGAATACTCTTCCCATCTCAAGGCCAACTGGCTAGCTACTGTAATTCCATCTGCTGCCTTAATTCCCCCTTGCAATGTAAAGTAACATAGTCACAGTTCTCAAGGATTAGGACATGGACATTTTGGGGGGCCATTATTCGGCCTACCACAGTTACCATTTCTGATGCTTTTTAAAAAACGTTTTAATCACTTTGGATATATTTTGTTTTTAAAAAATTCCATGAATATGTAGCCTCTTTCCTCCATTCTAGTCTACTAAACTTGCTAGACATATACAAAAGTCCAAAAAAATGAAATAAAATAAGGCTTTGAGTGAGGGTCCCAGGGAATCCTCTCTGTTGAATGTTCCTAAATTCTAGTCTGGGGAGCAGAAAAAGAAAGGAAAAGTGGGACATGATGGGACCTGTTGAGATTGGAGGGTGAGTGGGGGTAGGGAATGGGGGAGGCAGGTGGACCTCGTCCAGGGAATAAGCTGGCCCTTCCACCCAGTGTCCGTGTGTCATTCCCAGGACCAAACCTGGACGGTGCATGAAGGCTCCAGTGCTGCCAGCCAAGACCCCTGTTCCCAGAGCAAGACTCTGCCCAGCAGGTGCTTCCAGCAGGATGTGTAATTGAAGCATTTTAGAGGCTAAACACATGACAAATGGAAGAAATAGAAAGTGCATTTTCTTCATTCACAGACAGCACATAATTTCCAGAGATATTGCTGATAAGTTTAAAGGTTGTCATAGAAATCTAAATGTCAATTCCTTTTGCTTTCCTATTACAGGAAAGTGGAAAGAATCCAAATACATCAATCCAAACCTGATCATTTAATATGGTCATTAAAGATAGAACTAAATTATCCTACTGCCTAAAAAAAATTAGGGGATAGGGAGTCATACATACACCCAGCTCGTGCTGCAAACAAACCTACCGCACGTGTAGCCTTGGAAACAATATACAAAAACATACGTAAATCACTTCTAGAGAGGCAGAGGGCTGGGTAAGAAACCCCTTGCACAGCAACCCTGTCCTCTTACTTGTCTGCCCAAGGCATCGGTTTAGTGTCTTTCATGTAACACAGGTGAGACCGCCGACATTAGCATAAAAACCTACACATTGCGTCAGCTTGATAACTGAGGCACATTCCATGGGAACTTGACTTTGCCATCCAGGGAGGCAATGCAGCTTTTCAGAGAGAGGCTGTTAGACCATGAGAACCCTTAGGCTACCTGTCAGCAGCATGCTGGCCGAGTGCGACATCCTAACCAAGCCTTATCGTGCTCTGTGGTGTGGAGCCCTGGGTCTTCATCTGACCTTCCACTTAGAGGGTTTATGGGATCATAAAACTTGCTAAGCAGCCCACCAGACACCCCAGGCTCAGGCAGAGCATACACGTCTGAGGCTTAAGTGTATCCATCAGCAAACATGTACAGTGATGTCTTCAGCCAACCTCCTGCTGACTTGACTTTGTCAGCCCCAGCCTGATATGAGTTGTTGCACCACCAAACCATCTGCACATCCTCTACTATAGATGACCCCAAGTTTCTAGAATTCACAAGAAAGTTGCCTCAGTTTGTATTAATACTAATGTCCTGCTCCAGAGTATACCACTGCAGCCCCTGATGATTAATCAGAAAGAGAAACTCCAGGCCTGCTAACAGAGTCATTATCCCTTCCAATGCCAAATGCAAACCAGATGTTCTCAATCCACCAACATGTCCCTCCACCCCCTCCCTACCTTCTCTCACAGTCCTCGGGCTAGGAAACAAGGTACAGCCCATTAACAAGATATACTCTGTCAATAAAGATGGGGTTGATCATTCCAGCTGAAGTGGTCCTACTATCATTAATTCAATCAAATGATATGGATATTATGTTAAACAAGTGCAGTGACTCAAATAACACAAGTTTTAGAATTCTCACCACAAATCTACTTTTCCAAGTCCATTTCCTTGTCTATAAAACAGAGATAAATCGTCTTGGTTTTGATTGCTGCCTTCACAGTGATGTTGTGGGGATCAATGAGATAACAGGAATGAAAGCTTCTTGGAAACCAACATTTTCGTAGACTAGAACAAATAATCCTAAAATTTGTATGGAGCCAGAAAAGACCCCCAGTAGCCAAAGTAATCTTGAAAAAGAAAAGCAAAGCTGGAGGCATCACAATTCCAGACTTCAAGGTATATTACAAAGCTGTAGTGATCAGAACGGTATGGTACTGACACAAAAATAGACACATAAACAATAGAACAGAAGAGAAAACCAGGAAATAAACCCACAATTATATGGTCAATTAATCTTTGACAAAGCAAGAAAGAATATCCAATGAGGAAAAGACAGTCTTTTCAAGAAATAGTGCTGGGAAAGCTAAACTGAAGAATGAAACTGGACACTTTCTTACACCATAAACAAAAATAAATTCGAAATGGATTAAAAACTTAAACATGAGACCAGAAACCAAAAAATCCTAGAAGAGAACACAGGCAGTAACTTCTTTGACATCGGCTGAAGTAACTTCTTCTAGGTATGTCTCCTGAGGCAAGGGAAACAAAAGCAAAAATAAACTATTGGGACTACATCAAAATAAAAAACTTCTGCACAGCAAAGGAAACCATCAACAAAACTAAAAGTCAAGCTACAGAATGTGAGAAGATATTTGCACATGGCATATCTGATAAGGAACTTATAACGCAACACCCAAAAACCAAATAATCCAATTAAAAGCAGGTGGAAGACATGAACAGATATTTCTCCAAAGTAGACATAGAGATGGCAAATAGAGACATGAAAAGATGTTCATCATCACTTACCATCAGGGAAATGTAAATCAAAACTACAACCAGATACCACGTCACACCTGTCAGAATGGCTAAAATCAACAACACAAGAAACAACAAGGATGTAAAGAAAAAGAACCTTCTCGCACTATTGGTGGTAATGCAAACTGGTGCAGCCACTGTGGAAAATAGTTTGGAGATCCCTAAAAAAGTTAGAAAGAGAATTACCCTATGATCTCATAATCATGTGCTGGGTATTTACCCAAAGAATACAAAAACACTAATTCAAAGGGATATGGGCACCCCTATGTTTATAGCAGCATTATTTATAATAACCAAATTATGGAAGCACCCCAAGAGTCCATAGATTGACTGATGAATGAATAAAGAAGATGTGGGGTGTGTATTTATAATATATATAGTGTAGGCATGTATATGTATATGTACATATAGTGAAATATTACGCAGCCATAAAAAAAGAATGGAATCTTGCCATTTACAATAACATGGACGGATCTAGAGAGTATAATGCTAAGCAAAATAAGTCAGTCAGAGAAAGACAAATACCATATGATTTCACTCATATGTGGAATTTAAGAAACAAAACAAATGAGCAAAGGGAAAAAGAGAGAAAAACAAATCAAGAAACAGACTCTTAATTATAGAGAACAAACTTGTGGTTGCCAGAAAAGACAGGCAGGGAGTGAGGGGTTGGGTTAAATAGGTGATGGGGATTAAGGAGTATACACTTGTTGTTATGAGCGCCGGGTTATGTATGTAATTGTTGAATCACTATATTGTACACCTGAAACTAATAAAACACTGTATGTTTAAACAAAAGAAAGTTTCTTAGAAATTGAAGAGGATTATGATGACCTTTATTTTAATACCTATGTGTTACTTACATGCTAGCAGTTCCAATAAAAGAAAAAATCACATTGGAGGAGTAGAAATAATTTGCCTCACTGGACTCACATTCCATGGTTGACCAGAGGGCCTGAAACCTAATTATTCTTTAGGAAAATTCCCTGAGAGTCAGAAGGAGGTAAGGATTCCAAGGAGATATGTGTTCATGATCTTGACATAAACTTCAAGAGATCCTTGCCAATTATGCTGTAATGTGGGTTTATCTGTTAACTCGAAGAAAAAGATCTTTTAAATTGATTTCGCTTGCCAGTTCCAGCCAGGGTGGAGTAGTCCCAGTTCCTCCCTAGTCCTCCCTCTTAAAAATAAAAAAATGTTAGACTAACACAAAAAGTCAAACATAAAAATTAAATACAGCATTACCTATGATCAAGCAGCTCCATTTCTTGGCATGTACTCAAAAGAACTGAAAGCAAGTTCTCAGAAAGATACACATATACTCATGTTGATAGCAACATTATTCACAACAGCCAAAAAGTGGAAGCAACCAAAGTGTCCACCAACAGAGGAATGGAAAAACAAAATGTAGTATACGCATATGATGGACTATTATTCAGCATTAAAAAGAAAGGAAATTCTGATACATATTAAAACATGGATGAACCTTAAAACATTATGCCAATTGAAATAAGTCAGTCACAAAAAGACAATCTATGATACCACTTATATGAGGTACATACAGTAGTCAAATTCATGGAGACAAAAGGCAGAATCTTAGCTTTTGGTGGTTGACTGGCAATCCTTGGTATTCCTTGGTTTGCAGCGGCAAAGCTCAAATCCCTGAGTATCATCACATAAAACAGCCCCTGCATGTCTTTGTCTTTATATTATTACCATCTTTTTGTAAGGATACCAGTCCTTACAGTCCTATAGTAGATTAGGAGCTCATTCTACTCGAGTATGATTTCATCTTGACTAATTACATCAGCCAACCATATTTCCAAAGAAGTTTCATTCTAAGGTACTGGGAAGTTAGGACTCCAAAATACATTGTGGGGTGGGGGTGGGGGGGTTGGGCAGACACAATTCAACTTATAACATGTATCATGTCAGTTATGTATTTAATATTATACTATAGTTATATAAAATGTCACCATTGGGGGAAGTTGGGTGAAGGGACATAGGACCCTGTGTACCATTTTTTGCAACTTCCTATGAGTCTGCAATTATACCAAAAAAAAAAAAAACCCTAATATTACTGATTGATAAACAGAAATCAAGCAGGGGTCTTGCTCCATTTTCCATCTTCACTAATACATTTTTATGTTTTACATTTCCAACTGTATTTGACAGGGAATTAATTCTCTCCTGTATTTTTCCTGTGGTTTACCCTAAGTGCTTGCTGAATATATAGCATATTTTTAAATAGGCTGGTCAGCAGCTTTGAGACTTTGTTGAGATTTCTCTCATTGCAATCCCTCCTAAGAATTTCTCAAATAAATCACCAAGTCTCCCAAGAAATGATGGTCAATAATTTCTCAAACCTGCAAATGGGAGAAGCCACTATAATTCCAAAAAAATGTTCACTCCTCTCTAGTCTCAAGTTACTGTGGTCTGGGTTTGAAGAAAGAGCAACTTTTTTTTTTTTTAACCTTCTTTAGGAAAACCTTGGGAGAGAGTTCCTGATCTCAAGTGGCTGGGTTTTTTTGTTCCTGTAAGTTCCTGGAAAGGATCTGATGGGAACTAGGAGCATAGCTATGTGGAATGGAGCCCACTGGAGAAAAACCATGGGATCCAAACCTTCTCCTTCCTTTCTACTCACTTAGGTGCATGGAGCCATGGGGGTTGGCCCTAGGGAGGATGAACTATAGCCCAGAGCCCAGGATTTACCATGTATACCATGGGCTCAGGTTGTGTCTGAAGAATGGGATTCCAAGTTGCAAGCCAATCAAGAAGTCAAACAGTGGCAGAGAGAGCAAGGGAGCTCTAATAGCTATGATAAAAACCAACCCCCTATGCTGGGTAGAGATAAAAGTAGGGCACTACACTAGTTTTCTACTGCTGTATACTAAACCACCACTAACTTAGCAGCTTAAAACAACTTGTGTTTATTCTCTCACAGTTCTATAGATCAGATGTCTGGGCAGTGTCCCTCACAAGGTTGGCATCCAAAGTGTTGGCCAAAATGCATTCCCTGCCAGAGCTCTAAGCCGATATGGTTATTGGCCAAATTCAGCTCTTTGCTACTGTAGGACCCTGGGCCCAGACACCTTGTCAGCTGGAGGTTGTTGGCTAGAGGTTCCTCTCAGCTCCTGCCCGCCAACTAAGCCCTCTTACAACATGGAGGCTTACTTCCCCAAGGCCAGTGTTAGAATCTTTCTCATGTTTGGAATCTCTCTTCAGACAGGGTCCAGTCCCTTTTAAGGGCTTGGGTGATCTCTCTTTTGATTATCAAGATCAACTGATAAGGGACCTTAATTTCATCTGTAAATTGACTTGCACCTTTGAAAGCTGATCAGAGCAGTTATATCCATCATTTTCAGTATTGCTCAAGAGGAGGAGATTAACTCAGGGTGTAGATACCAGGGGTGGAAATTTGGGAATTCTGCTCACTACAGATGTGGAACCCCAGGAACAAGGCTTGAAACATCAGGCCCAGCACTGACTGGATTCCAGGCCAGCACAAATGGCAAATTCTCCTGCAAAAGGCAGAAAAGGGAAAGAAGGCGGAGCCTAATTCTACATTAAACCAATGCAGAAGGGGGCTGAGATAAGCTAAAATTCACATGCTCCATGACACCTGAAGTCTTAAGACAGGTGAGTATTGGCCACTAAGGGCTGTTCAGGAGCCTAGGAGTCCTGAAGCTAGCAGAACATACGTAGATTCCGAGTGATGCTAGAATTCAACACATTATCACCAAACCTTCTCAGAGTAGAAGGCCAGTGATTTCTCAATGGTACAGGTGGGAGAAGGTACCATAATTCTCCAAAAAAAAAAAAAAAAAAAAAGACTACTTCTCTCTACTATCCAGTTAGTGTGACTTGGACTTGGAAAAACAGTGGCCATTTCTGAGCAGGTTGGGAAAGACAGCTGCCAATATTCTTGATGGGCACAGGCTGCCTGAGGTCTGCAGGTGGTAGAGGACAGGGGGCTCCTCATAGAACCAGATCCTGGGAACTGGGAAAGCTGGGGAGATCAAAAACAGGCTTCCCTGAAAAGGGACTGTCTTGATCTCATGGATTTGGGGGAGCCATCTTCTCCCTAGTTCACATATGAGTAGTACCCTGGGCTGAGTTACCCAGGGTCCCTTGGGCTGGGGCAGCAGCACAGAGATAAGGAGGCAACTGAGAATATGCTGTGACACAGACAATAGTTGGCCGAGGGGGCATTTGTCCTGCACTAGGAATCAGCATAGCTGCATGATCATTGGGAGAATATGGTCTTCCATATTAATTTTATATGTATGAAACAGAGACAATAACACAATGCAGTAAAACAAAAAAGCTTGTAAAAGTGGTCAGGAAACTGTAAGCCACCAAAAGGGAAGGTATGACTGTTGCTACAATAACCCTTTAACAGACGGGAAGCGGTGGTGAATAGAGACACTTTTGGTTCCCATGCAGACTGTCCTGCTGTTCCATATATGTGACAAAACTGAAAGCAGGCCAACACACAGGGTTTTCTCACATCACGGAGCCAGAATATTTAAGGCTGGCAAATACAATTCACCATAGGACTTAAGACAAGGAAGACAAAGGGAGATCCCGAGCCCATGACATCCACATTCAAGGCATGGCTGCCCTCAGATCTGTGACTTGGCCCTCTCTGTGTCTTTGCCTTGGAATTCCTCAGTCAAGGTGGAGGCCAGGGAAGAGGAGGCCACAGAGGAGAGGCCACAGGAGCAGAATGCAGAGACACTGAGGGACAGGAAACGGGCCCCACTGGAGCGGGACCTGCGGGCCTGGGTCTCAGGCTCCTGCAGATCTCAATCGTGTCCCCACTCCTCCACGTCAAAATGCCCCCTGACCTGTACCCTCTAAACCGAGGCACCCAGCGCAGGCCAGGCACCACGGTGGGGCCTCCAAACCCAAAGACTGGCAGGCTCGAAACATCGGGAAACACACAGGAAACGTAAAAAAGGAAGCTAACCATGTGCTTTCAGTGTTGTTCTGCTGAATGAACACTGAGTGTGAACCAAATACATCCAAGTCAGGTGTGAGGGCCGTGAGGGGAAACGGAGGGTAAGTTAAGTCACCACCTATGGCCGTTGGTTAGCGCTGCCAAAACAAAATCCCTCAAACTGGGGAGCTTAAGCGACAGAATTTACTTTCTCGCAGTTCTGGAGGCTCGACGTCTGGTAACAAGAATTGTCAGGGTTAATTTCTTCGAAGGTTTCCTCTCCTTGGCTCGGCGATGGCCATCTCCTCCTTTGTCCTCAGAGTCTTCCGTGTATGTGTGTCTGTGTCCTGTCTCCTTTTTGTATAAGACACCAGTCATAGTGGCTTAGGACCCACACTAATGTCTTCCTTTTGCCTTCGTCACTACTCTAAAAACCCTGTCCCCAAATACAGCCACATTCTGAGGTACTGGGGAGTCAGACTTCAGCATATGAGTTCTGTGAGTCCACAATTCAGCCCTGGGAGCTCCTGAACCCAGGAGTGTGTCATTAGTCAGTGGATCTCCCCATATATCCCTGTGCCCCTTCTCTGACATCCAGTGCCCTTTTGAAACTGACAAGAAGCTGCTGTGGGGCAGTGGAATGTCTCCAGTGATTTGGAGAGCTAATGTTCTGATGGGTCTGTGATTGTGACCATGGCACTGTGCAGATCAGAGAATTTTATGGAAGAATAAAAGAGAAGTAAGCCTGAAGGTCAGTTCTGTAAGACACCCCATGGGACATTCCACTGACCTGGTTATTTCTCAAGGATGGGACTCTGGCATGGGAAGGACGAGATGGGGTCACCATTTAACCAACTGAAAATTTCTAACAGAAGGGACTGATGGGAGGGATAGTTTGGCCTCCCTCTTTCACTGGACACCCCACAAATTATCCTGGTCCTACACAGAGAAACTCATCAAGGTGGGAAAGATGCTCAGAGGCAGAAGCATGGTGGCTGTATTGCCCCAGTGTTAGGTGACAGGATGTATGTCAGTAGGGCCCAGAGCATGGGTGGATCCTAATAATCAGAGCCCACAGATCAAGTCAGCAGCCACAGTGTGTCCTCCAGCTGGAAGAACCTGGGACATAGAAAGACCACAGAGGCCAAGACACCCGTGCCAACAGGGAGCAAAGAGGCTGCATCCCTTTTGAGGGCTTCCTAGCAAGGAAGCAGCACACGTCTACAGAGCCACAGCTGCCCTGAGAGCTCTATCCTGGGGTGCCTGGAGATGGCCTGGAGATGGGGTGCACCCCGTCTCTCCCTGAGGGTGCACCCCATCTCCAGGCCATCTGATCAGATGAAGGCATCAAAGAAATTACAGCCATCAGAGTGAGTCCTATCCCTGAGCACCTGCCCTGAGAAGCAGTCTCCTGGCAAAGGGAACCCCAGAAAAACCTAGCCTCTTCCAGCTCTGGGATATCAGCCAGGCCTTGTTCGGCCCTGACTTGCCCCATCAGGGGCCCTGCAATGAGATATCAGCTTGAAGATAATGAAGCCTCCAGACAAGCCTGTGTTCTGGAAGTACCTGAACTCGCAAAGAAGAATCCAACCTAGTCCCTGGCCCGGCCCAAAAGGGAGAAAGGGGAGCCTGCAGGTGGGCCTCAGTCAAGGTTCCACTGCTAGCCAGAAGCACCAGCACCTATGAAGGACGTTTACTGCAGGGATTTGGCCAGATGCAGTCCTGCCAGGGTGCCACTCCCGCCTCTGATGCCGGAGCCTGCAGCGTGCAGGACCAGCAGCTGGAGAAGGATGAGAGACACGAAGTGCAGGAAGCAAAGGCAATCAGGACCCCCTGTGGGTGGCACCAGATCGAGAAGGATCAACTGGAGCCCTTCTGATCTGTAGTCTGAGCGGAGGGGCAGGAGATGCAGGAGGACAGGGAGGGGAAGCTAGCGGCTGCCCCACTCAGACTGGGGGGCGGGCAGAGGGCGGGCGAGAACAGTGCGCTGACCTCTAAGCAGGCAGGCTGCTCCCTCATCGAAGCCTCCCATGTCTCATGCCAAGTGTGGCTCCTGCTCACTCCGAGCACTTCCAGGCAGAGAATTCTGACAAATGTTGCCCCAGCTTAGCTAAGGTGATACAACAGAAATCCACCCAACAGGAATGCATGATGCAGCCTAGGGAGCCACGGTTTCTTCTAGGAAGACAGAGTCGCAGAGCTCTGGGGCACAACTGTAGGGCATTCGAAGGCCTTTTAAAAAATAGGATACAGGGGTCAGGAAGGCTCCATGGAGGTGACATCTGAGGGGAAATGGGGTCCTGGATGTGGGGGCTCGGATGCAGCTGGCCTAACAGACTGGTCTCAGGGCAAGTCAGAGCAGCAGCACAGGACAGGAGCCGGGAGCGGGCAGAAGCAGCTCAGGGAGGCCGGGGATGCAGAGATGGGCCTTCTGCTTCCTCCCCCAGGGCAAATAACCAGACATAAAAAATGTTTTACAGGCCATGAAGTTTCCTACTCCCTGGTGTGAAATTAAAGCCTTTGGACTGGAATCACAGTATCTTTTTTTAAGATCATGTTTCAGATGGTCCATTTCAGGTCTTGAACTCCCCCTGATACCTTACTTTATTTTTCCCCAATTTTTTACTACACTAAGTAAATATTAAAACACAAATGGCGCTCAGATCTCCTTTCATTACTCATCAACTGTAGCTGCCTTAAAACTTGAAGGGATTATCTTTTGCCTGCAGCCCAAATAAGGTCGACCTCCTTTCCTTCGTCTTTTCTCCCTTTCTACCTCTTTCCCTCCCTTGCTCCTTTTTATCAGCCTTCGTTAATTTTTCATGTTTTTGTTGCTTTTTAAGCCAAAAACCAAAGAATATTATAACAATAAAGGACATGTAACGAGAGTAAACCAGTGGACACATTGCTATTCAACTATGACAAGAAGAAATGTTTTCAGAGCTTTGTGTCCTGCCCCGCCCCCAAAGGACCGTCCACATGTATTTTCTGTTGTACGTGGGGCTCTCAGCAAGGGGTATAATTCTGTACTTCGCTTTATTTACTTGATAATATCATAAAGATGTTTTCCACTTTGCCAAACTGGCTTGCGTGTTATCATTTGCAACAAGCCTGCAGTTTTCAAGGAACGGTGCCTCGGTGTTGGTAGCTGTAGGAGAAGGTGCTTTTAGCCTGATCATGATCCACAGAGAGCTTCCCTCCTGGTCCTTGTGTACAATGACGGTCAGGTCCAGGAGAATTCTTTTGCCATTCAGGTACCAACCTCTTAACATACCTCAAGCGAGAGAAAACTTGAGGAGTTATCTCAAAAGGGATGCAGGGCAGGGAGAGTGGTGGCTGAGATGCCAGTGGGTGTTTTCCCTAATCACATCTCATTCCCCCTACCAGAGGCATGTGACTCTCCCAGAGCCCCCCAAACGTCTCCCCAGAGCAGCTCACTAGGACCTGCAAGGTGAAAAAGAGGTTTTTGTGTTCCTCATAAGGAAGACCTTGAGGGAGATTCTTGCACAAAGGAAGGAAAGCAAAATAATATTTTGTTATTAAATTTTGCACCTAAAACCCCAATCTATTGTTTTGTAACATGCCCTTTTAAAATGCTAACACTGGAACAAAAAAGACAGGCATCTAGAAATGAAAAAGTAAAATATAAATACAAATCCAATGATAGCAAAAATATTAAATATTTCTGGATTAAATAAACCAGTCAAAAGGCAGGTTGTCAGATTGGATAAAAATAAAACAGTTATATGCTGTCTAGAAGAGACACACTTTAGATTCAAAGATAAGAATGGGCAGAAGGTAAAAAGATAGAAAATATATACTGTACAAATAGCAACTAGCTGGAGTGACTATATTGATATCAGACAAAATAGATTTTAAGACACAAAATGTTACTTTAAAAAAAAGGAGAGACATTTCATCATTACAAAAAGATTAATCTATCAGAACAACATACCAATTATCAGCATGTATGCAGCTAACAACAGAGCCCGAAATTGCATGGAGCAAAGCTGATAGGAATGGAGGGAGAAACAGACAATTCAAGCATACGAGTTGGACTCTGTCACATCCCGCTTTCAGTAATGGATAGAACAACTAGGCAGATCAACAAGGAAACAGAGAACTTGAACAACACTATAAAATGCAAAACTTTCATGAGTGAAAGGAACTTCTTAGAGCTTAAGAAGTAAGAAGTAAACTTCCCAGGGTGGCATGGAGGAAGGAGAGTTGCTAGATGTGGGTTAGGAGAGCTAACTTTGAGTCCCGCTAGGCCGTGCACAAACTGGGTGGCCTAGTGCCATGTACTAGAAGCCTCTGAGCCTTAGCTTCCTCACGCAGTAAATGAGGTGAGAATGCACCATCCATAGAGATTTTGTGGGGATTTCTAAGTTCATTAAGGAAATCAATTCCTAGAGGGTAAATGCAAGATAAGCTTACCCTGGGCCTGTCTACCCTCAGAGCCATTCCAAACCTTTTCCTTCTCTGCTTTATGGGGATGGAGCCTCAGGGGGCATTGACCCTGTTAGGCTGTGTGGCCTGGACTCTTGTGCCAGCTGGTGTGTGGCAGGCCGCACCCTCAGAGAGATACTGGTAGAGAGAGTACAAGGAAGGGAGAGGCCCGGGTGTTTCTCCTTCGCCATTTCCTCACACCTACGTGGTGTCCCTGGCATTCTTCCTTAGGTCTCCAGCTCCTTCCAGGCTAGCCAAGCTCGCAGTTTCCCTAAGACGTCCCTTGAGTTTGGACTCCACTAGCAACACCTGCCCCTTTGGTTCCTCTAAATCAGGGAATTCATAGGTCCCTCCGATGTGTCCATGCTCTGCCTCACAGCCATCTTGTCACCTGGGTAGCCGGGTCCCTCCATTACAAATACTTAGAGTGGTCTCTCTTTCCCTGGTTGACCCTTGATTAATGAGATTTTGTCTCCAAGCTATGAAAAGAATGAAGGGTGAAGATAGAGACCATGTCTTCATTTTAATCAACAGGCATTGGGTTTCTGTTATTTGTCGGATCTTGAACCAGGAGACAAAGAAGCAGCAGCCAGAACAGGGCACTGTGCTCCTGAATGCATAGTCTCACTCCTCTTCACCTTGGTGCAGAGCCTGGCACAGAGTAAATGTCAGCATGTATTTGTCCCTAAAAGACTATTTAAACAATGTTGGCATTTACTGCTTGCTCTCTTGTGTGCAACTTCTTAGCTGCTTTAAGTATATTTTGTATTTGATCTGCACAAGACACCTGAGAAACTGAGGCAGCTCACACAGCATACTTCAGGGCTAGGAAGCTGAGGGTGTGATGAGAAGCCCATGCATTTTACCCATCCCCCTACCCCCACCCCACATTGCTGAGTCAAACCCTGCCAGGGCACCAACTGGCCAGCCCCCTCCCTCTGATCTCCTGCAACAAGATACAAAAAAAAACAAAAAACAAAAAACAAAGCAGAATGCAGATAGGGATATTTGGGGGACTTTTGTTTGGGGTCACTCTGGGATTCTGAATGTGCAACCCCACATGCTATTAAAGCCTGAGATTCCCCGAGCAGCTGTTTGAATGTTCCTCAGCCTCCAGGTGACCAAAGCGCCTACGTGGAGTTTAATTACATGGTTGCACCACTTAATTCCTCTATGCTTTCTTTTTACACACCAAGTGACCTCCAGGCACAGAGCCGTGGGGACAAGTCATAGGGCACTGAATGTGTCCAATGTGACTAATGACTTGGGACATTCGAGAACATTTCTGTACTGTTTACATTAAAAGAACATGTATTTTATTTCATAACACAGAACTGACACTTGACATGTTGAGTCAATGGAAGTCACTGGAGCAGTCCCTGAATTATAGCAGACAAGTAATTAGTCCCTGGAGGCCTATTGCTCCAACAATTTTCATTTATCTTCTTTCAGATGACAATGTGGGATTTTTTTTTTCTTGAAATCTTCATAGCCACAGATACCCCCACCCCCACTGCATCCTTTCCCACACACACACACACCCCCAACACTCGTCCATCTCCAGACTCAGCAAGACGGCACAGCAGTAACATATCTCAGTGTGAGGCTTCGGGTCTGATGGCTTTGCTGCCCCTGAAATCTTCACAGGGTCAGTTTGCCCTCAATCGACAACTCGATTCTATTTACCGATACTGCTGACTCGGCTTCACGTTCTGGCTTCTAGCAGTGTTGTCACGAATCCTCCAAATACTTTGACTCCTATATAGAAAAGAATGTCATTTTCTCAATGACATTCTGGTCAATGCCCAGACTAGAGTGCAACGCCGAGGCCAGTCTCTGAGTCACATGTACAGCAGGACAGCTTTCCTATTTATGTACAAAGGAAACCAACTTTTCCTGGACCTGGTTGTAAAAGTTCAAGACACCACCGTTGAGGATGGGGAGTTTCCTTGGCGTTTCACAGAACAGAGGCACTCTCATTTCCAATCTAAACAACAAGTTCTACTTTGTTAATGGGCTTAGGTTTAAATTACTGATAAATATGACAGAAACATTAAAGGCTCAAGAATGTGATTGCCTCTGTAAGTCTTAGAGACATTAAAATGGAATAAGGTAAACATTTGCAATTTTTTGAAGATTAGGTTTGGGTTTATTGGGGAGGGGAAATATAGTCATTGATATTGATTTTTTCCATGTAATAAATTTACCAATTCAAACAAACTGAGGACAAGGACATGCTAAATCAACTTAATTCTGCATCCAAGAGTATTTTAAGCATTTTAAGTATTTCCAAGTTCACACAGTAACTCAAACCAGGTTGGCAAAATGTTCCCTTTGTTAGAACAAAGAGGCATTTAGTGGTGATTTGTGGATGGCTCTTGGATTCTGAGCAGAAAGAAGTCATTCGGATTCCGAGGTGGTTTCTGACAGAAGGAAACCAGCAGAGTTTAATGCTAGAGCTGATGTTTTCATGGGAGCAGCAGGAAGGTCATTCCCAACGAAGAGGGTGATATTCAAACAAACATGGAAGCAGAAAGCTGGACAGAGCCAAAGGAGGATGGGATTTCTGACTTGGTGAGCATGAGAAGGGAAGGTAGAGCTAAAACGAAAAGGAAGCTGGGGTCAAGTCTTTTCTTTATGATCACCCTGATTTTATTAGGAGGACCTTCAAGAAAGGAACCAAGTAGGCAAACTATTTAATGGGCACTATTTTGACCTGTGGCCTTTCCTAGAGCTCAATTTTCTTTTTCCCTTGGAAGCTATGGGACGCATGGGGTGCCCATCTGGGTTGACACAGGCAGAGAAAGTGGAGCTGGACCTCAGACAGGTTAGGTTGGGTATTGAACCCTACAAGTGGTTCCAGGGTGAACTGAAACATGCTAAGGGCAGAGCTGGTGAGAGAAAAGCCACCAAGAAGTAAGTGACATGGAACCGCATGGTTGTATCCAGGGTGGTACTGGCCAGGCTAGGACCAGCTCTCAGAATGGAGGGGGCTGTCTTCAGAGGCAAGAGAGTCAGCCCTTCTAACGGCTTCCCAGGCTTGACTGAGCACTGAGGAACCAGAGTGGTGGAGACAGAGAGGGTAGCACAAAGCCTGTGACTTCATAAGCACTGACCTCAGGGCAGCTGCCAGAAGCTGCCATGGTAGCCAGAAGCCCACAAGAAGGTAGGGCTCCTATCGAGATGCCCACCTGCTGACCGAGGCTGCTCCCAGAAGAACGGTGAGCTCTTCAAGTGAAAAACTCAGGTGCCTAAAAATCTCAGATATCCTCTGCCTTCCAAGACAGTCTCCCCCGATGGAAATCAGCCTCTGTGCATCTTGTTTGCTCTCTTACTATGAGCTACGAGCTTCACCAAGAAGAGATATAAAGGAAACCTTCCCCACCCCCCCATAGAACTCCCAGACTGAAGGCTCAGACTCCATGAACTGTACCCACACCCTCCAATTTATAACTTGTAAAAACAGACTTACGGGGAGTATTAGCCACACTGCTGGGAAACACAGCATGTTGAAAAGACAGAGTGGTGGTGCTGGGTGGTGCAGTCGGTTAGGCATCCAGCTTTTGGTTTGGGCTTGGGCTGTGATCTCAGGGATGTGAGATCAAGGTGTCGGGCTCTGCCCTAGGCACAGAGTCTGCTTGAGGTTCTCTCTCCCTCCCCCTCAGCCTCTCTCACCAATGCTCGCTTTCTCTTTCTCTCTCTCTAAAATCAGTGATTCTCTTTAAAAAGAAAAGAAAAGAAAAAATCACTCATCAGAGCCTGTCATCACAACCATTCCCTTTGATTCCACATCAAATTCCAAACATAGTTCAGCCTCTGCGGTTACATGATGTATATGGGGTTGCGTGTGTTTGTGTGTGTGAGTGAGGTCTTTCATTTCATTATTTCTTCAGGCCTGGAGATAGGATTAAAAAGCTGTCATTCAAAATGTAGGCCAGGATATCAAGATGTGATGCTCACTTGGATGTGTTTGGCCTCCATGGACTTAAAGGACTCTCAAGATATATGACTTCTTGCCCCAACCTTGAGTTGGGCTTCTCCCATCAGTTTTAGATTCATCTTCATAAATTACCTCGCTCACAACACAATATTCCTGTGCATTCACCGCTCTGTTTGTCTCCCATAAATCAACTGCAGGCCTGTTTAATTATCCCTCAGCAATTTTAAACAACCAACATTTTTAATGAGGCAGAGAATGCGTAAGGCCAGCAAATAGAGTTTTAAGGGTCCATTGTGGGTCGCTCTGTGTATATTTTTCAAAGTCAGGCATTCCTGAGATAAGTCACATATTACCCAGATCTCAAGGCTTGGCCAATGTCCTTTCCCACTGCATGACCAGTGAGACCCTCGGCCATCAGCGGGCTGCTTTTTGTCAATGGCCTTGAAGTGTGTCAGTTACTATAAACACACATGATGAATGAGTGTTATGGTTATGAGAGGAATTCAGTCACCTTGGCTCAGGCTGTGAACATGGCTGAGCGAGGGATCGCTAAACTACGGGGCCATGCCTACCACCAGACCCCAAGCCACTGGTGTTTGAGTGCCATTAACACTGAGATTTTTTCCTGAACTCCACAAATTTCTCCATCTGGTTTTAAAGTCAATGTGATGTGTCTGAAATAGTCCCCAGTCCCCTCTCACATATGGGAAACACCCTCATGACTTTTTTAGAAGGGGAGCCTAGCTTCACTGGTCCCACCTTGATGAGTGAAAACCCTCATCTGTTGGCCCCAATCTGCCATACAAGCAGGACATTCTCAGGTCAGGGTCTCCAATTGGTCCTTCTCTGCCCCCCGCCCAACAGACAAGGTTGGGAGAGAATTGTTCAACCAGGCCCCAAGTGACAGCTGTGCAATGGTGACTGCCTGAGTCCAAGTTGGGAACAACACACAGACCTAAAGGCCAATGCTTGCCGCTGAATGGCCAGCCCATAATCCAGGGAATGGACAAGGCCGAGTAGGAGGGAAAGAGATAAAAGAAAAATGCCAACTGGGTACCAGGTCCAAGAAGAGGAAGGCAAAAAGGAACAGACAGATGACTGAGGGCCTTTCCGGAAGTCTTTTTTTTTTTTTTTTTTAATATTCTTATGACCACAGAAAGGGGAGTAATTACTAGAGGACAAACTTATCTTCTGCCCTAGCAAACCCTTACCACCACTGTTGCCTTCTCTCCTCCTCCTCCCACTTTTTTTCCATCTCTTCATGCGCCCAGACTCCAAGTTGAGCTCAGTAATTAAACTTTAAAACAATCCCATTTTACAGATGAGGAAACCAACATATTGAGGACTGCAACAACATGCCCAAAGGCAGCCTGTCCCTCAAAGACAGTCAGAGCCCAGTCCAGCCCTTTTCCAGAGCCCAGCTTTGCTGCCCCCAAGGCACACTGGTCCCGGTTCTGGAGTAAGGACCTGAGATGTCAGAACATCATCAGGACATTCAGAACATGTCTCTGTGTCTGCCTCAACCAACCTCTCTGAACCTGAAACTCAACAGGTTTTTGTTTCTAATTAAGTAGAGTGTTAACAGAGTGGCTAAAAACAGGGCTCTAAAATCAAATGCAGTTAGGGTCTCGGGTCTATGACCTGGAAAAAGGCACCCAAGCACTCTGTGTCTCAGGTGAGTCAACTTCCAGGTGGGAATCATGGCAGAACCTAGCCCATAGGGGTTCTAAAGATCACTTAGGCAGAGCACTTAAAAGAGCAACTGGCTCACAATGAGCACTCTAAAAGTTGGCTGTTATCAGTAATTACTCCTTCATGTCCACTCTGTCCTATTTCTTCCTCCAGTTCTCCGAGAGAACTGCAAAGAGCTTGGGATTTCTGTCCATTTACAGCAGTTACTGATTATGTCACAGCTGTTTACTCATGGCCCAAGGATACTGGGACAAGTTAGAAGCCTGCACAGGAATCCAGGAAATTGTTATTTTGATCTTTAATGTGAGTTTTCTTGCCAAGCTAAGTAACCTTTGCAGGCCCTGCAATATGTTAACATTTAGGGGAAAAGTTTATGAACTGCTCTAATCCATTTTTAGTAAGGCCCATTACCTCCAAATACAGAGTCAAGTTTCCAATTAAAGCTCCCCATTAGAGAAATGAAAGTTATTTGCCAAACCAGGAGAAAAGACAATTTCTCATAGTTCTAAAGTTTATCGTCCCAAAAATGGCTATCTCCTCATAGCCCCCACAGTCAGGCAATCAACTCATTCAATGTTTCAGAGCATCAGCTGTGAAATGGAGAGCATTCTGGAAGCCTGGACAAGACAGTGCCTCCTCCCTAAGGGATCTCAGATGGCAAATGGGACACACACACACTCACACACCCAAATAGTTACTCTAGTATCCGAACATCTGAAGTCAAGGTATGTCCAAAGTTTTTGGAGAGGGGGGAAAAAAAAGAAAGATCCTAATTTTTTTGGTCTTGGAAGATCCCAAAAGACAGGTTTCTTAGGGAGAGGTGGTTTTGACTGGGATTTCAAGGTTATTTTTTACAGATATACTGGATAACAAAGACTAAGAAACATTGTAGGCCAAGTAAATGGATGTGCAAAGACACAGAGACCAGGAATTGTGAGAGTGCTGGTGATGCTCAGTGATGCTGAGTTGCTGTGAGTGTGTGTCCCAGAGATAGCAGGCTGGGGTGCAGAGATCGTGCCAAAATGTGTCCTGAATCCCCTGTTACAGAGTTCAGTTTATTCTGACAATGTGTATCGGTTACGACAGTTTTCTGTAAAACCTCCCACATCTGCATGTCTGGGCTTCAGAACTGTATAGGGAGCCATGTACGGAGCAGAGAGGGCACAACGCCGCTCCTGGACACAGAGCAGCTTGGCCATGGGCCACACACATGCCTCTCAGTGGCTGTGGGAACGCTACCCACACTGGTAGTGCTGGCTTGAGAAAGTGGGGTATCTTTGATGGCTCTTTCTCGGTCTCCTTGATTTTAAACTCATTCCTGACTGCAAAATGTTTCCTGAGACCCCTTGCTAATCAGGCAGGCATGACTCCCCTTTTCTATGGTCCCAGTGATCTTTGTTAAGGAGTAGACTCTTTCCCCAGGTTCCCTGACCCCCTTGAAGTTCCAGGATGCTAGGAATTCCTAACAAGTTAAGGTTTTTAGGATGGCCAAGGACATGCCTACACAACACCTTCCTCAGAACACCACAGACCTAGTAGACTGTCCAGAGAAGCTGAATGAAGACAATACTTTGCGTCCTTGTACTCTAGCCTTTCCAATAGAGAAGTTCTCTGTGGCAGCTGGGCTGCCTCCTCTGCACAGGACAAAGACCACCAGAAAAAAAATTCAAACATGGTTCAGTTCTAAGATACCTGAAGTCTGCCTAACGACAAAGGGCTTTTGATATGGGAAGTGAGGATCCATGGGTCCTGTCCATTGCAATGACCCTCGACTTCTGGAAGCAGGGAGTGCTCCCCACCCAGCTCAGCCAAGCAGTGGAGAGACCTTAGGAACATTCTCAGTGTCATCCTGCCCTGGCTCCCCAGGGCTGGATGGAAACCCAGAGCACTGAGCTGAGTCCTTTAGGCAGACCCTGCAGGCTTCTCAACGGACTAAGAGTGTGGTCAGGGGACACCTTACGATGACTGCTCTATGTTGGTCACTGTGTGTCTTGTACCCTGGGATGAGGAGCCCGAGGCTCTGTCAAGATGTGTCACTCATAAATAATTATGAGGCCACTTTGTGGCCTGTCTACTGATGTTCCTATCTACAGCATGAAAACAACACACCTTGAGAAACACATTTGTGTCTTTAGCAATCATTCATTGAGCCCACATGGTATCAGACCTTAAACTCATAATCTACTAGAAATAAAAATAATTTTGGTAAATAAATTTTCACCACTGAAATTGCTTATTTTTATTTTTGGGAAAGATTATTTTTATATTCAGGAAATTTACTGAAAATTATTGTATGCAGTACCAGATATGTCCATGTGGCAGGGATTGTTACAAAGAGGTAGAGAGATCTGCTTCAGGCAAACTGGGAAGTAAAGAGGGAGGATGGATAAGGCTCCCCATCCAGGCGATGCATAAACAGAAACTGTGGGTGACTGAGTAGGAGTTCTCCAGGCAGAGAATGTCCAGGCAGAGTCATTCCAGGAAAACATACATACACTCTGTTGCCCAGACCTCAGAACCTTGGAGAGTGAAAACGGATGCTATTAACAACTGTGCTTCACCGACATACATAAACCTGGGCTGTCCTGGGCCATCTGGGTCAGAGGCTCATTGTATATCTAGGCAGAGTATACACAGGCTTGGAAGCTTAAATTTACATCTTTCAGATTTGCGCTGCAAGTATTTATTTGAAACCCTTGTTACATTCACATGATTAGAGCCTCAGGAAACCTGCAAATGAAGTGTCATTCACTGACTTCATGCCTCCAGTAGGGACCCATGTGCCTTTTCTGTGTTTTGTCAGTTTTGCCCCAGGGCTGCCTCTCAGTCTAGTGTCAAGATGGTGACCAGAGACAATGGAGCCCCAGGCTTCACTATTCACATCCAACAAGACAGATTGGGAGTGAAACCCCTCCCCAGAGTCACCTCCCATTTAGCTTTTCTGTCCACTCTGAACCAATTATGGAGCAGGGGAACATCGTGAATAAAAAGGGTTAAAGAAGGGTGCCCAGGTGGCTCAGTCAGTTAAGCGTCTGTCTTCTGCTCAGGTCATGATCCCTGCATCGGGTTCCCTGCCCAGCTCTCTCCTTCTGCATGTTCCTCCCCGTTTGTGCACTTGCTCTCTCTCTCTCTCTCTCTCTCTCTCTGTCAAATAAATAAATAAATAATCTTTTTTAAAAATAAATAAAAATAAAAGGGGTTAAAAGGAAGCAACTTGAAGGAACTGGGGATGTCAGTAATCCAATGTGGTTCTAGGAGGGAAGAGGGGGAATAGGAATGGGTTTGAGGTGGGCACTCAACAGTGTTCGTAGCAAGGATGATTAGGGGTTGCTAAGGCTTAAGATAGAGAGAGGAGATGGGGAGAGTTGATGGACATGCAAGGAGAGATAGGTGGTGAACAAATTTTGAAAGACCTTGTCTGCTTTGTAAGTACAGAATGTCATAGTGGATTTTATAAGTTCTGCATTTTTAGAAAACTCACTCTTGGGACCATGCGGTAGGTGGACTAGCAAAGGACAAATTATAAGTAAGAAACAACAGCCAAGCTATGGCAATAGTTCAGGAGAGGGATGATGTGGCAGAAACACTGAATGTGTGGAGGAGAGAGAATGGAGTGATATTCAGACACTTCTACATCCAAAGAAGCTTATGGGGGACTTCAAGGGCAGTCCTTGGAATTCTGGATCAGGAACTGAGTAAGCATCCCCACCACCAACACAGTTATGGAATTCAGAAAGATGAGCATGTTTCTTTGATATGAGAGGCTACAGACATGGTGAATATTGGGTCTGAGACAAGTTGAGCTTGAAGTACCTTTGGAATATGTGAGGGCACAGATTAAGAGTTCAGGAGAGGGTCAGAGTTAAGGATATCCTTCTGAGAGTCATCAGCTTAGGGATGGTGCGTTCCCTAGGCTGAAGGTGGTTAAGAATGGGTACTGGGGAACACTGGCATCTAAGGGCTGGCTTTGTCTCCTTGGTCTTCAGAGAGGAGTGAGGTGGGAGGATTAAAGCTAAGGATCTGGAAAGGGTCTGAAATAGTCTTTTAAGGAATTGGGAGAAGGTTCTTCCTCGTGGAAGGATCCTGTGAAAGGAGAAATTCAGTCAACTTCAGATAGGACTGGAGCCTATCTTCTTCCATGGACTCAGGCATCTGAATCTAGGTTAATTGCTCTCTGCTTTGAGTTCCCAGATCTGAATTTAAACCCACCTCTGTTGTAGTAACTACAACACTGGGACATTTTCTGGGTGTCTGTTTCATTGCGCTGTGGGCAGGTTAGGATTCAGGGGATATCCTTTCCTCCCCTCTGTGTCCCTGTGGTAAGCTGGTGGTCATGCACACAGTAGATTCTTGATAAATATTTGATGTTTGAGTGAGTAATGAAATAGATACCTATATTAAGGGTTCTGTTAAATTCTGGACTATATGACAGACTCAGCTTTCTTGCTATATATATCCCAAAGCCATTATGGTCTTTGTGGTCATGAGGAAGGGCACAAATCCAGAGGCTCAGAGATCACCCCCACTCACTGTGGTGCTGAGGTATCAAGGTTCCTCCCTCACCTCGCTCATCTTCCCTCTCTGATCACAGACTTAGGGAAAAAAAAACAAGATCCTATAGGAATCATGGTCCCAAAAAAGTCTCATTCCAGATCTGAAAGGGCACAGTCTAATGCAGCTGTTGTCATTTCCAGTCACGGCGGAAAGCCCAAGCTGACCCTGAGCAATGCCAGGGCCCGGTAACACAAACAAGTGAGTTTTGCACAAAGTGGGGACATTTCGATATCTGAAACCTGTATTTCTTGGATGACTCCCAATTCTCTGAAGACTTCAGTGAAGAAATAAAACTCCCTCATGTGGTATCAAGACTCTTTATGGCCACTTCATTACCAACCACTAGGCTCATCTTTAGGATTCCTTGTTTCCTATGGTTCAAACCCAAGAAGACCATTCTCTTGCCTCCTCCGGGCTTCTCTACATGATGTCCCTGACTCCTAGAATCCTTCTGCACTTGGTGCAGTGGTCACATCCTCAAGGAACAACCTTCCAGTCTGGGTTAGGTAGCTGGTCCCAGAATTCCTCTACTCAAAATGCTGAATGTAAAGGCCTGTATCTATGAGATTGCAAGCTCCTTTGGAATAACTTCCGTATTGTGCTTTTTATGCACTTTGTATGTGCTTAGCCACCATTAGTGAACAACAAACATACAAAATAATGACCTTCTGAGATATGAGGAGCCCTTAGCCCTGGGTTCACTGTCCAAATTCCAAGGATTCCCTTGAGCCTTCATTAGATACCTCCGGTCTTCAGGGTCCAGGCATGGATTCACTGATTTAAAAAACAAACAAACAAAAAAAAACCAAAAAACAAAAAACAAAAAACACAACATGCATTTTGATTGAAAAAAAAAATCACTATGGTACAATGCAAAGAACACTTGAATGGTACCAAAGCATCTGGCTTTACTACTAATGAGTCATGTGACAACTGAAAAGTCACATGACCTTTCTGAGCCTCTATCCCATTCTCAGTGTAAAGGGATCATTGTACATTGCTCTTAAGAAAGTGCCCAGCACACACCTAGAAAGAATGGACTTTGTCCAAACATTCCACATCAGCTGGCACCAAAGCCTCCAGGGGTCTAAACTTGGCTGGACATAGGCATACTTCAGGTTTGCCTTGTTGATACAGCTGAAATCAGAATACTGCAGTCCTCCCAGTCTATCCCCAAATGGGCTCCAATTTGGCCCTAATGGGCCTAGATGACATGCTTGTGGGTATGTCAATGGCAGTATTTTATTTGAAGGATACTAGACTGAGGCACTTCTCCTTTGGGAACCTAGGCTGAGGGTACTTTCCATTCTGAGTGGTCCTAAACTAAAGCACATTTCCTGGGGTTCAGTAGGTCACTCTTTTTTTCAGGGACAGTGGAGTGAAACATTCTTTAGTTAGATAGATACAACTCACTGTCTGACAAACAAAGCACCACCTTGTAGAAATTGCTCTATCCAGGTCACTAATATGGGTTGAATTGTGTCCCCTAAAAGATAGGTTGAAGTCCTACCTCCAATACCTATGACCCTTATTTGGAAATAGGTCTTTGCAGATATAATCAAATTTAGATCAGGTCATTAGGGTGGGCCCTCATCCAATGATTGGTGTCTGATAAGAAAAAGAGTAGAGACACAGGGAGAGAATGTCATGTGACTATGGAGGCAAAGGTTAGAATTATGCTGCCACAAACCAAGAATACCTGGGGTTACCAGGAGCTGGAAGAATCAAGGAAGGATCTTCCCCTAAAGACTCTGGAGAGAGCATGGTTATACAAACACCGTGATTTCTGACTTCTGGCCTGTGAGAAAATTTTTACTGCTTTAAGCCACCCGTATTTAGGACACTGTTACGACAGCCCTAGAAAACTAATACAAGTACACAGAATGCTCTGCTCTTTCCATGCCTGAGCTTCTGCTCTGTTTGACAACATGAGCCAGCCCTGCTTAAACTATCCTGTGCTCTAAGGCAGAACTCTGTCCACTGTCTCCCCCATTGCGCCCCCAGCACCTTCTCTGCTATATCCCTTCTCCTCCTCCACATCTCTTCAGATGAAGTGTCTCCCCACAGTTCTGTTCTTGCTTAATTAATGTATACATCCTTGTCATTGCTGAGAATGGGTGGGAGGGTCTGGTTTCATCTGGGAGTTTTTTAGTGATATTTTTGCTCTTATCATTATTTATTGAGCACCTGCTACATGACAGATTGCTTTACGTCCCTGGGATTCAGCAAAAACCAGGAAGACTCACGAAGTTTATGTTCTAGTGACTGTGGTGGGGAAGCAAAAGTGAATGGAGACGAACATTTCAGGAAACAGAAAACACATAAGCAAATAAAATAATAAGAATTTCTAGCCATGAGAAATACTATAACAAATAAAATAAAATTTCAGGTGATATAGAGTGGCAAATATTAGGAGAGATTTCTCGGAAGAGGTGAACTTTAATCTTTGAACTGAACAACATGGGCATTCTGTGGAGTCCTTTCCAGGCAGAGAAAACAGCCTCTGCAAAAGCCCCGAGGGAAGAACAAGAATGTTCTCATCAAGGAAGAGAAAGAAAGCCAATGGACCAGAGAAGAGTAACTGGAGCAGGGAATTTGAAGACATGAATTTTAAGGATTTGTGTTCTTTTCTGTTACTTTTTTATTATTTTGAATCATGGAAAGATACAAATTAAAAGCTGCAGAAAAAAATTTAAAAATCAGCTTCAGTGATCTCCCCAGGGATGACAGCCAGAACCATGTGGGGAATGTTACCTTCTAAATGAGTGGTTCCCAGAGTGTGGTCCCTGGACCAGTAGCATCAGCATCACTTAAGAAAGCTGTTATGCAGCTATCTGGCCCTACCTGTGTCCACTGAATCAGAAACTCTAGGGGTGGAACTCCGCGCTCTGTGTATTAAAGGTCCCTCCAAGTGATTCTGTGCATGGTGAAATTTGAGCAGCCCTGTGATTGTTTCTGTCAGGGCTCCATTAACTGCCTCTGGGTTGCGTATTGGAGAAATAGGTTGGGAGAGGTAAGGACTTAAAATAAAACTCCCCAAATTGGACAGCCACATGCAGAAAAATGAAACTGGACCATTTCCTTATACCACACACAGAAATAGACTCAAAATGGATGAAAGATCTCAATGTGAGAAAGGAATCTACCAAAATCCTTGAGGAGAACACAGGCAGCAACCTCTCCGACCTCAGCCACAGCAACTTCTTCCTAGAAACATTGCCAAAGGCAAGGGAAGCCAGGGCGAAAATGAGCTATTAGGACTTCATCAAGATCAAAAGCTTTTGCACAGCAAAGGAAACAGTCAACAAAACCAAAAGACAACTGACAGAATGGGAGAAGATATTTGCAAACAACATATCAGATAAAGGGCTAGTATCCAAAATCTATAAAGAACTTATCAAACTCAACACCCAAAGAACAAAGAATCCAGTCAAGAAATGGGCAGAAGACATGAACAGACATTTCTGAAAATAGACATCCAGATGGCCAAGAGATACATGAAAAAGTGTTCCACATCACAGGGCATCAGGGAAATGCAAATCAAAACCACAATGAGATACCACCTCACACCAGTCAGAATGGCTAAAATTAACAAGTCAGGAAACAACAGATGCTGGCGAATATGTGGAAAAAGGGGAACCCTCCTATACTGTTGGTGAGAATGCAAGCTGGTGCAGCCACTCTGGAAAACAGCATGGAGGTTCCTCAAAAAGCTGAAAAAAGAGCGACCCTATGACTGAGCAATCGCACTACTGGGTATTTACCCTAAAGATACAAATGTGGTGATCCAAAGAGGCACATGCACCCAAATGTTTATAGCAGCAATGTCCACAATAGCCAAACTATGGAAAGAACCTAGATATCTATCAACATATGAATGGATAAAGACAAGGTGGTATATATATACAGTGGAATACTATGCAGCCATCAAAAGAAATGAAATCTTGCCATTTGCAACGACATGGATGGATGGAACTAGAAGGTATTACGCTGAGTGAAATAAGTCAATCAGAGAAAGACAATTATCATATGATCTCCCTGATATGAGGAATTTGAGAGGCAAAGTGGGGGGTTTGGGGGATAGGGAAGGAAAAAAATGAAACAAGATGGGATTGGGAGGGAGACAAACCATAAGAGACTCTTAGTCTCACAAAACAAACCGAGGGTTGCTGGGGGAGGCGGGTATGGAGAGAGTGGTTGGGTTATGGACATTGGGGAGGGTATGTGCTATGGTGAGTGCTGTGAAGTGTGTAAGTCTGATGATTCACAGACCTGTACCCCTGGGGCAAATAATATATTATATGTTAATTAAAAATTAAAATAATAAAACTCCCCAAGTGATACTGCACTTTCACCTTCCATTAACTGGTTGTAGGACAGGATATATGGAAGGCCATGGGGGAGAGCCATAGCAAGCTGATGGAGCACACAAGGCAGAGGAGATCCAACAAATGGACCTTCAAGCACAGGTATGAGAGAAACTTGTACAGTTGGATAGCTGGCATTGAGCTCAGGAAAGCTTGTCATCAATAGTAGGGTCCAACTGGGGGTGCTGTTGATGCAAAGTTCTAAAAAGGACAGTAGGAAAGGTAGAATATCACCCCCCAAAAATGGATGCCCTGAGAAGCAGCAGTCATAGCAGTACTCAGAAGCACAGAAAATGCAGCAGCTGGATTATTGGAATCATGGCGCTCCTTCCTTGGGCTGGACCAGCAGCAAAGCAACTGCTGGTCTCTTTTGTGTTGGGTAGAACTTCCCACCTTCTTCTTGCCTTACCTCAGTACTGATTGTCATACACTGTAAGCTCTGAGGCAAGGTGTTCCTTTTCTATCCTAAATGACTAGCCCATTCTGAAAGTCAACGTATACCTACACATACCTTTTGACTGCTTGGCCCAATCATCACTGCTGAAGCTGGAAGCAATTTTTGAGCTCTCTCAGGTAGCACCTGTCAGTTCCTCAGTAGTCCCTCCTGGCTAGAAGGTCATCAACACCAGGAAGTCTACAGAATAAACAGAGGCTCTGGCCAGTCCTCATGGAGTGACATGATTTAGAGCTTACACGCTTGGTTCATAGATGATTGCTCTGGACACTCAGTCAGTATGTTTACACTATAATTGTCCATCATTCTAACAAGCTCCTGATTAGTTTTGAATCTGAACATTAGAAAGCATAAAAGAAGGTAAGGACAGACACCTTAGGCTACCAAAAGAAAAAGAAATGGCTGGCTGTCAAAGGGAAGGGAAGAAGTGAAAAACTGTGAAATTCAAGCTACCAAGTTCTGAGGCCCTATAATGTCAGAGAAGAAACCCTTGACATTCAATAGAAGAACTGTGTTATAATGGTGTTTGAAAGATAGAGAAGAGGGTGGAGTAGGATTCATCTTCAGTGTGTAAAATGTATGGAGCCAGAGGACATGGAAAATGGCAGCATGAGGGTCTTGGTGGACCCTGTCCCCAGCAAAGCAACCATTCAACTGGAAAAATTTATATGAAACAATTATTTAAAGTCTCTTTGGATTGTTCTAAGAGCATACAATGGAAAAATACTTGTTTGTGAAAATCTACTAAATCTCAGTAATAACTGAGAGTTTGTCACATGTGAGCCACAACCAGCTCCCATCCCTATCCTCAGCTCAGTATAATGGTAGCTCTACTCCAAGTGGGTGTGGTCAAGAAGATGGAGCTCCTTCTCCTCAAGATTCCAGTCTAGGATTACAGTTTTACCCCAGAATGAGGAAGCCATCAAGAAATTTTATTCCCTCCCTAACTCCCTTCCACAGGAGCTCTGATCCAGACAGGCATGCCCAAGAGAACTGGGGCTCCATTCGCCCACTGAGTCCTCACTCATAGGGCCAAGGATATGAGGCCCTGATCATCCTGCCTCAGATGACTTTTAGAGAAGAGGCCCATGCCAGGAGGAGCAAGAGAAGGACCAAGGCCTCTTGCTCAGAGAGTAGAGAGCTATCTCTGAGGGAGAAGAGGGCCACTATCCACTATCCCTACCCTTAACTCTGGTTTAGTAGCACAGAGCTTCTATCTAGTGGGAGAAGCAGGTCTTAAGAACTCAGAGGTCCTCATCTCTCCATAAAGTGATTAACTTCATTTATAACATAGTTTAGGAAAAACATGCTTAAGGACATTGTTAAAAAACAAACAATGGAGATCTCGGTGACGAGTGAAAAAAGGCTGGTGGCTCCATGATGCTAGTAGCAACAAACAAGATGGTACACTGGTGAGATGTTTAACAGAGAGAACTAAGGAAAGATACAGCCAGGAAGTGTCCTTCCGGGGTCAAAGTAAGACCCAAAGACTGGAAACATCCCATCCCTGAAAAGAAACATGACTTTAATTGGATCAGTCTGTGGAACAATTTATACCAAAGTATTATCCAATTACACCAAGATACTGTCAAAACAATAGAGCCAAACGCTAGCAATTAGTAGAAGCTAGCATCTGGGTGAGATACGCATAAATAAAGGCAGACTGGCCAGGAACTTAATGGCATATCAGGGAAGGAGGGATTTTAAGATGTCCAAACAAGCCACAGACACTCCTGATGATCAGGGAGACTGTCACATTCCCAAGAAAGAAGTCTTGTCAAACATGGTGCTTGGACAATTAGATATCTTAAGCAAAAGAGAAAAACTAGAACCCCACTTCATACCGTATTAAAAAATCAACTCAAAATGGTCAGAAGATTAAATGTAAGAGTTAAAACTATAAAACTCTTAGAAGAGAACTTAGGAGTAAATCTTTATAACCTTGGGTTAGGCAATGCTATCTTCAATATGACACCAAAAGCATAAGTAACAAAACATAAAAGAGATCACTGGACTTCATCAACATTAAAAACCTCTGTGCTTAAAAAGACACAAAACAAAATGTGAAAAGATGAATCCCAGAATAATAGAGTTGCAAACTGTATATTTGATAAGGGACTTGTACCCATAATAGAAAACATACTCTTATGAATCAATAACAGAAGATAAATAAACCAATTAAAAATGGGCAAAGGATCCGAATAGACACTTCTCCCGTGAAGATGTACAAATGACCAATAAGCATATGAAAAACTGCTCGACATAATTAATCACTAGGGAAATGCAAATCAATAATATGATACCACCCTACCACCTAGAATGGCTATAATCAGACAGTAACAAGGGTCAGCTAGGAAGTAGACACAAATGGAACTTCATATGTTGGTGGGAGAGTAAAATGATGTGGCTGGTTTTGAGAAATATTTTGGCATTCCTCAAACACTTCAACCTGAGTTACCATATGATCCACCAATACTACTCCTAAGTATACACCTGAGAGCAATGAGAGCAGGGGTCCACACAAATACCTGTGCATGAATGGTAACAGCAGCAATATTCATAGTAATCAAAATGTGGAAACAACTCTGGTGTCCATTAACTGTTAAGTGGATGAATATAACGTTACACACACACACACACACACACACACACACACACACACACACACACCATGGAATATTATTTAGCAATAAACAGGAATGAAGTATTGACAGAGTCTATAAAGTAAACAAACCTTAAATACATTATGCTATGTGGAAGAAACCAGTCACAAAACACCATACAATCCAAGATTAATTTACATACATTGTCCAGAAGAGGCAAGTCTATGGACAGAAAGTAGTTTAGTGGCATGAAGTACATGGTGGTTAGGAGGATTGGGAGTGAATGCCGGTGATTAGAATCGGCAGCAGGGTGTGGGAGAATACAAAAATGTTCTAAAATTAGACTACGATGATGGTTACATAACTTAATGGATATACTACATCATTAAATACACTTAAATGGTTGAATTGTATGGTATGTGGTTTATGTCTCAATAAAGCTGTTCAAAAATAAAATGTGGAGACATGGGGCACCTGGATGGCTAGGTGGGTTAAGCCTCTGCCTTCAGCTCAGGTCATAATCTCAGGGTCCTGGGATCGAGCCCAGCATTGGGCTCTCTGCTCGGCAGGGACGCTGCTTCTCCCTCTCTCTCTGCCTGCCTCTCTGCCTACTTGTGACCTCTCCCTCTCTGTCAAATAAATAAATAAAATCTTTTTTTTTAAATGTGGAGATGTGTATTAGCTTTTAAAGAGATTTGAACTGAAAGAATAAAAAAGGATTCATTCTCTAGCTTTGTAGGCAATCTGGCTTTAAAAAGTATAATTTCCACAGCGCAGCAGGACTGAATGGATGGATACAGAGTAGGAAGCAAGCAGCACAGGAGACTCAAGGAGCTGGATTCAAATCTTAGTTTCAGGGCTGGTCACTCTTCTCTCTTAAATAAGTGACCTGACTTCTGTGAGTCTTTCATTAGGGACTATTCACTCAGTTATTAGAAGCATTAAAGTAAGTCCCATGTCTAAACTGTTTAGCATAATACCTGATAAATGGTAGTTTTTGACAGCCGACTACTATTTAATAGTATCATTATTGTTATTATTATCATTTGTTGCAGGAACCGAATTGGAACATAGAAAACCTTCAGGCACCCAATGGCTGTGTATACACTCCAATCATCCAGCTTTTATTTCATGCTGAGTAATTTCACCTTAGATTACTGGGCAGAGCTGGATGTCATCTATTAAACTCTCAATATTTACAGACTCCTATTAAAAAGAACTTCTCACTCTACTCTCCAAAGAATTATTAGGAAACTACAAGAAAACACATTGGGATTTGCTTCTAGTCTTGTCATCAGCAGAGGGTGTTGGCAGCCAAAGGCCAGCTGTGCACCCAGTTGAAATTAGCAGTTGGATTCTGGAAGCTGATCGGGGAAGTACAACTATTCCAAATGGTTGTCTGATCTTTGAATACTGGGGTAAGGGAATTTGCTGTTTTCCCGCTGAGAATGTGGGAATGGAAGGAGGTTCAGGGATCTGAACAAGAGCAGCTGATCAGAACCAGTGTCTCACACTCACCTTGCTGTGCAGATTCCCTCGTCCTTTTCAGCACGGTCAAGGAACAGCTCTCAGAACTGACAGCAATTAGTAATTCTGTTAATATTTTTCCCTCTAAGAGGAATTTTCTCAAGCAACAAATCCTTTCAGGGCCAGCGTCATATCTTAAATAATTCTGCCATTACCTAGAGCAACCTTCCCGTGGGGGGCACAGAGGGCGCACCTTCGAGGTGATGGTGATGATGCCCATCATTGACCAGAGGCGGCCATGCCTTCCCACTGCTTGTGTATTTGGTTGTAACAGCCGCACACTTACTCCTGTCTGCTCATAACTGATGGGGTAGTGTGAACCATCGGGCACCTCTGGGGGGGCCAGACCATGGCTGGAGGGAGGGCTGCAATTACTTCTCTGGGTAAATGCAAGGAGTGGGGAGGGTTAGGTCAGCCGAAGTTGATTTCCTGGGATTGGGACTCACCCAGCACCTCAATAAGGGGGGGGGGGGGTGGGCAGAAACTTTAGCTTTAGCTTCTAAGAGCTGACAAGATTCTCAAGAAGGATGTGTCGTTTGTGATTGTGAGAATAATTTCTTCCCAAGTGCATCTGTCTGGGGATTTGAGACCAGGAGATAGAGGACTCTTGAGCAGGAAGACTGCTGTTAGTCTCCCCCGTGTGGAAGCAAACACACTTAAGGGAGGTGATGATTGATGAGCACTTTTTTGCTAACAGATGGCTTCCAGTTAGGTCACTTGGTGTGTTTTTACCTGATGGTATTCTCGGTGTGGGTCAGGGACAGATTCTGGGAGTGCACACATACGCACACATACGCACACACTGGACATGATTCTTTGGGTTGTCTAATTTATGTTTACACTAAGATTCGCCTGCTGGACTAGGTTAAACCGTCTGTCACCTTTACGACTAGGACTGGGGGGCTGAAGTCTCGAGAGTGAGGGGCTAACCAGACTGTGATCTGTCACTCAGCTCACAGCCATGTACGAACACATGGCTTCTCCTCCACCCTTGGGTTCACAAATCACAGAACCTGAAGGTTATCCAATCCAAACCCTTCATCTTCCAGTTGACAAAACTTTACTCCAGAGAAGAGAAGCATCTTGCCCGCCATTCTAATGTAGTTGGTGACAAGGCCCCAAGCTGATGCAGGGTCTCCTGCCTTCAAGCCCGTCCACTTCCTGCCATGCCCCCACTGTCTCCCCATGTGCATCAGCTCCCTGGCATCCTGAGAGTAAAAAGAGTGCTTGTGGCAGCTTAATTAGCCATAAATACTCTCTTAATAAACCCACTCCGTTATGGGTTGTTTCAGTTAGAAGGAATTATTATTGCCACAACATAAATTTCCTGGAAAAAGATATGGTCAGGTCATACAATGCAGCCTATTATGAGAACCAGAGTAATAAAGCAGCCAGATAATTTATGTGTCTCTCTGGGTTCCTTGTGCTTATCTCAAAGAAAAGAGCCAAGATGTTGAGACAAATGGAGAAGTAAATATGTGTGGCTGGAAATAGTATGTGCAATTTGTCCAGTGCCATTTTCACAAAGGCACTTTTAAGATGAAGTCCTGATGCTGCTAATGATGAGCACAAGTTCACTGAGAAGTGGCTGACTGTCCTCTGTCCTCACTGAGGACAGAGGAAACAGGATTAAACCACAACAGAAATCATTTTTGCCTCATAATGAGGCAGGATCACAAGTCTGTGAAGGGTTTAGGGTCCAAAGGCATGTTGGGTCCATGGTGAGTTGTGTGGCCCTTCTTCTGTGCTGGGTTGACAAGCACACTCCCCACTGCAGCACAGAGGGCTGGGAAAGGCTGTGGGATCCCTCCCTGCAAGGGACAAAAAGGCAGCCACCAGCCCCAACTTGGTCACTGTCCTGAGTCCAACTTCTCACCCCGTTGCTGCTGCTCACAGGCATCTTCCTGGACCCTGAGTTATTTCCAGGTCCAGGACTCCCCACATGCCTTTGTGACAGAGCAGAGGGCAAATAGGTTCCAGCTCCTGAGGTGGCCTAATGTCCCCCACCAGACAGGGGTGGGGGCAAGTAGTGGGTCTCTCACCAGGCACCTCAGGACCCAAATCACTGTGACTCATGAAAAAAAAAGAAAAATACTATTTTCCTAAAGAGAATTCCTCCAAAGTTCTCTTCACCACAGTCCAACAAGAACCTTCTTGATAAACTGGGTCTTCTTGACAAATAGACCTTCTTGACAATAGATCTGATCATCTGCAGAGCTCGGGGTAGGGAGTACAGCTCAGGAGGAATCCCCCCCAGCGTCCCCCATCCAGTGACATGCCCTACACCCCCACACCCCCAGGGCACTGGGTCTGGCGGGGCATGGATTGGTGGGACCATGTGGATCCCACTATGAGGTGACACTCATGTTTATCTTTTTTTAATTTACGTCTGAAATTTGTGAAAAAACTTAGGCTTTCCCTAAGAACAGAGCTAAGTTCTTGTTCTCTCCCACTACAACAGGAGAAGTTACTCATCCCCACTCCCCTTGAATGGTGGCTCCAGGACATGGGAAGAGGAATCAGTGTGCTACCCCTCTCTGAACCTACACCTCTGTTGGGTAGCACTTAGGTTGACTCATGTTCTTGTTGGCCTGTGGTGGCCAACTAGACTTCTCACAAAATTCTCATTTTCAAAGAGGTAGAACGACCAACATAAAGGCTGCCAACACTATGTTACACAGAATTAACCTTCCACACACCGTGGGATCCTCTGGTACCCCAGGATCAGCTCGGGGCCTCCAGCTTTTAAGTTTTATTTAACAGTTTGCTTAGAAGCTCTGTGGACAGAAGAGAATAGGATGTTTCCCTCTGATGGGACCCCAGGAAGAAAAACTTGCTATCTAGCAGGAAAGGGACTAGACCTCGCCTTATATTAATTAAGTAAAATCCATGCACGCTCTGAGCCATTGAACCAAAAGAGAGTGTTTTGCCAGTGCTGATTTAGGTTAGATATGAGAGTTTGAAGCAAATAGTGCAAAAAGCTGATGGAAGCAGCTTGAGTCTTTTAAGCAAGAGCTTTATTTCTTTCCGTAAGATGGGAGATGCATCTTCTTAAACCACATTCACCTGATGGTGCTAAGAAGACATGGCCAGACAGACTCCCTGGCCCTCAGTCCTCCCCCTGCCCCTCGTGTAGAGCACAAGGCACTCCCTGCTAAGAGGTGCTTCTTTCTGAAAGTCCCGCCGTCATGCCAAGAGGCACCACGTGTATCTGAATGGTAGGATCTCTGCAAAGCTGCTGAGGCCACCAGCCTCCCAGAGCACACTGAATTCCCTCAGAGGGATCCAAAACAGAAGACCCGTCAGAAACCCCAGCCTCATGGAAAGTGGGGAGGCCTCCATGCTGACAGGTGAGCCAGGAGCTGTCCTCCGCATCCTTTACTTGCGCTCTGCTCAGACTTCTGTCATCATGGCTTCCCTCACTCATTCCCGGGCTCAGAATCCTTCTATGGCTCCCAGGGATAGGGTGGGCCCTTCACAGCGGGCACCAAAAAACTCTCTTTGGTGTTCATTCCCACTGGTCCCCTCACTCGACCCCTCCACCTGCCCTGTCACATAGGATACTTACTCTTCTCTGCATATTCCTGCCTCTGTATCTCTGCCCAGTTTTCCCTACGTGATGAACTCCTAATCATGCGTCTGTGCCCAGATGGCTTCCCTGACCCTTGTCATCCCCTGTCATTGTTCTGTCGCATCAGCTCAGGACTGATGGCTCTTTCATCTCTGTCCCAGCCACACTTTGCACCACACCTCTCTCAGGCATACTGCAACGTCTTGGGAATCATCCCCTCCATTGAACTGTGGACATGGACACCATCTTTGCTCCCCAGCCCCTAGGAAAGTCCCTGGCACATTCTAGGAGCTCAGTTAATGAAATGGAGTGTGTACTTCAATGAGCTTTGCTAGATTCCCCTAAACATCATCAGGGGACTACAAACATGCAAGGTTTGGCTAAATGCTCAAATGGAGGAAGAGAGTGTTGTTGAACGTTCTTGAAGCACATACAGTAAGGGACAGACCAATGGCCTGAGGTCAAGAGGGGCCAGCAGCAGAGTGGTGGGCTGCTAGTGTCAATCCACTTTGATGTCTTCTGGAAACAAAACAGTAGGAAGTTTCCTGCAATGGTGGGACAGGCTGATCCATCGTAGGGCAATCTTACCCAGACTTGGAAGCTGGACAGTGCAGTTTGCCTCACAGGCACGCCCAGAGATGTGGGTCCTTAGCAGCGTGTCCCACTCAGGCCCACACACGTTTGCATAAAATAAAATACAATGGACAAGCCCCAAGTCTGTTCTGACAGAGATTTTTGTACATTACAATGCAAAATACCAGCTGTCGTTTAAATGGTATCCCTAGGGCCTTGTTAATTCTGAACTCATAAGGTTTCTACTGATGCACTACCTTTAACTGGAGGTGTGCAGAGCCCTTTTTGTAAGGAGAACATCATCACGCTTCCTTTCCTTTCCTTCCTGTCCAGGGGCCCCACCCTGCAGGGAGCACAGGAGGCCCAGGTGAAGAGAGGTACCATGACCTTCCAAATGTTCCGGCAGGCCTGAGAAACGCCACCTCCCCACTTATTAGAAAACGAGGCTTGGGCACATCGGAGAGCAAGTTAGAGGAAGGAAACATTAACACAGATAAAGTAGAAGAGAAGTCCACCTCAAGACTGACAAAAACTCACTAGCCAAAGACACCTGGGTGCACGGGGAAGCTGCTCCCAGAAGTACGGCATTCTGGAGATCTGAGCATGAGGATTCTGTGTTTTATGTGTGCATGTACTGGCAACGGGTGCCAGAATTCACTGTGGCCTATTGAAAGCTGTGTTGGGATATCACCACAGATGGACATAAAAAGGAAAGAAAGTCAAGACTGTGCTAATGATGCCTTCTTATTACTCACAGGCCAGAACTGAAGGTCATGATAAATGTCAAAGTCCTTCAGTCTTTGAGTCCCCCACCCTCCCACTCACCTTTGCAAATGACTTCACTTTGAAACCTTAGCTCTGGCAACAATTACACACACACACACACACACACACACACACACACACACACACAGCATGCACTTCCATGTGACCCTATTCAACAACAGAATTATCTTCCATCATCCTTACGAAATCCATCTGTGTTTCTCGGCTCATTTCTGGAAGATATCCGAACGACATTTACAGCCCTCCTGGCTGGTGAGAGAGCGCGTTAAACCATCTCTTGACTGCCAGGTCCGGGACAAGTGGCGTTGCTGTCTCTTTGTTCCTTCACCCACACACATAACATATACTCCCCTCTCTGCAGCCTCCACATCAACATGCAAATGCCCCTTCTCTCCAGGACAAATAACAGCTTGTCTCAATCCCCCGTTCCATTCCTTTCTTCCTCTCGTTCGAAGGCAAATTTCTGTGCATGTTGTCACATGGACTGGCCATTTCTCACCTCCTGTTCCTCAACACACCTCACCTCTGCCACCACTCCTACTGAAGCTTTGCTCACAACCCATCAAAGACCTCTGGGTCCAAAGTCAACGGTGCCTTTTCAGTCTTCCTCCCATGTGACACATGGGCCATTCCATCCCTAATAGAATTTGTCCATCTCCTATGACACCACACTCCCCTCTTTCTCTGCCTGGGACCACCTTGAGTGCCTCTCTGCTCAGCCTCGTCCACCAAGCCTTTGGATATTACTCACGGTTCTCAATAATCTGGCACGTGGACACCATTGCTGTGTACGCTGGTGACCTAACCATCTACCCTCCAGTCCAGCTCCTTCCAGGCACCAGACCCATGAGGAACTAGCCGCCTACTTGTCATTTCGCTGACCGCTTCTGAGTTTGTTAAACTCAGCATTTTCAAAATGTCATTGGTCTATACTTTGCTCCAAACTTCTTTTCCTCGAAGATTCCATCTCAGTAAATGCCACCAATTACACTCTCAGTGACTCAAGTCAATTTCTTGGGACTCATAGTAAATTCCTTATCCCTGGATCCAATCTGTACCAGTTATCAATTCAATGCCTCTCAGCTCCAAATCCATCCTTTATTTCCTGCTCAGCAAAGACAGAGCCATAAGCATTACTTGTCTGCAACTAGTACCCACATGTTCAGCTTTGTCAGTAGAGGACACTGGAGGGACACTGCAGGAAAAAGAGGCTTTTCTTTCTGGTGCCAGCATGCTTCTGTTTGCTTATTCTTTCCTGCCAGGTAGGGATGGAGGAAAATGTCCCATGATTATTATAAGTTTATCCAAGTCATGCAAAATTTTAATCAATCCTATTTTTTTCCCTTTGCTGCTATGATTTTTTTATATATGCATATTTTCTCATTGTTTTAGCTTCCTGATTTATATTTTCTTTTTATCATTGAATAGTTGTGCTTTTTATTCTTACTAGTGCTTTCTGGCTTGCCAGTATTCTTAATCTAACATTACTATTGCTTTCGTTTTTAATTTTTATTTTTAATTCTAGGTTTTAGGTTTAGGTGAACCTCTAGTAAATAGAACACAGCTGGATTTTTTAAACCTAATTTAAGAAAAGTTGCTTTTTAACTAAAAAGATTAATTATTTTTAATTTATTATAAACATTGATATAGTTAGATTTATTTTGCCATTCTATGATTTCATTTTTAATTTACTGTATGTTTTCCTTCTTTATTTCTCCCTTCCTACTTGCCATTATATTTATCCAGACTTAGTTCATCTTCTTCCTTCTTCTCTAATAATACAGAATTACACATTCTACCATTATTTTTATCAGCTACCATTACATTTTAACGTGCATACTAGACTTTACAAAATATAAAGTTAAGTCTTTTAACTTCCTTCTGGATGACACAAGAACTTTATAATGTTTTTGTCCCAATACACCTCTTCCTCACATCTGCCAACTTATTGTACTATCTAGTGTTCAGTGCTACCTTTTTTTTTTAATCCCCAATCTCAATCATTTTAAAAATTGCTGGCAGTTGTACTGCTTTTTTTCTGAATGCTATATTATGGGGGAAACGTACTTCTGATTTTAAAACTTCCTTCTTGCTGAAGTATATTCTTCAGGTTTTCCATTAGGTTTCATGTCCTCTGTGAGTAAAGACAGTGTTAGTTCTTCCTTTCCAATCTGGATAGCTTTTATTTCATTTTCTTGCCTAGTTGCCCTGGCAAGAACCTCTAGTATAATGTTAAATAAAAGGGGTAAAGGCATATATCTTGTTTTGTCTTTGATTACAAGGGAAAATCATTCAGTGTTTCAGCATTAAGTATGAATGTGAACTGTAAGGGGTTTTTTTCCTTAGATGCCCTTTATCAGGTAAGGAAAGTTCCTTTCTATTCATAGTTTCCTGATAGTTTTTATCAGAAATAGATGTTATGTTTTGTCAAATACTTTTTCTGTGTTTATCAAGACGATCTTTTTTTCTATTTTTTTTATTAATATGATGAAATGCATTGATGATTTTTCAAATATTAAATCGATCTTGCATTCCTGGGATAAATTTACTTGGTCATAATCCATTTTATATATTGATGACTTCAACTTGATAAAATTTTATTAAGAACTTTTGTATCAACTGCACTGAAAATAGTATTATTTGCAGTAAATGGAAATGATACACATCTATAATTCACATAGAAAAGTGTTTAAGAACACTTGTAATAGGGGCGCCTGGGTGGCTCAGTGGGTTAAAGCCTCTGCCTTCGGCTCAGGTCATGATCCCAGGGTCCTCGGATCGAGCCCCACTTCGGGCTCTCAGCTCAGCGGGGAGCCTGCTTCCCTTCCTCTCTCTCTGTCTGCCTTTCTGCCTACTTGTGATCTCTGCCTCTTAAATAAATAAATACATAATAAAAAGAACACTTGTAATAAAGATGATTCCAAGAACACTACCAGTAATTTGCATTCAGACCACTGCTATATCAGTAAATGGAAGTTATACACATTCTGTAGTGCTTACGTATACTTATAATAGAGGAAAAAAATTGTATTTATGTTCATAAGGGACAGTGGTTGGTAATTTCTTTTCTAGTAAAGTTTTGGTATCAAAGTGAAGTTGGCCTAATAGCATGAATAATACTAGGATAACGTCTGCAGAACTGGTATTATTTCTTCCTTAAATGTTTGGAAGAATCACCAGTGAAGAGGGCCTGGAGTTTTCTTTGTGGCAAGATTTCAACAACAATTTTTTTTCTTAAATATACATTTACTCATTATTACCACTTGAGTGAGCATAGTAGATTTTCTCTTTCAAGGAATTTCTTTATTTCATATAAGTCATTGGTTTCTTGGTGTAAAGTTCAAAATATTCTTTTTTTTAATATTTTTATTTATTTATTTGACATAGAGAGAGAATCCAAGTAGGCAGAGAGGCAGGCAGAGATAGAGGAGGAAGCAGGCTCCCTGCTGAGCAGAGAGCCCGAAGTGGGGCTCAATCCCAGGACCCTGATATCATGACCTGAGCAGAAGGCAGAGGCTTTAACCCACTGAGCCACCCAGGTGCCCCAAGTTCAAAATATTCTCATGCTACATTTATTTAAGATTGTTATGTTCTCTTGATAAATTGGTCCCTTTTTTGTTTTAAAATGACTTTCTGTATGTCTGATAGTATTTGTTGCTCTGAAATCTATTTTGTCTTATACTAATATAGTCATTCTGGCTTTTTTTAAATTAGTATTAGAATAGTATAGTTTTCCTTACAGTTTTCATTTGTTTGTATCTTTATATTTAAAGTAAGTTTTATTTTAGCAGCATACAATCTTTTTTATAGTCCAATGTCTTTTTAATTGAGATATTAACCCATTAACATTTAATGTCATTACTGATTTGGTTAGTTTTAAATCTATCATCTTGCCATTTGTGTCCTATTTTTCCCAACTATTCTTTGTTCCACTTTCTGCCTTTGGATTAATTGAACATTTTTATAATTTCACTTTATCTTCCTTTTTAGTCTAGGACCACTCTTTTTCTTTTTGTTATTTTAATGATTTCTTTATGGTTTTTAGCATATATCTATAAGGTTCTTATAAATTTATAAGAATATTAACAGTGCACTTCCATTCTTGCCCTTGCATTTTTGGTGCTATTGTTATCATTCAGTTTACTTTTTTAAATGTCTTTACTGAAATGTAATTCATATATCATATAATTCAATCATTTAAAGTGCACAATTATGGTTTTTTGTATATTCACAGATAAGTGGAACCACAAGTTAATTTTAGAATGTTTTCATCACTTCAAAGAAAAAGAAAGAGGAGAAAAGGAAAGGAAATTAACCTCTACACCCTTTAGCTATCACCTAGTTACTCCCTTCCCTCACCTTCAGCCCTAAGTAACCAACCTAAAGTAGCCCTAAACTACTTCCAGTATCTGTAACTTTTCCTGTACTGGACATTTCATATAATCAGAATAATATAATATATGGTCTTTTGTGACTATCTTCTTTCATTCGGTGTAATGTTTTCAAGGTTCATTCATGTTGCATCAGTACTTCACTCTTTTTACAGTCAAACAATATTCTGCTGCATAAATATACCACACTTTGTTAACCAGTTCAGCAGTTGATTGACATTTGGGTTGTTTTCACCTTTTGGCTCTCATGCCTGTGCTGCTATGAATATTTGTGTGCAAGTTTTTGTGTGGAAATATGTTTTCTTTTCTCTTGACTATGTACCAAGGAGCAGAATTGGTGGGTCATATGATAACTCTATTTTAATTATTTGAAGAACTACCTGTTTTCGAAAGTGGCTGTATCATTTTAGATTCCTGCTGCCCTATGCCTGAGTTCCAAAGATCAGTAAAGGATCCCAACCTTCCCCATGGGTGTGTTCTCCTTGACATGGCATTTTCTGTCTAACCAAGGCAGGATCCCAGATAACGTCTTATTTAAGTGTAGTTTCTGTTGGCCAACATAATTGTCATAATTTGCACTTCAACTTAAACAAGTATTTGTTTTTCTTTTTCTGTTTTTTCCCTGGTGGGGAGGGGGGTGGGGGGAGATTGGGAGGAATCTGTAATTACTCGATGTCTTAAAGAAGACTAACATATAAAAATGTAAGTGTTAAAGACAGAGCCAGAGCAATTAGGCAAGAAAATAAATAAAAGACACCCAAATTGGAAAGGAAGAAGTAAAATTATCTCTGTTCACAGATGATATGACTTCATATGTAGAAAACCATAAAACTTCATAAAAAAGCTATTATAATTAATAAATGAATTAAGCAATGTAACAGGATACAAACTCAACACACAAAAATCAGCTGCAATTCCATACACTAATAATGAACAATTTCTGAAAAGGAAATTAAGAAAACAATTTCATTTAAAATAGGCTTTAAAAAACCTTAGGAATTAACTTAGCCAAGGATATGAAAGATTTGTACAATGAAAGCTATAAAATATTTCTGAAAGAAATTAAAGAAGACAAATAAATGCAAAGACATCCCATGACCTTGTTTTGGAAGACTTAATCTTCAATACCAAAAGGAACTTCTATATTCAACAAAATCCCTACCAAAATCCCATTGAAATTTTTTGTAGAAATAGAAAAATTCATCCTAAAATTCATATGGAATTTCCAGGAATCCTGAATAGCCAAAATAATCCTGAAAAAGAAGAAAAAAGCTGGAGGACTCATACTTCCTGATGTGAAAACATTCTACAAAGCTAATCAAAAGTAATCAAGGCAATGTGGTACTAGCATAAAGACAAAAATATATGCCAATAGAATAAACTAGAAAGTCTGGAAATAAGCCCTCACATATATGGTCAAATTATTTTTGTCAAGAGTGCCAAGATTATTCAGTGGGGAAAGACAGTCTTTTCTACAAATGATGCTATGGTGATGGGAAAACTGGATATCCATCTATCTGGAAAAAAAAAAAATGAAGGTGAACCATTATATAACACTATATACAAAAATTGACTCAAAATGGATGTATGACCTTCATGTAAGACCTAAAAGTTAGCTATAAAACTCTTAGAAGAAAACATAGGGCAAAGCTGGATGACATTGGCTTTGGCAATGAGTTCTTGAAAAGGACACAAAAGGCACAAGCAACAACAACAACAAAAAAAGAAAAATTGAACTTTATAAAAATTTTTAAATATTATGCCTTAAAAATACTATCAACTGAGTAAAAGGGCATCCCACTGAATGTGAGAAAATATTCACAACTCATATATCTGATAAGGGATTAATATCTAGAATAGAAAAGAACTCTTACAAATCAGCAATTAAAAAACAACCTGACTGAAAAAATGAGGAAAGGACTTGAATAGACATTTCTCCAAAAAAGATATACAACAGATGGCCAGAGAGAACATGAAAAGACGCTCAACATCACCAATCATCACGGAAATGCAAATCAAAACCATAATAAGATACCATCTCACACCATTAAGTTGACTATTATCAAAAAAAAAAAAAATGACAAGTGTTGGTGAGGATGTATAGAAATTGGAACACTTGTGTGCTGTTAGTAGGAATATAAAATTATATAGCCACTAATGAAAATAGTAAGGTGGTTCCTCAAAAAAATTAAAATAAAAATAAAAATACAATTACCAAATGATCCAGCAATTCTATTTCTCAGTATATACCCAAAAAAATTGAAAGCAAGTTCTTGAAGAAATATTCATACACCCATGTTCTTAGGGCCATTGTTTGCAATAGCTAAAATGTAGAAGCAACCCAAGTGTCCGTTGATGGGTAAATGGAAAAACAAAATGTGGAATGTGGAATAATATTCAGCCCTAAAAAGGAAGGAAATCCTGACACATGCGACTGCATGGATGATCCTTGAAAACATTATGCCAAGTAAAGTAAATCAGTTACGATAAGCCAAATACCGCATGATTCCACTTAATGTGAGTATACTGTAAGCCTTGACAGTTGGCTTTTCCCTTTCCTAATAAAAGTGTCTGACTTAAGCTTTGAATGCCTAGGCATCTACTTCAAAAAGGGCTCTCTCCAATAAACACACTGCCAGCCACATGACTAGATAGAGGACCACCCTCCACCCCAGCCTCCTTTGTTTCAGAGATCTTGGGTGCTTCTGAGATAACTGACTGGGCCACTGTTTTTTCTCTTCCCACACTTTAAATTACCACTCTTAAGTTCACCAATAAAGAATGAGTCTGAAAAACACGGAGCCCTCACCCTCAATCCCAGTGAAAGCGGAACCCCAGGTCACGCACTGATGAACTCTCCCTCCCTCACTCTCTCTCTCTCTCTCTCAATCTCTGTACCTGGGACCTCACTGTGCGCCCCCAGGTGTGCTGTGTACTTTCCAGGACTTGTGAGTAATAAAGCTTTTTTCTTCAAAATTTCCTGACAGTTATTGTTGAAGGGCATCTTATAATTATAGTAAGAATGGCAAAGGCTGGTCTAGCCACAGCATCGGTTATTGATAGGCTGAGGCCAGCACGGAACACTGAGGAAGATAGTATAGTCAAGTTCATAGAAAGGAAAAAGAAGGTTGGTTGCTAAGGCTGGCGGGAGGGAGAAATGGGAGGGTATTCTTTAAAATGTTCAGAGTTTCCGTTGGGGAAGATGAAAAAGTTCTAGAGATGGATGCTGCTGGTGGTTGCACAGGAGTGTGAATATGCTTAATGCCACTGAATTGTGCACTTAAAAATAGTGAAGATAGTAAATTTTATGTTATTCATATTTTACCACAACTGAAATAAACTGGGGGAAAAAAGTTAAGACACTCTTTCTTCAGACATGTTTGTCCAGGTCAGTTAGGTCTCTGGGCCTCACTCTATATACTGGAGCTCAGGTCACTGGCCCAGGCTCCCTACTGGTCATTCATGAGGGTAAGTAGGGTTTGTTTTCTTTTCTTTTGTATACTTGAAATTTGCTAAGAGAGTAAATCTTGTGTTCTCACCACACAAACACACACACACACACACACACACACACACACACACACAAAATGGTACCTATGTGAGGTGAGGCATGTGTTAAATTAACTTGCTTGTGGTAATCATTTTGCATATATATAAGCTTCGGACCCTTGGTTTCTGCTCAAGTCATGATCTCAAGTCATGGATCTCAGGGCTCTGAGGGCTTCGCACTCAGCACAGAGTTTACTTGTCCCTCTCTCTCTGCTCCTCCCCCCAAGTTCTCTTTCTCTCTCTCTCTCAAATAAATAAATAAATAAATATGTTTTTAAAAATCATCATGTTGTCCACCTTTTGAAAAATCATGTTGTATAAACTAAATATATATTATTTTTCTCAATCATACGTCAATAAAACAAAATTTTTAAAAATTCTATTAAATTGAATAATGTTTTTTTAAAAAGCAACCCTGGCTGTCCCTCAGTGCTCTAGTAAGTACCCAGAAGGAAATGGCCACCATACAGAGCCCCTCTAAGAAACTGAATCCCTAAACAGACAAAGCGAATGGCTGAGCCACAGCAGCTCTCCTCAGTCCCAGAGGAAGGAACTAATCACCCACATCATCATGGAAGATGAGTCAGTTTGGCCCGGGAAATACTTAAAATCGCTGAGCATGTATTCATTCATTCAACAAATATTTATTGAGTGACTACTCTGTTAGGTATTCTCCCAATCATTCAGTGCAGCAATTTTAACTATTAATCTTTGCTTGTGGTAGCTGTCAGATCGCATGACATTCTGGGGAAAATAATGTGTTAAGGGGATTTCTCCTTGTCCAGGACCACTAAGCTAGGTGGGTCCCCTCTCTGGGATGTTAGACATTTGAGACAAGTAGGCCCAAGCAAGAGGAGGAAAGCGTCCAATGGGATGTCCACTGGCATTTCAGAAGGGAGTGAAATAGAAGCTTGCACGAAGGGTTACATGGCATCTAGAAACTTTCTGGCTCTCTTTCGTCACCCATCCACAAGGCTGGTGCTCCTTTGGGTTCTGACCTGGCCCTCTCCTTCTCACCCCCACACTCTTTCTAGACAGATTCTTCAGCATCCATAGCATTGTGGACACCTGTCTGCTGACTGCTCCCACCCTGAAACCCTGTCTCTGAGCTGGAAAGCTACCCGCAGGACACTTGGTCAATGTCACACAAGGACACAGACTAAGACTTTGCAGAGTGGGACTCGCTCACCTTGCATCCACTGCAAACCTGCTTCTCCTGGGGATGATATCTCAGGGATAGGGCCCTCCACACAGTCCCCCAAGCAGGCACCAGGTCACCATTCCCCACACCCCTTACCTAAGCTCAGTCTCCAGGTCCTAGTTCTAAATACATGGAAACTCTCTGTCACCTAGGACTCCCCTGGATCCAGCCATCTTATTAGGTAAACGGCAAGTGCCGATTTTCAGAAACCCAGGGGTCCACTTTTCCTGGCTCCCTTCATTCCCTCACCCCCTCCCAATTTGGGATCCACCCTCTCCTCTGCAATCAGGATGGGGATTGGATCGAGCCACTTGTTGAGGCATTTGGTCAGGTTCCGCCTCCAGATTTGGCTTTGAGGATAGAGAGTGGCTTTGGCTACCCTCCCCAGGATTCAGTCTCTGTGTGTCTTATCTCTTTCTATTCCCCAGCCCTCTCCGTGTTCCAGCCTGATAGGATCTCCTCAGAAACGCCTCCTCCAGCCTTCAGTCAGCCCTGCCTGCTCTGCCAGGAGTGCTCAGCGACGGCCACACTCACTTGTCTATTTCCACGCAGCCTTGAGACTCACGTCAGCCCTCACTCCTGAGCACCCAGATGGCCTGGGTGCCACCACTATCTCCTCCTGTGTAACCTGCACTCCCTCCTCCAAAACTCAGAGCCTACGTTGAGTCTACCTGATTCATGGCCATCTTCCCCGATGGGCACCACGCGCTTCTGATGACCATGACCTCCAGCAAAGCCACAGCAGTTTAAAATCATCTGCATGACATAGAAGACTATTATTCCTAAAAATAATCGGGAGATTATAAAATCTGCAGAGTGTTTGGAAACTAAGATGAACCAAGGCCCAGGCCGTGCCACACGCTGGCACGAACTTATGGGAGCTAAATGAGAACTCGAGTCTGATGACTTGGGGCTATACTGTGAACTCTCAGAAGAGATAGGTGGGTTCTTAGCATGCTGCTTATTAATCCAATGGAAGTCAACTGGCAAAACATAATTCTAAGTAGATCTGTACTTTCTTACTCTGAACACTCACAGAGGGGCAAATGACCATGGGAAAGCCGCAGACAGGGGTCTCTCAGGAAGTTGTGTCTGTTCATCAGCTGTCACCTGTCCAGATCTTTTCAAAGATCCCACAACAGGCACCCACCTTCAGAGATTCTAATAGGTCTAGGGTGAGGATGGTGTGAGATCAGCTACATAATTTGCAGGCCCAGTGCAAAATTTAAATGCCTGGCTCCTTGTTCAAAAATTATTTAGAATTTCAAGATGACAACAGCAGAGCCTTAAACCAAGCTTGGGACCCTTCTGAGTACAGGCCCATGACAGGCATTCTGGAGACCGTGGCCACGGAGACACAGCTGATCTCCCCTGACGCCTGCAAACCTCAGCTCAATGTCATGAAACACACACCCCTCCCCAACACCCTGGTGCAGGACCTGGAGTTGTGCAGTGGGGACTTCAGGGGACAGCAGGACATTCAGAAAGGGCCCCCCCTGCGTCTTTCTACTACATATGCTGCAGTCTTATTTTATTCTTTTTTTGTTGTTAAATTATATGTTTATGGAGTCTTAAAGATTTCTGACATAATCTTCTTTTAGAATTATTTTTCTCTTAAGATGCTTTCTGCAAATAAATAAATAATAAGTAAATAGAGTCCTGGTCAATGAAAATCTACTATTGTGTAGATGACCTCATTAACTCAAGTGTGCTATTTTATAATTAGTTTATACTCCATCTTCTGAGTATTACCATTAGAGTGCTAGTAATAAAAGTTACTAATATAAGTACTAATATAAAAGTCTTGTTTTATAATTTAAAAAAAAAAAGAAATACTTTTCTCCTTACCACCCCCTCTAAAAGGCCAAGTCACCAGTTGGCAGTGGGACTCAAAGGGAGGAAAAAGTATGTTCATTCATCTCATCCCTAGAGCACAAAATGGACATGTGAAAGAAAATTGTACATTTTTACAGAAATCTAGTCTCTGAGGAAAGATGCAAGAGAAATGCAGACCTAATGCTAATTCCTCTAGTCAAAAAGCTGAGAGTCTAATAAGCCCGATATTGTAAGCACACAAAGAAATATGGAGTAAATGGGTCACAACTCTACCAATGGGGTCAGAGGATGACACGCCCTAAGGAGTCACATGCACAGCTCGACCTCAGAATCCAGCCATCTCCAGGTGTAAGGAAGGATTTTGGTCAGGGAACGTGAGGCTGACACGATGACAAGTCTTATCCAAAACCCATGTACGGGGACACAGTCTGGAACATGGGTTCAAGCCCAGCAATGGCCCGCACAGCTTCCGTTCATTCTGCTTCCTGTCCAGGTGTCTCCTAGACCTGGACTCTGCAGCAGGCGGGCTTCACAGTCACGCACAACCCCACCCCCATAACACTTATGGAACCGTAATCTGTGCCAGACGCCTCCTGAAGCACTTGGTTGTTTTATTAAATTGGTGCAGTAACCCTGTGAGCGAGATCACATCAGCACCCCACCCCGCAGGCAAAGATGTGAGATGTGGAGCAGTACAGGGACTTTTCATGGGTGTTGGAGCCACAGGGCTGGGCTGGGATATAAGAATGGATGCCACCAGATTCAGGAAGAGGAGGGATGGCTAAGTGGGGTCCCGATGGGATTCCGGAGCAGGAGAGACTGATCACAGGAATGCAATGATATGAATAGGATCGGCTCTCTAGAGGCGGGCTCAGTACTGATGCTATATAGAGCTACCTCACTCAGTCCTCACAACGACTCTGTCAGGTAAGTACCAGTCCCCCCATTTGACAGATGGGGAAAACTGAGGCTTAACGCACTTTAAATTTTTTATTTATTTATTTATTTGGGAGAGAGAGAGATGACAAGTAGGCAGAGAGGCAGGCAGACGGGGGGGGGGGGAAGCAGGCTCCCCGCCGAGCAGAGAGCCTGATGTGGGGCTCGATCCCAGGCCCCTGAGATCATGACCTGGGCCGAAGGCAGAGGCTTAACCCACTGAGCCACCCAGGCGCCCCTTAACGCACTTTAAATAAGAAAGGTTAAGTAACATTCTGGCATTGCCACACCCTGGAGCTGAGGTCTGGTTCTGTGAGGCTCAATTTGCTGGCCTGGAGACAGAGGAGGACAAATGGTAAAGGGTGGGGTTGTCAAAGGATATGGGACACCAGAGGAGTGATTTGGTTTTGTTCCTTCAGATGGGCGGCAGCCCCTCCCTGTTTTATGAAGGGTAATCTCCCCCTGCCCACTGTATGTGAGTGGAGAAGGAAAAGGCATCACTTTTAAAAGCTTTTCCATCACAACCACACTTTTTCTTCATTTCCTTGACAAACATGCACCAGATCCGGATTGCCTGGCTCCCCTGCCAGAGGACAGTCCGGAAGGACTCAGCCCCTCACCTGAGCTGCTCCCAGTCCAGCAGGAGGGAAAACCCCATTCAGGAGGAGGGTGGTCTGAGGGAGGAATGCAGGGAAGCCATGAGGGCAGCGCCTGGACAAGTCCCAGGGCAGGGAAGCTCACCTAGTAAGGAGGGCCCCTACCCCGGGACAGGAAGGCAATGAGCAGGGGGAGTTACAGAGAGTGTCCTGAGAGAGCAGCATTGGTGAGGCTGGGACACAGGCTGGCCTTGGTGGAGGAATCTGGAACGAGGCAGAACTCAGATGGGAAACACTGAAGACAGGTCCAGACCATCTTCAGTGAGTGGAGAATTGTTGATCTGGGAGCACCACACCAAGTCTACGCTTGGCCAGGCAGGGTAGGGAAGGTGTCAGTGAAGGGACTCTGACACCTGCCTTCGCTCTTGAATTCGGATGCAGGAACCCCTCCAGCTTCACTTGGTGTAGCAACTTGGCTGTGCGTGGCCTTCTCCTCTGAGTGCCAGTGCCTTCACAGTAGGTGTTTTCTTCTCTCTTTACATTTAAAAGCTTTAGAAACTATATTCAAAAACTACACACAAGCAGGACATTTTATACCTCATCTGTTAAAAATGAGATTATCTTCAGGCTTCTTCCGGTCCCAAATCCGCCTGTGTTCTCCAAGGGTCTCCAGGTGGGGGACTGGAGTGCACCTCCAGGTGCGTTCTGTTCCCCATGTGTGGTAGCTGAGCCCCTGCTCCGCTACTCTGGGGAGGGTGGGAAGAGGAGAGAGTGCTGAGGCCACGCGTGGCATCTGCTCAGGGTCACCCTCGGATTAGTTCTCTGGGTCAGAGGTCCAGTACATGCCCTTTATTTTCTGGATGGGTTTGGCTGCCCTGAGAAGGGCAATCCCCCTCCAAAAAAAATTTATGTTATTTATGAAATCCACACCAAAATTTGCACTGGTCACTTATGTCCATCAACGTCTATTTGAGAAGGCCAGATTTTTGTTCCCTTTGGAGAGGCAGCAAAGCAAGATGATGCCAGGAGTTTGGTTTGGAATGGGAAGTATTCATGGAAGCTTCATTTGGAGAACAGGTCATGACACGTGGTCCACAGGTCCTGAGGCTGGTTTTGTTTAGTCAGAACCTAATAATGTGCCCCAGGTCTTTTTTAATTGATAGACAAGACCAAGAAAACGCTTCAGAACAGCTGGAATCAGTATCCATGACCCACGCTCCCTCCCAGGTCCAGCGTGGGTGGGCCTGCGGCCTGGCATGGAATAACGAACATTTCCTGAGGCAAGGGGCTGCCCAGGACCACAGAGAACACAGGTCCATAGTCCATTTTCCTACTGTGAAAATCATGCTTCCTGGTAATAAATCCTGTGAGATCGTGGGGCTGAAAGGTGCCTCTTCTTCCTGATAGTCTGCCTGAGTGTCTGTAGGGATGGCCGTCTCAGTGACCCAAAGCAATGTGTTTCCCAAAGCTGCCGGTCAGCAGGCCAGGCTGAGGGATGGCCACCAAAGGAAGTAAAGCATGACTTCCCCACACCCCGCTATAATTCAGAGCCCACATCCACGGGGCTAACAGCCTCTCCTGCCCAGTGCCTGTACCCCATCCTCTGCGCCAGACCCCACTGACACCAAGTCCTCTCCCCATGAAACCATTGTGTTCAAGGACTCACAGAGCAACAAATGTCGACAAAGCCCCATGGAAGTGAGGTGAGCTGAGACAGACATTTAGAAATTAAGAATCTGACGTTTTCCTTTATAGAAACTTGGGTATCTTTTTTAAATAACAAGACTAAATATACAAGAATAACCAGGAGAAATCAGGAAAATAAATAGTTAGGAGGTGTATTAGTTTGCAACAGCTGCCATAACAAAATACCACAGACTGGGTGGCTTCAACAACAGAAATTTATTTTCTCACAGTCTTGGAGGGCAAAAGTCCAAGATCAAGGTGTTGGGAGTTTGATTTCTTGTGAGGCCTCTCTCTTTGGCTTGCAGATGGCTGTCTTCTCCCTGTGTCTTCACATGGTCTTCCCCATGTGTGTGTCTGTGTCCTAATATCCTCTTCTTGTGAGGACACCAGTCAGATTGGATTAGGACCCACCCCAATAGCCCATTTTAATTTAACTGCCTCTTAAAATGCCCTACCTCTGAACACATTCTGAGGTAGTAGGGGTTAGAACTTCAACATTTGAAATTGGTGGTGGTTGGAGACACAATTTAGCCCACAACACCCCTGCTTGCTGTCATGACCCTCTTCCTGCTTCAGGCTTAGCCCCTCTCCTCCTCATGCTCCCCCAAGCCTCTGTCCCACCCTAAGTACCTCTGCCCAGGGTCTCAGCAGCTGTATCTCTTCCCCTCAGTCAGTGGGTAGAAAGGATCCAACTCACCTATCCATGAAATCACACATAGCATTCACTGCCTAATCCACCATGTTTGCTCCCTTCTTGATGTCCCTGGAGTAAGTTGTGGCATCTGTCAGGTTATCTCAGACAATCAAGACTTTTTCTTCTCACAAATATTATAGTCCCATTTCAGTCACTATGTGTCCAGTCACCTGGAATAGTCACAAGTATGAACTTCTTAAAGTTGAAAGTTGTCCTCCAAGCCAGGCTGAAGCCCAGTGTGAGCACCTGCTCTATTTCCCTACCCTGCCTGGTCATTCCACCCCATACCTCTCCCTGCTTTGCTAGCCACCTATTTCACTCATCAGGTTTGGAGCAGGAAAGGAAGGAAAGGTGAGGTGTTCTACAACTGTTTTACTTAGTAGGCCCTGCCGTCATCTGATGGTGTTTCTCCCTAGGGTCCCTTGGAGTGATTTGTGCACTTCCCAGAGAACCTTGACTCTAGAATTCTCTCCCCCGCAACCCCTTGACTGGGCATTGGTAACCAGCCATGCAAAGATCCTCTGTTGGAGTACCATTGCTCTGGTCAGGTGGCCCACGTGGAAAGTCCTGAAGGTATCTCCAGGCTGGGTCTCCTCTGGCAGAGGGTCATACTCATGCAACATTTATCTTGACAAAATCTGGAACATAAGGCCATCCCTGAGGCAGCCAGACCTAGATATGGCCAAAGCCCCACATGCTGTACGAGACTCAGATTCAAGACCTCTGACTAATCTCCTCAAATCTTCCCTACTTGGTCTGAGGAAAGGAGGAGCACAACAAGGGAAAATACAACAGCTCACAAACTAATGTGCTTCCTAAAACAAAATGGTCTCTCTTGAGCTCTTTAATTCCCTGATCCTGCAAAGATGAGCTGGCCTCTTATTTGCCACAAGAGGCAACAGATCCCGGTGTAACATCCTGTTCCACACTTCAGGCCTTTCCCTTGCAGACACCACCCTTCCCGTCTTGAGGCATATCCTTCGGCCCTCACACCTCAGAACCTCCCTGCTTGGGTTTGTGAATACACATTGTGCACTTGGGCTCCACTCCACATCCGGCTCTCCCCAGAATATCCCCACTTTGGGAGCCCTAATCCCCAGACGAAGGACTCAGTTCCTTCTTGTCTCCAGGGGAAAGTGATGCTTAGGAACAGTGCTGGGCGGGGAGCCTTTGAGGAACCAGGAGCATCAGAATGAGATGTCCAAAGGAGCCCTAGGTCATCGATTACTATTCTATCACTCAATGATCCAACAAATAAATTATTAAACCCTACTTTGTACCAAGCCTGGTTCTAGAGGCTGTACCTGTGACAAAAGAGGTAAAATCCCTTCCCTCCTAGAGCTTATCTTCAGCGGGGGACACAGACAATAAGCACATAAGTCCTTGAAGTGCATGATGGGGTGTGAGAGGAGCTATGAAAGCTGAACATGAAATGCTGGGAAGCTGGGAGGGCAGAGGCGGCTCTAGACAGGGAGTCAGGGAAAGCCACCGCTCAGAACAGACCTATGCACAGACTGGAGGGATGTGAGGACCCACACGGTCACTGCGAACATCTGGAAGGGAGGCTGTTGGTGGGCTAGTGACTGGATCCAGGCTGGGTGGGTGTCCTCAAGGGAAAACATACAGAATGAGAGGAGAAAAAGGATGGAAGATAAAACTTGAGAGAAAGCTCATGTTTAAGAAGAAGGTTACAGGACACCAGGAGCTCGTGGCCAGGGAGGCTGACTGAGGTCAGGAGGGAAGATGGGCAATTGTGTGGATGCTCCACAGATAATAAGATGGGGGATTCAAATGAACTGTGCTTGGTAGTGGCGTGGCTACATGACTCTTATCACCCGTCAATATTCACAAGACACCAAAAAGAGTGAATTTTATAGTATGTAAATTTTTCTCACTAAATTGAACAAAAGAGCTCACTAGATTTGCCACCAGGAGAGCACTGGTGATCCCAAGACTTCAGAGGAGTGGCAGGTAGGGGAGAGAAGTCATTCTGGTGACAAGGCAAGTTCAGGGTGTGGTGGAAATTCAGGCTTCCAGACTCCCTCACTGGGAGGTTCCTGGAGGCTTCTCATTACATTGACATGCCCAGCAAGGCCTTGGCATACTCTCACTCAGCTTCATCTCTGTGACCACCTGGTGACCCTCCTCTGTCCTTCTTGCCCAACACTCTACACATGTCCTACATGGCTCTTCAGAGGCCTTAGCCCATCACTCCTAAGAAGCACCTTCCATCGCTATCATGTGCTTTATCTTCATTGGATGCTCTGTCAATCTCTGACATTAATTACATAATTATTTAATATTACTGCTCTCATGTTTATTATTTAGATCCTTCACTAAAAGTTATGCTCTGGGGCACCTGGGTGGCTCAGTGGGTTAAAGCCTCTGCCTTTGGCTCAGGTCATGATCTCAGGGTCCTGGGATCGAGCCCCACATCGGGCTCTCTGCTCAGCAGGGGGCCTGCTCCCTCCTCTCTCTGCCTGCCTCTCTGCCTACTTGTGATCTCTGTCTGTCAAATAAATAAATAAAATCTTTAAAAAATAAATAAATAAAAATAAAATAAATAAAAAATAAAAGTTATCTAACAGATCAGGAACACATGAGTCACTCAGCTCACCATATCACAGGTGCCTAGAACAATGCCAAGCACCTAGTAGGTGTCCAATAAAAAGTACCCATCACTATTTTGGTTAATACCATAAAACTGTAACTTCTGTTGAAAGCTTTGAAAGTTGGGCCACAGATTTCATGTGGAGCTTTCCCCACGGCCATGGAAAAACAGGAAGGTAATGTGATCGATAGTATCTCTGAAGGAAAACAACATACAAACCTTTCAGGGCAAGACAAGACTGTCTGAGAACTTGTTTTGCCCAGATCATCATTGAAGAGAAATATAGGAGAAAATATCTGTAACATTATCTTTTCAAAAAATTAATAAATCCCATGCAATTATTTCTTCCTTAATCCTTTCAAGTAAGACAAAGTCAAAAGACCAAAGAAGAGCCATGAGGCTGGAATTATTTATAATTCAGCCTCACATCCACCAGAACATTCTTGCATTGGTTTCATTTATGGTACAGATCACCCTTCTTTTTTATTTTAAGGGCACATATTTAGTTAGTGCTTCAGAAGCTCTATATTTCATCTACCTTCAGTACCGCTTTAAAATATGCATTAAAATGACCATTTTACAGATGAGGAAAGGGAGGCTCACAGCGTACAGTCACCCAGAGCTGATAGGTGGTGGAGACAGCCTTGAACTGAAGTCTGTCTGACCCTAGAATAGGGATTGGTAAACTACACTTGAGAGCTCCATTTGCCTGGATTTGTAAATAAAATTTTTGTGGATGGGGAATAAAAGCAAAAAATGTTATGGTCCTGTATAAATAAATTTCCAGCCCCTGCTCTAGCCTCTCACTTTACCCCACCCAGCAGTCGACCACCTTCACAAATGTGTCTGGGTATATCTCTTCCTCTGATGGTGAAGGGAAAAAAGAGCTTTGCATAAAAATATAAGAAAATGTAAATTAGAAGCTCTCCATGCAAAATTCTTTTGCTACTAAAATATCAAAGAAGTATGTTTTGTAGGTAAATGTTCTTGGGAGAAGTTTTTAATCTTTTTTTTTTTTTCTTTTTTGATCCCAGTTCCTTCCAGCCCACTAACCAAAATGGCACAGTGAAAAAGGGTACTAACAAATACATTCAGTAAGATCATGGCAGTGCAGTATATACAACAAACCCACAGGCAGCGCTGGCTTTGAACTCTGTGGCTTCAAAGCAAGCAGAAATAAATGAACCTGTTGATATTCATGAGTATAACACAAATCCACAGCCTGTCACTTAAATGTAATTCTATATTTAATCAGTCAGGTTACTTCAAGTCTGGTGAACACATACAAATTAACAGATATTTAAGCTGACTCCCCAGTCAATCTAATTTTCATTTTTTCTATGTATTTCTGGAAGAAAAATTAGTCATAGTACATGTTCTCAAGTCAAGTGACGAGTGCCGTCAAAGGGAATGGCACCCCAGAATTGTACAAGGGAGTTTCACTTAGGAGGAGGACCCTCATCTTTACTTTCAGAATGTTCTTGGCCACAAAGGAATACTGACGATGATAATGATTGTCAAGACTCATGCAGCCGGGTCTTTCACTGTTGGTGTGCCATAAATCAATGCCCTCAGGGGACAGGAAGCAGAAGAACCCCTCAGGGGTGGCCTGTTTCCAGAACAGATGCTCTCCATGCAGTCACACTCAGCAAGGACGTGAATAGAAAGTGTGAGGCAATTGATTAGAATCTGGGTTAAGGAACATGGCTGCTGCAGGGCTCCGTGTAAGGGCTAGATGGAGGGCTGCATCAGATCCGGAAGTGTCTTGGGGGCTGGGGACCATTCCCACTGTATGCAGATCTTGTGGATAAAATGAGACCTGCCCCAAGGTCCGGTCCTGGGTGATAGAGAGCACAGGCTCTGGTGTGAAACAGCCCTGCAGATTCAAATCCAAGCTCTAGGCTTTTAGGCAAGCTATCTACACTCTCAGCCTCTAAGTCTCCATCTGTAAAATGGATTTAGTAGCTTCTCTGAGAGTTATTGCAAGAATTCAGCACTGCATGTGAAGAGTCTAGACAAAGACGCGATTAATAATTGCTCATTATTTTTATTGTTACCTCAAAGCGACCTCATTAGGTTAATGGTCTTTCTATAGTTATTAGTACATTATATTAAAATATGGACTGCTCATTTACATAATAAATATTCCCTGGGCGACTATTATGTGCCAAATTTGGAACTGGTTCTGAGTTACAGAAAAGTGTATAAGACCTAAGACCTATCTTTGAAAGGCTGGCAACACAGAAGAAAAAATGGATGTTTGCAATCACCTAAAACAGGAAGAACAGCGGCAATAATTACCCGGGTCTTGGTATGTCCCTCTCCCTGCGGTGTCTGAGCTACAGACTTCTGCACACTTAAAATTTTAAACCTCACAACAGTCACTGAGTTAGCCACTCTTCTCCCTGCTTTATAGATGAGGTCACCGATATTCTGATGGGCCAAATAACATGTCCAGGGTCATCCAGCAAGCACAAACAGAAACGGAACCTGGACTGAGGTTGTTACAAACCCAGAGTAGAGCAGTGACAATAGGGAAATCTTCTGCTACCAGTTTAGAAAGAAAATTACAGATTGGGGACCTGTGATGGTTCTGGGAACTCTGAAGCTTTATCAAAAGCTCCCTCACTCATCCCCAGGTCCCCAAAACATAGACACCAGTTTCCTTGCCATCCCCCAGAATGGGAACAGGAAGAGCTCCAGTAAGCCCAGAGTCCAGTGACACGAACATACGCCCAGGTTAATGTTCCGGAGCACGCACCTCGGGCTCTGAGCCTCACCTTGGGCAGTGGGTCCCCAATATGCCAAAGCTCAGCCTGGGGGACCCGGGAGATTGAGTGGGTCCCAGAACATCCCTTGTTCTCAGCGAGGCCTCCTTAGCCTAGCACCCTTTTCTGGCTAAAAGATTAAACTCCTTTTTCCTGCTGAAGGTGCAGTTCAGCTGCTCAAGGGTCCTCCGTGAGAGCCCTCACATGGAGACCATGTCTTTGCAAAGTCTTTTTTTTCAGGATCAATTACCCAATCCCCTTTACAAATTTCTCCCCAGAGGTGTCCAATTGTCTCCTAATCAGCAGTAGCTAAACTAAAACTCCAGTAGACCAGGGATGGTTCCAAAGAGCCTCAGAGAGCCAGACCTACAGCACCTGCCTTTACCCCCATGTTTCCCGTCCCCAGCACCAGAGCCCCCTGGACTCTCATCCTTAGGTTTTCTGATCCACTGCCCTAGACCCGTCCTCACTCTGCCGAGTCAGAGTCCAGCTTCAACCCTCAGCCTGGCTTATAGGCCCTGAGCCCAGAAGCCCCAACCAGCCCCCTGCCAGACACAGCTTTCCAAAACAGGCGTTTCATTATTGTTGTTGTTTTTAATCTTGCTATAAGGAGCACACAATTTCTCCCCAGTTCCTCCCGGCAGACACTAAGGAAAAAATCAGTGTGTGTGTGTGTAAAGTAGTGTGTGAAGCCAGAGGGCCTGAGTTCCCCCACCAAGCAGGGCTCCTCCCATCCTTCTTTTCAGAGCTAATTTAGTTAAGTGTTTAAACAATGTAAATCTGGCAGCTCCCCTCCGTTAAAACTCCAAGATTGAGGACAGCTGCCGGCCCGCTACCAGCCCTCCCATCCAGCCTCCACCAGCTTTCCCGAAATAGCAAGGCTTGCTTCCGTCCCTGCTTCCCTGGAATAACCCCGGGGGAAGGATACTGCATTTCCTACGCCCAGACCGCCTTATTTATTACCATCTAACGAGTCCATATTTGGAGAAAAAAATATCACCACCATGTGGAATGAAATCACACGGTTATAAAGAATCGATGTTAAGTGTTTAAATTCAAAGGAGCTCTCAATGAGATCGTGTATATATGTAAACAGGCGTGCACTTCTCAGACGGGCAGTGTGTGAACTCAGCTCACACTCAGTCACTGCAGGGCAGGGAACCTGCCCAGAACAGCAGGACTCCTGTAATCTCGGGAACCCAGGCACCCCGGCCGCGGAGGCCCTTTCCAAGGGCATTCTTTTTGCTCAGATTGAACTAACCTGGCTGAGGATAGCCAGGGAGGTCAGCTCCTTAAAAACATGAAGTCATGGGGCACCTGGGTGGCTCAGTCAGTTAAGCGTGGGACGCTTGATTTCAGCTCAGGTCATGATCTCAGGCTCGTGGGATCGAGTCTCACCTTGGAGTCCTAGCTCAGCGGGGACTCTGCTTGAGATTCTCTCCCTCTCCCGCTCCCTCTGCCTCTGCCCCCACCCCACTGCTCTCGCCCACTCGCTCATGCGTGTGCACACTCTCTCTCTCAAATAAATAAATAAATCTTTAAAACAAGCAAACAAACACAAAGTCACTGCCACATCAGTGTTTAGAGTCCTTGCACTGTGTTGGAGGAACTATTTGCATGCTATTTCTCAATGATCTACTTACTTAAAATAATTTACTCTTTCTGCACTAGGTGACTTTGTCCTTAAGCATATATTCTTCCTGACACATGCTGTCTTCATTGGACACTACACTGACAGCCGTGCAGAGTTTCAATGATTTTTCCTCCTAGATGTCCATTGGCTATACCTTGTATATTAAATGTATCCCAAAGAAGCTGCATGGAAACTTAATCTGACTCGCAACATACTAACAGTGTTCAGTATTTAAGGTCCCTTGAGTTGGTTTGTGTGGTGAAGAATCACTTTATAAATCACTTATAAATCACTTTATAAATCTAGAAAGATCACGCATCTCTTGCAATGTTTTTCAAAATGAGACGTGCCTTTCCTAGGTTACACACCTCATATTTCCAGAGCAACTTAGCCTCCACAGTAACAATAGTTCTTTCTGAAACACAGCCCTTCTAGAGTTGAGCAGCCCTCCGAAGTGACTAAGTCTGGAATCCGGAGAAGGAGTGAGGGTCAGTATGTGTTTCTGTGTTTATATTGGAAGTGGAAACGATTTACTCTAGAGACGTTAACTAGATTTTGATTCCATCATTGACTGAAAAGTCAGCAGTTGCTACATGACAAAGAACCAAAGTCTGGGGATCAGGAAATGGTGTTTTACAACTGACCAAAACTCCCTTGATCTCCCAGTCTATGGCACACTACAGAGGAACATGCCCCGGGGGAGGCTCTAGGTCAGTGTTTTATGAGGCTGATGACCATCATCATGAGAGATCTCTCAACAGCACTGGATAGCTTACAACACTACAGAAAACCCGGCCCATTGGCGGAATTTTAATGGTGGTTGGGAATCTACTAAGATATCTTTTGTGATCAGTTCATAGAGAAGTTGTAAGATGTTAACATAGCCTGCTACAATAGCATTTCTCTCTTTTTCTCCTTGTATTGCTGAAAACTTTTGTGTACTACATTCGATATTCAAATTCATCATGGAAAGTGCAACCCTGTCATAGCTTCCTTGTGGATTTTTTCTTTTAGTGGGATAAATGTAACGCTATTTTATCATATCATTTCCCCCGCGGGTTCCTCCCTGTCTCTATGTTTCCACTCCTGCTCTCCTTTGGTTTGGGTTCTCCACTGTATCTTTACCCATTGCCTTATTTTTATTATTTTTGTTTTGATTGGGTACACTAATGCAACATTTATACTTTATTTTTAACCCAATATGAGTCTGTGATTCAAAATGAGAGTTGATTCCAACCATTTTTTTCCAACCATTTTATTAACAAGATTTATAATGCTTAGTTTTATTTCTACTATTTTGTTTTATGGTTCTTTTTAATTTTCTAGATTGACTATACTTATTGTCTTAACTTTTCCCTTGTGATTTTGGAAATCAGATCTACTATTTTTATTCTATTAGTAGTGACACTTACTGAATATATATATATGTCAGAATCTATTTTCACTAATTTTCATTATCAAAAATAAATCCGTGTCAACTAATTATTCCTGTGTAATATGAAGAATTTACTCAGCTTTTCCTTATCTTTTAGTCCTCTAATCCCTTGTTTTAGTGATTTTTAGTGGGTAATCCAAACTAGATCATCACTAATAAATTATCATTTTTAGTCACGTGTCCTCTTTTGAAAATTATTTTTGGCATTTTCATTATGTTTTAATATCATGTTGAGAATTAATTAATTTTGTCTATGGTTGTTTGGGGAGAGGGGAGGTGAATATCTGTTTGACCATTTTTCTCACCAGTCTTTTACATTATGAGTTCTCCATTCTTGAATCTGGTGTTTTGATTCTTCACTCAGCTCACTTAAAGATTATTTAAGTAAGTTGTGTTTTGGTTTATTATTTTAGGACATTCAAATGGGGTATATACTTTGGGGCTTGTGTACACAAGAGAATGTCAGTCTGCTACACTCGGATATGCACATCAGCCTGGACAGGCACAGGAGCTGTGGGTGCCAGATTTAGCAGATAAAAATAGAGGACACCTAGTTAAATTCTAATTTCTGGTGAACAACAAATAACTTCTTAGTATAGGATACCAGCAGTATTGCCTGGCATCCCACATTTTATCTGACAATCTTATTTGGGCCATAGTCCTTTTTCCTCATACTTTGGTAGAAAATGATCATTGTCTTCTTCATGTTTCAAAGCAGAAGTGGGAGGAGGTGAACTTTATCTGCTGGGATCCTCACAGAATTTGTTTATATTCTCAAAATTAAAATAAATTATCAAAAAAAATAAAAAATAAATAAATAAAATAAATTATCATGACAAGTCTGGGTGTTAAAAACGTATTAATTTTGTCTGGTAATTAGAAAATTCAAGTCTTGGTTTAGCTCAGGAAAATTTCCACCAAATAGTTCTTCAATGATGACTCCACTTTTATTGGTTCTTCTTCTGAAATTTGTAATATTTATAGGGGTGCCTGCTGGCTCAATCAGGGGGATCGTGGGACTCTTGATCCTGGGGTCATGAGTTCAAGCCCCACACTGGGTGTAGAGATTACTTAAAATAAACAAATAAATTATTTTTTAAAAATTCCTGATATTTATATATTAATACTATCTCTCATCCATGCTTTTTATATATTCTCCTATATTTGTATCTTTTTTTCTCCTTTATCTCTTAGTTTTGTGATGTCCAAGTTGACTTCTGCTCCAACGCACCTGTTTTCTACAAGATCCAGTTTGCTGTTCACTCCCTCCTTTTCAATTTGAAATAAACATTCATTAAAACCCCAGTGCTGGCTCCCTTCGCCTGTTTGTTTTTCTCTTTACAGTTCTCTACTTGAATTCCATAAAAGAAATGTCCTTTTGAAGTTTGTTGGAAACACAAATCAGGAGTGTCCTCAAAATTTCCCCTTACAGAAATTATATTTCATAGGAAAACATTTTCTCTGATTCCTCAGAGTGGTCCCTTCTTTTGAACTGTGCTGTCTTTTCACTTGCCTGGCAATTGCACTCTGCATGTTCATCCTTACAAAAGGAGTTCAATATTTGTTCAAAACCAGTAGTTGAGATCCTAGTCTGAATCGTTCTACCCCGAGAGAATGGAAAAGGAAGAAAAGATAGATTTTAGGTTTACTTTAGTTTTACTTTGCTGATCCAGCAGCCTGGGGAGGACAAGGAGCTATGAAGTGAGCCTCTCTGAGATCGCCCCGCACAGAGCTCTCCATCTCTGCTCAGTTGTCTTTTCTAAGTTTTGGAGGGTGTTGGGTGTTTCTTGGGAAAGTGTCCTTGTTCTTTGCAGGGTTCTGTTCTTGACCTGAGCTCCTGAGTTCATGGCCTACAAATGCCATCTGGGGGTTGGTACCTCTGCAGGATTGTGAACTAAACAGCATCTGCATCCACTGAATTCCTAAGCCCAGCCCACCCCCCAAGGCCCTCCCCAACACCTACTGCCAGGCAAAACTACAGGGCACTGGGGAGATGCTTCCAGCTTTTTCTCCTAGTACTTCCCAGGTAAATCACTCCTTTACAAGTAAGGAACTGCACATCCTCCCAAAACTAACCTAAAAGAAATTCCCCAAGGTCTTATGCTCAAGATTGCCATGCTCCCCTACTCTCTGCAATTTACATTTCCCCCCATATTTACAATAACTAAACACATTAGCATGAATGTTGCTTAGGATAATTTCTCATGTTTCACAGTATACATACTTTGCTGAATTTTCTTCTTGGAACTGAAAGATTTCACTTTTCTTTCCTTTGGAACGAGTGGTATATAAAACACTGTATAAACCCCATTTTAATTTGGAAGCTGTTCCAGGGAATATATTGTCCAATTTAACAATGAGTCCCATTGTCAAATTTATTCTCAATACAAAGAGCAGCCCTAGATTATCAAAACCCACAAGCTGGTCAGCGTTCTTTCTGTAGGTTTCTGGTGGGATGTTTTGCAGATAACATTTTGTGTAGGAAGCAATCGTGGCTTCATTCCACGATAGGCAAGTTGCCAGGAAATACTAAATCAAGTGGCAATAGAGTCCCTAAAGAAAGTTGTTCCTGATTTATGATGATAGTTCCAACAATACTGCTGAACTTTTTACACATTGAAATGACCACTGAGTTATGTTTCACATTATATCAGAGAACAGCCAGCCTGCCAGAGCCAACATTACAGCTGGAATGCAGAAAAGCCCCATTATGTTCTCTTCCACGGTCTGGGAAAAACGATTTCTTATTCCCCAAATGTAAGTACTTGTTTGCTTTTCTCCAGCACATCTCACACCCTGAATCTATGGTGGCATTTTAAAAAGTGGAAAACAGCCTAAGTTTGAAGAAGGATATGTGGGGAACAGAAATAGCAGGAACGGAGGGGCTGATGACCAAGAGAAAAAGGGGAAACTGATCAACAACAATGCGTCACCAAGGGCTGAGGAAGGGTCTGCATTATTTTTGAGAATTTATAACATTTCAAATTTATCTACCAGATGCTAGAGTTGCCTGAAACCCTCATCTGTGTTTTTATGTGTGTGTGTGTGTATGTGTCTGTCTGTCTGTCTATCTGCATCATAGGTTCTCATATTCTGCTCCTGGAACTTTAAGAAGAGCCTAAACCAGTGTTCTCCAATAAAAGTACAGTACATGCCGCATGTATAACTTCAAATTTTCTGGTAACCACATCTTAAAAGGCAAAAAGAAATCTGTAAAATAGTTTAATAATATAATTGATTTAACTTAATATATCCAAAACATTATCACTTCAATAGACAACATATGTGAAACTTACCGAGATAGGTTACATTTTTCTTCTCACTCCAGGTCTTAGAACCCTGGGATGTATTTTACCCTCACCCACAGCACATCTCTCTTTGGACTAGCACACTTCTCTGTCTCAATAGCCATGTGTGCTCGCTTGTGGGACCAGGCAGGCTAGACAACAAAGAACAATCACCCTCTCGTTCTAACTTACCGAGTTCTGCTCACATCTTTTGCTTCCCCTAAACCTGAGTCTCCCCCTCCTCTGGAGACTCCAGAACACACCTCTAGAAGGCACCATGCCGCCTTCATGAAGGCGGTACATGAAGTTTGGCTCTTTCAACTGTCCCATCAGTCCTCCTTACTCAATAGTTCAACCAAAACTTTATGAATAAAAACCCTAGAACCTGGGAAATACATGCATAAAAGCACCTTGACATACCAGCATTGCCTTTGGACTGCCAAGAGAAAGCCATTCCTTCTCCCTTGGTCTCCACTGTCCCACTTCAACCTTTGTCTTGCTATCATTTCTCAATAAGTGTCCTTCTTTTTCTCTTGGTCTCCCTTTCCAGGTTGAGCAGGATGGTGGTGGGGGCTGCTAGGATATTTCTGTGTCCTGTACTGGGGAAGATGGTTGTAGAGGGGAGGCAGGGAGGGTGACGCTGGCCCTCCCTTCGCTGCCAGTCCTGCACCAGAAAGTCGAAAGCTAGACCAATGTGCTTACATGGAACAAAAGGCAAGGCAGGAGGTACCCCCTCAGTTGTGCTCCTGGAGATTCACATCACGGCCTGTTGGCAGGTATCTGAAGAACAGTTGCTTTATCTCCTATCTCACCCTTCTTGGGATCTGCCTGGATTATCTTCATGCAAGTCTACAACCAAGCTTCTGGCCTTACAGATCCTCAGTCCTCACTTCTCATGGTCCCAAATTCCATTCAGAATTGGACCCTCCCATGGGGTGAAATGTAACATGCAACTTGGAACCATGTCTGTTACCCTTGAACCTGTCAGTCGCTGACTTTCTCCAGAACCCTAAGCTGTAGGCCTACCACAGCCCAAGTATTTGGAGACTTAAACCCACCAGCCGGAAGAGCAGACCCTAGTGCTGCCTGTCTGCATCCTGTGGACACAGGCAAGTCTGGACACCATCACACCCCTTGCTGTCAAAGCTCTGCTGAGTTCTGCTATGTCCCTAGTCGGTGGGCCAAGGGTCGCATCCATGTTCTCATTTGAATCCAGGCCACCCACTGGGACAAGAGTCCTGCCCGGGATCCAGGTAGAATGACTGATGCCCCACCCACTCCTGACCAGACCCCTCTCAAGTGCTTGGCCACTGCCCTGTACTTCCAGCATGGAGCCAAACAGATCAGGTGGAATAAGAATAGCACTACCTTTGCCTTCCACCTGTGTTTACTGGAAGCATTTGCTATTAGCCCAACTACTGGAACAGATTTCCCCTTGGAAAATGACACTGGCTTGGATCTTGCCTGCATCTACCACACCTATTCCCCGTTTCCTCTTCCTCCTGGCTGAAGCTGCAACACACGGCCCTGCCAAGTAGCCTGGGTAATGACCATTTTTTTCATGCTTTCCTTCTTCTTGGGAGGTAATACATGAAAGAGGAAAGGGCTTTTGAATCTGAGAAATCTGCTTTCGGATCTTGAATAATCTCAAGTTTGAATCTTTGAATCCTTAGTAATTCTGTGACCTCAGACAACTTACTTAATATCTTTCACCCTCAATATTTTTACTATTAAAATGTAATCAATCCTATTTTATAAAATCATCAGGAAGATCAGAAAAGATAATATTCATAAGATATTTCACATATAAGAGATATTTGTACTCATTGGCTAGTTAGCCCTGAACCAGCACTTTGCCCAGTTGTGACCACCAGCCTTTTCCACCTTCTCAATCACCAGTAAAGGGCTTTTGACCTTGTTTGATGCCATCCATAGCCTGGATCCCAGATTGCTACTTTCCACTGGTCTCCCACAGACTGTATAGAAACACCCCAGCCCATCCCCAACTTTCTTATCATTTTCTCTGCCTGTGACCAGCACTCCTTTGGTCGTTCATCCGTCCCTCCCTGTCTTCTTCCAAGAAACCACATCCCTTGCTCTGGATATCTGGATTAGGGAGGAATATTAACCTCAATCACCAGAAAGGCCAGAAAGAGCTGAGGAAGTAGTCCAGTTCTCAGAGAATTTCCAGCATAGTATAAACCACTATGGTGATGAAAATAGTTTCTCTAAACACAGGCTTGATGGATATGGTAACAGTTCACCATCATGGTCTTTCCAGGGGTACATTTTTTTTTTAAGATTTTATTTATTTGACAGAGATCACAAGTAGGCAGAGAGGCAGGCAGAGAGAGAGAGGAAGGGAAGCAGGCTCCCTGCTGAGCAGAGAGCCCGATGCAGGGCTCGATCCCAGAACTCTGAGATCATGACCTGAGCCGAAGGCAGAGGCTTTAACCTACTGAGCCACCCAGGCGCCCCCAGGGGTACATATTAATAGGTATGATGTTTTTTGAAAATTAATCATATATGAGCTAATAAAATCAACCATTGGATATATTGTTCTTGACTCTGCTCAGAGTTTATTCTAGAGGTCTTCCCTGTCAGGTTATAGGTAAATGTCTCAGGGTGAGTGAGACTAGTTCCTATGACTAACCCCAATATCTCAGTTACTTCACACACAAAGGTATAGGTCTCAAACAATATTTGGTGTGGTCCCTTCCAGCAGGTGCCTCCACCTTGAGCCATGTGACCCAGGACAATGGCTCCCCAAGGTCCCAATAACTGCGAAAGAGGAGGCACACTGGCCCTTACTTCCTCATTCCAGAAGTGACACTATCACTTCTACTTACAGTCTGTTGTCCAAAACACTGACTCACTGCAAGGGAGGCTGGGGAATGCAGGAAGCACATGAAATGCTGAAGAGTAGAGCTCTGCTCTGGTGTGTGTGTTGGTGTGTTATATGTGGGTGTGTGGGTATTCACAGGCTGCTAGTGCATATACCTGTATGTGTGCACCTGGGCCTTTTATATTCCTCAGGTGTCCTGGCACTGCTCCTCCACATCCTGCTATCCCTTTGAGGTGCTTGCGATGGGCCAGTCTTTCACAGTGTCTTGCACAAAGTAAGTGCTTTATAATTTCAATTTAGGACAACTCACTCAGCTTCTGATGAATGTCCCTTATAGTAATCATCAAAATAGGAAAAGTTGTCATGTATTAACTCTCCTCCAAGTTCTAAGTTCTATGCTAATAAGAACTTCACATTTATAATCAATTCTCACAACTGATCTAAGAAATAGGTGCTATTTTTTTTGTCATCATTTTACAAATGAAGATACAGATTTATAAAGGTGATATGACTTCCCATAGTCAAAAGTAAAATGAATGAAAGCCTTGGGACTCTCGGCCAGTCCATGAGACTCAGCCCTTGTGGTAGGCCTTTCCACCACACAGGTCTCTGAGGAAATCTTGCATGACCCTGGCAAAGACAGGAGCTTTCTGCAGGCTCACAAGTGAAATGATTCCAATGGGTTTTCTTGTTTAGATTGTAATCCCAAGATATGTAGAAAAGTACAGGGAACATTTACAAATATGTGAAGTTCTTCCTTCACAGAGAACATGTATTTTTTTTTTTCTTACGATGCAATAAAGTGATATTTCCATTGAGATACCACTCTTTAGCCCTGTTTCTTATGGCACTGTGGAGCTTTGAAACTAAGATTGTAGTACGATACAATGAAAAGTGGTTTTCTCAAGATATTTACAATGTTTTTGGATTTATTTGACTAAACCCCATTTGCTAGACCAGCTTTAGAGTTGTTGTCAATGAGAAAAGGCAATAATACTCCATCAAATAGTTCCTAAACTTTTACAAATGTATTTTTCCTCACCATTTTTCCAAAAGTCCTAAAATTAATTTTGGGGAAAATAGATAGATATACTACACCAAAGTTGCAGACAACTAAGTGTTCATGAAAACTGACACTTTCCAAAGAGGGCTTTGGATTCAGGTCAGGCTGGATGTCAGCAGCCCAAAACCATGAAGCCCAGCTGCAGAAAGAAGAATCATTTGACGTTTGCTCTCCCATCCTCTCTCACTGATATTCATTTTCATGTACCTTTATGAATGTACGTGTGTCTTTTCAGATTCCCACATTATCAGGAAAAACAAATATCAGCACACTGACGATTCAGAAGTTGTTTTGAAAGTGCACCTTGCAAGCCACGCTTGCTCAATGTCCACACTGAAGCTGTATTTCTAGTTATGTCCTTCAATTTCATGCAGGAGGAAGGCTTGGATTTCCAGCACATGTTTGTTCCCAGAAAGCCGACCTGCAAGGGAACAACTTGGCCTCCTCCCCATCTTCAACCTGAGTGCAGCCCAGTAACAGTGCAAATGAGGCTGGACGGAACTCATTCCTACAGCTAACTCCCCAAGGTTTACTCCTAGAGCCTCTTCCTCTGCCACTGTCATCAACTTGTCATAATGCTCCAATCATTATTCCTAGGAATCCATGCACCTGGCCATCCATCCACTCCCAAATCAAACTGCTTACTCTGGAGCACACCTTCTACTCAAGAGCAATGAAAGCCTGGGAAAATCCAATCTACCCCAGGCCAAGCTCCTAGACTGAAATAGGGTGCCGGTACTGAGAATATGTGGACCTTGTCCTCCTTCCCAAAGGCCTACACCAAGGGCATGGACCCTCACACCCCTCTTCATGGAATAACTGGCTAGTTATGCAGTATATAGACTTCATAAAGTACTTGGCAAACTTTCTATTCAAGATGAGTTTCATTACAACTTGGCTACAATTTAGTATCCCCACAAAGAAGAGATATAAATTAAAAAGTCAGACCTTGGAAATGCTCCATTTCACCCTTCAGTTATCAATCCCAAGCCACAAGCTAGGACTTAGAGGTCTTGAGGACAGTCTTGCATAAGTAAGAGCAGTCCCTTGTTTGCTTAATTCCCAAGATTTCTCTGAACACCACTAATCCATTTCTCTCTCCTCTCTCAAATTTCAGGGAAGGAAGGAAGGAAGGAAGGAAGGAAGGAAGGAAGGAAGGAAGGAAGGAAAAAAATCAATCATTTAATATTTAAACAATGCTTTACAGTTTAAAGTGTTTTGTGCATACTATCTCATATGACCCTCATTATAAAACTGTGAAGAATATAGGGTAGACACTAAAAGTCCCATTTTTCAGCTGGAAATACGTGAATTGGCCTTTGAGAACCCTAATGTTGTAAATCCCAACTTGGATGACCTTTTATAAGCATGAAGTGCAGAGTTCTCGCATTTGAAAACATGAACATACTCTAGATGCAATCATGGACACATGTGGGCTTAAGATGGGCGATAAATCTCACCAGGTTTTGCCCCGTTGGTGAATCCAGTAGAGTCCAGTGGTCTGGAATATGCTGGGACATTTCCTCTCAGGTAAAGGGCACACTGTTGCACCTTGTACTTCCCTCCACTAAGAAATCAGATGATGTTAGCTTGGCCTTGTGGATTTGGGACACATCATAGATCACACTTAAAAGTACTGATTTGACTCATTTATCAGATGATCCAATAAGCTGCCAGTTTTGAGTGGGGCCCAGAGCAAGAAAAGTCTCCACCACAGGTCTAGCTGTGTGCAAACTGCCCTGCCTCTTAGGATTTTGGTGGAACAGGATTCTACAGAGCATCTAGAAAGTCCCTATAGCAGAGCTGGTTCACAGACTCTGAGGGGGCTAAAGCAGGGTCACCTTTCTATAGTTGAAAGCTACTAATTATTTGAAAAATAACTAATTATTTGAAAAATAACTCCAGGAACGTCATTGGACCCTGGTAAAACAAGCTCTGAGCCAGGGGAAACCAAGGTACCATGGGGTTGGGGCTGGATGTATTCAGATGTCCCATATGCCACAAGTTTGGGTGGGCACAACAGCAATCCTTTGCACAGAGGAACTGACATGTTCAAGATCTGACCTATGCAGACCCAAAAGGGAAAGAACATTACATAAACCGATGGCCCTGTCTCGCACATCACCCTCACTATGGCACCAATGTCTCTCCTTCTACTCACATCCATGGACTCATGGGGCTTCCCTGCTTTCAGCTGCCACAGGAGGGATTAACTAGGCCTGCTCCCACACCTGAGCTGGCATAAGTTGGTGATAACTAGTTCAAGCAGACGGCTTGTCCCCAGGGTCCCTAGAGGACAAGAGTAAAGGAAAAACCTCCTGGTAGGCAGAATAGCAAGAATCCATGTGGCTGATGAACTTATAGGGAGAAGTAGTTTGAGGTGTTAGGTACACGACTGCTGGGAAGAGCTGATGTCTTGGGTGATGAGTCAGAGCCCAGAAGAACCTGATTAGAGGATCAGGGAAATCAAGCAACATCCAGAAGTGAGACTGGCCTCTCCCCTCACGTCACCGACCCTCATGTGGAATTTGTGCTTCCTGTCACACAGCCTTAGGCTTTGATAGATTAGAGACCTTGGTTCATAGGACGGCGTAGTGATGGTAGGGGCAAGGCTTTTCTCTCTAAGTGAACACAATACAGATTCTATTCAGCTTGAAGTTGGAACTCTCGCCTGGTCACTTTAGGACTGTTAATGCCAGTAAACCAGCAGGGGGAAAGAGGAGAATTATTGGTGGGGGCTCTGTATCCTGACTGCTCTGAGAGCTAGTATTTCTTCTGTAAAATGGATTTAGAGAGGGCCTATATAGAACCTGGGTGATTTACTGGTGCATCTCTTGGGCTTTCCACAGCCAGTGAGGGTGGTAAGCAGTCAGTCACAGCAACTTCCAGGTAACAGGGCAAAACAAACTAGGACTTTGATGCTTTGGGTAAGAAGGTCAAAGTTCCTACTCCAGGCAAGTGACACAGACCCAGCCCAAGTGCTGGCAAAGGGTGAGGGAAATATAGAATAAGTGATGGAGGAATAGTCATTGAATACTAGTTATTGCCATACAGCCAGATGCGGCAGTGACTGTAGCCTGTTTCACTAATACTTTTAAATTACATATTTGCGGAGATTGCAGGCCACTACCTTGAAGCTGACTTTGTGACATGTGGGACTAAATGGATGGAATGAATAGATATGCCTGGTACAAGGGGTGGCCTGCAGTGGATGCCCCTTGGGCATCCTTTCAGATGCTCTCAGCCTCACCTCCCTCTTCTCTTAGTCACTATGGAGCAGCCAGGACTCTGTAGAAGTTGACACCCTTCACGCAGGTACAACTTGGAAGCATTTTGTCTCCTGACGCACTGTTTCTCTTTGTCTAAACTGCTTTGTTCACAGATGCTCAACCCAGAAATTTAGGGGTGATAGCACTATACCAGGGTTCTTTGACTAATGGGGATGGGATCCAATGGAAAAATGTTTCACTATTTCTTTCCATAGAGAAGATCCTGTGATCCCTCTCACTCGGTTCCTTAAATTGTCCAACAGGATCCAGCAACCAGATGCCTAAAGCAGTGGCCAGCATGTTATATGGCTTCTTCTCTTCCCTGGTTTCACTCTTCCTGACACTCACTCCTACCCCTTGGGTCCCAATCAAGAACTTTCACTCAAGTATCTGTTTCAGGCTTTGCTTTCTGGAGAAAACAGACTGAGATACATCCCCCATTTCTAGCTACCACCTCTGCCAGCCTCCTGTTCACTCCCTTACCTCCAGGTCTTACCACCCCAGGTGATTTAACATTCAAGCCCTACACCTGAGTTCTTAGTCCTTAAATCAGCTCAGTGACCTTCACCCTATTCCACTTTGTCAACTTGCTTCCATTATCTCCCCGGAACACTGTCATCACCGATTACTGCTGAACTCTTAAGTCCAAAATTCACAAATCCCACACTTCCTCAACCTTCCATCCTCAGTCCTTTTCATTTAATTACTCCCACTGCACCAGTGTTGTAATATCATCAAGACTTTCTGGCCCAGGAACTGTTTATTTTCTCATTATCTAGCAGCCTTCTCTTCTGTTTTGTGTTTTTTTTTTAATCCAGTTAAGATTCCACAGAACAATATTTCTATCACACTTGCCAATTTTCACAAGTCTCTTATTCTTGCATCTCACTTCTTGAAAAATCCCCCTCAGAATTAATGCATTTGTCCAACTTTTTTTGTGCTTATATTCCAGGTGCTAATCACTATTAGAGAAAAACCACAATGCTGAAAAATTTGGTGCCATTATAGTAGCTGCCGACATTTACTAAGAGTTTAATCTTTGCCAGGCATTATTCAAAGTACATTACATAGATTATCTCATCCTGCTTCCTACATCAGGCTGGAAAGTTGCCCAGAAATTCTGTTCTCAAACCTCTGAAATTCACTCTCTTCAGAAAACTTTCTCTCCTACAGCTCAAAGAAAACAGAAGTCATCAATTAAGAACTTTGTGCACATCATCCTTCACATCTCAGTATCATTCAAAAGAGATGATTCCTCCCTTCTAATCCAAACACTCTCTTTGGCTTCCTTAACACCACACTCTGCTACTTTTTCTTCTACTTCTTTATCCCTTTTTTACTTACCTCCCATATTTCTTTTCCCACACTTTCTTTTAAATTTTGGTGACCCTTAAACTATTCACTCTGTCCTGAATCACTCTTTCTGGTGATCTCTTTCAATTCCATGCCTTCTGTTACCATCTCTTTAGAAAATGAGTCTCTAATCAGGTGTTCAGCCCAGATTTCTCTCCTAAGTTCAGACTTACTCAGCATTTCCACTTGGATCTAATCAGTTCCTGTGAGGAAACAGAAAGAAACTTCCCACATAAACATTCTTTTTCATTTTTATCTCTACTACCATCTTTTTTTTTAAAAAGTATTTGTGCTGCCAAAGTGAGCATTATCTCTACTTCCATTGGCAACTCAGTCTGTACCCTCAACTCTCCTTCTCCCTCACTGTCCACCCCAACCCCTTCCAATCACTTAGTTCCATCCTACTGCTTCAGTATCTAAGAGAATTGCCAATATCTCTTCATAACCACTACTATTACTGCCGTGTAGATTACCATCTCTCACTTGCATGACAGCAAGAAACTTCTGACCTACTCCCCTTCAGTTATGTCTGTATAAATTTATTTCACCAAGTTCATGCCCACAAGTCTTTTCTCATGCTTATCGACACATATTTAATTTTTTTAGGATTGACTCCCCACCTTGAGTTCCCTTGGAACAAGTGCTATGTCTTGCTCCTATCTTGGTCTCCCCCAACACGTGCCCTGCCATGAGGTTGTTCTCCATAAAGTTTTCTGAAGGGGTGAATGGCCATTAAATAAATTAAATAATGATTGCATCAATTAATTAACAAGTAAATCAGTGTTATCTATGTTAAATTCCTTGTGACTGACTCAATATCCGTATTTTATTTACCTACCATCATTAACATCAAGCACAAAATTGAAACGATAATCATTATTAAATATATTAAACGGGTGCATGCATCTCAGTTCCAAATAATAATCCTAGAGCCTTTAGATACATTCTTGAATACAGTGGGTAATATTTTACTTCAATGGACCAGAAGGATCTATGAGTAAATTTGTTGGATTTCAGAAAGGCAGATACTCCCACAAACCACCATCTTCATTTTATTTCCTAGCTGGGGTTTTGTGACCTATAAAGGGGGTGAAAGTGGGGCCTAAGTACCTTGACAGAGTGAGCTTATAAACCTGGATTCTGGCAATGTTTCACCAAGCTGTGTCATGGATAAGCTATAGGGGCATGTCTAACAGGCATGGCCAAGAGCGGGGGACTGGCTGTGGTAATTCTCATACTCTTGAGTTCAGAGAACACAATAAGTAGAAACAAGAGTGAAGAAGTAAGGCAGGAATGAGAGGACCTCAGAGGAGAGCCCAGGTACCCCAGATACAGCGGCCATTGGACCTCAGGTCTAAGGTTCTGCCCTAAGGTAAATGTGCTCCAACGCTTTCTGGCTCTTCTATCTCCACTCAATTTTTCATAGTCCTGAAAGACAGAATGTGATTGTTTGAATCAGGCTCCTCTCCCTTGAATCATTCAGCCATGGCCTGGAGCAGGGTGGATGATCCCATTCATACCCTGCAAGAATTGTGAGCTATGCAACATCTACTTTCTATACTACACAACCAAGAGGAAGTTTTCTTTAAGTTTTAATTGAGACGTGCTTAATCAATTCAAGCCCAATTTCAGTGATGCAAATCTCACGTCTATTTTTACAAGTAATTTGCGGGTCCTTTCTCTCTTGGTGCATTTAGTCTTCAACATACAGAATCATAGGCCAAATAAAGCAGTAGCAAATGAATATCAAAATTCTAGGTTCAATCAACGTCTGAGAGGCAGTTATATAAAACAGGATGAGGGCAAAGACTGCTCTGACAGGAGGTGAAGAAAGGACTGGTCTTGCCGTCTCATTCAGCACGAAAATGGGCAGAACGGGCGACTGGGAGTCTGAGCTGTCCCTCACACGTGCATATCTACAGCAATAAAGAATCTAGGGCATTAGCAAGTGACACCAGATCAGCCTGCACCATTTAGCTCTGACATGCCTGAGTGTGAACTCTCCATAAAGTGCCACAGTGCAGAGAGAACAAGAGTGATAGGGGACCCAACGACCTCCCCAAATCACACACACTGCCCATCCCTGAAGGCTGCTGGGAGTCCTGGGCCTCTCGGCAGAACACAGATTTAATGTACCTCAAGGGATCTACTCCCACACAGCAGTGTAGAAATGTTTGGAAAAGGAGAGCTTTGTGCTGAGCCTCCTGCACAGATGTATTGCATCAATGGCAGTCCTGCCTGGGGACTTCCCTCCCCAGTCTGTACTTAGAAGGGCAGACATTGTCTGTCTGGAGTCACCCATTCCAGGAATTTGGTCACAACCACAGACTTCCAATTTGTAATAACTGTCACTGATTGTTCCATGGTCATGCAAAAGAGCCCAAATGCACATGGTACAATTTCTTTGGAATAAAAACCTATGATGTCTCAGGGAAAGTGAAATATCTTACCAAAATGCATTATCCTGCAACTACCACCTTGGCTTACTCTGAGATTCTCAGCCCAAGATTTGAAGAGTACTTGGTAATGAGCAAGGTGGCTTTAATCCTCCAACCTAACTTTGTACTTTTCTATGAGACAGGGCCAGCAAGCATTCAGGGGTTTATCCAGTCAGAGAGCAAACATTGCGTAAGATTCGCCTCACTGGTTCTTAGATGAAATGGAATCATGACTGCAGTTTCCTTCCTAGCTCAGCATGTCCTTTGTCCTAATAAGGGTCCAACACTTTAGTTTAACTCATCCTAAGGAGACAATCAAAATGTTGTCTACATTTTTAAAAAGGCAGAGTCCAGAAAATTCTACCCATGTTATTTTGTTTATCAAATTCAAATAGAACTGACTCTATTAAAAGACAAATATATTTAAAACCACAGCATTCAATATTAAGTAAAATTTTAACAAAAAGAAGAAGAGTAGACAGAGGAAGAGATGAAGATACAGGATCAGCAAAGGAGAAGGAGGAGGAGGTGAAAGAGGAGAGACTGAGGGAAGGAAAGCAAGCAGTATGGAAACAGTAGCTGAAGAGAAAACTGTGGGAGATTTACTCCAAGTTAACAAAGAAGAAAAAAATTAATGATAAGAAACACAGAGGAAGACAAGTAAAGAAATGAGAGGGACAAGAGTGAGAATAACAGAGGCAAATAGGAGGGAAATGGAAATCTAACATAAAAATAATTAGTATACCTAAGTAAATTCTAGAAAACAAATTGCAAGATACAAAATATATCCAGATACAAATAGGATATTTCTCTCAATGAAAGAAAATATAAATACAATACAAAGTCTTACTATGTCCCAATAAAAAATATAGGATAAAAAAAATCAAGATCTGGGGCACCTGGGTGGCTCAGTGGGTTAAAGCCTCTGCCTTTGGCTCAGGTCATGATCCCAGGGTCCTCGGATCGAGCCCCACATCAGGCTCTCTGCTCAGCAGGGAGACTCTTCCCCTCTCTGTCTCTGCCTGCCTCTCTGCCTACTTGTGATCTGTCTGTCAAATAAATAAATAAAATCTTTTTTAAAAAATCAAGATCTGTCCAATAAAGAATCATAGATTCATTGAGAAAGTAAAAACTGGTATCCTAAAAAGAAAACTATTCACTGACTATAATCTTCTCCTCGGCATTTCTATAGAACACAATGAAACTGTAGAAATTTGAAGGTAAAAGTGTGACTCAGGAGCTCTAGTACTTCCCAAGTTGTCATATGTCTAGATTATCAGCAACAGAAATGCATCTAAGATAGTTAAGTCACCCAAATGTGGATGATCCATGAAACTTCCTGATAACTATTACAGAAAATATAATCCAGCAAAAGCATATTAATCAAAGTTAAGTACTAATCAATTGGGAACATAATTATTAAATAACTTACAGTAAACATTCAACCTACTTAAACTTAAAATTAAATATATTAGAACTTACATTTTAAGCAACTTAACTGAGTCCAAAAACAAAGCTCAAGAATATTTATAGAAAGACAAAAATATCTAGCATCTAACAAGGTATATCTGGTATCCAATTAAAAAATTACCAGACTTGAAAAATACAAGAAAATACAACCCACAGTGAGGAGAAAAATCAATGAACTGAAACTCACCAAGAAATGAAACAGATGACTTATTTACCAGACTAGAACATCTTAAAAAAGTAATAACTGATTTCCATATGCTCAAAAACATGGAATATTGAATGTATTAAGTAGAGATCTGGAGCTTATAAAACTGACCAAAATAAATTTAACTTCTATAAATGAAAACTACAAAGTGTGAGATAAAAAAATACACAAAATGGAACTGATAGCAAATTAAACACTGCAAAAGAAAAGATTAGTGAACATGAACACACAGAAATAGAAACCATTCAAAGTGAAACAGAAAGATAGAATTTTTAAAAATGAAAAGAGCATTAGCAAACTGTGGGAATATTTCAAGCAGATAAATATAAATGTAAATTGAGTCCCTGAAGGAGTCAGTAGCAGACTGAAAAATATTGAAGAACTGCTGGAAATGTTCCAAAGATGAGGAAAATTATAAACCCACAAATCCAAAAACCTCCATTAACCCTAAAAAAAGAAACATGAAAAAGACCACAGCAGTGAGGTCACCTTCTACTCCCTACCCAGTATGAGTGAGTTAATGTGAGTCAGCTCAGCACTCCCAATTCCCTACTCCTGGTATCATCAGAGCCCAGTGGGGAGCTGACTCTCTAGATGTAGCCAGCATTATGGAGACTGAATAAGACAATATGAAACAGGACTAAAGAAGATTCTGTTTCTCCCCTATCTGCTGCCAGTAGAGCCAAGTGGGGAGTTAGACTTCACCCTGACCTGGCTGATGCTTCCTCTCCTCTCTCTCCATAGTGTTCACCAAGCCCAGAGCTAGCCAAGCCTCCTCTCCCATGCGGTATCAATGAGGTGGAACTGGTTGGTCAGAGGCAGAGTGAGTTGGCACTTCCCTCCCCCCATCTTCCTCCCTGGTTCAGCAGATCTCAGTAGAAAGGAGTGGAGCTTCCTTACCCATCCTACAGCAGGCAAAGCAGTTATCAGTCCTTCACTCCTCCCTCCCTGGTATCAGACACCCAGAAAGGAACTGAGCTTACACCTCCACAATAAGTTGGTGAGAGGACGGTGTCAGCAGGACCTCAGGGGAAGCTGAGCCTCAGGTCAGTCATTTGCTGTGTATCAGTGCTCTACTTTTGCTGAGGCTGTGTTAGCGGTGCCCAGCAGGAAACGTGATAAATTCACCCACCCAACTCAAATGCTACCCCTCAAAAAGGGGATTTCCTGCTAAAACAAAATTAAATAAAACCCAGAGTTTCATAATATAATATCTAAAATAGTTGGAATACAATTGAAAGATCACTTATACCCAGGGTGAAGAATATCACAACTTGAATGGGAGGTAACACATAACAACATTCAGATAAATCAGATATGAGAATTACCTGACTAGGGTATTTGAGCAAATACCATAAAAATGCTTCTATCAGCAATGACCAATTCTCTTGAAAAAAAAAAAAAGAAAAATAGAAAATCTCAACAAATAAATAGAAGGTATAAAGGTTTTTTTAAAAATAGCAATTATAGAACTAATGCAATGTATTAGTCTGCTTGAGCTACCATAGCAAAATACCACTTGTGTGATATTAAGTCACTGGATAACTCAACAAAAATTTATTTTCTCAGTTCTGGAAGCTAGAAGACCAAGATCAAAGTGCTGGAACATTCTGTTTCTGGTGAGAGCTCCCTTCCTGGCTTACAGACAGCCACCATCTCACAGGTTTCCTCCCATGCCCTTTGTGCATGCTCAGAAGGAGAGAGAGAGCCTCAGTGTCCCTCACTCCTCTTATATGGACACCAGTTCTTTTGAATTAGATTCCACACTTAAGATTCCAATTTAGGGGCGCCTGGGTGGCTCAGTGGGTTAAAGCCTCTGCCTTTGGCTCAGATCATGATCCCCGGGTTCTGGGATTGAGCCCCGCATCAGGCTCTCTGCTCGGCAGGGAGCCTGCTTCACTTCTCTCTCTGCCTGCCTCTCTGCCTATTTGTGATCTCTGTCTGTCAAATAAATAAATAAAATCGTAAAAAAAAAAAAAAAGATTCCAATTTAACCTTAGTAGCCTTTAAAAGGCCCTGTCTACAAGTACAGTTAGTCACATTTGGAGTTGGGGATCCAATATATGAATTTTGTAGGAACACAACTCTGTCCATAATATGTAATAACTAAAGTAAAAAACTGACTGGATAGGTTCAATAGTGGAGTGGAGTTTTCAGAGAATAGAATAGTGGATTTGAGTAATTTACCCAATCTGAGCAATAGAGAGAAAATAGTTCAAATAAGTAAACACAGTCTCAGAGACCTGTAGAAGAATAACAAAAGAGCTAATTTTTACCAAGGGAGTTCCAAAAAAAAAAAAAAAATGTGAGCAATTGGACTAAAAGAGTATTTGTCAAAATAATGGATAAAAATTTCCCAAAGATGAAAAAAACTGCTGATTTAAGAAACTGAGTGAAATCCAAATTGAATAAACTTAGAGAAATCCATACCTTGACATATCATCATAACTGAATTTCCAAAATCTAAAAGACAAAGAAAAAAAACTTGAAAAACAGCCAGAGAATAAGGATACATTATTCATAAGGGATCACCAATTTGAATGACAGTGAAATTCTCACCTGGAACATGGAGACAGAGGAAGAGGCATGACATTTTTCAAATTTTGAAAGGAAACTCTTAATTCCACATCTGGCTAAAGCCTCCTTTTGGAAGGAAGGCCACATAAAGAAATTCTCCAATAAAGAAAAACTAAGAGGATTCGTCATTAGCAAGTCTATCTTTAGAGAATGCTTAAAGGAAGTTCTCTAAGCAGAAAGGAAAATATAACAGAAGTTAAAAAGAAAGAGAGAGAGGGAAAGAATATCCGAATGGTTGAAAGAAGGCCAAATATAATTTTCATGAGTTTGTTAAGTCATATTTGATAGGTAAATCAAAGATTGTAACACTTTCTGATGCAGTCTATGTAGTAGAAATGCTTAAGACAATCATATTTAAGAAGAGGGAAGGATAAAAGGACCTAATGAAAATAAGGTTTCTGCGACACCTGGGTGGCTCAGTAGGTTAAGTGGCTGCCTTCAGCTCAGGTCATGGTCTCAGGGTTCTGGGATTGAGTCCCACATCGAATCCCTGCTCAGAGGGGAGCCTGCTTTTGCCTCTGCTTCTCCCCCTGCTTGTTCTCTCTCTTTCTTTCTCTCTCTCTCTCACATGCGCACGCTCTGACAAATAAAATCGTTGAAAGAAAAGGAAAGAAAAGAAGGTCTCTGCTGTCATTTGAACTAGTAAAAGAGTAAACTATTGCATAGATATGTTGTCACACCTACAGCAAACTTTAAGAAAACTAGTTTTTAAAAAGCAGGAGCAGCTACACTCAAAATACACAAAATAATAAGAAATCAGCATTAGAAAGACAACAGAAAAACCTCCAAACACTTGTAAATTAAATATATCCATATATCAAAGAGGAAGTCTCAAAGGAAATAAAAATACATTAAACTGAATGAAAATTAAAATATGACTGGTCAAAACATGTGGAATGCAGCTAAAGTACTGATGAGAGGTAAATTTATAACACCAAAATGCTTACAGTAGAAAACAGAAAAAGTCTCTAATCAATAATCTAAGCTCCTACCTCAAGAAACTAGTAAAAGAAGAGCAAAATAAGTACCAAGCAAGCAGAAGGAAGAAAATAATGAGGATAAGAGCAGAAATACATGAAATTGAAAGCAGGGAAACATTACCTGTAGAAAGACCTAAATCATTAATATCAGATTTGCAAGAAGCGTTATCACTACAGATTCCCACAGATACTAAAGGAGTAATAATGAAATACTATAAACAACTTTGCACTCCTAAATTAAACAACTCAGAAGAAATAGACTAAATTTCTTGAAAACCACAAACTATTGAAACTCTACCAAGATGAAATTAAAAGCCTGAATAGTCCTATGATCATTGTAGAAATGGAGTTTGTAACTTAAAAGTTCCCAAAAGAAATATGCAGACTCAGTTGATTTCACTGGAGAATTCTACTAAACATTTAAAGAAGTCATACCAATTTTCCACTATCTTTATAGAAAAAAAAAAAAAAGAGGTGATAATAGTTCCCAACTCATTCTAACAGTACAATAAAACTGCAGAATAATTTATCTCAGAAACTTAGATACATCAATCTACAACAAAATATTAGCAAATCAAATTCAGCAATCTATAAAAAGGATTTTTAGGAGTACCTGGGTGGCTCAGTGGGTTAAGCCTCTGCCTTCGGCTCAGGTCATGATCCTGGGGTCCTGATATCGAGCCCCACATCAGGCAGTCTGCTCAGCAAGAAGCCTGCTTCCCCCTTTCTCTCTGCCTACTTGTGATCTCTGTCTGTCAAATAAATAAATAAAATCTTAAAAAAATAAAAAGAATAAAAAGAATTTTTACACCATGACCAAGTAGAACTTATACCATAAATATTAAGCAGGTTCAACGTTTGAAAAATCAATCAGTATAATCCACATAACAACAGGCTAAAGAGAAAAAGTTTTATCATCATACCTACTGATACAGAAGGAGCTTTTGACAAAATCCAAAGCCATCATAAAAAAAAAAAAAAATCCAAAATCCACAATCATGATAAAAGGTCTCAGCATACTGGATAAAGGGGAGTTACCTCAACTTGGTATAGAGCATCCACAAAACACCTATAAGAACATCACATTTAATAGTGAAAGATTGAATGCTTTACTTCTAGTATCAGGAATAGAGTGAGGATGTCCTCTCTCACCAGACTTGTTAAACAAAGTAATGGAAGTCCTGGCCAGCATTATGAGAAAGAATATAAAAAGCATACAAATTGAAAAGCAAGAGTTAAAACCATTATTTGCTGATAACTGATAACATGTACATAGAAAACCCTAAGGAATCTACCAAAAATATAAAATAAAATAATCCCTAAAACTGAGTTCAGCAAAGTTAAATGATAAAAGACCAACACACAAAAATAAATCAGATTTCTATTTACAAAAAAATGAACACATAGAAACTGAAATGAAAGGCACTATACAATTGACAATTCTCCAAATATGAAATACATATGTACAATTCTAACAAAATATGTACAGAATCTGTATCCTAAAACTCACAAAATGTGGTGAAATAAATAAAAGAAGACCTAAATAAATAGAGACACACCATATTTATCTATTGGAAGACTCAATATAGTAAAGATTTCAATATTCCCCAAATTAATCTCTAGATTTAATGTGATTTCCATCAAAATTACAGCAAGATTTTAAAATAAAACAATCCTGGGACACTTGGGTAGCTCAGTCAATTAAGCATCCAACTCTTGATCCCATTCAGGGTCTTGGTCTCAGGGTCATAAGTTCAAGCCTTGCATATAATAAAAATAAAATAAAAAGTCTTGTCATTTGCAATGATGCAGATGGAACTAGAGGGTATTATGCTAAGCAAAATAAGTCAGAGAACAAGTACCATATGATTTCACTCATGTGAAATTAAAGAAACAAAACAGATGAACATAGGGAAAGGGAAAGAAAAATAAAGTAAGATGAAAATTGAGAGGAAGCAAACCATAAGAGATGCTGAACTCTAGGAAACAAACTGAGGGTTGCTGGAGGGGAGTTTGGTGGGGGGATGGAGTAATTGGGTGATGGGCATTAAGGAGGGCACATGATTGATGAGCACTGGGTGTCATATGCAACTGATGAATCACTAAATTCTTCTTCTGAAACTAATACAAAAATAGTAAAATAAAATAAGACAAACTTATCTAAAATTTATATGGAAAGGCAAGAACCTAGAGTAGTAAAACCAATTTTGAAAAAGGATAAGTAAATGGGAGAAATCACCCTATCCATTGTTAACACTTACTATACAATTATAGTAAATAAGAAAGTTGGTATTAGCAGAGATAGACACTTAGATCAAGGGAACCTAGAAGTAGACCCATGCAAATATGCCCAATAGATCTTTGACAGAGGTGCAAAAGCAATTCAAAAGACAATAGGATAATTCTAACAAAAGACAATAGGGTAAATGGACATTAATGGGGGGAGGGGCAGAAGCCCTTAAACCTTATGCCTTGTACAAATGTTAACTCCAAATGAATCATAAACTTAAATGTAGAACTATAAAATTTTTAGGGGGGGGGAAAAACAAACAGGAGAAAGCCTTTGGAAACTTGAGTTTTTAGCACTTGACCCTAAAAGTACAATCCAGAAAAGGCAAAAAAATTGATAAAGTGGACCTCATCAAAAGTAAAATCTTTTTGCTCTGCAAAAGTCTGTATGAAGAAGGTAAAAGCACAAGCTACAGGCTGGGAGAAAATATTTGCAAACTACATACCCAACTGGAGACTAGTATCTAGACTATATAAAGAACTCTCAAAACTCAATAGTCAAGATCAATCCAACTAGAAAACAGGCAAAAAATGTGAGACATTTCACTGAAAAGGATTATCATCTGATCCAGGAATTATACTCTTGACCATTTATCCCAAAGAAATTTATCCCAGGTTTATGTTTACAAAGAACCTGCACACAAATGTTCACACCAGCTTTATATTTAATGACCATAACTGGAAACAATTCAAGTGTCTTTTAATGGGTGAATACTGAAACAAACTAGTACATCCATACCACAGAATACTACTCAGCAACAAAGAAGAATGAACTATTGACACATGTAACAATTTGGATGGATCTCCAGGGCCTTATGCTGAATGAAGAAAATCATTCTCAAAAGGTTACACACTATATGGTTCCATTTATATCACATTCTTGAAATGACAAAATTACAGAGATGAAGAATAGATTAGTGGTTGTCAGGCCCTAGGAAGGAGAAAAGGAAAGGAGGCAGCTATGAAGTAAAAGATTAGCTTAAGAGATCTTTGTGATGGGCTGTTTGTATCTTAATTGTGGGGGTGATAACAAAAATCTACACTTGCAATAAAACTGCATAGAACTACACACAAACACACACACACGTGCACATACACACGCACACACACAAATGAAATCATAGATCTGGTAAAATCTGAATAAGGTCAATGGTCGTATCAATGTCAATTTCCTGGTTGTGAATTTGTACAATAGTTATGCAAGATGTTATCTTTGGGGAAACAGTGAAGGTTTTATGGGTCTCTCTGTGTTATTTCTTAAATTAGAATATCAATTATCTCAAAAATAAAACGCTCAGCAAATTAGTAATAGAAAGGACTTCCTCAATCTGATAAAAGCCCTCTACAAAAGACCACAGCTAACCTCACACTTAATGGTGAGAGACTGAATACTTCCTCCAAGGTCCAAAATAAGACACAAGCTCTTACCACTCTTTTTTTTTCTTTCTTTCTTTCTTTCTTTCTTTCTTCCTTCCTTCCTTCCTTTCTTTCTTTCTGACAAATAAGAATTGTATGTATTTAAGCTGTGCAATGTGATGTTTTGGTGTGTGTATACATTTTGTAATCGTTACTACAACCAAACTAATTACCATATCCATCACCTTCCTTTTTTTTTAATTCAACATCATGATGGAGGTTCTAACCAAGACAGTGAGGCAAGAAAAAGAAACAAAAGACATCCAGCTTGGAAGGGAAGAAGTAAAACTATATTTATGTGCAGATGATACCATTATCTATACATAAAATCCTGTAGAAGCTATAAAAAGGTATTAGAACTAGTACATAAGGCTAATAAGATTGCAGGATAGAAGATTAATATACAAAAATCAAATGTAGGGGCACCTGGGGCGCTTAGCGGGTTGGGCCTCAGTCTTCGGCTCAGGTCATGATCTCGGGGTCCTGGGATTGAGCTCTGCATCAGGCTCTCTGCCCAGCGGGGAGCCTGCTTCCCCCTCTCTCTCTGCCTGCTGCTCTGCCTACCTGTGATCTCTATCTCTCTGTCAAATAAATAAATAAATAAATAAATAAATAAATAAATAAAATGTATTTCTACATGCTAATAATGAAAAGTCAGAAACTGAAATTTAAAAATTAATAGTATTAACAATAACAACACGAAATATGAAATACATAGGTAAATATCTAGTAAAAGATGTGTAAGACCTATACACTAAAATCTACAAAATGATGTGCAGAAAAATTATAAAAGACTAAATAGAGGACTATACTGTTAAGATAAAAATTGTCTCCAAGTTGATCTACAGATCCAATGCAATCCTTATCAAAATCGCAGCAGAGAATTTTGTAGAAATTATCAAACTGATTCTAATATTTCAAGTGGAAATGCGAAGGACCTGGAACAGACCAAAAAATCTGCAAGACAATAAGTTTGCAGGTCTAATATCACCTGATTTCAAGACTTATCAAAGCACAGTAACCAAGATGGTGTGGAATTGGCATAAAGACAAATTGATCAGTGCAGTAGAATCTAATGTCCAAAAATAGCCCCACACATTTATGAACAACTTCAACAAGGGTGCAAAGAAAATTCAGTGGCAAAAGGATAATCTTTTCAACAAATGGTACTGGGGGAAAAAAGATAATCTATTTTTTTTTTCCAGCATAACAGTATTCATTATTTTTTCACCACACCCAGTGCTCCATGCAATACGTGCCCTCCCCAATACCCACCACCTGGCTCCCCCAACCTCCCACCCCCCACCCCTTCAAAACCCTCAGGTTGTTTTTCAGAGTCCATAGTCACTCATGGTTCACCTCCCCTTCCAATTTCCCTCAACTCCCTTCTCCTCTCCATCTCCCCTTGTCCTCCATGATATTTGTTATGATCCACAAATAAGTGAAACCATATGATAATTGACTCTCTCTGCTTGACTTATTTCACTCAGCATAATCTCTTCCAGTCCTGTCCATGTTGCTACAAAAGTTGGGTATTCATCCTTTCTGATGGAGGCATAATACTCCATAGTGTATATGGACCACATCTTCCTTATCCATTCGTCCATTGAAGGGCATCTTGGTTCTTTCCACAGTTTGGCGACCGTGGCCATTGCTGCTATAAACATTGGGGTACAGATGGACCTTCTTTTCACTACATCTGTATCTTTGGGGTAAATACCCAGTAGTGCAATTGCAGGGTCATAGGGAATCTCTATTTTTAATTTCTTGAGGAATCTCCACACTGTTCTCCAAAGTGGCTGCACCAACTTGCATTCCCACCAACAGTGTAAGAGGGTTCCCCTTTCTCCACATCCTCTCCAACCCACGTTGTTTCCTGTCTTGCTAATTTTGGCCATTCTAACTGGTGTAAGGTGGTATCTCAATGTGGTTTTAATTTGAATCTCCCTGATGGCTAGTGATGATGAATATTTTTTCATGTATCTGGTAGCCATTTATATGTGTTCATTGGAGAAGTGTCTGTTCTTATCTTCTGCCCATTTTTTGATATGAAAGATAATCTATATTTTTAAATGACATTTAACCCATACCTTGCATCATACATAAAAATTAACTTAAAATGACCCATAGACATATATATTCAAATATTATAATTCTAGAGGAAAACAAGAGAAAACCACAGTGACCTTATATTGGGCAAAGACTGTTCAGATACGATAGCAAGAAATGATCTACAAAAAGTTATTGATAAACTGGACTTCATTAAAATTCAGAACTTCAGTTCTTTCAAATACACAATCAAGAAAATTAAAAGGCAAGTCATGGAAGAAAATAATTGCATAATAATTAAATATTTGCACCCAAAACACATAAAGACCTCTCAAAACTCAACAATAAGAAACCAAACCCAAGAAAAATGGTCAAAACATTTTAACAGATCTCTTACCGAAGAAGATATGTGGATGGCAAACAAACACATGAAAAAATGCCTAACATCATTACTCATTTGGAAAATAAAAAATAAAATCACGAGACCCCTACCTACACACCTATTAGAATCTCTGAAACTAAAAAGACACCAAGTGTTGGCAAGGATGCCAAGCAACTAAAATTCTCATATACTGCTGTTGGTATTGTAAAATGGCACAACTGCTCCAGAAAATAGGTTTGCAGTTTCTTAAAACATTACACCTACTACATGATGCAACCACGCCCCATGGTTATCTTTCCAAGAAAAATAAAAGCTCATGTCTATACAAAACTCACCAAAAAATGTCCCTAGTGGCTTTATTTGTAACAGCCTAATACTGAAAAAGACCTAAATGACATCAACAAGAGAATGAATAAACAATTGTGTTGCAGTGGACCCTTGAACAATAAGGGGGTTAGAGAGACCAATCCTCTGCACAATTGAAAATCCATGTATAACTTTTGAATCCCAAAAAAAGCTTAACTGCTAATAGCCTACTCTTGACCAGAAGCCTTAACAACAACATAAGCAGTCAATTAACACATATTTTATTTATACAGAGTATTCTTGCAGTAAAGGACCCTAGAGAAAAGACAATGCTATTGAGAAAAAAATAAATATATTTATAGTAGTGTACTATCTGTATATATGTGGACCTACCCAGTTCAAATCTAGACTGTTCAAGGGTCAACTATATATCTGTACAACAGAATACATTCAGAAATAAATAGCAGTTAACTATTGATACACATGGAAACATAAATAAATTTCAAAATAATTATAATATGAAAGGAGCCAAGCAAAAAGCTTACATACTAAATGGCTCCATTTATATAAAATCTAGAAAATACAAATTAGCCTATAGTGACAGGAAAGAAATTAGTTGTCATCTGAAGAGGGGGCCAGGGCAGTACAAGAAGTACAGATTATCAGAAGATACAAGGAAACTTTTAGGGGTGAATAATACACTCATTACCTTAATTGTTGTGATGGTTTCACAGACATATATCAAAACTTTTCAAAGTGTACATTTGAAACATGTACAATTTACCTATTGAAGTATACCATAATAAGGGAAAATAAAGAAAGATAATTAAATATAATTAACTTAGGTAATTAGAGTTTCCATTCTTTAAAGGAATACCCTCTCAATGTAAAAATATTAATAATTTACAATAGTATCAAGGAGCAAAACTTCTAGAACATGAAATAAAAAATTGGGGCATGACAGGCAGTGAGTAATAATTACATATCCTTATTTCTTCATCTTAAGTGATAATATTTATTTCTATAAATAATAGAGTAATAGTAATTTATTTCTAAAATTGAATATTGAGCAAAACATTTAATAATTCTGTTAAAATTTTTAAAGGTAGATTTAAGGTTATTACTTACTATTATAAATGTAGAACCAAAAAAATGCTATACCTTCCAAATTAAAAAAGTAAACATAGAACATGTTGCAAAACTAAAAACTAAGGGGAAATCAATAAAGCATAACATAAGCTCCACTTAATAAATGCAGTTAGTGTCAGTAAGTGTCCAACTCTCGGTTTCTGCTCAGGTCCCATCTCAGGGTCCTGAAATCAGGCTCCACATGGGGCTCTGTGCCCTGGGCAGAGTCTCTTTGGGTTTCTCCCTCTCTCTCCCTCTGTCCCTCCTGCTCTTGCTTACTTGCTCTCTTTCAAATAAACAAACAAAATCTTTTTTTAAAAATGAGTAATTCGAAGATCCAAATACTTGTCTTAACAGTAGTTCACATCTTTGAAGAAAAGCAAATACTTTTAGATATTTTCAAATGTAATTATTTCTAATCTGTGAAGAAAGAAACCTAAAACAGAGTACCTCCAGTAGTTAGAAATGGGGATGGGTTAAAACCTCTGCCTTCAGCCCGGGTCATAATCCCAGGGTCCTGGGATCAAGCCCCGCATCGGGCTCTCTGCTCAGCAGGGAGCCAGCTTCCTCCTCTCTCTCTGTCTGCCTCTCTGCCTACTTGTGATCTCTCTCTCTCTCTCTGTCAAATAAATAAATAAAATCTTTTAAAAAAAGAAATGGGGATTTGTATGAACACATGTGTCCCAGAAAGTGAGAGTTGGAAATAATGCACGTACATAGAAAGTGAGGGAAGAATACAGGTACCCCCATTGTACCAATACATTGATGGTGCAAATCTTCCATTTGTTGACCCAGAAAAAGGTTCACAACACAGCACTGAGTTTTAAAAGCAGGTCAAACAATAGCTGTTTTAACGTGATACCACTCACTTAAAGAGTTTTGGCGTATGTGTCAATGGCCATAAAGAAATATCAAAACAAATCCTGATCTGAGTGTTAACAATGACCACCTTAGGCTACTGGGAATCTAGAGATTTTTAGCGATGAGTGTCTATCGTCTTGCAATGAAGCAATAAAACTATTTTTAAAGCATTTATCTTCAAATGAGAAATTCTATCTATGAGAAATTCTATCTATGAGAATTCATTCTATGAGAAAATGCTATCGAGAGTGTGGTTAATGAGTTGCATGCATTGTAGTAATACAACTCTTTATAATGTAATTTGACAGAAGCTATTAAAATTTAAAGTGTGCATATGCATTGGTCAGGGGTCTTTGTCATGAAAACTTGAATATGTCGGGAGAGTGAAAGCGACTGCACAAAGTGGTACAGATCTATTTGAATTGACCTAGAACCGATGTCCACAATTTATTGTTTAGGTGACAGGGGTCCATTTATTTAATGTTAGGTGACAGAAAAAAATAAAATAATGTCTTCACTTTTGTATTTTTTTTAATTAAGAAAACGTTCCCATATCTCCCTTTATATAAGTTTTAGATCACTAAGAAAAACATGGAGGGATGCATAGCAATGCCTTAACATCAGCTACCTCTGTGGTGTGAGTCTGGGGGAAGGGATGGGCATTATTAACTTTTTATTCATGCACATTTGTATTGTATGAATTGAGCTTGAATACATATTACTCTTTATCATCTAAAAAAATAAAATAAAATTTGAAAGCAGATTTCAACAATATGAGGCAATAATCTTTAAAGTTCTCTTCAGAATGCTAGTTCCTCTGTCCTTCTGTTTTCGTCTCTCATTTTCCAGTATTCAATGCACCCTACAGCTAATTACTTTATGCACCTGCCCTCAGTCCATCCTTCGGTCATAGAAGAAGCACTCAGTATCCCAGCCCACCCTCTCTGCCAGGACATGAGGAACAGCTGGTGATGCTCTCAGCATAGCATGGTAGACGAAAGCAAACAGAAGAGCTCATCACACCTTAATCTAATTAGGGCACTGACAGGCCCTACTTAACCACTTTCTGGAAATGAATATGCTGTTGGAAAAATGAGTGGAGATTCTAGAGTACATGAGAAGGTAGACTTGTCTTTTGGAAGTATAAGGAATGTTTCCAAGGGCCAGTCACATTAGAATTAACTATGAGAGAGGTTAAAATCCATCTTTCACATGGCCTACTACTGTCTCAGATGCTCAGATACTGTGTTCCTTAAGCACCCCACATAGGTAATTTCTTAACACACCCAAAGTATGAGAACCACTTTTCTAGACTGCAGACGCTCAGGTGAGCCAGATATGACAAAGCCCCCAATGAGGGCTTCCAAACATCCTGCAGGCACCTCTTTCCCTGCACATATGGTGACTAAGAGGACAGGGGTGTTGCTGCCCAAGGGTGAGCCGTAAAACCTGCTGGTCCCAGGTGACCTACAAGTACCAGGAACCTTGGGCATCCAAGCACTGTGTGACTGAGCTCGAAGACCTAGGACCAGAGAGGAACCAAAGTGTTCAAGGCAGAGACAGCCTTGTCTCTGAGAGAGGCGAGAGGAAGATGGACAGTGAGGAAAACAAGCATTTCGCTAGAGATGCTGTTGCTGCTGACAACGAGGGCCAGAGAAAACTTCGACTCAGAGAAACAGCCACTGTGTTCCTGAGTCTTCAACACCCCAGTTCCAAATCTCAGAAGACAGAACAGCAGCCTTGAAGTCACCAGCTTTTGTTTCAGAAAACTGGGCACTCAAAAGAAACTGTGCTTCTTGTATAAGTAAAAAGAGGGAAGATGGTGTTCCCAGAGTAGGGGAGCTAGTCCTTCAGGGCTGCAGGGGACGCTGGAGATTATATCCTGCTGCCTCGGAGCCCAGTGAGTGGCAAACACTCGCTCTGGCCAACGATATGGTGTGAGAGCATTTCCAGGCCCCGGTGTCCCACAAGTGACAGGGCTATCATGCAGCAGAGGGAAGGCAACAGTGACAATTATGCCGAACATACAGGTCAAGAAGCAGCTTCCACATTTCCTTGGACTTGTAAGCCCCACAATCCTTGTGCAATCTAACTGAAGGGGAGGGAGCCCCAAGAATGGCCAGTATTGTGTTTCTTCTAACCCTGTTAGTAAGGGGAATAGATGCTCGGAGCCAGGTGTAATTTGATTTAGAAAAATAAAGAAATGTGATGCTTCTTGCACCTGAATATGGAGGAGCAATTCATAACTTACACCATCCACTTACTAAGTCCTCTGTCCATGTGTAAACGATTTTAGATCACCTTGACTTTGCTGATGAAAACTGCATTCTCCTTATCGTTCAACATCCAGACTATTCGATGCACTTTGCAAGAGCTGAAGTTTATATAAATATTATGTCTTAAGTTCTTATCAAAAATCCACTTTCCAGTATTTATGTTTTGGATTTCTTGCACCTTTTGCTGATGGGACAGGGAAGGGTGGGGTGGGTTCCTAGCCAGAAAATTTTTAAAGTGGCTCCCAGGAGAGTGAGGAGCTGAAAAGCATAAGAAAGCAAACCTTAAATGTGTCTGCAGCAGCCTGAAGCAATTTGAGAAAGTAGGGTTAGAGGGCTTGCCAAAGATATAGGCATGGAAATTATTTCCCTTTTTAATGCAGATAGATGAAATTAAGAAAATTGTCCTAAGGGGCTATTCACCCAAATGGAAAAGTCTCTTTAGCATTCCCACCAATTGTACATTTAAGTTTTTTCTAGTAAATATATGTATATATGTATGGATGTATGTACATACATATCATATTTATATTTGCTAGAAAAAAATTAAATGTGTAATAGATAGGAATGCTGATACAGATATAAATATATATACAGATATAGATATACAAAAGTCAAAAGAAATTTTTTAAAAATACACATAAATATCTGTCTCTTCCGTTTTTTAGCCCTCCACTCCAGAGGAGGTATGTTACTGATTTCATCTCTGCAGGAATATCCTATGCACATGTAAATATATACATGCTAAATACATTTTAATATGAATGACACCTCAAGGCACATACAGCTCTATACTTCACTTTTTTTTTTTGAAAGATTTTATTTATTTGACAGAGATCAAAAGTAGGCAGAGAGGCAGGTAGAGAGAGAGGAGGAACCAGGCTCCCCACAGAGCAAAGAGCCCGATGCGGGGCTCGATCCCCAGACCCTGGGGTCATGACCCGAGCCAAAGGCAGAGGCTTTAACCCACTGAGCCACCCAGGCTTCTACTTTTTAAATTAGGACTCTTGTTGTTAGAATGAACCAGCCTCTCCTGATGGTCATGGGAATGAGCAGACTATGGGAGTCTGCTTTAGAAGCCATGCTGAAATATTGGAGATGAACTTCAAATTCTTGTCAAATTCTTCAAAGGCTCTTTAACATTAGTGAGGTCAGGATTTGCCAAAAGGTGGAGAAAATATTTCTAAGGGGCTATTTTCTGAGTTCAGTTGGCTCATGGGAGAAAATCTGAGAGGAGGGTTCAGGGTTCCCCTGACAGCAGAACCTTGGCCTCTCCCAGGCTCCTACCCTTTGTTCTGCGCAAAGGTTCCTCCAAGGACACATCGGTTCTTCCAAGATTGTCTTGGAAGGGAGGTCCTATTTGGAGACGGCTTCATTAATCGATGGCAGAAAGATGAGTCGTCCTCAAAAAGAATCCCTTTCCTTTTCACAAATGGTTGAGAAAAAAATCAAATAAAATTGAAGATGTGGAAAACATCCACCAAGATGAAGCTAAATTCGGAATTCAGAACCTGAGCAGGGAATCATAGTTCAACATGTGAGAGCCAGGACCACCAGGGTGGCCAGAAATCTGAGTGAGTGTCAGAGAGAAGGAGTGAACTTTCGTAACACGCTGAACTGTAGAAAATTCTCAGGACATTTCCTTTCCCAATAAAACTTCACATAACAAAGCTGTTTTTGACAGGGTTGAAGTTTCTATAGAAGTGATATGGAAGCTTTTGCTTTGCAGGTGCAGGAGGTCCCCAAGATAAGTCCAGTGGGGTTGTCAAGAGCATGTCATTTGTGACTCAAGGTTGACATAGCTGGAGGACAAGAGAGAAAACAGGAGAAAGCCTTGCCCTGAGAATACCCCCTATCAGCAAGGGAATCCACCCAAACCCCATTCTCCCTTTCAGGACAAGGTCGTAAGGATACAATGGGGTTACAGAGAGGGAAGAAACAAAGGAAAGGCACTTCATAATAATTACCTCATTTAATTCCTGCAGAAGGGGAGGGAGAGGACATTGTTTCCATTATATTAACCACATTCCAGAAAAATTGTAGAATAGGAAAAGAGAGAAAAAAAATCACTCCTAATTCCATAATTGAAACAAAGCTATTGTTACCATTTTGGCATCATTTTCCATCCTGACATTTTAACATATTTGTTATTATTTTCACATAATTATAGTCAGAGTGGTACAACTTTATAGCCTCCTTCTTAATTTTTCACTAACCATTATAGCATTATAATCATTATCGCATATGCATTTTCCTTGTTGTCAAATTCTTCAAAATCATCACCTTCCTAAATATTAGCCAATCATCCAGATACCGTCAAGTTTATTTGGACATTCCCTTATTGTAGAACATTTGCATTGCTCCTGGGATTTTATTACTGCATTATTTTAAATAATACTACAATTTCAGGTTGTTTTATTTAGATAAATCCCCTCCGGTGGGCAGGGGAGAGGAAAAAGGAAGGCAAGAGGAAATGGGTGGACAACCATCCTGAGATGCCCTCAGGAACTTGGAGACAAGATTTCCTTCGAGAGTTCTACTATAATAACCGACCCATAATCAGGGAGTTCAGAAATTTGAGACGTTACCCTGAAGGGATGGAGGCAGGGAAGAATGTAGCAGTATTCATGGCATCAATGTAGCTAAAGTATGTCACAGTCAGAAGTAGCACTGGGCTGGCCTGGAGAGCCCAGAAAATACAAGACCATACAAGTAAGGGAGGGGGCTGGATAGTCCTGCTTTACTCCCATTTTCTCAGCATGATTAATATCCCCCCCCCCACTCGCCTCCATTTCACTCTCAAACTGTATTGTTTCAGAAAATAAATTACGTGGTCACCCTCCGATGGATGATTTGACAATGCCAGGTCTCCCTCTTCTAGGGGACCAGAAAGATGTGCCCTCATCTGCACAAAAAGGCTGGGGTTGATACCTTCCCAACCTTCTCGAGGGAGGAGAGTCGAAAAGGGGAGTCGAAAAGAAAGGTAACAGTCACCGGTTTCTCTACTGCACAGATGCTGGGAAAGCCAAGCTGGAAAGAACTGAAAGTATTTTACCACGTCTAGGAACGGGGTGGGGAGATTCTGAAACTACACCAAGCTAGCCGAAGTGGGGGCACCCAGAGCATCCCCTCACTGGCCTGGACCCAGAGTTGCCTTGTGCTTATGGCACCTGTGAGCTGAACGGCCAGATCCCTCTACCTGGAGAGATGGAGGGCTCACCACATGGTTTTCCGGGCTTCTTGAATGATCCAGAAATCCAAAGGGCGAGCCAACATCGCAACAGACTTCCTGTGCTCAAGCAGGTTTAGGCGAATCTGAGGAAACAAAGGAATGTGATACCATCTGATTATCTGATAGTGTGTTGCAATTCTTAACTTCCAGATGGTCCAGCAGGTGCATATTAAACTCCAGGCCAGGTTTCAGCCTCTCCTTGCTCTTACTCCACACTCACGATGTAGTGTCCTATGGGACAAAGGACAGCTTTCATCCCCCTATAAATTAATAAGTTGTCACTAAGTGGTATACACTGGTTTTATGAGTTTGAACAGCTCAAAGCAGCATTCAGGGGTTTGATAAACTCTGGTACAATTTTTTTTTTTAAGATTTTATTTATTTATTTAACAGAGAGAGAGAGAGAGATCACAAGTAGGCAGAGAGGCAGGCAGAGAGAGAGGGGGAAGCAGGCTCCTCGCTAAGCAAAGAGCCCAATGTGGGGCTCCATCCCAGGACCCTGAAATCATGACCTGAGCTGAAGGCAAAGGCTTAACCCACTGAGCCACCCAGGCGCCCCGACTCTGGTACAATTTTTTAAAAAATGAATTTCTGAGCCCACAGGATGAAGGGAATATCTTTTTTCCAAATATTTGATGAAGTTTTCCCTTTCATCTGTCTTTGGTTGTTTTATATTTTAACTTCTATATTAGTTTGAACTTTACCTAGTGTGTTTGTTTTAAAACTAATTACCTTTTCTCCTTAATTTCTAACAGGTTATTCCTATGTGATTTGTAGAATAATACATTTATTTTATACTTATTCATGTTGCTTTATGTACCATATAGCCCTTCATTCATTCACATATCAGTTTATCTGTATCTCTATATATCAAGATGTTTGAGTTATTTTTGTTTCACTGATTTTTCTATTCATGAACAAAAAACAAATTGTTTTGAGAACTGTATCTTTATAACAGAGTTTAGTAATTATAAAGCTAAATTGTTTTTACTTTTTACTCAAAGATTTATTTGAAATATTCAAATTAATAGTGTCAAAATTTCTTCTGCTTCTAAAATAGCCATGAAGATATTGAAATGACTTACATTAAAGTTGTGCATTAATTTGGGAACAATATTTTCACAATAGTCATTTTCTTATCTGGGAATGTAACATTTGCTCAAATGTATATATTATTTTATGTGTACATTTTATATTCGGTAAAGATTTCTCATTTTCTTCATTGTGATCACATCAATTTTCCTTAAAAATACTTCTAGGTGTTTAATGGCATTTGCTGTCATTTTGTGATTTTTCTCATTAAATTTTCTTATTGCTGGAGAGGTTACATATTAACCACCAACTTATGTATGACAAAATCAGGCCTGAGGGAAGTTAATAAATTGTTCAGGACATATTAAGCAATCAAGTGGGAGAACAGGAGTATAAAGTAGTTGAGAACAACCTCTGATTCCGAGTGAGCTGTTTCTGTTATCTTGTGCTGTTTCCACAGCTCTTGGCAATGGCTCTTCTAGGCATACAGGTGTTAGGAATCTGGGACCTAGTCCCTTCACCGGTTTACCCCCTCCACACGTGACCACCCACGGGACCACCAATCTCCCATATCTTTAACTGGACAGTGTTGCCTCTCCACATGTTCATATTCTCTCCAACCCATTCCAAAATTCCCTCCTTTCCTGAGGAGGGAATTTGCTACTTCTATGTTCAATCGACAATATTCACTCCTATTTTCCTTGTGCCCATTTGAAAGCTGTTAGTCATCAGATCACTAGACACATTAGGATCAACAGAGAAAGCAAGACCAGACCATGAGACATCTGAGGGACAGAACTGCATCTGGCCCATCAGGATGCACCCCATATCTGGCGAGGGGTGGCCAGGACTCTGGAGGAATCAAGGGGCCAAGGAGCTGCTGGCTGTGACAGTGGGACTGAGACCAGAGCCTTCCCTGCAGGTGATTCGTCCAGCTTGCACCTTATTTTATGTCCATCAGGCCAGGTGCTTTTCATAAAAAAAAAAAAAAAACCAGCACGTGGAGTAAAGTGTGAACTACCCCCAAGGAGGGTAGCATTGTCCTCAGTCTCATGTCCCATGGTTGTGATCAGTGTTCTTAAATCAGTGCTAGATCTTAACCAAATCCCACTGGGGGGCCCATTCAGCCACAGCTTTTCACTCCATTGTTCCTAGGAGGACGATTGGCTCATTGTAATTATGCCACACTTATGAAGCTCTTCCAGTATGGGCAGAGGACTTCCTTTTAGTTTCTAAACACAATTCTCAGCAGTATCTTATTGTAACTCAGATGGATTAACTGAAACGCTGAGAAATGATGCGGTGGGCCATGGATAATCCAGTAATGCAGGGAACACAGGTATTACAAGCTATACTTCACTGTGTCAGGGTCAGCTGCTAGATGGTTGTCTTTTTCGTGATTTGGGTCTGAATCATCTTTAGCATTAGGACTAGGAACGACTTCTGTTCAGACTTGCTGGTTATGTGAAGGCTCTATTGTCACATTAGGCGCAGTGGGCATTTGGAAAAATATACCAGTCAGGTGTCTGTCCCCAAGGGGCCTAAGGTCATGTTGGAGAGACAGATGCATGTGGAGTATGACTTGAAGGTGGCGTGAGGGGTCACAATCCTCATAAAAAACCTCAAAAATCAGAGAAGGGAGGAGCAATGGTCAGAAACAAAGGGTAGGGCAGGCCTGACTCCATGAGATCAAGTAGGAAAGACATACCTTAGACAGGAGGGGAGGGGAAGATTCGAGTGGGGGACCCCAGCCCTGGTGAAGTCAAGAGGGAGTGCTATCCTTTCTTAGGAAAAGTCAGAGCAACTGATGAGCAAGCTGGCCCCTAAGTCACCAAAAGATTGGCCTTCTCATCTCATTTTTCCACCACTCTCTTTATAACCCATTTGAACGCTTCCCCCAGGGAAGACCTGCCACCTAGTTCTCAGAAATGGGAGTAGGCACTTGGAAGCCTTCAGAATAAAGGACTCTATAAATACAAATGATAGGAAACTCTCAACCCATATAAAGACCTTTTTCAAAAGACCAAAGCATTAAAAAAAAAAAAAAAGGACCAAAGCATAAAAGGATAAATAACAAAAGCACTAATACTGTGAGGCCCAGGCATTATTTTTAGACCATTCCTCATGGCTCAAAACAGACGTGCGAGATCGGAGAGGTGAGTCTGGCTACCAGTCATGTTCCATTTTGGTCCTCACCCCCAGGAAGTGCTGAATCCTTGTTTTGTTAAAAACATCCCAGAATGGATTTTGTTGTCAACTGCTCTTGATCTCTTAAAATTTCCTGCATTTGCTGCTGACCAGCATCCCGGCCTTGATAGAAGTCCAGACAAAATTATTAACCTATGAGCTGCAGCTTTGTAATCAGCAGCTTCAGCTGCCCTGGCAGCGCCTGCTGGATGGAGCGCCAGGCAGCCTGGGCGGCAGGAAGTTAGTCTGCAGAGCCAAGCCTGGGCTGTGACTGTCAAGCAGCCTCAGACCCATCCTTGTCTCCCGGTCTCTCTGTTCCTGCTGTGGCTCGGGACAATGAGTGACGTTCTCCTGTCAGAAACCTGGAGAGAAATCCTGCCACAAACACAAGTGAAGTTGCATAACAAGGTATAAGAAATGCTACTAATTGTTTTCTGTGTGTAGTTCAACGCAGTGGGAATGTGTAAACATGGACTTTATGGAGCCTTTGCGCCCCACGGGCCCCCAGCCCTGAAATGGGGGGTCTTTCCAAATGCAGAAGGACCAACTCCCTGTAATTGAATTTCTTGATTAGTTAGCATTTCTGCAGTGGTCTAAGCTGAGTCGTCCTGACAGTCTTTACAGAGTCTCATAATGAGTGGTTCTCCTGGGAGAAGGACAGTTTCTCTCAGGATCCTCAGCATCTAGTCGAGGCGGGTATGTGACTGACACCTGTGGACTTGTGAAGGCGAAGGAGGGTGGGGGGAGGGAAGCAAACGGACTGGAAGACACAAAGGACAGCAGTCCAGTCACCCAACTCCAATTCCTCTGTCTCCAGAGCCGGAGGACACCAGTGTCCAGCAGCTTCTGGGTTATGGCAGAATGCCACCTGAAGCAAACATGTCAGAGTGAATGACAGGGTCCCATCCTTCTGGTCAGTCACAGGGGCCTTCTTATGGCTGAGAATTAAAACCAGAGGAACCACAACTGAGCAGACTTGGAAATGGTCCTCTCGTTGCATTTAACAACCCAAATCGTTTGTGCCATCTTTTTGTTTTCTTAATACATGGAGTCCCGAGCTCCCAACAACTAATTGCTGGGAATAAATTGTGATGTTGAGCTCTGCCATTAATCCTGAAGGAAGGTAGCTAAAGATCAGAGCAAGAAGACTCACATTTCCCTTTCCTCAGCTCCCTGAACATGTCTTCAACTGTCATACACTAGAACTATAAAATATGACTTTATAGCAGCCAAGGGTGTGAAGGGAAAAGAGAAGATTCCATTCTTTAACTTCCACTTCGATTTGCTAGAAGGTTGCTAGTGGCAGGGAGAGAAAATTAGAGGCTGTGCCACATGATTTGCAGGAAATTGTATCATCTCAAATTTCCTTACAAGCTGCAAAGATATTGGATCTAAGAAAGCAAGATGCACACAGTTTGTCAAGTTTATTTCATAGTTTAACTATAATTGCTGAAATAAAAGATGAGAGGAATACCAATTTTCATGAAAGGCAGACATAAACACACCCTTATCGAAGCTCATGACTTTCATTAACCTTAAATGTGTGTAGTGTGGACTCCCTTAAGAGGCCACACCATAACATTTCTCATCACTACTGATAGCATTTCTAACAATTAGTTGTCCAGTTATCCATAAGCAATGTTAGAGGTGACTTCTGACCAGAGCACAACAGAAGTTGCCTCCAACTTGTGAAAATCAGAGTTAATGAAACTCACCCTTAAGTTACACAAGAAGTAATCTAATTAGAATGCCCTTGAACAGCACTATTTTTAAAACTCCTTTATTCCAGCTTAATCTCCCAGTGGCCATTACAGCTAAGAAAAAATGAACAAGCTAATTTTCATTTCCGTGGAAAGAAACACAGTTTTAGAGCACATTTTACTTAAGAATATCAGATTATTTTATTACCCTAAAAACCTTTAATTTAACCTTTCATTACTCTAAACCAACTTTAAGAACTGTAAAAAGGAACAAGTGTTCTTGCCACTACTTCACAGAGTGAGAAACTGAGTCACAGAGAAACAGGGGCTTAGATAAATTCACCCTCTATTCATTTTAAAGAATCAAGGTTACACTTCAGAATTCCTAGGAGCTCAAGCTCGAGAATACTATAACCTCAAGAATTCTGGCTTCTAAGATATATATAACCTATCCACAGTTTCAGAAAATGTGTCCATGCCAGAACTCCTCCCTAAGTAGAAGCTGAACCAGAAAAGTCTCCAGCTTTCTTCACCTTCCATTATCAGCAATTCCTGTTCACTCTGACCTAGAACTGCCAGGTATTGAAAAAACAGGGCTCATCCTGTGTACAAAATTTCAGGATTTCCCTGTGTTTTTACATAAATCCAAAATCTGAAAATGATCATTTCAAATAATTGGGCTTATTTTTGTTCACAGCAGCGATTTTCTAAGCGGCAGACAATTCCTTGATTGTACTGGGGTGACATGTGTGTCAACTCAACAGTTTTACTCAACTACTACCACCAATTCATCCGATTATCTGTTTCACAGCGGCTTTCAAAAGACTAAATTAATAAATTTTAACCAAACTTCATACCCTTATCTCTAAAAGCCAAACCTTAAAAAGAAGACCAAAAAAATTAGTAACTGACTTGAAAAGCTCAAAGAAACTTCCCTATCACACATTATTGGTAATTCAATAAAATGCAGCTCATGCTAGAACCCTCTGTGACACGTGACGGCCCTCCTCCACGAGGCCTGCAGTTCACGCCTGCCATGGCGCTTTGTCAGCCACTGATCTTACCGTGCCAGGAACACTCTGCCACAGGCTTCATAAAACAAGCATTTAACTCTCTCTTCCTCATGCATTTATCAATGGCTAAACGTAGATGTAATTAATGCACAGAACCATGTCGCATTAAAACAGAGAAGGACCTTTAAATTGATAAGTACAAATTCCCACCTAGAAGAGAGAACGTCCCATGGCCCCTCAGATTTGAAGGGCCTCCAGGGGAGCCCCCCAAGGCTGAGCACTTCCTGTGGGCAGGGAACAAAAGGGGAAAGGGACTGACTGGTGGTGAGCTCCTCGGACAGTGTGTGCCCAGCGCATGCTGTGGTCGCTCTGCAGGGGAATCGGGGTCTCTCCCTCTCAGAGATTCATGGAGGTCCAGAGATTGAGCTTCCCTGTATCACTCACCTTTCGAGTGAAAGGGCTGAGGGGGAATCCATGTCTGACAAACACCAAATCCCACACTCTTCCTCCTACATTGCTTCTCAAATGGCAATGTCCAAAATTGAAAAATATCTTTCATCCAGTGTCCACCATTGGCTCTAATTTGCCTTTCTGAATTGAATCCACCTTACATATAAACCACACACCTAATCCATATTGCTTATAGAAATCAATCACGGATGCGCCCCCTTCTCTTCATCTACAATGTCTTCCAGGTCAAACACAATATCTGGCTCCGCAATTGCTTTTCGGTCTTCCATGACAAGCCTCTCCCTCTGCCCGCCAACAAGTCATTCTTCCCCCGGCCACACAAATAAAATCCTTCACTCCCTATTTAACATTTCCCGGTGGCTTCCCCTGTCCTCTGAAGACAACCTGAATTCCTCAGTGTGACCCCACCCATTCACACTTCATATCTGATGATTTGGATAAGAAGGGGTACCTCCCCCCCCACCCCACCGAGAGTCCACAAATGCCCCAGCCCAATTCCTGCCCTGTTCACTTTTTCCTGCCTCATGTCTCCTTGTGTCGGATTCTTCATGCCATTCCAGTCTCATCTGACATGTTCTCATAGAGGTGCTGCCAGTCTGGAGCCCGTAACACTCTAGCACATTATCTTCTTTTCTTTATTACTCTTATCACCCTCCAGTATCACCATACTTTCCTCTTACTCATTGTCTCCCACTGCCCTCGTTCAATTAGACTGTCAGCACCCTGATGAGAGCCTGTGGGCCTGGATCACAGCGCTGGACCTGAGCTAGGCCTAGAAAACTTAGATGCAAAGATCATTCACTAAATGACTTGAATGCTCCATGTGACAGTCCTTCTGGTGTTGAAACCAAACTCCTTCCCTCTGCATCATCTCTTCTCAGGGTCAAATGCACCCAGTGTGTGGGCTATCCTTGAGTCTGCTTCTAAACTCCCTCCGCCCTGCGCCAGATTCCCTCCAACACTGCCGAGTCCTGATCTGAGCACAGCCCTGCATCTGCCGTGTGATAGAGGGTGTGGCTCCAGGAAGAACCTCAGACACAGAAGAGGACCTGAGGTTGACAAAAGTAGACTAGTCTCAGTGAGGTTCGTTCAGGCAGCGGCAGGCCTCTGCCTTTGTCCCTTGCCTTTCACTCTAGAACATGGCTGAGGGCAGTAGGGCAGAGGCTCCTGGATGGGGGGAGCCCTATCCACCCCAGCTGCTCCAGGCAGATCCTCTTCTTCCAGTCCCTTCCAATAGTGTCTAGGTCTCCATGCATGGCTTCATTGTTAATGACAAGACTACAGGCTCCAACAAAAACACCCACACCCAAGGGCTGGGAACCAAAAGTTTGTCTTCTCCAGAAATGTGCTCTTCAGAGGGAAGGCCTGAGTGAACCAAAGTGTGCTAAGTTCACTATTAGCAGAAGTCACCAGCTCTCTGGATGCTTCCTATAAGTCTCTCTCAAGCATCTATTACCCGTTTTTGTTTTTCAAGTCAGGAGATGAGCTAATTTCATTGCTGAAGCAATGCAACAGCAAACCAAGATGATTTGCTATCCATCTGATCTAAAATCAATATAATTTGTCAGTCAAGAAAATTCAACCCACAAGGAGATTGGTTGATTTAACTGTCTCAACAACCAGGTGCTATAAATGCCTCTCAAACTTTTTGAATTCTACTACCTAGGAATTGGAAAGAGCTAACAGGTCTCAGAACTTAACTTACATGGGGGGAACTCATAGGTGAAGTCCAACGGAGAAGACATGACTACACTGGGAGCCTGGACTGCTGGTTCCTGGCCACGATCTTCCTCTAATCTCCATGTAATTCTGTTCTGGTCCTGTACATCTCTGCATCTGTGACCAGGCTTATTTATACTCAAATGCTCTCGAGGTTAGTTTCAGATCTGGGATTTTGTAATCTGAATCTGTAGTTATAACCAGCTACATTTGCACCTCCTGAACAGAATGGTCTTTGACAACCCTGTGTAAGTTAGTTCCCCATCGTATTCTCGGTCACTGTATCCTATTTGTTTCCATCAGGCACTTGTCCCAACCTACATGATGCATTTGCTTCATGTTTACATTCTCTGCCTCTCACATTACACTCTCAACTCAAGATGAGAAGGATCCTGGTGTTCTCCTTCACTGTTATCACCCTAGGGCCCCAGCACAGTGTGCCTGGCACAAAGAAGGTACTCGATATTTGGTGACTTATTTAATTCTAATGTCTGCCTCTTACTGAAGTATTTGTGGCGTAGGGCACTGCTTCCTTACCAGGCTGAGAGTACCCCATGCGAGACACTACAATCACTGAAACTTCTAGACTGAGTCTAAATCTGCCCCACTCGAGTATTTAGCTCTTGGTCCCATTTCTAACCCTCTTCTATTCTTATTAGCCACGTTCAAATAGAAGAAGCATAAGGTGTCTTTGGGATCTTGTGAAATCTTTCTCATCGGTAGCCTGGAAAATGAGAGAAATGGCAGCACCTAGCAGTAGCTGTTGAAACTGTAACACTCTCCCAGCAGAGAGGACAGAACTGAAATGGAGATAAAGCTCTGTCTCCCAGGGCACTGAATGTAGAAACAGCAGAGCTGAGAAGGAATTAGGCTGCCCTTGCTGTCTTTCCTATATTTCAGCCACTGTCCTGGAGAAAAGAAGCTTTAAGATAAAGTTCCAGTGGAAAGCTGTCACAGCTTGGATTTCCCCAGAACTTCCCTTGTGAGTACATCATCTACCTCTGGGCAGCCTGAATGGACCAAGAATATCTCAGAAAGAAGGCCTGTCCTGGACAAGAACAAATATTTTGTGTATTAGTATGTTTGGTTTCCTTATTCAAAATCAGTTAAAGTCACATTCCACTCTCTTATCCTCCTGGCCTGTCATTTATGGAAACCACAATGTCCCTACAGGATCTCTATATGAAGAGAGGGGGCTATACAAGAAGGATGTTCCCCATGAACAATTCTCCTGCTAGACAAATGTAAGACCTAGTGTCCACACTGCCCTATAGTACAGCCCTCCATAGCACCAAGTGACTGTGGGAGTTCTTCTTCTCCTACTTGGTCAACCTTGAACCTCTCCTCTCAACTCTGAGTCGGTAAAGGAAGGGAGTCCACTTCAGTGGGAATGCCGAAGGCGTGGCCCTTAGGGAAGTTGAAGGAGGTCAGCTGAGTGCACACAGCACTAAGTCTCCAGTGGGTCCATCAGGTAATTGGCAGGCTCCAGGCTATGTTGGCTGAGCCCTCATCCTCTGTGATCATGAAGCACGTTTGCCTCACATGGCAAGCACTGCTCCCTTTGTTCTCTTAGGTCTCCACCGGGGCTGAGCCTTTGGGAATGAAAATGCACAATAACAGCTTGCAAAGTCCTGAAGATTGTTTCTGTCAACAGCAGCTCTGTGTGAGCCGTGCTCCCTGACTGCATCTTTGTGAGGCCTTTCAGACACAGGCATAGGTAAGTAGTAATCCTCTAGTAAAAGGGCCATGGAAACAAAATGAGCACAGCTAAAACTGTCATCACCAACCGCCACCCTCTCTTTGAAGTGGTTTATGTTCTCAGTCCTGTGACAAGTCTCTACGGAAGTTCATCCATTTGCATTAGTCACCCTCCTCCTATCATGTGTGGGCCCAGGGGAGGCAAGAATGGCACTATGTGAAGGCGAAATCAACTTTTAAGAAATACCTCATTTCTACCGCAAGAGAAACTTCTCCCAGAATGCCCAGGGGAAGACCAGGGTTATGATTCCCAATATCTGATTCTCAATCTAAAAATGTAAGGTTGGCAGTTTATCAAGTAGCCTTTCCAAGAATTACCTGCAAGCAAAGATGGTATCTAAAACCAAGATAAAAATGACAGCAGGCACGTGGGCCATGGGTTCTCACCAACCAAGACTGCACACTAGGGACGCCTGGGTGGCTCAGTTGGTTAAGCAGCTGCCTTTGGCTCAGGTCATGATCCCAGCGTCCTGGGATCAAGTCCCACATCGGGCTCCTTGCTCGGTGGGGAGCCTGCTTCTCCCTCTGCCTCTGCCTGCCACTCTGTCTGCTTGTGCTCACTCTCGCTCCTCTCTCTCTCTCTTTCTCTGACAAGTAAATAAATAAATAAATCTTTTAAAAAAAAAAAAAAGACTGCACAGTAGACACCTGAAGAGTTTTAGCTGTACCATGGGCTGTGGCCCACCCCAGACTGACGAAAACAGAATGTCTCGAGGAGGGGAATCAGACATCTTTATTTTTTCAAACTCTCCCACTGATTTTAACAGGTATCCAGGGTTTAAAACACTTGACAGTCCCTAAAGAAACATGTGACCAAACTCTGTTGCTCTTCCCGTCAGCCTGGGTACAATTCTATCCACACAGGGTGTGTTTCTGTCCCACAGACATGTCACAGGACTCCATATTGTCTAGTCAGTGGTTCTTGGACTTTGACCTGTGTCTAAATCACCAGGAAGGATCACAGGGATGACAAGCCCCAGGCCCCTCAGAGAAGCCTGGGGCATGAGCCATGGGAGTTCACAGATTTCTCCAGGTGAACCTGATGCCCACCAAAGTTCAAGAAGCACTGGCCTAGTCCTTCCCTAGCGGAAAAGATGGCTCAGGAACAAACACAACTATTCTCACTCACATTAGTGATCATCTGGACAGCGCTTGCTGCCTGTAAAGAAGTTGTATTAGTTATGGACCAACTGTCCTCCTGTGGATCTGAGCCAAGTTGAAGTCCCCTCCTTAACCTCCTCTTTCCCCACATATCAGAATCCATTCTGGAAGTCAGTGTCCTTAATCACTAGGACAGTCGTCTATCCTCTCCACCTTCCATCCTGGGAACACTGTTATGTGGGACCTTGCCTGATTCGGGGCCAGAGGTCTGTGCCCCATATGCTCATGAAATGTTGGGTTTCTATCCCCTCTGTCCATGAAACAAACAAAATAGGGTGAGTCCATGTGGTCCAACAGGAAAGCCCCAATGAGTCTCAACTTACCAACCCTACGTGTTGTCCTTCCCCACCAAGGCAACCCCCCAGTCTCTGCCATATACAAGAAAGGGGCTCACAGATGGAGCTTCCTCCTGGGAAAGCAAGGGAAGAAAGGAAAGCACAGTTTGCTGAGAGCTCTGAGGCTGGTAAAATCTAAGAAGAGACACAAGCATGGCTGTTTAGCTGGCAAAAGTAAGGGGGCTAGAGGCTTTGGCCAGCCTGCTTGAAGGCATCTTTCTGAGCTGCAGTTTCTCTGATTGAAGGAACCCAGAACAGGGACAATGTGCAAGAGAACACTCACCCCTCAGCCTGTCTCAAATCCAGTGACTGGCCTTCCCAGCATTTGAGATGTAGTAATGCCTCATCCTGAATCCTAGGATGGAGGCAATGGCAGGGGGAGTGGGGGGCGGACAGGTGTGAGCCAGTCTACTCTGTCCAGACAGGCACAAGGCCCTGAGGAGCCAGACTCCAGGTCAGGGACCACCCTCTGTGTGGACCCCATTTGCCAGTCTGCCCTGCCCATTCTGTGCCACCACCCCGCCCATTCTGTGTCTGCCTCCTTCCTCTGCATCTTCCCTTTGCACAGTTACAGTCCCTGTCTTTTCTCTTCAGGACTTAAGCCACTCTCCAAACAACATTTATTCCCTCTTTGGCCATACACATTTTAGAACTGCCCTGGAAAATTTCTGCCTTGGCAACACCAAGGCACCAAAGGGCCGATGGCAGGGCCGTTCTTGCCTTCCCGGAGTTCTCTGCAGTCCAGAGCCCAGTACTCTCTGGGCCTGGGGGAGAAGGTATACAGGATGGAGAGAGAAAGAAGACTGTTCTCTCACTGCCCGGACAACTATTTTGTAGGGGGGTACTGGGTCGGCACCTACAGCATAGAGTTTAAAATAAGAAGCAAGCTAAAGACAGGCTTTTGGAAATGGAACTCAAATCCCAAAAACTTAGCACATAGAGCAGCAGTTTTTAAACCTTATTATGCATAAGAATCACCTGCAAGAGATAAAAATGGCAGATTTCAAGGCCCCTGCCCCAGAGATCCTGCCTTGGCATAGGGAGCTGCAGAAGCTGCACTGTAGCAAGCCCTGTGGGCCAGTGGACACAGGTGTTCCCAGGGAAGATTCTGAAGATCCAGTTATAAAGCAAAAGTGAATCCAAGGATGGCCTGAGGCCAGATGACCAGAGCCAAAGCACAGCACAGAAATCCGAGAGAAGCTGAAGTCAGAAGGGACAGGAAGGAGAGAAGCAAGAACCGTGTGGTTTCAGCTCCCAGAGCATAACTTCCTTTTATTCTGAAAACCCCTGGCTTCTTAGTCCAACCCTGGTATAATACTTGAAATATGAGCAGGTCATAGGGAATCTCAGGGAATATGAAATCCTCCTCCTTAGAAATAGACTCCTAATTTATAGAGTTGTGAGTCCACTCAAGAGCAAAAGGGCTGGATTTATTGCTGGTAAAATATGAAGGGTGTAATATGATAGCTCTTCAAATCTCCTGTTATATTTTCATGGGCCAAGCTGTAATTGCCTCCAGAGGTGAGGCCCCCACGGGTCAGGGGAGGAATTCCCTCAGGGAGGGGAGGATCTGAGCAGGGCCGCAGAGCAGAACAGAATGAGACCCGCAAGAAGACAGACGTGGGTGGGTCCACGCAAGGCAGAGGGATTGGAAAATAAGGAAGTCACGGGAACAGACAGACAGAAGGTGATGGGATGGGCAGCGTAGAAAGGAGCCAGGAACTTGCTCACCACAAATGCAGGAACCCCGCTCCCATTCCGGATAGCACTGAAATGGCTCTCAAGGATACCCGTGTTCATGCATGGCTTCCTCCCGGTGAAACCGACACAATTAGGGGCCTCGGGGTGAGTCACTCTCACCCTATTCTGGCTTTTCTCAGGCAGAAAACTAGAGCCACACTGGGACACTCCAAGGACCGAAAGGCAGCAAGCCCTGCTGGCTTGGGACCCAAAACCTCTAGAGTTTCAACCTAATTTGTGATGATCCTTAAGTCATCCAAGCCTCGTTTTCTTCATCCATGGAAGAGGCTTATCAAAGCTGTGGTGGCACATGGAGGATCATCAAATATGGTCTGTGTGATGCCGAGCGATATTGGAAAAAGAAGCATTTATTCTCTCAACTAGTGGTGGAGGACAATGAGTCACGATTCTCACAGCCCTGGAAAGACCTCCACTCATCTGGTCAACCTGTAAGGAGTTATAGAGCAGCGGCGGCTGGGGTGCAGAAGGTGACCCTGCGCACTGTGAGGCTATTGGCCCCTGCCCCTCCGAGGCTCAGGCAAAGCCTCTCGAAGGAACCACTCTTGGACTGAAGTCTGGAGCACACTGCATAGGAACAGGCCAGAGAAGGGGGGAAGTGCAGGGAGGCAACCAAAGTAACATTCGACAGCCCAAATAGCAGAGAGCGGCCAGGCCCAGAGCATGGGCGAGAAGAGCCCCAAAGAGAGGCAGAAGCCTGACTGGGAAGAACTTTGGGTCCAGTTAGGGATTCTGCTTTTCACTCTGAAAACAACAACAACAACAACAAATAATAATAATAATAACAATAATAATAATAAAGAAGTACATAGAGTCCCTGAGGGGTTTTGGCAGGGAAGTGGTATGAAGAAGTTTTGAAAAGATCTTACTGGCCAGACTCAGTGCAGGAAAAGGGTTGCAAGTAACAGAAGCAGACACAGAAAAGGTATTGAGGCGATTTCCGTGATACAGGACAGAGACACCGCCACTCCCGCTAAGGCGCTGCCTCTGGATGATGGTGGATGTGGTTGAGAATCCCTGGCAGGTGACACTATCAGGGGCAGACCACATGCGGAGCTGTTGAGAGGACAGTGTCTGCCTGGCGATTTCCTAGCACGAGGGACATGGGAACTAGGAATGACTCTGAGCTCAAGAGTCAGATTCTGTTTTGATTCTGTCGAGAGGTGCCATCTAAACAGAAGCTTCAAGAAGGCCGTTGGGTATGTGCTTCTGGAGCTGAGAAGAAAGGTCTAGGAGAAGATTTCCATACCACATTTCAACGCTCACGGGAGCTCAGTGAAGCCATGGTGCTGAATGAAGACCCAGAGCTGAGCCTGGTGGAACACCACTATCTACCTGTCTGAGTAATGAGCTGGCAGAGAGAACAGAAACCAGGAGAGAGTGGTGATCCAGAAGTCAAGAAAAGGGAGCATGTCAAGGGGTGAAGACAGAACAATGCCAAAAGCTTCTAAGAAGTTCAAAAAAAAAAAAAAAAAATAAGAGCATTTCATGGGCTGTCCTGGTAGACAATGCTGAAAATGCCAGAAAGTCCATAGATGGCAGAAGAGAGAGACTGGGAGGCATGCAGACAACAGCTGGGGCGGGTGAGGAAATGAGGTGAGATACAGAATCAGATCTCTGTTCAGGGAAGATCATGGTCATGATTAGGCAGCTTGGAATGGGGAAAAAATGAGCTAGGAATTCCAACATCTGGGGAATACTACAGTCTTGTAAGAAAGAAGGAGGTCCAGGGTACGGCAGCTGTCCAGAGTGGTTGTGGAGAAGGAAGGGCTGATGATCAGTTGTAGTCACTGAGTTCATGGGAACCAAATAAGGATGACAGCGGAGTTGGAAAGAGAGACGCAGCTGCACTCTGTGGTTACCTGGGCTACTGGGTGAAGGTATCAGTACAACTCAGAGACTGACAGCAAGGAGAAGTGGGGCTCCAATTTCCACATTGGGGGCAGGGCGGCCAGGAATTCTATATTGAATACTGTAGTTCACTTCTGTCATTTTAGATCCCAGTAGAATGTCACAGGGAGGTGCTCAGCGGGCTTGTGACTTGCAGACTGGCACCCAGAAAGACTCAGGACAGGTGGGGACACAGTTGCTAGCAGGGACTGAAGGACCAGATGAAGGAGAGAAGAGGTATAAAGAGAGGGGAACGGGGCGCCTGGGTGGCTCAGTGGGTTAAGCCTCTGCCTTTGGCTCAGGTCATGATCTCAGGGTCCAGGGATCGAGCCCTGCATCGGGCTCTCTGCTCAGCAGGGAGCCTGCTTCCCCCTCTCTCTCTGCCTGCCCCTCTGCCTACTTGTGATCTCTCTCTCTCTCTGTCAAATAAATAAACGAAATATTTTTTTAAAAAATGTTAGGGAGAGGGTGGTGGGGATATGGACATTGGGGAGGGTATGTGCTATGATGAGTGCTGTAAAATGTGTAAACCTGGCAATTCACAGACCTGTACCCCTGGGGATAAAAATACATTATATGTTTATTAAAATAAATAAATTAATTTTTAAAAATGTTAAAAAAGAGAGAGAGAGAGAGAGACAGAGGGGACAGGCTGGGCAGGGACACTCCCTAGCATGACCCTGCAGAGGTCAAAGAGTCTGGCCATCATTGTGGGACTCGAGGGTCAGGGTGCAGAGTGAGGCTCCTCCAGGCTTCTGGGTATGGAGGGCACAGTTTCTTTTCTTTTTTTTTTTTAAGATTTTATTTATTTATTTGGCAGACAGAGATCACAAGCAGGTAGAGGAGCAGGTAGAGAGAGAGGAGGAAGCAGGCTCCCGGCTAAGCAGAGAGCCCGATGCGGGGCTCGATCCGAAGACCCTGGGATCATGACCTGAGCCGAAGGCAGAGGCTTTAACCCACTGAGCCACCCAAACACCCCAGAGGGCACAGTTTCTATGCATCAGTAGGAGTAAGACCCAGATGGAAAGGGCTGGAGATGGAAGAGGGAGGCCAGGAGGAAGGGTGAGAAGAAGGTGCAGAGAGGACGTGGGAAGATAAATGGCCAGAGATTTCAGTGGAGTCCAAGGAGAGGAATTCTGCAGCTGCCTTGTTTTGTCCTGCTGTGTGTTTTTACTAGAGAAGACATGGATATAAAGAAGTAGAAATGGCCAATAAATATGTGAAAAAGAAAAAGATCAATCAGTAATTAAGACAATGAAACATTTTCCAACTCTCAAAGCAACAAATATATATAACCAATTTCTCCAGACACAGCATTTGGGACTGAAAACAGGGTCAAATATCACAGGACAGTTTTTCTGGGCTCCAGCACCATGAGGCCTCCTGGCCCTTAATGTCAGCACACCTGGATGGGTTCTCTGGGCCCCCATGGTATGGTTTGCTCTTCCTGCTTCCCCATGGGGCATGGGGTGTCTCGTCACCTGGCTACAGTTGCCTTTGTGCAGAGGGGCACAGAGACTTCTGAAGGGCCATTGAAGCTCCCAGAAGCTATGTCAGGACATGCTTTCTATGCCAGGCAAGCCCAGTAGCCACTCCAGGATGTGGAGGGGATTGCCTCTACTGTCACAAAGGGAAAGAGACCATATTCAAGGTGCAGAAGCAAAGCAAAGTGAGCACAGGAAGTTAGCTCTGAATTCAGTGACCAGACCACTGAAACACAGCCCCTGAGTGCCAGAACCAGGAGCCGACCCAGGTTGTCAAAACCTAAGCCCAGACCCCATACACCATACTCTGCTCCCTCCCTAAATGATCCCTTCTTATCCAAAGACCAGGAGGTGGTGGGGAAAGTCAGCTGGGGGAGGGGGCCCAGGCCCACTGGCACACTCACGGCACAGAGCTGCCCTGCTTGATTCTGTCAAACACCAACACATACTGATTGCTGCCTCGTGTGTCAGCAATGGCTTCTCTCCTTGGACAGCCAGCGCATGCTACGGGCAGCTAACCATCAGAGTAAGAATAGAAGGGCAAGATGCACATGGCTGCAGAAGCTTCCCAAGGTCAAAGGCTTGCCATCAGCCAGCCTGTGCAGGAGAATCCTCCTCAGCCCCGCTTGGCCAAACACAGACTGGGAAGGGTAGAGGGAAAGAGCTTTCAGTCCCCTCCACTTCCACAGAAGTAGCAGCATTTACGCTGTTGAAACAGGTGTCCTTAGAGTCTCAGTTGCTCAAGAGTAAAATCTTAAAATAAGTGCGAGGGGCACATGGGTGGCCCAGTGGGTTAAGCTTCTGCCTTAGGCTCAGGTCATGATCCCAGGGTCCTGGGATCAAGTCCCGCATCAGGCTCTCTGCTCAGCAGGGAGCCTGCTTCCTCTCTCTCTCTGTTCTGCCTCTCTGTCTGCTTGTGATCTCTCTCTCTCTGTCAAATAAATAAAATCTTTTTTAAAATTAATTAATTAATTAATTAATTAAATTTAATTAAATAAGTACGAGTCCATCAAACCACACTGCATAGGGAAAAAAAGAGAGAGAGAGAGAGAGCAAGTGAAGTGGCACCTGCCTGGCTCTGAAAAAGCCAGAATTTCAAATGTGGGGTGAGGGAACAACTCTCCAGTCCTGTCCTTACTATATACTGGCCCTGAGTTTGAGGGCCACACCTGTGATGATAAGAAGGGCTGAGGACTACCTGTTGGGGCAGTGACTAGGACCTCCTGCAGAACTCGGGAATGTGCTCTGTCACTGCCTTGGCAAGCAGGCCTCACCTGTAAGGCATGTCACTACCATGGCCCCAGAGTTACTGTTCCAAGTGTCACTGAATAGGTCGGCAGATAGGAGCTCCCTTCTACCCGGGACTGGCTTCTTTCCAGGCCTCCATTTTTTTAAGCAAAAACAATGACAATTTTCTGTCTGTTGTCATTTCCTAAGAACACTTACAGGACAAAGTCTGTGCTGTAGTAAACAGCCTGGGAAGCCAAATGTCTCTGGCTCCAGCAAGCATGTTAGGCATGATTCATCTGGTGGAAATTCTCTTTCTAAAGAGGGAAAAGCAGGTTAAACAAGGGCCTGCACAAAGTTGTCTTCCTGTGACAAACAAAAGCCTTACCCAGCCCAGCCCATTCGGCCATCTCGGCAGAGCTCGTTACCCATGTCCATGTGTGGCTTATATGAGATTCTCCTTGGTCACACTCTTGGAGATGATGAGATGGGGTAACGGTGGTGGTGATGGTCATGAGGATGATAGTGGTAGTGACAATGACATCGTGCTCTTCCAGAATGCCCCAAACTTCCCAGGGCAGTCTTCTCCAGGAAGCAAAATTGTCCTGGTAAAGTTGTGGGGCCAAGAAATCTCTTAGACCACATAGAGCTAGGGGAGAAGGTAGGAGGGGACTTTGAGGGAATGAATGAAACACATTGAGCCAAAGAGGGAGCTGAAGCTGAAATCCTGGCCCAGAGATAAGCCTGGGGGTGGGAGGAGGGTAACCGAGGACCTCCTAGAGGGTGCAGAGAGCAAAGAGCAGAAGGGTGGGAAGCACCGTGATTGAGGAATCCAGGGCAGGGATGTTAGAGAGCAGTCCATCTTCTGAGCATGGCAATTTCATTTGGGGCAGAAATTGGGGCTGAGCAAATAGTTTACTGAGTGTATGAGATCTAAAGAAGCCATTGTTAGCCTGTTCTTGTGAACCAGGCCTCCCAGCCCAGACCATCCCACCTAAAACCGCAATGCACACCCTTCTGAGGGCTTCCCAAACCCCCTTTAGTCCACTCTACACTTTCTTTGCCATGCTTTATATCACTTTCTGACTTGCTCTCTAATTTGTGGATTATACTGGTAATATGTTGGGGGCCCCTCACACAGCCCCCAGTTATAGTACACATCAGCTCCAGGAGAACAGGGAACTTTGATTTGTTTATTGAGCTATCCCAAGACCTAGAACCATGCCTAGCACATAGTAGGTATTCACAATATTTGTGAACGAATGGCCCTACAGGATGACCTGACTATCTGGGACCTGAACCGGCCCAGCTGGTGGTCCACACCACCCACTACCCCATTATCTGTTGTGTAATTGCTCAGCTGGAGCTCTCCATGCAGCTTTTCCTGAATAGACACAGACACAGCCCTTCTGTCCAGACATGGTGCTCCCTCTGCCATTGATTAAAACCAGATGGAGACTCGCCTTGTAACATGACTGAGCATTGATTTCAGTAAAGTAAGAAATTACCAAAATATAGTCATTACAATCTATCTTCATCTTGGCAACACATTTGGCAAGCTGTTATAAAACGGGACTTGAAAAGTAAATGTGAATTTATAGACCTCTCAGCTCTGCCCACTGGACCCTGATATGGCAGAATTGTCATTTCTATTGAGCTATTACAACTGGTTGATGAGCTTTCCTGCCCACAGATTTTCTCTGAATACATAGGTCACCCAGCTATCAGAGCTGCATGGTAGAACCTCAGATTTGGAAAGACCTTTAAGGTCATCTAGACACTCTCCATCTGCTTACACCAATGGCAGTAAATCACAGCTACTATTCTTCCACACCATGCCGAGGCCCTGCACAGAGAATGCATCCAACTTCAACAGCAGCCACACACGCAAAATGGATTATCCGTGCCTCAAAACTGAGTAAGCCTCAAATAGCCTGAGAGTTCAAGGAACTTTGCCCAGGCAGGACAAGTAACTGGCAGAACAAATACTTGAACCCAAGTTTCTGACTCCAGCCTATTACTCTTGACTATTCTAACCAACACTGGCTCTGAATCCTAGAGCGAATTATCAGTGGAAATGCAGACAACTGGGTGACTCCTAGGCCCACAACACTTGAACTCACCAATCGATCTTAATACCATTAAAAGTGACATCAACGGACATGATTGTTCCCCAATATGATGCAATAGGAAGAACAAAGCATTCATATAAAGTATTCTTGCCAAAAAAGAAAAAAAAATAATGAGCTTAATTGAGCCTTGGGTACAGCCAGTTTGCAGGAAACATAGAAGATAAAAAACTTGTGCAATGAGAGGGAAATCAGCTCAATCCAGAACATAATACACTGTACAGGACATGACCCATGACCCAGTTTCTCCCACAAACAGATGCATGAGAAAGAGAGGGAGAACTGTTACAGATTGAGACCTAAGAAACACATCACCTAAGCGCAATGTGGGGATCCTCTCTGCATCCCTGATTCAGCAAAGCAACTGTAAGAAGTTATCTCGATGTAAATTTTTATGTGACTATCTATTAAAATATTAATGATTGTTGTACTAAATGTGAAAAAATACAATGATTGTGTTTTTAAAAAAGTGTTTTCTGTTGGAGATACAAACTGAAGTATTTGTGCGTGAAATGACATATATCTAGAATTTCCTCCAAAGGGAAAAAAAAAAAGAAGAGGAAGATGGAATGAAGTAGCTGAGTGTTGATCATTATTGAAGTTGGGAGATGAAGAAATGAGATTTCATTATACTATCTGTTCTACTTCTGTGTATGATTAACATTTTCCTTAATAATATTATGTTTGAGAAGTGTTGATAGGGCACCTGGGTGGCTCAGTCGTTGAGCATCTGCCTTTGGCTCAGATCATGATCCCAGAGTCCTAGGATTGAGCCCCACATCAGGCTCCCCGCTCAGCAGGAGGACTTCTTCTTCCTCTCCTACTCCCCCTGCTTGTGTTCCCTCTCTCACTCCCTATCAAATAAATAAATAAAATCTTTTTAAAAAAAGATAGAGAGAGAGAGAAGAAGTGATGATGTCAGGGAATAGAATTTTTTAATCCAAAAGCAACATTAAGCTCAAGTGGAAATGGTCAAGATTCTCCTTTGAAAAGTTTTCCCTTTACACAAGATGAACTTAACCAACTTAGAAAAATGCAAGAGCTTCCAAACACAGTGAGGGTCTCATCAGGAATATACTACAGAAACTGAAAGGGAAATGATTAGGAGATAAAACCATATAAAATGTAAGAATATGTGGGGGTGCCTGGGTGGCTCAGTGGGTTGAGCCTCTGCCTTCGGCTCAGGTCATGATCCCAGGGTCCTGGGATCGAGCCCCACATCGGGCTCTCTGCTCAGCAGGGAGCCTGCTTCCTCCTCTCTCTCTCTGCCTGCCTCTCTGACTACTTGTAATCTCTGCCTATCAAATAAATAAATAAATGAAATCTTTAAAAAAAAAAGTAAGAATATGTGTATGTTTAAAAATATTAGCAAAACATTTAAATGCACGTGATGAATTGGGAAAGTATTTGTAAAATGTCATAAAAAGATAAGCATTATCATTAAATCAAAAATATCTTATAAATCTGTAAGAAAAAATATAACACCCTGTCCAAAATATGAGTGGAAATTTTGAAGGAAAAAGGGTATAAAGATCAATCTGTATTAGGGCAAAACAAGAAGCCAGGGTCATTTGGTTTGGTTTGGTTTGGTTTTTTTTTAAGATTTTACTTATGTATTTGAGAGAGCATGCTACAAAGAGAGAATGAGAGCATGCAAGCATGAGCAGGGGGGAATGGCAGAGGGAGAGAGAGAAGCAGACTCTGTCTAGCAGTGAGCCCCATTCAGGGCTCAATCCCAAGACCCTGGGATCATGACCTGAGCCAAAGGTAGATGCTTAATTGACTGAGCCACCCAGGCACCCTGAGGCCAGGTTCATTTGTGATAAAATCAGTGCATATTGGGGCACCTGGGTGGCTCAGTTGGTTAAGCGTCTGCCTTCAGCTCAGGTCATGATCGCCAGGTCCTGGGATTGAGACCCACATCCAGCTCTCTGCTTAGTTGGAGCCTGCTTCTCCCTCTGTTCCTCCTCCCACCCCAGCATGTCCTCTCTCTCTCTCTCTCTCAATTAAATGAATAAAATCTTTAAATAAATAAATATACAAATATATAAATAAAATCAGTGTATATTTAAAAAACACATTAATGTCTACACAGTATTGACAAAATTATCATATTAAAGAATTAATGCAACAGTCTGAAAACAGATAATAGCTCACGGAGATTGCCCTTCCCCTTGACTACTGATGGGCCTGGAAATTGGCTCACATTTCCTATTTGTATGTAGCAAAAACCTCATTCATGCCCTCTGCCCCAGCATTTCCCCTTGCAGGCATTTATTCATCAACAGTAAAAATCAGAAAAAGGTTGTCTTGTGGACAGCATTAAATACAGAGAGCTATAAGAAAATTATTAGTGCATGACTCAGAACTGGCCAACTAATGGCCAGAAGGCTTGAAATCTGGTGCTGGCCCTATTCTTATGACTTGTTATCCCAAAGACTAAACACTTGAATTTAATTAATTAATAATTAATAATTAATTAATTAATAGCAATTGAATAACTGAGATGGATCTAAGAAAAAAAGGTGTTAACTTTTACTAATATGTAGAAGTCACCTATCATAAACCTACTGACTGATTGACTGGACACCATTTTGTGCATAACACTGAGAAAATAAGAAAATAGTTTTCTTAAAAAAAAAAAAAAAGAAAATAGTTTTCTTCAGTCACATCACCTCTTTGGTCTCAGAATCTTAATCTCCTCAGGGAACACACAGGCACAGTTCCAGAAAATACACCCATTGGTCAATACTCAAGTTCTAGTCCACAATGGAAAATGTTCCCTTGTATGATCCAGGACATGAAGATAGAGCCAGATTCCCTAAGATGTCTTCTTGGACATTTCCAGAAGATGGTACAGGACTGACCTCATAGGTTACCAGCTGTCCAGGGGAAATTGACCAATCGTTGAGAACCCAGAAATTGAGGAAGGCACTGCCCCGTTGTACTTGCTTTGCATTTTACCTGAGGAGAGTGAATCTGTGTGGGAAGGAGTTGCCCAAGTCTCCTGTTCTAAGAGTGAAGGTATTATTTTGAGTGCAGTTAAAGGCCAGCTACAGTGGAGAGAAGATCAGCCTCAACACATCCATGCAAACCAGAGACTGAAGACCTAAAGCTCCTGGTGCCTGGAGAAGCAAATCCACGCACAGAGCAGCACACCAGCAGCCCGTCTGATAAAGCCAAAGAATGACACATGTAAAATAGCCTGGGGAACAGCACCGGTACACAGAATGAGTGAGTCTGTGAGCTGATCCCAATGATGACTTTTGAGGAAATGCTTTGGCTTATCCAGATTCAAATCTGAATGGAATGCTGCGATATTTCCAGAAACATGAGGCATGGATTTGTCACCAAGAGAGGAAAGATTGACGTTGACTTTCATGATGGGAATAGAGATTCCTGCCCCTACTTCACCCTTCACCTTTTTTAGAACGATACTTAGAAAACCTAGCATCATAATAAAAGGCAAACCGAAGAAGAAATGGAAGGTGATAGCCAGAAAGAATATCTGTCAATAAAATCTTGGGTGCAGTTCTGAGCCCCAGTCCTCAGGATGCATTCCCACGGTGGCACAGAGAGTAATATCAAGAATGTATTTACAGTTCGATGAACACTTGGGGAAAGGAACCACTTGACCCAGAGAGCCAGTTCTCAATCTGGGGGTACCTTGGAATCACTGGGGAGATCTAGAAAATACTGATCCTGATCCCACCCCCAGAAATGGTGATTTATTTGGTCTGGTATGCAGCCTGGGCATTGGGATTTTTAAAACTCCAGATGATTCTGATGGGTAGTCTGGGCTGAGGATCCTTAGTACAATATGACCACCAGATGAATGGGATCAGAAGTAGAGCTGCTGGATATTACACTTTTTAATATCTCTATTCCTCGGTTTCCTTCTTAGTATAAATGAGGATATAGACAAGTAGTCCCTATAAGGCCACATAAGATAAAACAGGATTAACTATGGGAAAGCACTTTGAAAATCCCAAAGCACTATATAAGTAGTTAAGATATAGAAGTAATTCTCAATCCATGTCTACTAGATAAGTTATTTAACCAGGCACCAACCAGATTATAGTAAGAGTGATGAGGTAAAAACACATGCTGCTTTGTGAAATTGATAATTAGGGAAAATTTATATAAAATATCCTCAAAATTGTGTGGCATTTTTCCAAAAGCACGAAAGTGAAGTGAAGTATATGTAATTGAGTGTTCTGGGTGTGTGACTGGGCATCTATGGAGAATCTGCTTCAAAGGGCAGAAGTACACACTGAGAGAAGGGGAGGAGGAGGGAGAGGAGAGGGGAGGGAAGTGGAGGGAGAGGACTAGAATGGGACTCTTGGTTTTATTCGATTACCCGGATTATCCCTCTTCAGGTTAATAAATACCTAATACAATGTTGAAGTTTTCTTAATTTTGAAATCAGAAGCCCATTTTAAAAATAGATGCTCTGGGTGCCTGGGTGGCTCAGTGGGTTAAAGCCTCTGCCTTCAGCTCAGGTCATGATCCCGGGGTCCTGGGATTGAGCCCCGCATCGGGCTCTCTGGTCGGCAGGGAGCCTGCTTCCCCCCACCTCTCTCTCTGCCTGCCTCTCTGCCTACTTGTGATCTCTATCTGTCAAATAAATAAATAAAATCTTTAAAAAAAAAAAAGATGCTCATTATTGATTAATGCACACAACTGATTTTAGGAGTGCCTAAAAGAGAGAAAAGTTTGCATTTAGGTTCATAACTACTAAAGAATAGGCATATATGGCATAGACTGTTTTTCAAATATAGGAATATGTCATGATTAAAACCCCATGTGTTCACTGAGCACCATTTTGTGCAAAAAAGCTAAGGAAAAATTGCCAATTAATATTAAAATAAAATCAGATCAAATTTATGTTCAAAGAATGGAGCAGTATCAGAACCAATTTTCCAGAACCAACTAGATAATCACTCTGAAAAAAAGGTCCTATTGGGGAAATATACATATAATATGAGATAGATAGATAGATAGATAGATAGATATACATACATATATAGATGCCTTCCAGAGAAACTTTTCTCCAAAATATGGTCCTCATCACTTGAACACAGGGCTACATGTGCTGCCCAGGCTGACTCTTGACTGCCTCCCATCCCATTGGTGATTAGGAATTTTGCTCTCATGGTACAGAGAAGTCCTTATTTATTAAATGTGTTCAAAATAAAATACAAACAGCACATTTTGATTCTTTTCCTCCAAACCGATGGCTATGTTTCTCCGTCTCTGTCAAAGTTGTTTTAACAAAAAACTTTCAAAATCATCTGCAAAGAATTGAAATGATGATCCCTTCAAAGTGTGTTTTTCAAAATCCCTCCTTTGTTTTCCCTTTGAAATTCAAAAATTACTATTACCACACTGCAGATACATAGTGACTTTCTCCAGAAGGCTCTAGTGGCCAAGTAGACACGTTTCCGTTCAGCTCCAGGAAATGATATTTTATGATTAAATCATTTTGAGCAACACAGATCTTCGTATTTTATATTGCAGAGCTGTGATTTTCTAGCAGATGGCTTTGACATTCTTATGCCGAGGCAAGTTTTCGTTTCCCAACCTCAGTTAAAATCTTTAAAATGTTTGCTTTGGATGGAACCGCTGTGCAAGGGGGGAAGAACCATATGCAATACCTTATCGTGTAGGGAAAATATTCCATTAAAAAAAACTGGATTTCATTATGGCCTGTTTTGTGTAACCAGGCTACAGGTTTGGTTGCTACACACATCATTAGGATATTGCAAGTGTCTGCTTTTCGTTACCCTGGCTGCAAGGCCCAGCCCCCTGCCTCTGTGTGCATACACGCTGTGATTCGTTACAATAACAGGAATTTGCTGCTGTTATGATTCAGATAAATCAGCTTTGTGGTCTGGACAGCCGTTTTGATAATGGGCTCCACCTCAAATTTGCTGCCCGGTCTTAAGTCATCTGCAATACGGTCTGACTGAAGAAGCAAACAGATAATCTATTTTCTTAGAAATACTGAAAAAAAGAAATAGTCACCACGGGCCAGGAATTTAACTAATGCTTTTCTCTACATTCATTCATTTAATCCTCACAACAACCTGAGGGGATTTAGCCTTCTCTTATCAGCCTCAGATGGATCAAGGGATTGCTGTCCTCAGCTCAATCACTTGCCCAAAGCACCCCTGCTGATACCCAGCTCAGTGCACTGCCCCCCCCCCAGCCAGGGCTCTGAACAGCTGTTCTGACAGCACCACTGGCCATGGTGGCTCCAGGGTGAGACTGGGATTCCCCCACCGTTCATTAACTCTAGTGGGTCCTGGGAGGGGGAAGGACCAGGCTTGGTCATCCACACACTCCCCCAGGCAACCACTTGTCTGTACTTTGGGCTGGGTCCAACACTGGCCAAGGGTTAGACTGGTCTCTGCAAAGCTAAGAGGAGGCCAACCAACCCAGAAGTTTCCTCCTAGTTACCTCCCTTCAACTAGGATGGTGTCTGGGACGTCTCTCTCCTTTCTTCTCTCCATTTTTGTACTTGCTTCCACAACAGAGAATCTTAATATTTTCTTTCTTGCAGAACATACTTATACTAAGAAATTATTTATTGTTATCTGAAATTCAAATTTAACTGGGTGTCTTGTATTTTCATTTGCTAAGCTGGTCATCCTATCTAGGAGCTAATCAATAAAGAATGCCACTGGATTGCTTACATAAGAGGGAAAGGTCACAAATGTGGAGGGTCTGGAGACTGCTGTTCTCCGTCTCCTCCCTGGTGAGTCTAGTACCATGTCCAGTTCATTATGCCTGCCTGTATGACCCTTCTGGTATGGAATGCCTCTAGCCATGTAAAGATTCGGACAGCACACTAACACTGCACATTACTCTCCCTTTCCATTCTTGAGCTATACTACTCCTCTGTCACCAAAACTGTCTTGGGATTCCTGGCATAGCTATATTATCTCCCTAGCCAGACTGAGTTCACACAGAGCAGAGACCACTTCCCATTTCCAGTAGCAGTGAGGAGGGAGCATCCAAAAGATGCTAACCCCACTGTAGTAGAATGCATTGTACAGGTGCTCATACATTCAAATATTCCCTAGAGTCTCTGCCTAGGCCAGGCTAACTGCAATCAAGCCATGGGGGATGGGATCCTTAGACAGATACTACACAGACATGTGGGTAGACATGGCCAATCAGAATGGAGCACTGACATTTGGACATTGTAAGCCAGGTAGGAAAGCAGGAAAGGAGCTAGAATTCTAGTTACCACCCAACATCACACAGAAAGTCCCAGAGTTTGACATGGGACATAAGAACCAGAGAAAAGCAATGTTGCTTTTTCTGATTATCAAATATTTATTAATATTACTAAATACAAGATCAAAAATATTTTTGGTATTTTATAGCTATCTCAAAAATATCACTGCCTACTTTATGCCACCTGTTCTACCAGTCACTAAAAATACAGATGAGTAAGATGTGACCCCTAGCCTTGGGGAGGGACTTCTCCCTCTCTCCACTCAGTTATGATGTTCTTGAGGACAAGGACATGTATTTATCACTTTGGACACCCATAGCCTAAGAGATAATAAGGAACATTCTACTTGCTTTGTGTTCCTCTAAGAGAACAAACTAGAACAAAAGGGAGAAAGATTCAAAGAGAAGGAACTTGTCACAACAATATAAGCAAGATACTTTCAACAGCCTGAACTCTCTAGAGGTGGAAGGCTTCCCTTTGAGACAATGCATTTCCTTTTTCTGGATGTAGTCAAGCATAGGTCAGGCTACCTCATTAACAAGAAAACTGCAGTGGAAATTCAGACATGTTTAACTGGACTGTTAGTTCTCTTTTGTCCTAGAATTTGCTATGTTCACTTGGTGATGATATTGCTGTTTTCAGAGAGTCTTTTCAGGGACTGGCTAAGAAATAGTATGTGATTTTCCTAACAGCTATTGATTAATTTGCAAAAAGAGGGCAGGAGCATTGGTCTTTCTCTGTAATCAAAGTCTTTATTCACGGATACTATACCTGGCAAGAAAGCATTATGTAACAATCTCTGCCTTCTACTGGTTCAATTTCTTGCCCTTCTTTGCTCTTCCTTTGACATCTGGAATCTATGTAGTGGGATTCCATCACCTCACAAACCCATACCCATGCAATGGAAAAATACAGGAGCAGAAGATGGGGCTAGAACTTCTTCCTCAAGTAGAAGGAAGCCAGTCAGTGGTTGCATTCCATGCTGGTGACATGCATGTTTGGAAGGACATGGTATTTTAAATATAATAAAATTGAATCTCATCTCCACATCTGGAGCTAAGAAGGAAAATTACCTTAATTAAACACAGCAGAATCCAGATTTATTGCTCACCACATGGAGTGCTCTTAATCTTTGAGGACCAAACCTGATAGTCCAGAAAAGCTATTTTCCAGAAAAGCTATTTTCCATTGGCACTTATACACTTGTCTACCCATGGCCTTCAGATGCATGGAACCAAGGAGAAGAAATGTGTTCCTCAATTTTCAATATGGTAAAGAGATTTATAGTGTAATAAAAAACATAAGGTCAATACAATGAGTTGAAAAGTGAATACAAAAATCAAATAGCTATTTAGGCCACATGCTCTTCCAAGCAAGTAGGTAGACTATTTGTTCCCCACTCTTCCCACTGGAATCATAGATGATTTTCCTTAACTTGTGCTTTGGTATCCTATAGGTTGTTTTTAGCTCCAGGTAATAAAAACTATTTGCTGTGGGAAAAAGATTAGAGAAATAAAGTAATAGATCAACAGTACATAAAACTGAAGCCCTGAGAAATGGATTGTTTTCCCTAGCAAATAGGTCTAACCCGGAAAGGAGGAAACACAGAGAGCCCGGAACAGAGTGAATGGCCTAATTGTACCACAAGCAATTCAGAAAGGCAGGCAACAAGCCTTGCCCATTTAGCACTTCTTGTGCTGGGCCAGAATTCCCTCTGAGTCATTTATTTTAAATACTACTAATAATAAAATGCTGGAATTCTCATTGCACATGAAATAAAAAAAATGCCCTTTGTAGATAAAGAAATACTTCAAGGATGCAGTAGATCCTTACTGCACTTGCCTTGACTGTGATTTTCCTTGGCTTGCTTTCTTTGCTTTGACCTGAGGAATCTCACCAATTCCCATCACCACCACAACCATCTCTTAGGAGATGACTCAATTCCTGACTTCTCTTCAAGGTTCCAGAGTCCCATTTCCAGTCCTCAATTGGATGCTCCCACTTGCCTACTGGGCACTAGTTTTGGGGGTTCCACAAGCACCTCCAATTCCACATGCCCCCAACTCAACTCAGTATCTCTTCCCGCAAGTGTGCCCCTCCTCCTCTTTTTCCCATCCTTGTCAACACCATCTATGGTCCCAGAGAACTCAGCCACTGCCATCATGCTGGGCTCTGAATCACCATGGTGCTAGAGCTCTGATGCTCCCTGTCAGCACTGACCACCATCCCACTGGTATTGCTGGCTCCCCCATGGAGTGCTCCCCTCATGCAGGATGCAACTTCACGTGCACAGGCAAGCTTTTTTGTGGGGATCCTGACCAGGCCCTTCTAGGCTAGAGCCCATCTTGCCCTGTACTGTTCTCTCAGCCTAAGCCCAGCACCGAGAAAGGGGTCCAGACATGCTCTGCTCTCAGGCTGACGCCCCTGACAATGGGATCCCTTCTGTCGGTCAACTTGTCTGAGTAGTGCTGCCTGTCAACACCCCTGAAAGGCATTCCCATATTTTGTTTAAGAGAGAGAGAGAGCATGAACAGTGGGGAGGGGCAGAAGAAGAGGGAGAAGCAGACTCTCCGCTGAGCAGGGAAGCAGACATGGGGATCGATCCCACCTGAGCCAAAGGCAGATGCTTAACCAACTGAGCCACCCAAGTGCTCCAGCATTCCCATATTTGTCCCCCAAAGTCGGTGTCTATTCTTTATGGCATATACTGGCATGCAATACACTTTTCCAATCATACTGTTGCTCTCCTGAAAGCTTTACATGATTGGTTCCCCATTGCCTGTTAAATAAAATCCAACTATTTCAGCAAGAAAGGCTCTTAAATACCTGGATCCACCCACCCGGCTTGCTCAATGACATCCCCCCAACACCCCCTTCTGTTCCAGTCACATGAGAGTTCTCTCCTTTTCTCTCCCCCGTTGTATTTCCTCAGAACTGGGGGCATGCCTCCATTTGCTCTTATTCTTGTCTGCCTGTCCATCTCTCCCCTGCAAGGGACTGTCCTCCACCACCTTCACCAGCCCCCATCATCTTGGTTAAACATTGGCTGGGAGGAAACAGCAACTGTGAAATGGCAGAACTGACTTGGTGCTGAACATGGAAAATAACTTTCCTCTGAGTTATTTGAGTAGGAATCCTGAAACACCCCGTGTGACAGATTAACTAAAAACCAGCAAACTCTTAAATCTGCATTCTTTAAGTCTCATTGATTTAATTCTGGCTCAAGAATCTCTGCCTTGTCCTTCCTGTTGGGGGCAGCAAATTGAAAAAGGAAATGGTGCAAATCAGGATCTGTTGCTATATTACATCAGCCAATAAATTCTATATGCAGATTTCTCACCTGGATGGCAAATTAGGCCACATATTTTTTTAAGTTTTTTTTTTTTAAGTTAGGCCACATGTTTCTCTCTTTCCTCCCCAAATCCCATTGGAATAACAGAAAATATATATATATAAATAATGAAAATAATAGCAAATGTTTGAAAGCAGGCAACAGGATAGATTCCCATTAGAGGACCAAAAACCGCAGGGAATTTCTGACTCTGGGTCAAGAGGAAAGTTCAGGGAAGGGTCCCAGAAGAGCACTGGGCCAAGGAAAACAGTATGACAATACCCTAGGAATGTCCCCATACCTTCGTGGATACAAGTTAAAAGGAAAAGAATTGTCCATCTAGAGTAGTATTAACATTTCTTAAGGCACTCTGACCCCAGGCCAGCACTTCCACTCCCGCCCCAATGGCAGGAGTGGGGTTGGGGGTGAGGGGTGAGAAGGCGGCTCACTTGGTTACTTCTTGCACATCGCCATCCTGACAGGGAAGAATGGCCCTGGGTAGGGGGCATGATGGAGAACTTGGCAGGGGAAACTGAACTCTGACCATCACAACTGGTACAATAGTATACAAGCCAGTGTCCAATCCAGAACTTTCTCTATAAGTGTGAATGTTAAATGTTCACCCCAAACTTAAGGAAAACCAACTCCATGAATTAGATACAACAAGCTGGATCAGTAGAATAATTTGCCCTTAAGGAAACAGTTATTGCAGGAAACAAAGAACTTAGAAATACTGGTCAACGGGTACAAAGTTTCAGTTATGGGAGAAGGACAAGCTCTAGGGAATCTAAAGTACAGTGTGGTGGCTGTAGTTAGTAATTCTGTATTACATACTGGAAATGTGCTGAGACTACATCTTAATCTCACAAAAAAAAAGGTAGCTTATGCAATATGAGGTGAAAGGTATGTTAATTAGCTTGGCTGTGGTAATCATTTTACAATGTATACACATATCAAAACATGCTATACACCTTCAGTATACACAATTTTTACTTGTCAATTATATCCCAATATAGCTGGGAGGAGGAATGATTTCAGTTACTATCCTCAGAGAAATTCAAAGATAATTATGTGGATTAACACAGAAACTAGGCTGCTCTCTAAGAGAACCACCCAAGGACAAGAAATAAATAATGCCCTGATATAAAACTTACTGGAAAAGACAAGCAATGTTGAAAACTAAAGGATAATATCAAAAAATATCTAGGAAAATGTCAGGAATGAAACCAAAGCTACCAGATTATTTAAAATGGGAATGGGGGATGCCTGGGTGGCTCAGTGGGCTAGGCCGCTACCTTCGGCTCAGGTCTTGATCTCAGGGTCCTGGGATCGAGTCCCACATCGGGCTCTCTGCTCAGCGGGGAGTCTGCTTCCCTCTCTCTCTCTGCCTGCATCTCTGCCTACTTGTGATCTTTGTCAAAAAAAAAATAATATCTTTAAAAATAATAATAATAATAAAATAAAATAAAAATGGGAATGGATTAAATTCCCGTACTATAAATCAAAAAAATTACAGATGGGGTGTGGGAGGGTATGGCAGACTCCTAGATTATTTTGTTCATAAGACCAACAAAAATCATTTAAAAATACTAACACCTAACTGTATGGGTTGTGTGATTATGTAGATTAATACGTGTATCGTGTAAGTACCAAAAAAGAAAAAAAAGGAAGCATCAAACTGAACTCAGTGAAACACATGAGAGAGAAATGATTTCATATTAATAGAAAGTACTGTTCCTTGCCCAGTGGACCATCCCCCCAGCTTCCGTGGGGCTGACTTGCTTTGCCCATTGGCCTCCAATTCAATGTCCCCACCCCAGGGAGGACAACTTCCTGACCATGCCATCAATAATCTGACTCTCCTCACCACCTTTAACATCTGCTCCTTTGCTTTCTTCATAGAACAATCAGAATTCTTTTAAATTAATATTTACTTAGTTATTTACTTGGTTATTTGTTTCCATAACTATATATGTATGAATCATGAAAGCAGGAAGCCTAGATTTTTTTTTTTAATTTGCCATTGTATTTCTAGCTTAGCACAGTGGCTAGGACATAACAAGCATTTAATAAGTACTCTTGAAATGAATACAAATATACAAATCACAAATCTTTAGGCACCCAAAAGCTTCAAGAATAACTTACCAGAGGGGCACGTGGGTGGCACAGTCTGTTAAGCATCTCACCCTTGGTTTCAGCTCAGGTTGTGATCTCAGGGTCATGAGTTGAGCCCCATGTTGTGCTCTCAGTTCGGAGTCTACTTGAGATTCTCTCTCCCTATACCTCTCTCTCTGCCCCTTCTGCTCATGCCCTCTCTCAATCTCTCTCTAAGGTAAATAAATAAATATTTTTTTAAAAAACTTACTAGAATATATTTTAAATAGACAAATTTTTTTAACAAAATTACATGGCCAAAACAGAAGAGTTTGGTATAACTTTAAAATGATATCTCATATAGAAAGAAAACTAAGGGTGTAAGAATTTTTTAAATTCATTCAACAGATACTTACTTAATTCCTATGTGAAGGAGATCCTGTTAGGCACTTGCAGCAGAGCTGAGAATGAAATGGACAAGTCTGCCTCAATAAACTTGTGTTGAAATAACTCCAGGGCTTGGCAAATACAGCTAACCAGCAGACCAGATATATAAATATACATGCATGACAATGTGTTTATGTGCGTATATATGTGTGTGTTACTATACCCCGACAGATAGTATATATTTCATTATATATCTTTGGAACACTGACAAAGTTGATCATGTTCTAGGCCAAAAAAAAAAAGAAGTTTAATATATTTTTTAAAACCAAAATCTTTCAGGCTACTTTCTGTAACCACAATGCAGTAAAACCAGAAATTAATAACAAAAGAAGAGCCAACAATTCCAAGCACCTTGACATTCAAATAAATCTGGAGTTAAACATAGAAACAAAATTGAAACTGAACAATAATTAGGATACCCTATACCAAAACCTATGGAGTTTGGTCAAGGGAAGCAGTAGGGAAACTGGCATCATTAAAAGTTATTTTTTTTTCCATTGGAAAAGTTTTTAAAGATACATGAGGATGGGTATCTGATACTTGTTATATTTATATAAAATATTTGCCTAAATATAACTTTCAGAATGATTTTTATTGCTATGTGATCACAGTTTGTTTTTCATATAACATCTTGTTTTTTTTTTTTCTGAGTGCACAGGAAATATGGGTTTATTACACAAAAATTGAATTATCTAGTAAAATACAAGAAGACATTTAAAAAAAAACTTAATCCAACCACTTAGAGAAAAAAATGTACTTATACGCCACATTTTCTTACATTTAAGTTTTACAAAATTCATATTTTTTTCATTCTTAATTTTTCATGTTATATTTGATAAGAATCTTCTAATAAAATACATCCCTTTATGAATGTAAAACAAAAGGAATACCAAAGGATTTATAAACACAGACATGATGGAGACTAAATAATTAAAAGAGAGGACCATGTTCAACTCTACACAGTAAATATAATTATGTAAGTGAACTGGGCGATTTTTTTAAGAAAGCAAATATAAACAAAGTTAAGCCAAAATGAGAAAACTTGAATAGACCAGAGGGACACTACTGGGCTCAAGTCTGTATCTCAGACCCCCAGAGCCCCAACCCTGGTTACTAGATCCTGCCTGGAACTTCTGTTCCTGCAGCCTCAGCCCACCACATCCAGTCCCTCTAAGGACACCTCAAAAATACATGCTGTATGGCCCAGCTTCTGTGTCAAAGCTCTGGCAGGTGCATCTGGTTCTCAAAGTCTGGGTCACATGACCACACACTAGCTCACAGGAGCCTTGTCCCTTCCTGTGGGAGGCAGGCTCTGCTCATAAAGGTACAAAGGCTCTGCCTAAACACAGGAATGGGGTTCAGAGACTTATGGACCAGAAAGGACACATGTACCACAGTGATCATAAAATTTGTTATTGGAAAGTAAAGCATATTTTAATTAGCATATGAGCAACACCATCTTGGTGTTCATGAAGCTGCAAACTAGGCACTCATCTACCCTCTCAACGTCAGGACCACCCACTGAAGATTCGCTCCCAAGTCCATATATAGCCCTATCTTATTCAACAGTGATTTACCCAGTGCCTGATATGAGCAAGCTGCAGTTCCAATGGTTTACTTATGTAGATCCACCTAAAGGCCTCCTATGAGTACATCAAAGTCAACAAACCCCAAATCTAACCCCTGACCTTCATTTAGTCTTTGGTAAAATAAGGATAACAAGATTCATCTAATAAAGAGATTATAAAGTTTCAATGGAATAAAGCCTGCGGCACTGTGTGTGGAACATAATTAGGGACAAATAAATATTAGTACCCTTTATTTTTTCCTTCCTTGCCTCCTACCTAAGCCTCCCATGACCCACCTATCATCATAAACTCACCTGACCCAAGGGCAGTTTTTATGCTTCAAGACTCAACTCAAAAACCACCTGCTTTGTGAGGAGCACTGACTCCCTAGGAGAACCTTCTGCACCCCAGAGCTCAGGCAGGCCCTCTCTGGCCTCATATCACACTTCCTACTCCCCAGTCACAGAGCTCCAACCACACTGCCCCTCCTTCTGCTCCTTGAACACCCCAACACCTTTCATGCCTCAGGGCCTTTATTATTAGTCTTCTCTGCCTATAAGGGTTTTTTTTCCCCAGATCTTTACTGGCTGAGCTCTTCTCAACCTTCGGGTAAGAGTTTCTCTCTCCTGTACTATAAAAGAATTTCCCTAATCACCCCCAACCCCTCCCTCTATTTCCCCATCTCATTTTTTTTTTAATCATTGCCTGCAATGATTCTTCTCTGGATGTGATGTGCTGTGGTCTATCTCTCCTCTATTAGAATATAAGCTCAGTGACCCAAGTTATCTTAGCTCCAGGATCTCAATAAAGGATGGCAGATGAATGGATGAGTAGATGCTTTCATGAACAGGTACTTCTGTTGTTCTGTTACAAAACTGAAAATCTGAGTGACTACCTGCTTAATGTCTGTGTCCTATTAGAATATGAGTGTTGAAAGACAGAGACTGGGTTCCTCTGTACTTGGTGCCTAAAACTATGACACAAGCCTTCTGCTGACTTAATTCAACTCATTTCTATTGTCTTATGCTCTCACTGCCACGGTTCTCAAATTCCGCTGTTCTGTAAAATCACTACTTACCCCACCCTCTCTATTTTCCCTGTGGCAGATTAAAGATAGCTGCAATTCTTTGATTCACTCCCACACTGAGAAGTGGGCTCTGATCTTCCCCCTTGGATCTGGGCTGGTCTTGGTGATTTGGTTGGCCAATAAACAACATGGCAGAAGCAAACTACTGGGACTTCAAGGTTAGGTCAAAAAGAACCTTGCAGCTACTATGTAGGTCTCTTGGAACTCATTATTAGAACCCATTTGCCATGCTATGAAACACATAGGCCTCATAGCACCTATGTTTAAGAGCTCCAGCCTACAATCCCAACATAAACTCTCAACCAGGCAAGTGAGCCATCCTGGATGTCTGGCCCAGTTGAGCTTTCAGATCAATATAGCCCCAGGCAACAGCAACTCTAACCACCCAGTCAACCACAGAAAAATGAGAGGTCACCAATTATTGTTTTAAGTCATTAAGTTTTAGATAGGTACTAAGCAACAATGGCTAACGGGAATACACTTCAATCAGTACCAAAGTAAAGAAGTGATGATGGATAGACCAGTATACATCTGGTCATCTGGTGAAATGGAAAGAACATTAGGAACGATATTTTCTGGTCTTAGCTCTGCCACTAGCTGGTCGTGTGGGTTTGGTAAAGTCATATAACCAATCTAGGTCTTACCTGGGGAAATATTTTAGCTTAAAAGATTAGACCAGTTACCTGTAAGCCTAAGTCATTTTCATTCTATGTCGACATTTTTAATTTGTTTTTATTAAAACTTTCTTTTACAATTAAATAAGTAATTTAATTCATATTGTCTTATAGGAAGAGTGAAAGATAAATGTCACCAATATCACATTTTTGCCTTGGGTCAGTAGAGCCTAAGGAGTAAAGGAAAAATGGTTCATCAGATTATCATTCTAGAAGGATTCTTTAATGGTAAGAACTCGGGCCTTATAGGGATAAGGGATAGAATCAAGAAGCTGTGCTGCGAATAACTAAGATGAATCTGTTAGAAATAGGATGTTGAACCATAGTCAAGTAACAGGAAGGGTTTTGTGGTTGTATTGTTTGGCTTTGTTTTGTTTGGTTTTGCTTTTAAATACAGGGTTTGATTATGTTAACAAGTTACTTGTTATACAGGGAGAGCTCTAGCATTCAGTGAAGCCTGATACCACTTCAGCTCTGATATCATAATTCCAGGATTTTTTAGCCTTTCCCTCTGTTTCTAAAGCAGAAACAAAGCCTCCCTGCTAAAAATCTGCCAGGGTCCTATTGTCTACAGTAAAAAGAACAATTCAAGTTCCTATGCGTTCAGCTCTTGTGAGGCCCTACTCCTCCCTCACCACCACCACCTCTCACTCTCTAGAACCCTCTCTGGTCACACCGAACCACAAGCTCTTCCTGAGACGCCGTGCTCCTTCTCCCTCAGGATGCCCATCTCCTAAATGGCAGGGGCAGAGCAAGGCTGTTATGTGCAGGTTGCATTTGCTGGCCTCTTGTTACTCCTGTCACTTCCTGTTGAACTTCCCTGAACTGTACTGCCCTTGGATTAGGAAATGATTTAAAACCAGCTGGCTTTAAGATTGCCCTCCCTCGGGGTAAGAGCCTGGCTCTGCTGTGACCACCGGTCATGCAGATCAGTTTTGGTGTACCTGATTCCTGGTGCACCTTTCTCAGACTTGGGGACCCCCTCCCCATAACGTAGCTGACAGAAACTCATCACTCCTTTGCCCCTCGCAGCCTCGCCAGATGCTTCCCCTCTTATCCCTGCAGACAAGAGAACAAGGGCGGACATGCCCCACTGTTTGAGGCCAGGCCACCTCCTCCTCTGCTGTTAGCATCAGAAACACTTCTCCTTCTCAAGTCTCTCTTCAAATGCTTCCTGTTCTTGGAATGAGCACTTAACACAGAGGTCAGTGCTCAGTGAGGAGTAACTATTTTTTACATAGTTTCCTCATCCACTTTTGAAATAATAAAAATAATTCTTGGATAAATAAAATACACCGACACAAAAAAGAAATAAGATATATCAAATACAAAATTTAAAAGGTATTTTTGGTCAAAAATTTTTTTTATCCAGTTTCCTAGTATTTGGCATGCTTAGCACTTAATGCCATGTGGTTTGTTTTTGGTTTTTTTTAGATTTTTTTTTAAGATTTTATTTATTTTTTATTTGACAGAGATCACAAGTAGGCAGAGAGGCAGGCAGAGAGAGGAAGGGAAGCAGGCTCCCTGCTGAGCAGAGAGCCCCAACACCAGGCTCCATCCCAGGACCCTGGGATCATGACCTGAGCCGAAGACAGAGGCTTTAACCCACTGAGCCACCCAGGCACCCCAATGCCAGGTAGTTTAAAAAATACCCTCAGAAAGTTCTCTTTCTCTTTAGTTTGCTCAATAAATTCAGCATGTCTCTCTTTTGGCATCGTAAATGTATTATTCTGAGCATATTTATGCATATAAAACAGTCACAGTGCCTAAGTGCTGGGGGAGTTTATTAGGTTTTTATACATCAAAAATATTCTGACTCTAAAAATATTCTGATTTTAAATGCCCCCCAAAAATAAATGTATGAAAAATTTTATGATGAAGGACCTGGCCACCCAACCACCTACCTAATGTTTTGATATTAATATATTAAGTTATCCTTCTCTAGAGCCAATCATTTCCTCCTTCTACCACTGTAATGTCTTTTGTTGGGGCACTAATTAAGATAGTTCAGCTTTTATTCTCCACACTTGACTGCAAGCATCTTGAAAACAGGGAATGAGTCTCATTTATCTTGATGCTGTTAGCATGTACTGTGTGGGGAATGCTAAGGATTCAATAACTGTTTCTGGGACTGAGTAGACGAGGCAGCCCCTGCACAGATCTTAGTAATTAAGGGAACAAATTAGCTGCAGATCCTTGTGGAAATTTGGGAAGCCTGGGTGTCAGAACACACCATATCTATGTCTCTTTTCTTCCTTTATCCAGAGCAGCAACCAAGGCTCATACTGCCCCACCCCATTAGCTTCAGACACATTCCTTGTCCTCCCCTCACTCCAGGTCCCGCCCCAGAGCAGAGGAAGGGACCAAGATACATCAGACAGTCAGGCTTGATCTAGGGCTGCGGACTTTGGTTCTGGTTATCACATCTGTTATGTGAGCAGATGATAGGAGAGCGAGAGAAAAGGCCACTCCATGGCCCTCATGTTATGCCCCAGGAAGAAGGAAGCAGGAGGTGTTCACTATATGAATGAGCAAACAAGCATGCTGTTCACGTCCCAAGGACACTGCCCACGAGTATGTCCGGCTCCACCAGAGCCCTGAAGGTGACTCTGAGAGTATTTCTTCCACCTCCAGGAAGTATTGTTGGAGGACAAGGCACAAAGAGGGAATCTGTCAAAAGAAGCTTCTGGAAAGTTTCTAACAATTGGCATTTTTTTTTAGTTTGTCCTTTACTGTTTTCTCAAAATGTTGGAGAAAATAGGCAAAATAAATGGATACTATGTAAAGCGCAAAATGGCCTGTAAGTTACAGAACTGGTTCCTCAGTCAGAAGGTGCCCATTTTTTTTCACTCCAGAGTGTCAGCCTCCCTCAGAGTAATGCCTTATAACGGTAACTATTCATTCTCTCTTTTTCCCACCATCCCTCCCTGACTTCTCTCCAATACAGTTTCTGGATGAATGTGGAGAGGAATCACAGTCTTATGGCAGTAGATGGAAGGCAATGAGTTCCACATCCCACGCCTGGGTGCCAAGCAACATTTCTAGTGCGTGAAACATGTTGACCCAGTACTAGGAACCAGCTACACATGGAAGTCTATCCTTCCTTAGCTCAGTCGAGCCCAGCATTCCCTCTCTGCTGAATCAGCTGACCACACAACAGCCCCGTGATGCTGCCTCATGCCCTGTCTCACCCGTGCCAGATAGAGCCCCAGCCTCTGATGTGAGTAACTGTTTTCCCATCAGGATGAACCCTGTCTCAGGACTCCTGACTTTCAACTCAGTGTCCCCTACAAGCAGGAGCCCATGGTTGAACAGAGACTCCAACGAGAACCTTCTCTGGCTGACTCTCCCTTGCATGGCACTTGCCCCGCAAGCAGGGAGCAGGGCAGAAGCAGGCCCCTGCCCCCTTCCCTGCTCTCTGCTTTCCAGCATATCTGCTGCCTGGGGCAAATCCGGGAACAAACATCAGTGTGCACATCTGCTTCTCTCCTCCCTCCTGGCCCCCTCTTTCTACAATCCTCCACAACAGAAAATGCAAATCTCCTTTCTTTGCTGTCTTCATCAGTGCCCACTCGGGACTCATGGTTAATAACCTTAATGGCAGGATTCTTTTCAGCTCTGTGAGAGGATCTCTATCTAGGCAGATGGAAGCCAGAGCAAAAAAAGTTGTATGGGTGGAACGTGTCAGGAAAAAATAGCACATTTTTCTTTAAAAAGAGGACACTCCCTAACACTGTCTGGGGAATTCTGCAGAAGGCGCCCTTTGTTGAGGCTGAAGGAAACCCCCCACCCCCCAGAGAGAAGCTGGAGCCAGAATCCCACCCTGTGTGTTCTCCGTAGCGGACAGTGGGTGCAAGTAGACTGAGGGCCAGCTTCCAGATGGAAAGGAAGGCTTAGTGTGTCTGGGAGATGCTGGGAAGCAGGACGCTCCGTGAACAGGTACTCCATTGTCCCATTCTCTCCCACTGAAGACATCTGGCCCTGAAGAAGCAAACTAAACTGTTGCCCCAGGGCCTCGTCAGTGAGTAAATTTTAGGTAACTGAAAGGTGAATTGGAGGGTGATGGTTACACGGGTGAAGTGAGTAGTCCACTTGTACAGAGTTTGGGAGGCAGGTTCTGCTCCCACTGTGGATTGATTGCCAATGGTTCTGAGCCATTAAGCTTCACCTGACACCACTGTGGAAAACACAAAACCCTGGGAGCTTCTGCTTCCAAAATAGAGGAACAAGACTATCTGCTGGATTGTGGATATTCTATCAGGAAATAACCAGAGAGCGCTGTCTGCCAATTCTCCTTTGAAGATGAACAGCAAAAACAAACACAGACCTAAAACACAGACTATAAACCACTAAAAAAAAAAACCACTATTTCAAGGAGGGGTTATGAAAAGAATGCCAGGGATGGTAGAAGACAAAAAAAAAAAAAAAAAAGAATGGGGTGTGTTGTAAATCAGCTCTCTTTTATGCACCTGCCAAAGTTCCAGTTTACAATAGGAGAAGTAATTGTGGGATGCAGTCATCAGAAATAGAATTACTAAGCTCCAAACTTAGAGTCCTGGCAGGAGAAACTGCCCCTAGATTCTCTCAAAAGAACCCGTGGCCCCAGCCTTGTTAGGATCTAGCTGAGATATTCAGAGAAAAACTTTGGGCTCCAAAGAGAAGAGAAGATAGGTTGTGGTCAGAATGTGTGAAGCCACATTTTCTTTTCTTTTTTTTTTCTTTTTAAGTCTCTATTTAAATCCCAGTTAGTTAACATACAGTGTAATATTAGTTTCAGGTGTACAATTTAGTGATTCAACATTTCCATACAGTAATACCCTGTGCTCATCACCACAAGTGCACTCCTTAATCCCCATCCCCCCATTCCCTCCCCTGTGGTAACCATCAGTTTGTTCTTTATAGATAAGAATCTATTTCTTGGTTTTCCTCTCTCTTTTTTTCCCCTATGATCATTTGTTTTGTTTCTTAGATTCCACATATGAGTGAAATCATATGATATTTGTCTTTCTCTGACTGATTTATTTCACTTAGCATTATATTCTCTAGCTCTATCTGTGTTGTTGCAAATGGCAAGATTTAATTCTTTCGTAAGGCTGAGTGATAGTCCATCATATATATATATATATATATATATATATATATATATATATATCTTTATCCACTTGTCAGTCAGTGAACATATGGGTTCTTTCCATGATTTGGCTATTGTAGATAATGCTGCTATAAATATTGGGATGCATGTGTCCCTTCAAATTAGTATTTTTGTATTCTTTGGGCAAATACTTAGTAGTGCAATTGCTGGATCATAATGTAGTTCTATTTATAACTTTTTTGAGGAACCTCCATACTGTTTTCCACAGTGAAGTCACATTTTCTATCAAAGTTGAGATCACTATGGCTCAAATGTATCTTCCTTGCTCCACAGAAGGTGATGGCCCAAAGGAAGGAGTAGAAAGGTCTGAGTCAACAGACTTGAATTTGAATCTGGATTCAGCCATTGCTGAGAACTTGGGGATGGGGGCCGGCTCCTCCTGCAGAGGAGCCCCTCAGGGCATTCAGCATCATCAGTGGCAAAGAAACCACAAGACTGAGTGGAACTAATTGTGGAGGAAGATGAGATTTCCCCTTGGCTTTGGAGGATAGATGCCAGCATGGAAGAGGCATGAGGATTAGAGCCATGCGTGCTATCTCCCAACTCCACTCGACGCCGGCTCCCACCCTCAAAAGCTGAGAGTCAAAGCAGACATGGCGCCAGGCTGCATCCCTGCAGGTATTTCTCTTCCACAATCCTTTATTAGGCACAGGCTCCATGCTAGCAGTTGGGGAGAAAATGATGAAGCCCAAATGTGCCCTCTTTATCGCTGGGACCGCAGAATGGTTATCCTGCATAGACATGACCAATCCTGGCTGCACGCTGTCCTTGTTCCAGCCACTCCCACAGCCCCTCTACCTTCATTTTCCCCATTCTCCCTTCATCAGCTTGAGAGAGGCCATGTTTTCCTGTAACTTTCCTGGCACTTCATCTTCTAAAATTATTTTCAGTCCTGATATAAAATTATTTTCAGGGGGCACCTGGGTGGCTCAGCCAGTTAAGCATGTGACTCAATTTTGACTCAGGTAATGATCTGATGGTCATGAGATTGAGCCCCATGTCAGGCTCCACACTGGGCATGGAGCCAGCTTAAGATTCTCTATCCCTCTCTCCCCTGCCCCCCCACCTGCTCTCTCTCTATATATATCTCTCTCTTTAAAAATTAAATTAAATTAAAATAAGTCAAAAAGTAAAATAAAATAAAATCATTTTCAGGGAAACATTCTTTCCCTGGTTACTCAGAGCACTGGCATGTCTCCCTTGGGTGCCCTTTTTTTCATCACAATCCCATGGGTTACCACTGTTAAAATAACCGTGATCAGGGCAGCTGGGTGGCTCAGTCGGTTCATCATCTGCCTTTGGCTTGGGTCATGATCCCAGGGTCCTGGGATTGAGCCATGCATTGGACTCCTTGCTCAGCGGTGAGCCTGCTTCTCCCTCTTCCTCTGACTGCCCCCCTCCCTGTGCTCTCTCTCTGTCTCTCTGCCAAATAAATAAATCAAATCTTTGAAAAGAAAAATAAAATAAAATAGCTGTGATTCTATTGACTCATCTCCAGTCCAAGAACTTAAAACCAATTACAACTTTCCCTTTTTCCTGTAGGTTAACCTGGCAGATAGGTGGGTGAATTCAGGGTATTCTGAGGAATGTAGGCTTTGCCCATCAAAAGAAACTCTTTGCCCATCAAAAGAAACCATGTTCAGGATTGACAGTAGTTATGATGACTTAGCAGCAAGGAGATAGTCCCAATTCTTGGTCCAAGAACATTACCCCACTCCTTGTCTGGACAATTCTTACTCATAGACTCACAATGCCCATTGTTTTCCTTTATTTCTGTACAGGTGACCTGGGGTAACTATTATTGAATGTGATGATACACATAGTATAATTATAACTTATGACTATTACTTGGCTTCCCTCTAGCTCCATGACTTTTAGCCTAGGTCCTCATAATCTCTCACACTGACTTTGTCTTCTTGAACTTTCTTACTCTATGTGTGGGAAGTATATATGTGTTTGTGTGCTGTATGTATGCATGTGCTATACGTATGGAGGGTGTTTGTATATGTGTGGTGTGTGTGTGTGTTGTGTGAGGAGAATGTGTGGGAGTGTGCGAGGTATGTGTGTGTATGGTGTGTGTGGGATGTGTCTGTGGAGAGGAGTGTGTATGAAGAACTAAGACATAGAGAGACTAACCAACTTGCCCAAATTCACATGCAGAGCCAGGATTTGAACTCAGATAGTTTGCTCCTACTCATTACAATATAATGTTGCTCAGTGTAGTGCATATTATCCACACCACATCTGTATTGTGACCTGTAGAACACATGCATTTTTTTGTATGTGTGACAGTGTAGTGTGTGTGTGTCTGCCCTTCCACCAGATTCTGATTGGTAGAAATCTTGTTTTTTTAAACTCCAAATTCAGCACAGAACCTAGAGCATGGTAAACACTCCATAAATGTTTGAATGTTGAATTAAACTGAGACCTGAATTTATTATTTCCAATTCTGAAATAGACTATAGGCACGGGAACACTGTCATGAGCATGTTCAAAGAGAAACTTGCCTTGGTCAAATCTTGACTAATGCTCTGGTCATCTCCTTAAGGGTCTGCAGTGTGTATGTGAAGGTGGCTACAAATAGAACAGTAGATTTTTCTGCCCTTCCTCTCACCTAGTAACCACCAGGACATTTTCCAGCCACCTCAGTAAATGCAGGGGTTGCAATGATGCAGATACATGAGCTGCAGTGGTGTCTGTTAAGGTATGAGCATAAGGACATGTGAACAACTGCAGAGGTCAAGTTTGGAGAATACCTATTGTCCCTGTGGAGGGAGCTGTTCTAAACCCCAGGGAACAGTAAAAAGACTCACGCATTTCAAGACCCATGAATTTGAGGGCTTGGAGAGCCACTAGCAGGTTGGCATTTCCCTTTGCATAGCTATTTAACATTTATACATGGGGTAAAGTTCTAGAATCATTGAATCTCTTCCCTTTGTAGCTACACAAAATGCTTAACAGACATCTATCTTACCTTTGAAAAAACCCAACATAAAACTATGAGTTTCTTTGATAATTTTTTTATTTATTTTTTATTTTTTTATAAACATATAATGTATTTTTAACCCCAGGGGTCTTTGATAATTTTTATATCTATGTAGCTGTTGGGAGTCCTAAAAATTTGAAACAAATCATTATTATTTTTTTTAAAGATTTTATTTATATTTGACACAGAGAGAGAGATCACAAGTAGGCAGAGAGGCAGGCAGAGAGAGAAGGGGAAGCAGGCTCCCCACTGAGCAGAGAGCCCGATGCGGGGCTCGATCCAAGGACCCTGAGATCACAACCTGAGCTGAAGGCAGAGGCTTAACCCACTGAGCCACCCAGGTGGCTGAAACAAATCATTATTAACTATCAAATAAAAGTGCCAATGAGAATATTTCTGGCATCTCATGGCTGTCATAATTGTCATCACTATAGATTTTATGTACATAATCTCACTGTATCCTACCAGTAATACCATGGGTAGTTATTATTCATTTCTTTACACATGGAAACTGAGGATCAACATACTTGAGATCACAGGTCCTGGCAGCCAGGTCTTCTGGCAGTTGACTTCATCCTTTGCCATTGTATGAACAAATTTGCTAAGAATATGCTAAAAAGAAACTCCTTCACTGAGAAGGGTAATTGTTACATAGCAGGAAACAAAGGCCACAGCAGTCTATGGGCCTGTGAAACCGGGGCTGAAGTAAGGCAAGGTATATCTTCCTCTGGGTCTCTTAGTAATAATCTCATAAAGAAGGGAATGTGATGGCTAAAAATGACAGTACATATCACACAACTGTAACTACAAGCAATGCCTCTGCCTCATCCTGAATATGCCCCATGAATGCACAGCTTTACAAAGCAACTTAGTCACAGTATGTCTGTTCTCATAATTGGACAGTTCTTCTTTCTACATGTTGGCCTCCACTTGGACAAGATGCAATTAATTGCTTCCACATGCCAACTGCCACAGACATTCCTTTTCAATCTTGGACTGTATTCCAACATATTTCCTAGTTCTGTCAATTTTGAATCAACCCCACATTAAGGCAAGAAGCCATCAACTCTCACTAAAATACCTCTGAACAGTTTCCCTCCCACTAATATCAATCCTCAGAGAGTTTTACTTAACCAGGTATACAAGAATCTAACTTTGAGTTGATTATTTAGCAAGGGATAGCCAGTGTAAAATGTGTGCTTCATGTTAGTTATCATGAAAGTGACTAAAATGGTTAACTGAAGCAGTGAACAGAAACATTAGGGGTCCTTGTTGATGTCTTGAACCTCAAATACCCAAACAAAATCCAACTCTCCCAGACCAGTGATCCTGTCAAATGAATAACTGACTCATTTAAAACAACCTAGTCTAATGGTCATTTGATACCTACTAAAGCAAGTGATAATTATGGCTTCATTTTGTTGTGGCTTACCATCATTTCTAAAAATCGATTATGAAATATTTCCCGAGGATCATTGTCACTCACTGCTCCGTTGTTTAAAGAAGCCATGTTTTTAATTTTTATTTTGTTGTACTTATGTTTGGTTTAGGTTGGGACTCATTTATCCATCTTGTTTATACTAACACAGACTATATTCTCAAGCCTCTGTGGTAAACCCCCAATGCTAATGGTAGTGTCCATATCAGGGAGGTTGGGATTTATTTTTTAGCAAAATAAATATTGAGCTTATGGGCCAATGGAAAGAAAGGGGCTTATTGGCTGGGAGTGGTAAAGCAGGGGAGAGATTTATAGAGAAAGGGAGTAGCAAATGCCAAAGGCCCATAGAAGAGACCATGTGGCATAAGGCCAGAGCAACTCCCCCAAACCCGAGAGTGTTTTTAGGAAAACTATTAGAACCACTAAGAAAAAAGTGGTTATCTATAAGACTAATATGCATTCAAATAAATATTCACTATGGACAACCAAATAGAAAATGCATCTGAAGAAAGAAGGTTGCATTTACAATAGCAAGAGATTTTGAAATCCGCTGAAAAATCCAACAGAAGAGATGTAAATCCATATGGAGAAGTTTTTTAAGCTTTTTTGAAAGACATAAAAGAAGACGTAATAAGCTGGATTGGACACCATAGTTATGGTTGTAAAGACTTTAATATCATATAGATGTCAATTTTCACTTGAATAATTCACATGTACAACGAAATTCCCATCAAAATTCCAAACAGAATTTTCATGGAACTTGTTGGAGTGATCTTAAAGATCATTTGGAAGAGTAAGGGTACAAAATAACCAAGACAATTTTGAAGTCAAAGAATATAAAGAATAAGATGAAAAATTGATATACCATATCAAATATCAAGACTTACGAAAAAGCTCTTGTGATTAAAATAGTATGGCATTCACCAAGGGACTAATTTAACAAAATAGCCTGTAAATAGACCTTTACATTTATGGGAACTTGAAATATAACAGATATGGCATTATAAATCAGCTGAGAAAGAATGGTCTATTTAATAAATGGTGCCATGACAACCAGCTGTGTGTATGGAGAAAGAAAAATTATCTCACACTATACCAATTAATTTCAGATAGACTAAAGATTCCACCGCTTGTGATCTTTAGCAAATTGCTTAATTTCCCCATCCCCCAGCTTCCTCATCTGTAAAATGGGAATAATAATAATGGCACATAACTCCTATGGCTGTCATGAAGATTAAGTGAGGTAATTATATGTAAAGCACTTAAAATAGTATCTGGCACACTGAAGTGTTTGTTAAGTAAGTAAATTAAAGTCAAATGTTAACGACAAAACTGAAAACTTCTGGAAGAAAATATATGCACATATCTTTGTGACATCAGGGAAAGTGAGAATTTTTAAAACTAGACGTGAAAATCATGAACATAATGACAAAGATGAAAGAATTGGACTACATTAAAGTTTACAAATCTCTACAACTAAAGATAGCAAAACTAACATTTAAAATCAACCCAAGACTGAGAGAAGACATTTGTAACAGTTAGAAGAGAAGTATAGAGAGTATATAAAGGGTTCTTACAAATAAGAAAAATAAAAATAGAAAATATGGGCGAAGGATATGAATAGGCAGTTCAAAAAAGAAGAAATCCAAAAGGTCAATAAATGTAGAAACTGGCTTCAAACTCACTGATAATCAGGGAAACACAACTTGAAATGACTATATAATATCCCTTAAAACCATCAGTTCAGTAATCCTTGGAGATAAAGTAGAGAAATGGAAATGTTCATACCCTGCTGGTGGAATTATAATTTAGATAACCATGTGGGGGAGAAACTTGGAAATATCCAGTACATTATCCAGTAACTTCTAGGGTATTCTAGAATCCAATATAACCCTCTAACCATTATAACTGGCCTCTCATACAGATGCCCCATTTCCATAAATGGTAATTCCATTTCCCCAGTTGCTTAGATTAAACATCTTGGAACCATCCTTGACTCCTCTGTCTCTTTCACACATATCTGATCCCTTAAAAAGCCTATTGGTTTTATATCAAAATATATCTAGAATCATACCATGTCTCACCACCTCCACCAATGACCTCAGGTCCACATCCCAATCATCTCTTTCCTGGACCATCACAATAGCCTCTTATTGGTCTATCTGTTTTGATTCTTGCTGCCTTTTAATGTATTTTCAGCCACAGTGATCCCATTAGACTCAAGTCAGTTCGAGTTACACCTCAGCTCAAAATCCTCCCTTGGCTCTCCATTTTATTCAGAATAAAAGCCAGTAATATCAAATGGCCACAAGACCCCCCACGATCTAGTCTCCATTCTTCTCCAACCTCATCTATTATCTCTGCCTCCTCTTGATCTTACTGCTCAAGGCTATTGACCTCTGAGCTGGTCTTTGAATTTGGGGTATACTTCCACTGCAAGTCATTTGCACTTGAGGTTTCCTGCAGCTAGAATGCTTTCCCCCCAACAAATCCATACCTCCTTGATAATCCTACACAATGGCATTTTCTCAGTGAAAACTTCCCTGGACAGCTCTATATAAATTCCAACAATACCTGCCCACATTCCTTCACATTATGTAAGTATATATATTGACATAATCTATAGCCTTCTCCCTACCTTATTATTTGCCTGATTTCTTACATTCTTTCTTTCTTCCTTTTTTTTGGGTGGATAGAGAGCAAGAGGGAGGGGTGTTTTCTCATCTCTTTCACATGTAAACTTTGCAAGGATAGGAATTTTTGTCCCTTCTGTTCACTATGATATCCCTTAGAACAGTACTCAGGCTATAGTGGACACTCAATAAATCTTGGTTAAATAAGCAAATGACAAGATAAATTACACGGCTACAATCTTCCAAGCATTGTTTTAGAGCTGGGAAACAGAAATGGAGAGGGAGAAGAAGAGGCCTCATCCTCAGGGAACTAACAATCTTCAGGGGGAAAAAAATGATATATAGTTATGTCTAATACATAAACATATGGATATAGAATTTAAAATAATTAAGGATGTTAGGAAGGAATATGCTGTTGTTTTCACCTCACCAGGCTGGGGTTTTTTGTTTTGTTTTTGGATGCTATATTAGCTGTGAAAGTGTGTCATCCACCTCATGAGGATAAATCATTTCTTAGTAGCCTCACTTGCTCCACTGGAACCATCAGCCAGATTACAAGAAGTCAGAGGTACGTGTTTCCGTCCTGTGTTCTAATGTCAAAGGGGATCGCACTCAAATTTTTCACTGATGACTGTAAGCCTGAGTGACAGACTGGAGAGCTCCTGCCTCCGTCTGTAAATGCAAATCAGCCTTACAGATTGGCAATGCTTTCAAATCACTGGAATGCCAACATCTATCCACCTGGTGAAGCAGATTCGGTGGGAGGTGGGGTTTCATGTCTTCTTTTGTTCGGAGAATTTCATGAGATTTTTTATGACTAAAAAGGATTTCAGAAGCCCGCCTTGCGATGGTGAGATGCAGATGGCTTTTGGAGCATAAAGCCCCAAATCGCCAACTTTTCATCATTTCTTCCAGCCCAGCCCTAAATCCACACTCAGCTGCACTTAAAAAGTAGGTGAAAGATCTTGGGGAAAAAGCCACAGAATGCTTGAAGATTACACTAGATGAAGTGAATTATCTTTATTGAACCCAGATATAGAGAGGCACTCGCCCATGAGGAATTCCACCACCAGGCCAGAGAGCATTCTGTCTTGGAGAGGCACACCCTGAACTGTGCTCTTATGTAACTAGAAGGTTTTGGCTTTTCACCTCTTTATTTGGCAGCCATGGATCTGGTTTTCATTGTCTTCACCACATGTTCTCTCCTTGGTGTATGTTGTGATTGTTGACTTACAGAGCATCAAAAAGAAACAAAACAAATCTCCAAACAGCAGAATTTGGCCAGAGCCAAAAGCAACTCACAGAGTTGGAGCTGCACTTACTCAAAGCTGGGCAAGAAGACAGAGGCTTACAAAAATGCCTTTTGTTTGAACCAAAGACTGAAGCCAAGGCATCTGTGTCCAGAAGTGCTTGTGCATGGATGACTCTCCGATCCCAGCCTGCGCGAAGCCAGCTGGATGAGCCTCTTGGCAGCTGTGTCTCAGAACCAACGCAACAACCTGCCTTGCTTTTAGCATTCGAATGTCTCTAGCCCCACGGAGCTTGGAGAGTTCTAACAGATTCTCTCATCCATGGCAATAGATCTTGAAAGTTGAAAACTGTGCTCACGTTCCAGGAACACTGCCTCCATTAATTCAGTGACACATTCTATGACTCTACTAATTGCATCAGCCATAATCTCAACCGCCCAAAAACACCATGCCTGCCACTAAGACTTCACATTTAAATAATCTGAGCTTCCCCATGTCTCAGGCCAAGTAACCAGCACCCAGCTCAAGAGACAGATGAATAGTGCCACAGAAACCTCTGGCATGCCCTCCTAGTTCCTGCATTCCCAAGGGTAACCACTGTCCTGTTTTCTAACAGCATAGATGAATCCATGATAGATCATTCAGATCACAATTACCTTATGATTCTTTGTGCAATCAATAAATTACTTATGTTATACATCTTATTCCCTATCCCACTCACTTCATTCATTACCTGTTTTATAGGCAGTAGAGCTGAGAGATGTGAATCCCACCTGCCAGGGTTTGATTCCCATGGTGTCACCATGACTTACCCTCGTGACACGTTTCCTCATCTTTAAAATGAGGGCAACAAACGAGGATTATTATGAGGAGTAAGTAAGATAATACTTGTAACACTATCATAGAGGAAGCAACTTTCCTCACTTCCATCGATTTCTTCTGATCTTCCTTTTTTTCTTTCAGTCATTCATTCTTTTTAGTTGGTTTTCCTTAGCAGCATCCCTGGAAGTAGCTTCTGGCACCTTCTCCCTTCGGCAGCTGCCAACACAGCCTGTTCCAGGGCAGGTCCCTTGCAGCTCTGGAGCTCCTGCTCTGTGCTTACACCATGTCCAGAAAATAGCTCACAGGGGGCAGACCCTCACCCCATGGGGCAGGGGATGACTGAAAGGCCACAGCTTCTACTCCACCCTTTTGGTGTGATTATCTTCCCCCAGTGTCTGGTTTCAAAGGAGCAATCATTGAGTATGGGCTCTCCCTTCACAATACCCTCTGCCTTGATTCCCACCCCCCTTGTTTCTTCCCAACCTAGATCACACTATCATGACCCCATATTCCCTGGGCATTTCTTCCCTCTGCCTGCCAACCATGACCCCACAACCACGGCATTTCTTCCCTCAGTCTGTCCTTCACAACCCCATATTCCGTGTGCAATTCCTCCCTCCACTTACCACACCAGCCACCACAGTGCCTGTTAGCAGAGGCTCCTGAGCTCTGGACATTTCAGAGGGAATCAGATGGGAACGGGTTCCCTGATCGAGAAGATCAATCGGACCATGGCTGGACTGGCAGGCAGTCCGTGGTGTGTCCCCAGCAGCCTGCTGTCCCCTCCCCTCCCACCAGCCTGTGATGCACCAGCCTTCAGAAAGTGAGCTCTGAAGGCCCTCCAGTCCTAGACCTGGCCTCACACAGAGGGAAAGAGGACACTTTCCCAATTACTAGAAAAAAGAAAAATCAAAGAGAACATGTCACTTAGCAAAACACAGAAAAATTAAATATCCATTCAAAGAAACACAAAATAGAAAAAGAGGTTGGAAGTAAGAACAAGTGTATGTTATAATAATATATGCAAATGAGATGCATTTGATTGGGTAAAAATTTACCCAATTGGGTAAAAAATTACCATGTGCTACATAAATGAAGATGGTCTTCAGCCAAGCAACTCAGAAAGGCTGGAAGAGACAGGACAGATGTGTACCAGGAACCAGCCAGCAGCAATGGAAACAAACCAGGGCCCTCCCTCTTAAGATGATAAAACTGGTTGAATTTAAACTTTAAAAGGCATTAAAATGACACAAAAACCACATCATAACAATGAACTATATAATCCAGGAAAAAAGTATGACGGTCCTAATCCTTTATGTGTCCAATAATATATCATTAAGTATCAAGCAAAAAAAAAGTTTATAAATTATAGAAAAGGACACCTCCTGATAGATGCCCTCATTATCAAAAATTGCTTCCCCTCCGGCACAGCAAAGGAAACCATCATCAAAATGAAAAGACAAACTACTGAACAGAAGAAAATATTTGCAAATCATACATCTGAAAACAGGCTAACTTCCAAAACATATAAAGGACTCATACAACTCAATAACAGAAAACAAACAATCCAATTAAAAACTGGGCAGAGGATTTAAATAGACGTTTTCCAACAAAGATATACAGATGACCAACAGATACATGAAAAGATGCTCAACATCCCCAGTCATCAGGGAACTGCAAATCAAAACCACAATGCTGGCAAGGATGTGGAGAAAAGGGAATCTTTGTGCACTGTTGGTGGGAATGTAAATTGGTACAGCCACTATGAAAAACAGTAAGGGGTTTCCCTCAAAAAGTTAAAAATAGAGCTACTCTATGATTGTGCAATTCCACTTCTAAGTATTTATCCAAAAAACTGAAAACACTAAATCGAGAAGATATACGCAACCCGTGTTTATGGTAGCACTATTTACAATAGCCAAGACATGGAAACAACCTAAGTGTCCAGTGATGGATGAATGGATAAAGAAAATGTGATAGACAGATGATAGATAGATACACACATATTGGAATATTACTCAGTGATTGAAAAAAATGAAATCTTGCCATTTGCAGGAACATGGATGGAACTTGTAGATATTGTGCTAAATGAAGCAAGCCAGACAGAGAAAGACAATTACCATATGATCTCACTTACATATGGAATTTTTTTTTTAAATCCAAGTTTATAGATACAGAGGACACAGACTGGTGGTTGCCAGGGGCAGAAGGGTGAGGAGTGGGCAAAATGGGTCAAAAAATACAAATTTCCAGTTATAAGATAAATAAGTCTTTTTTTTTTTTTTAATAAGCTCCATGCTCAGCATGGAGCCCAGTGCAGGGCTTGAACTCACAACCTTGAGATCAAGACCTGAGCTGAGATCAAGAGTCTAACACTTAACCAACTGAGCCGCCCAGGCACCCCAAAATAAATTTTTTAAGTTTTACACGGGGATGTAATACACAGAGAATGAATCTTAAAAGTTCTTATCACAAGGAAAAAAAGTATTTTTGTAACTATGTACAGTCACAGATGTTAACTAGACTTCTTACGGTGATCATTTCACAATATATAAGTATCTAATTATTATAAACCTGAAACTAATATGTCAATTATACTTCATTTTTTAAAAAAATAGCTTCCCTTCCACTTTATTTGCTATTCTTTTGCCCCACTTAGGTTTTGTTATTGATACTGATCAGGGTTTGAAATTACATTATTTATGTTTACCTGATGATTAATGTCCTTCTCCTCCCACCAGACAATAAATTCCACAGAATTCCAAACATCTGCAATCATAGTATGCTAAGCATTCAGTATATACTTATTGAATGCATCACTTAATAACAATATGAGGGGGAAAAATCTCTAAGTTGGAAATAAGAAAGGAAAGCTTATTCCAAATAAAAAGAACATTAAAGCAATTGTTAAAGACCATTTGTTCAATTATCTGGTAAATAAATGAGAAAACTGGAGCGCCTGGGTGGTTCAGTGGGTTAAGCCTCTGCCTTCGTATCAGGTCATGATCTCAGGGTCCTGGGATCGAACCCTGCATCGAGCTCTCTCCTCAGCAGAGAGCCTGCTTCCCCCTCTCTCTCTGCCTGCCTCTCTGCCTACTTGTGATTTCTCTCTCTGTGTGTCAAGTAAATAAAATCTTTTAAAAATAAATAAAATAAATGAGAAAACTTGGGTAAAATCAAAAAGTTTTCCTAGGAAAAGGTAAGTTATCAGTACCAACAGAAATATTGGACTAAAAAAAAAGGATTAGTATTTGGCTGGCCAGCTAGACAGACAGGCATGTGGTCAGCCAAATACAAACACACTGGTCTTTGACTACTTTATATTATTAATTACAAAAAATACGATTGAAAATTTAACAGCAAGCCCAGTGATTAAGTAAGTAATCATATCTTCAGCTTTAATGGGTTAAGTCATATTTTTTTTCCAAAATGATTATGTTATACCCCCAACCAGCAATGCGTAAGAGTTCCTATTGACCCAACAGCTGGTATGGTCATACTTTCCATTTTTGCCAAGTTGGGGAATTTAAAATTTTATGTTGTGATATTAATTTGCATTTCCCTGATAGCTAATAAGGTTGAGCATTTTCCATATGTTCAATGAGCTTTGATATTTCTTCTTGTACAAAATATATCTTCAGTTATTTTTCTATTGGGTTCTTTGTCTTCTTCTTGGTGTGTAGGTTTATTTATATATATTAAATACTAACCCTTTATGGTTATATCTATTGGGAATATTTTTTCTCTTTGGCTTGTCTATTCACTTTCTTCATGGTACCTTTTGATGAACATAAGTTCTTAATTTTAATGTGGTTGAATTTATTAATCTTTCTATTTCTGGTGTGTGCTTTTTACGTCTTGTGTGAAAAATCGTTCCAAACTGTGGAAATCATGTATGTGTTCTTCTAAAAATTTTTAAATCTTGCCTTTCACATAAAGTTAAATACAAATGACTATGATATAATAACATTCTAAGCATTAACTTGTTTACTCCTCTAAATAACATATCAAGTAGGTATAATTATTATCCCATTATCCTATTTTACAGATAAAGAGACGGGGCACTGAGAGGTTAAATAACTTCACCACAGTCATATAACTAGAAATGGTGGAGGGAATTTGAGCCTGAGTTCATGCTATTAATCACTACACTGCTAAATTTCAAATTTATTATTTTAATCAATTTCTAATGTTATTTTTGGTGTGCAGAAATAAAAACAACTTTTGTACGTGTATATTTTACCCAGTATCCTTGCCAGGCTTTCCTAATTCTCCTAATTTCACTGTATAGTCTGTGGGATTTAACATACAGACAATAGTATAACTGCCAATTATCATATTTATAACTCTTCCATTCCAATTTTTATTCATCTTAATTGCTTTTATAGTTTTATTGTAAACCTTTCAAAGTCTTTATATGGGATTAGACATTCCAGTTCCTTGAGCATTCAAACTCCTTATGAAATTAGCTAGGCCTGCTATTTTCTTTAAGGATGAATTTTTTTTTAAAGATTTTATTTATTTATTTGACAGAGATCACAAGTAGGCAGAGGGGCAGGCAGAGAGAGAGAGGAGGAAGCAGGCTCCCCGCCGAGCAGAGAGGTCCATGTGGGGCTCGATCCCAGGACCCTGGGATCATGACCTAGCTGAAGGCAGAGGCTTTAACCCACTGAGCCACCCAGGCGCCCCTAAGGATGAATTTTTTTTAACTAAGAATTCATGTCTTTCATGAACATAGATTGATTCGGGTTTACTATTTCATCTTGCATCAGTTTTGGTCACTTATATCTTCTGTAATTATTTCCACTTCATCTGATTTCAGGTATATTATCATGAAGTATTCATTATATTCCATTTTAGTGTCTTTTAAATCTTGGTTCTATTTGTGATTAAGTCCTCTTTCACTCCTGGTTGATTTTTTTTTTTAAGATTTTATTTATTTGTTTGACAGACAAAGACCACATGTAGGCAGAGAGGCAGGCAGAGAGAGGAAGGGAAGCAGGCTCCCTGCCGAGCAGAGAGCCCGACTAGGGGCTCAATCCCAGACCCTGGGATCATGACCTAAGCTGAAGGCAGAGGCTTTAACCCACTGAGCCACCCAGGCGCCCCCCTGGTTGATTTTTTAATGCCTTCTCTTTTTTCTTATTCTGTCTTACCAGAACTTTGTCATTTTTTAAAACTTTTCCAAAATATTAACCTAATGTTGCTCATCTGGTCTATTATATCTTTGTTCTTTACTCCATTAATTTCTACTCCTTAGTATTTACTTTCTCCTATTAGCTAAAAGTCTATGTTTTTACCCTTTTCATTTTAATGCAACCATTTGAAGCTACATACTTCTCTCTAAATATTAGTTTAGCTATAACACACAAGTTTTGATATGTAGTATCTTATTTTTCAGTCCTAAAGAATTTCCATTACAATTTCTTCTTTGTCCTGTGAGATATTTAAAGGTATGTTCTTAAAACTACCAAGCAGATGATGATTTTATTAAATATCACTTGAGGTTTGATTTCTTATTTGATTACAATGTGGACTCAGAATCTTATCTGTATGAAAATGATTTGTTAGGTGAACCCAGGTTTAATATATCTTCCTAGAAATGGAATATTTTATCAATAGTCATCCTCTGGTTCTCCAGTAATGCATTTTTCCTTAAAATCTTTTTTCTGGTACTAATGTAACATTACCAGGTCTCCTTTAGTTAGCATATATTTTTTCACCCTTGTTTTTCAAACTTTCAGTGTTCTTATGTTTTAGGTGGGTCTCGTAAACATTTTATGGCTAGATTTTGGTTTTTTTAGTCTGACATGCATTTTTAAATAAATAGAGAATATCACTTACATTTATCATGATTATGGATATTTTTACTTATTTCAGCCATATTATGTTTGTGCTTTTTATTTGGTTTTCTTTTTCTATTTTTTCCCTTTCATTTATTTTCCTTCTTTTGGGCTTGTTTTTCATTTCTCATTTCATTTTTCCATATGCCAACTGGGAAATTCTATACTTCATTTCTATGCTTTTAAATGGTTATTCTTTAAATTTTTACAGATAACTCTTACTGAAAACAATTTAGATTATACCAGTACTTTTATCCTTCCGCCAAATAATTAAAGGACTTCAGAGTGTTTTAAGTCTGTTCACTCCATTCCCAGCTTATTTGCTCTTATTTGACAGTATTTTAGTTTTATTTTGTTCTCTTTTAAATACTACCAATTGGGCATTATTAACAGAGCTTGTGTTTGTGTACATTTTCTCTCATTTTTACTGTTTTCACGTTCTCCATTTCTTCTGGCATCAGAGACTTTCCTTATGAGATTATTTTCCTTCTTCATAAAGTGTATCTTCTAGAAGTTTCCTTAGTGGGTTCCATTTGCCTTTCCTCATTCTTAAAAAGTAACTCCAATGGGTAGGCAATTTTATCTCAGTCCTTTGATCTTACCATTTCCCCTTTCTCACTGAGACATTATCATACCACTGTTAAGACCACTGAGTCTACCCAAAGAAAATGAAAACACTAATTTGAAAAGATATATGCACCCCTATGTTTATTTTAGCATTATTTACAATAGCCAAGATATGAAAGTAACCTAAGTGCCTGTCAATAGATGAATGGATAAAGAAGATGTGGTATATATACAATAGAATATTACACACCCATAAAAAAGGATTAGGGGTTTGTTTGGTTTGTTTTTTTGTGGGGTTTTTTGGCATTGTGACCATACGGATGGACCTAGAGGGTATTATGCTAAGTGAAATAATCCAGACTGAGTGGGGCACCTGGGTGGCTCAGTGGGTTAAGCCTCCGCCTTCAGCTCACATCATGATCCCAGGGTCCTGGGATCAGGCCCCGTATCAGGCTCTCTGCTCAGCAGGGAGCCTGCTTCCCCCTCCCGCCTGCCTGCCGCTCTGCCTACTTGTGATCTCTGTCTGTCAAATAAATAAATAAAGTCTTATAAAAAAATTTTTTAGAAATAATCCAGACTGAGAAACAAATACCACATGATTTCACTTATATGTGGAATCAGAAAAACAACACAATTGAATAAAAAAAAAAATGCAGAATCAGACCTATAAATACAGACAAAAAACTGATGGTTGCCAGAGGGAAAGCGGGTGGGAGATACAGGCTTCCATTTATGAAATGAATAAGTCACTGGAATAAAAGGCACAACATAAGGAATATAGTCCATACTGTAATGCCTCATATGGGGACAGACAATAGCTACACTCATGGTGAGCATAGCATAATAGAGAGAGAAGTTGGATCGTTATGTTGTATACCTGAAATTAATGTAACATTATGTTTCAGTGATACTAGAATAAAAAAAAAATTAAAAACCACTGAATCTAAAGCCATTCTACCTGAATCAGCTTGATTCTGCTTTGGGTCCCCTTTCCTATAAAGTGGACCAAAGAATAATAAAGCTTACCTCATAAGATTTTGTGAAGGTTAGGTTAATTGACAGTTTAAAAGCCACCTAGGACTGTGCCTGGCTTCTAGGAACGTTCTGCTACTATTGTCTGATTTCTGCACCTGAGAAACCAGCTCTAGGTGCCATTCCAATTGGAGGTACCATATTTCTTTCTTTCTTTCTTTCTTTTTTTTTTTTTTTTTTTTTTGTCAGACTTTGGAAAATGCTGGATTTTTCTTTTTTTTTTTTATTTTTTCAGTGTTCCAAGATTCACTGTTTATGCATCACACCCAGTGCTCCATGCAATACGTGCCCTCCTTAATACCCACCACCAGGCTCTCCCAACCCACCCCCCCCCCCGCGGAGGTACCATATTTCATCAGAGTCAACATATAACCACTTTTCTATTTTCTATTAAGAAAGAAAAAACACTGCCAATTAAACTATGACACAATGTTTTCTTGTTCATAGATTATGAATATAAATACCTTAAATTATTAAAGAAAATGTTCCTTTTAGATTTGATGAAATGTAGTGGCAATATTTTATTCTCTATCTCTTAGCATTTAAGATCTTTTCTTTTCTTTGAGGTTCTGGATTTTTTCCTGTAATGTATCCCAGTGATACATTTTGAGCTTTCTGAATGTAGGGATTGAATTTTTTATTTTCCTTTATCCCTTCCTCCACTCAGAAGTAAGACCAAGTCAGTCAAGTATCTATCCCAATTCTATTATTTAAGACCAGGGGTCAGTAACTTTTACTGTGGAGGACCAGATACCAAATATTTTCTGTTCCGTGACCCATTTGGTCTCCATTCCAACTACTCACCCCTGCCCTTGTTTTGCAAAAGCAGCCATAGACAATGCATTAAGAAACAGATGTGGTTGTTGAAACGGATCCCTGCATACCATCCCAAATTATGCCACTTTTGCATACAGATTATTCTGAGCTAAAAGGTATTGAGAAACAGCAAATGCAGAAAGAACTCTCTGCACTTCTACTTTCTGTTCAAAAGCCAGGCATAAATTTCCCTTTGTGAAGATGTTCCCTTTCCCCTCGCCTGTACCAGGAAGAGCTGATGACTCTTTTCTTATCACTGGGGATGACACCAACTTGAGTCTGCATAAAAACCTCACTAACACTTATCTTTCATTAACTTCCCCATCTCTCCACCTTCCCACAATTTGCCACACCTAAAAGCCCAAACACCTTTTCCTTGTCATTTCTCCACAATTTATTATTCTTTGTTAAAATGTTCTACAGGCCCCCCTGGTGATCAGCTCTTTGGGTTTTCACTTCTTTCTTGTGAAGCTCCCAGGTGCATGTGAAATAAATTCTTTTCTCCTGTTAATCTGCCTTTTGTCAATTTAATTCACAAAACCCAGCCACTGAATATAAGATGGTAGAGTTTTTTTCTTCCCCTACACTCTGTTTCAATAAAACTTTAGAAAGTCAGGTAGCAGGCTGTACCTGGCATGTAGGCTGTAGTTCACACACCTGTGCTCTAGACTCTAGAGCTGAATTACCCAGTATGGTAGCCACTAACTATTTAAATTTGTGGCCATTTAAAGTTAAATTTAGGGGTGCCTGGGTGGCTCGGTGGGTTAAAGCCTCTGCCTTCAGCTCAGGTCATGATCCCAGGGTCCTGGGATCTAGTCCTGCCTCGGGCTCTCTGCTCAGCGGGGAGCCTGCTTCCCCCTCTCTCTCTGCCTGCCTCTCTGCCTACTTGTGATCTCTGTCTGTCAAATAAATAAATAAAATCTTTTTTAAAAAATAATAAATAAAGTTAAATTTAAATTAGTAAAAATTAAATAACATGTTCATCTTAGTTCTTCAGTCATCCCAGTAACATTCAAGTGTTCGACACCCACACATAGGTACAAAGACAGAGCCCTTCCACCGGCACAGCTCTGTTGAAGAGTGTGGGTCTAGCGAAGGGCTATTTCCAGGTTTATCCACTGAAGTTCTTCTTTTATGCAGAACTGATTGCCCCGGAACTTTGATTAGACTCTAGAATTTCTCTTTTATCCCACTGTGAGATCTAGAAAAAGCCACCCTCCAGGTCTTACCCTTGATAGGGGTTACCTGCCTGTCTCCACCCTGCCCCCAGGACAAAAACCCAGATGAAGTTTGCTCACCTCTCCAGCTCTGAACCTCCTCATCACTCTGGCCACTAAAAGCGGTCCTTATTTTCACGTATGTTTAACTATGTGTTTAAAAATGTATTTCAACATTTTATTCAGCATCTTTAGATGTTTACTACTGTATGGCCTTTCCAGATAATCTAGGCAGTTATACTTGCCAAAAGGGAAAATCGCATTACTGGACTTAGCCATAGAGCACCTTTTTTCCTTCCTTCCTTCTTTTTCCCTTTCTTCCTTCCTTCCTCCTTCTCTCATTTTCCTTCACTTCCCTTCCTCCTCTTCTTTTTTTTCCTTCTTTCTTTCCTTCTTTTTTTCCTTCCTAGATTAGAAAGTATGGAGAGGAAGTCTGATTCCTATGACTAACTGGAAAGTCTTTCACTCTTAGGCAAATGCTAGGAAAAATATTATCTCAGGCAATGGCATAAGGGATCTGACCTGATTGCAACAATTTGACACCACATTCCGAACACTGGTTTGCATTTTTTTTTAAATTTTTATTTATTTATTTATTTGACAGACAGAGATCACAAGTAGGCAGAGAGGCAGGCAGAGAGAGAGGAGAAAGCAGGCTCTCCACGGAGCAGAGAGCCCAGATGCGGGGCTCGATCCCAGGACCCTGGGATCATGACCTGAGCCGAAGGCAGAGGTTTAACCCAGTGAGCCACCCAGGCGCCCCAACTGGTTTGCATTTTAAATAAGAATTGCAAATGGCTATTTCCTGGAATTCGGTTTCTTTCTCTTTTTTTTTTAAGATTTATTTATTTATTTTAGGGAGAGACCAGGGGGTGGTTGGGGGAGGTGCAGAGGGAGAGAATCTTCAAGCTGACTCCCCACTGAGCACAGAACCCAACTCAGGGCTTGATCCCATGACCCATGAGATCATGACCTGAGCCAAAGCTGAAGGTTGGATGCTTAACAAACTGAGCCACCCAGATGCCCCCAGAATTCTGTTTCTGATGGGTTTGTCCTTGGATGATAAAACTGATCACTTCTAAGGAATAACTGGCCAGGGTTTAATTGAGGACAGTGTGAAAGAACATTCTATTACTCAGTGAGTAAATTCCTAGTCCTTTGGGAGAATTTAAAGGGAAGGAAAATGGAAGCAATTCTGGAGGGAAAAAAAAAAAGCACCTTTTCCCAGTGGGACCCAGGCTTCCAGTATCCGGACAAACAGCAAACATTGGGAAAAGACAGTGGGGCAGTGAAATATCTAGAAGCTAATAGGTGTGAGATGAGTTAGAAAGTGGTCTCATGCCTGGAGAAAGTCTTGTGGACCCAAGCAAGAAGACCCTTGTTTTTCTTCTTTGATTTGGAAATTTGGTGAAAGGTGATAGTCGTGTGAAGACATACCAGAAAACCAACCCTTAACTTACATTCTAGAGTTTTAAGGTTTATTAAGTTTTATTATTTTTATTAAGTTTATTAAGTTTTATTATTTATTTGGGTTTTTTTTTTAAGATTTTATTTATTTATTTGAGAAAGAGAGAGACAGAGAGAACACACAGTGTGGGGAGGAGCAGAGGGAGAGGGAGAAAGCAGACTCCCAGATGAGGAAGTCCAAGGCAGGGCTCAGTCCCTGGACCCTGGGATCATGACCTGAGCCCACCGCAGCCACTTAACTGACTGAGCCACCCAGGCGCCCCAGTTTATTATGGTTTGTATTAATCAAAATTCTTTATGATCTATTTCAAGTGAGGAATTGCCAACTGTTCAACAAGATGCTTACAATGCAGGGGGGTGGGGGATGAATGCCTGATAAATTACATACTTTTGACAGTACCTTTTATTTTGAGTATATACTCCCTACCAGGGACTGCCCTAAGCATTTCACATACACTAATTCTTTTTTTTTTTTCACATACACTAATTCTAATCCTAAACACACACACACACACACACACACACACACACACAGGAAAGAGCTTACAGGGTGGGTAATATTTGTCACATTTTATAGAATCAACTTAGTATTCTAGTGGCAGGAATATTTTGGCGAGAATAAACTCATGTATTTGTGAATTTTTAAATCACCAATTGAATTCTTGCCATTAGTTGCTTTACTAGAAAACGCACCCAAGCTACTGCACTCCCCTTGCAATGAACCCTTATCTGTAGCCCCTGGTGCTGCTACTATTTGGTCTGAAGGTCCTAAAGGCAGAGCCAGCCTCGGGGACACACTGCAGCTCTCAGGCACTGCTTCAAGGTGAGAGCTGCTGTTTGCTCAGTCCTTCCTCTCCTCGGAGCAGCGGAGGGCTCCCAGATTCTTACTGAAATCGGAATGGGCGCATAAAAGCATAGGCTGTCAACAGAGGTCAAGGAAGATGCATGTGATGGGCCACATTCAAGCAGCCTCTTCTTGACAACACGATGGTTACACTGTGGCACCGGCCAATCATGCCAGCTGTCCAGGAGACTGAGACTGCAGGCCACGGTGTCATCTTCTCATGGCTCAGCCCTGGGCTGGCCTGGGTTTGTTGTACTATGACAGGGCCAAGTGGTCACAGTCCAGGTCTGGGCACCAGATTCCTGGATTTGGATCCCATTCCAAATCGTGTCACCTTTGGCAAAGGACATAAATCTCTCTGTGCCTCCATTGGCTCATCTGACAAACATGAACAGTAAGGCTACTTAGCTATCAGGACTCTATTACATAAAGTAGAACCTAGAGAAGAATATCCATCCTTGGGTAAGGTCAGCTGAGCTCTGGGGAAGGAGACACTCAACCAAAAGCAACCAGAGCCAGGGACCCGTGCACGACACGCTTTGTTTGTCTCACATGTGCTGGGTGCAAAGAGTGAGGAAACAAATGTACAGGTTCACGGGGAAAGTGCTCCTGATCTCCAGACTGGTTTGCAAAGAGCCTTCCTCTGCATTCAGAAGGGCCACCTGGACAGGAAGTCCTGACGCAGCACAGGGACCCAGACACGCTGCACTAGAGAAGCCAATGCTTTGAGACCCGAGGGGGGATAGAGACCCACTGACTGAACACAGGTTTCTAATACAGGCTGTGTTCCATTTCTCTTCCCTCGCTGCTTTCCAGGCCCCAGCATTTTGTTTCTTTTTCGTGGGCGGGGCCGTGGGGGGAGGGACAATATCACAGTTAGTATATATCTTCTCTTCTTTCCTTCCTCACAAAGTAGGTGAACTCCCCATCAGCTGTAATCAGCCTATAGTTATACAATCAGAAAGCAACAGGAAAATTCCTTTTACATCACCTGTAAGGATCATCTATAAATATTATTGAGGGGAAGCTTCTCCACGAGGAAAAACATGAGTGATAGGCAGCAGTGAACATTCCTGAAGGATATTCCTGGGATGTGCTGGTTTCCTGTTGCTAAGAAAGCATGCCCGTGGAAACAGCTTGGGCCCCTTCTAATGTGCTAGAAAGGGCTCTCTGCAGTTGTGAATAAGCACAACATTATTAGAAGGAGAAAAAAGGAACTCTAGAGTTTCAAAGTTGTCTGGAGAAAAATGTTCTCTCAAATTAGCATATCCCAAGCCTTCCGTCCACCTGCTCATGAAGGAGGTGTCTGCTTCTTCCCACTCTGCTCTCAGGTGTTCTCCCCAGCCCTGTCCTCTGAGAAGTTGCTTTTTTGCCAGGCAGAGTCCTCATGACTTTACTAACTCCACATCTGCAATGCTAAATAAACATTCTGGGTAGAAAAGGACATTTGGAAGGGCTGGAGTTGGGTGAGGTTAAAGAGGGGTGTTCAGGGGCACCTGGGTGGCTCAGTGGGTTAAAGCCTCTGCCTTCAGCTCAGGTCATGATCTCAGGGTCCTGGGATCGAGTCCCGCATCGGGCTCTCTGCTCAGCAGGGAGCCTGCTTCCTCCCTCTCTCTGCCTGCCTGTCTGCCTACTTGTGATCTCTCTCTCTGTGTCAAATAAATAAACAATATTAAAAAAAAAAAAGAGGGGTGTTCAAACACCTAACAACCTGAGACAACCTGAGGAACCAAAGGAGACTCAAAGCAACATTTCCAGCTCAGTGACTTCTCCTCCTGCTCCTTCCCTTCCTCCTCCTCGTCCTCCTGCTCCTCCACTTCTTCTCCAGGAAATAGAAGAACTTGATTATTTTGAAATAACCGTTGGTAGCTGGGCTGTGTTCATGTGACCACAACACTGCTCTGGGACTGAACCACAAGGGTCTCAGCTCTTTTTAAGTGTTACATAATAACAAGGAAACCATGAGATGTTAAATCAACTTCAAGTTTCTTCCCGTAACCTCCTGGACAACATCCCAAGCAAGGTCTCTAAGTTGGCAGAATGAGATGAATGTTGCCCAACAGTTTAAGACTATTCTTATTTATTATAGAAAAGGTACTAGAGGACTGTTTTGGGCAGGTAGAAAGCCATCAGAGCAAAGTAAAACAAAACAAAACAAATTAAAATGTTTCTTTTAAGCAAATGAACCATAACAGCTTGGTGAGAAATAGATGTGCAATGGCATTTGGTACAAAACTTTCAGGAAAGTGCTTGTTTGAGAATAAATTTTGCTGGTCCTGTTGCCCTTTAAAACTGCTTTATGGGTAGGATGTGAATCAAAGGATGTGTCCACACAGTTCCAAACATGAGTAAAACAATTTAATTCAGTTACAAAAGTTTGCTTTTGCATACATAATGTCAATTGTCTAGATATCTGGAATCGTGTATCTGTTTAATTTGAGCTTTTTTATTGAAAGCGGGTAAACATAGCCAAGTTCTATAATGAGGTGAATTTTCAGTCTCACATGTTACCCTTATTCTTCCCACAGTCAGACAAGAGCATCCAGAGAGATACTAGAGAAAGGCCTTTTAAATAAAAGCATAGAAATAATACTCTGTGCTTACGTCACAGTTATTCTAAGTGGTTCCAAATATATTAGATAGTCTCATTGTGTGCTAGAACTTCTTTGTCACTGAAGACAGTTAGCAAATAAAATTAGAAAAAGAAAATACAAACTATAATGTCAATATATTTGTAATAGGCTCCAGGTCTGTGACTCTTTTCTTATAACATTATAAAATATAATACATTTCTACGAAAACATCACAACTTGTGTATGCAGCAAAAACACACCAGAAACAGCATTTTGAAAACCCCAATGACAACGTTGTTAAAACACTCTGAGATGATGCTTTCAATATTCTCTATTAGGGCCTCTCAGCTCCCATTATTTCCCCCAAATAGCATTATGAAGTCATGTAAGGGTAGTCAGACAGAAACAAAATTATTGAAAATATCCTCCAAAAAAATGAAAAGATGCCAAAAATCACACAAGGACTTAATAACCATAGTATTTACAATGGAAAATTATGTTTCTGCCAGAAACAGAACTCTGTTTTTATTAGCCAGGCATTTTTTTTTCATGTTTAATTTTATATACAGGCTTTTTGCCTGGATTTATCATTAAATTACTTTCCTCTCAACCTCCTCTAAGTTGTGCCCCCCTGCTTTTATTCATACCAAATCATTTGAATTCTGCATCAAATTTTAAAAAAAGTAATAAAAGTAAAAGCTAACTTCTATATAATGGTGATTGGATCCAGTTCTCATCATTGAAACAAGCCTAGGAACTAGATACTATTATGTCACTTTTTATAGATGAGGGTGCTGAAGCACAGAGAGGTTAAGTAATTGCCCCAAGGTCACACAGCTGCTAAGTGGCAGAGCTGGGGTTTGAACCCAGGCAGGCTGGCTCCAGAGCCCAAGCTTTCATCACTCTCTGGGAGCAGCCCAATGATTTTAGTGCAAAGACATCAATTTTGAAAGTCACGGGATCTATTTTCCCTTTGGACAAGTCTTTCCCAAGCACAATTAGATTCATGTTTTAGAATTTGTACCCCAGGCACGAAGGCAAATGCAAATGCAAATAAATAAATAAATAATGTGTGTGTGTGTGTGTGTGTGTGTGTGTGTGTGTATTTCTAATCCTGAAAGATTCAGAATTCTTGGGTAAGAGGAAGTTGTAGAAATTCCATCTGTCATTTGACAAGGGGAAGAGCTGAGCTCCCACTGGGGCATCTTCTCAGGGTCCTCCCTCCCTGCCATCTGACCCAACCTCTGTGCACACTGTTGGAGAACCACAGTGTGCTGGGACACTTGTGCTTGTGAGAGTGGGGTGGGAAACTCCTCTGAAGGTTAAGTGTGAGCTCTGCTCACACACTTGTTCTCTCCCTTCCATAGGCAGGTGGGACAGGTTAGACAGTATCCCCTGAAACACACCAACCCCACATGCCCATCTGGATAGTTCCCCAATACCCCACTTTTCCCAGATTTTGTTATTTTCTCCCTGTGCAATACCTAGGAGGAAAAGATCATGTCTTCAAAGCCCAGAGCTCAAATGAGCTCCCCAAGGTGACCCAGGCAGGAGCGTGGACACAGACAGGAGAGCAAGCCTCTAGTCAGGCAGGCTGGGCAGGATATGGGCTGCTTTGGCTCCCACCCCTGGAGCATCTCCTCTCATATCCTGATCTAATCCTTCATTCCACAAGCGTTTATCCATCTCCCTCAGAGACCTCATGCTGTTGTGCACATGACGGATCAAACTCAATTCTGGTCCCTTAAAATGCACCCAGCTTAGGTTAAATGAGACGTAAACTCACATTAAAATTCAATGTGCTGAGCAGCATCATACTGAAGTTTTTTACAAAGCCCCAAGGGAGCAGAAAGGGATCTGTCCCTGCCTGGGAAGCTAGGGCAGAATTCCTGCAGATGGTGGCCCTCTAATTGAAGGACAAAGGTCAAGATGTGACCTTCTACTCATCCCCAAACTGCCAGCCAGAACTGCGTCTGCCTCACCCCACAACATCACTGCACACTTACCCTTCCTGTGCAGGGCCCATAACGTGCGAACCACTCACAAAGGCCGACAAGATGAGCCAAAGCTCATCGCTCATTTCTTTAACCAGCGCTGACTGCACATGCGCTACCTGCTGTCACAGGGCTGGTGAAGCAGTCTGGGAAGACAGGCAGACCTGAGAGCATGCTGACTTCCCAGGGCATCAGTGGGGACAGCTGTGACCTCAAGGGCACAACCACTTGTGCCAGTGCCCTGAAAACACACTGGCTGCTGGGAGTGTGGGGCTGGCATGGCCTGTGTGTGGATGGGGAGGTTTCCCTGGGGGTTGGGGGTGGGGGCGGTGAGCACTGCACAGGGAGAGGACAAGAGCCCACAGGGGACAGTCCTCTGCAGAACCAGCCCTGGGTTGAACCACCGGCTGGAAAGGGAGGCTGGAGGCATTCTAAGCTTCAGAGCCATGTGGTCAGGCTTCTGCGTTATTTTTTCTGTGGTCAGAGGACTGGGAGAGGGGAGAGGCAGTGAAGGTAGGAGGAGATGGAGATGAGATATTGAGGAGGTAAAATGAGCAGTGTCAGAAGGAGGGGCAGGGCGAGAGGAGACCCCAGGAAGACCCCCATTATTCCCGCATCACTGAGCCCTGTGCTGTTTCACACTACAGCTTCTCATGGATGTTCCCCTTGACTTATCCATCAGTGAGCCATGCAAGCTTCGGCGGGGGTCTGTAGAGGAAACACCTTCTGGGCTGTGCATGTGTGGAAATATTTTCTTACACTCATATTTGCACACAGAAAGAAGGCTAAAATTAGCCTGTGTTTCATAGAGAATTTTGTTTCTAATTTTAATGGTAGGGGGTCATGGATTTATTTTTTACACGTTCTATCCTTGACTTTCTGTGTTTTTCTGAAGATAGCTAGGGTTGGTCCCCACCCCCCACCAAAAATTTCTTTTCTTTTCTAATCTACTTGGTCAGCTTCTTCTAATTATCAAGGTAACACCTAGTTTCCATTGTGTCCCCAGCTCCTCCCAGGCTGCACAGTACACTTTCTTTTTCCTTTCTTTTCCCTTCGAGTGAGTATGGCAGTGGTCTAGCTCACGGTTTGCAAGCAGACAAGGCACATGGCGTAGGTGTGAAGTAACCAAAGTGTCTGGATCGTGTGCAGGTTATCTGTTTCTATGTGACCAGTGTCCCCATACCAGGGACATCACGCAATGACTATTTTACTATGCTCTCAGATTCTGTGGCTCAAGAGCTCAGACAGGAACCAATGGGAAAGGCCTGTCCCTGCTGAGGTTTCTCCATCCACACCTCTGGCATCTGGACTGGGATGACGCAAAGGCTGAGGTCAGCAAGGTCTGTCACCTGCAGCATCCGCATATGGCCTCTCTGTGTGGCTTCACACATCAGGACTTTGTCCTGGCTTCGTCCCCAGAGGGAATGTCCTGAGAACAAGCATTCCAAGAGAACCAGGTGGAAGGCTTTTATGGTCCAGCCTCAAAGGTGACACAGCTCCCCTTCTGCCACATTCTATTGGTAGAAACAGTCAAAACCCACCCAGATCAAGGCGAGGGGTCAAAGACCCCGCTTCTTCATAGGAGGAATGTCACAGAATTGGGGGCCCTATTTTAAAACTGCCACAGGAGGGCACTGGTAGGATGGCGACATTGCTCCTAACTGAGACTGTGCTATGGGCTGCCAAGCCCACCCCACCCCACCATTGTGTGTCCTGCTCCCCCTGCTGGTCTGAGGCCAGGCTCAGCCCCTCCCTAGACCCAGCCTCTCAGAAGCTGGGGTCCTTCGCTCCTTCATGTGTGGTGCACACCAGTAGGGGCAGGAGAAGGAAAGGGCTCCTTATGTCCCTCCAGGCCCACTGGGAGTTAAAGAAGCAGTAGAGGTTTGCGTGCATGGTGCCGGGTCTCCTTTCTGTGCTGAAGTGACATTATCGGCTGCAGGGCTGCTGAACCAGCCTCTCACCCACCACAGTAGTTCTGAGGCCCTTAGTCCTATTCATGCAAGTCTTTAGAAACCCACCCTGCTCCCGGGGCTCTCTCCCATCCTCTTTCTACCTACAACCCTTTACCTGATGCATCTACAAACCTTAGAATGCCAGACAACTCAGCCATTCGCCCTCCTGCCACGATACAGACCTAAAGTCCAAAGTTGGCTTGCTTTTGTTTCCTTGAGAAAACTGCCCAGGAAAAAAAAATATATCCTCTAATACTCAGGGCAGAAGAAGGGTTTTCTAGCTCCCTACTTTTCTCTACCATGGTTGTGGTTTCAAAGAAAGCAAAGTCTCCTAGGAAGTTTGGGCGAGTTCACTATGTAATTATAAAACTCTAAGTGATAGGATAAGGAAGTGGTAAAAACCTTAGGAAGGCTAATTCCTCATCAGAATAAATGAGAAAAATAGTTTCCCCTCGTATGCTAGTGACAATCTGAAGACTTATCAGAAAGTCAGCAGCTTCTCTGCAGCAGAGAACTCTACATTCCTGGTGAGTAGTTCCCCTCAGTGCTGCAGAAAAGGGAAGAGCTGGGCTGAGTAGTGTCACTTTCATCTCTTGAACTGACTCAGTAGGCTTTGAGATGGCTCTGGCGGGGCCCTGAGGGACATCGATCATAGCAACCCCCAGTGGTGCTATGTTCCCTGGGGTGGAGGGACTAGAAAATGAGAACAAAAGCAGCCCCATGGGGTCCTTGAGACACACAGTGTTTCAGAGAAAGTGATTTTTCCTCTTGGTCTAGCTGAAATTAATGTCATCTTCAAGGTCTGACTCAAGTCCAAGTAATTGTCCCTGGTGACCACAGACCACAGGAATGTCACCTGTCTCTCCACTCAAATAGTGCTCAGTGAGAACACATGGATAAACACCGACTTGTGTATGCTTCCCCAAATGTCCTTTATCTTCACCCCATTTCTTCACCTATATGGTGAGATTCCTGAAAAGAAGCATTTTATCCATTATCACCAAGAGTGTGAAATTTCATTGAAAACTTATATGCAAAACAACGGTACCGCCAGGCTGCCATGTCTGAAGGAGTCCCTGATTCACTGACTGAAGGTCTTTAAAGGGGATACGATTCCCAGGAAGAACAAATGGTCCTTCCTTGACTTGCCACAACCAACTCATTCTCCATGCTGAATGAGATTCTCTTGCAGTGTCTAATTTACATGATGCATGACCCTAGCTATCTATCTTCCTTTTTGTGAAGCTTCATCAAGCCAAAAAAAAAAAAAAAAAAAAAAAAAAAAAACCCTCATTCTGGGGCATCTTCCAGAGTCTGGGAAGAATTCCTTTCAGGGTTTTAGGAAGACCAAGAATATTAAAGGGTCCACTAATCCCTTAGTTATGGAATGTCACAACCAATGGAAAAAAACAAATGACTGCTTCTGGAAGTTCCGTGATGAACCGCAGAGTCCCTCCATACATTTGACAGGCTTACAGTGCGCCAAATAGCTCCGGCTTCAGAGAGAAAGCTCAGAGGCAGCGATGTTTACAGAAAAGGCCAGCTGTCATTTTTTAAAGAGAGGAACACTAATTTCCAGAAAGAAACCGAAGTTATTTAATAATGGAATCATTAATCTACTCTTTGGTGACTCCTCCAACTCACTTTCCCTGCCTATAAATTGCCTACAATCTCTGTGAAACTGTTTTTAACTTCAAGTTGCCTTTAACAGATGGCCTTACCCCGGCCTCCTCCACATTCTCACTGACACCAACAGAGGGAGCTGGGCCCTGGATGACCCTCTGGGCTGCACTTTGGGCCACACCCTCTTTCTGGGCCCCTGAAATCAAGGCCACCAGTGGGGTGGCCAGCTCCAGAGAGGAGAGGCCTGGCAGAGTTGACTTGCCCCTGTGGTTCCCATTGAGGCCTGGAACCTCCTTCTCCCTGGGCCCAGCTGTGGCCACTGATGATAGGCCCAGAGGCCACTCCACCTCATGGTGATAGAAGCAGGAGGGCTGGGCTTTCTGATCCCGCTCTCTGAGCCCAGACCCATGCGCTCCCATGTTAGACTTTAATCCATTATAAACTCTGTGATAAGTGCTACCTTAAAGCTCAGCATAGGCCATTTTATTTCTATGAGTTCTGGGGAAGAAATCCTCTCTATGGTCTAAGCCTTCTCCATGAAACCTCCCGGGAGGGCCTCAGAGGCCCTCAGCTTCTGTCCTCCAGCATCCAGACTCTTGGTGTTGTGCTCACATCCCAGGTGGCACATACCTTGGGTCTATGCTCATTCCTACCTTTCCCTAGACAGAAGCTTAGTTCTCACCATGTGTCACCGTCACTGTCACCAGGCACAGCCCTGGCTCCAGAGTGTTAGAGCACTTTGCAAGGAACACAGAAGCTGTCCCCATCTTCTGGCTCAAAAAGGCACGCTCACCATGATTAAAGAGCTCTCCAACATGCCAAAACTCCCCTGTGGGCCAGACTTCATTTTGATTCTTTTCATCACAATGAGATGGAAATGTCAAGACAAAGGGTCTTTAATATCACCAAATTTGGTGACAAGGAACACTCAGACATCATGTTCAATGGTCCAGTACCAAATTAGCTTCCCTCCTCTACTGGGAAAACAGCAGGGGCATGGGCGTGGGGGATGGACTCATTACCAAAGCTGAGCCTCACCAAGGTAAACCAGCAACCAACCATTCCAAATGGGGTGAACGTGTTCTGGCACCTTTTATTACTTTTATTAGGACTGAAATGATGGGTCAATAGTGACATCCAAGCATAATTCTCATATCATTTGGGGCTGGTTCAATAGAGACACCCAATCAAAACTCTCTTATCTCATGCAGGAAATTACTTTCTCTTTCTCTTCCTCCAGAAGCATTATAAAGGGAAGCATAAATAATTTCTAGGAAAAAAGAGACTTCTCCCAGAGCACCTACAAACATCCACATCCCTTTCCTCTCTTACAGTCTGCAAAATCCATCTTCTATGAAGAGGCCCACAGCCCTTCACTTTTCCTTGCTTAAGAACAAAAAACACAACCACTGCTGTAACCCACATCTTCTTCTTATGCCAAGGAAGAATTGAGCTCCAAAGGGTCTCCTACAAAAATGCCAGGATATCCAGATTATACACAGTGTCAACACACACACACACACACACACACACACACACCCCCTTTGCACTGGTGTCAGAAAAATCCCTAGAATATGAAAACCTTGAGATGAATCCTAAAAACAAATAGGTTTCCATGGCAAAAAGGAAGATCATTTGAAAAGGAGAGAACCACATGACTTTGATGTCTAATGACGTCCCTAAGGGACTGTTACCAGTTTAGGTAAGTATCAGAGGACACTGGTTGAGGTTTGGTTGTGTTCATCACTCATTATGACCTTGCCTGTCACTTACACCTCAGTCTCCATTTCTGAATTTGTCTGTTGGACACCATATTAATCCTAGCTTAGCAGGGTCACAAGATACATATGATAGAAGGATCTAGAAGCCTATGTGAGGAGTAATTGCTAGAATAATGGTCATTTCTGTTGTTAAAGTCAAGGACTAATACTTAGGGGTGTTAGAAGGTTATATTTGCTCAATAAGAGAAGAGTTCAGAACATGGCAGACTGAATGCTAAGCTGATTCACAAGTGATACTTAAGGACAAAAAGGATCCATGAGGAGTAAAGAGAACTCATATTGACTAAGGAACTGCTATGGGCCAAGCACACGATTTGTGAAGTTGGTGCTAAATATTTCCGTCTCACTGATGAGAAAATGGAGGCTCTGAGAGGTGATTTGCTCCTGGTAAGTAGAGGAGATATACCTGAGAGCCAGGTCTCTGTGCCTCCAAAGGGAGAGACTTAGCAGAGAAAGAGGAGTGGGAAACATCCTCATCTCTCTCTTACCAAGAACCCCTAACAGTGACAGTCCAGTGACCCCAGGAGTCTCTTACACATGTGTTTTTAACCTGGTTGTGGTCATTTTCCAGTCCATCTATTTTCCACCCCTTTTCCATCCTGTAAACATTCTCCCCTGAGTGAATTTCTCCTCCTCATCTGAGTCCTTCCCACTCTCCTTCCACTCCATTCCCATAAGCCACCGTGCGCGTTCCTATTACGATGCTCCTCCTGCTGTAGTGAAATGCATCTGCTTTGTGCATTCTTTCAGGAAAAAAAAATCACTCATGTCTTCTAAAAATATGGAACCAACAACTAATTGTTCCACATCTGCTTTATTTCAAAAATGAGCATGGACAAGGCTAGGGTATTATCTCCAGACTATTCTGAAAAGCTCTCAGCACTCTCAGAACTCACAAAGGATGTATGAGCAATCATTCAGTTCATAGAGTACAACCTATTTCTATATGATTCCCACAGATACCCTTACAGGCAGGATTTTGGGAAAATCTTAGTAAGAAGACACTTAAAGACTCTAACCTTTGTCAGACGAAGATCTGAGGAAAAAATTAAAATTATTATGCCAAAGAGAGTTCAAACAAAAATAATACTCAGCTACAGAAAAGGAACAAAGAATCATTTTCTTAAAGATTTATTTATTTTAGAGAGAGAGAAAATGTGAGCAAGTAGAGGGAGGGGCAGAGGGAGAGAATGAATCCTGAAGCAGACTCTCGGCTGAGCTCAGAGTCCCACATGGGGCTTGATCCCAAGACCCTGGGGTCATGACCTGAGCTGAAATCAGGACTCAGCCACCCAACTGATTGCACCACCCAGGCACCCCCAGAGAATCATTTGTAAATGCATATTCCTAAGAGGCTGAAGTAAGAGAATGCAAAGTCTCAGCAAGTGTCTTCTGCATGATAGCAGACTCGACCCAGCCCTGTCATTGTCTCTTGCTTTCTGTCCCTCTCCTCCACCTCCCCCAGCACCAAGTCAGTCTCACTTTCTCTGTAAAGATTAATCTTAATCAACCTAAGTCTCTCTTTTCTTTTTTTCCAGTTGAAAGTGATCTGATCCCTAACAAGCAGTTCCCCTCACATCTGGGTTTCAAACCATCTGCTCCCAAAGTTTAAAAGCATGATAGGATTGAATTAAAATTTTTGTGGGGCACCTGGGTGGCTCAGTGGGTTAAAACCTCTGCCTTCAGCTCAGGTCATGATTCCAGGGTCCTCGGATGGAGCACTGCATTGGGCTCTCTGCTCAGCAGGGAGCCTGCTTCCACCTCTCTCTCTGCCTGCCTCTCTGCCTACTTGTGATCTCTGTCTGTCAAATAAATGAACAAAATCTTTTTAAAAAAAATAAAATAAAATTTTTGCAAAACTTAGGAACTCATAACTTAGCCAACTTTGCAAATTCAGAAATTCAGAAATGTATTTCTGAAAGAGAGATTCTATGCTCTTTGTTTGCCAAACATTGATGATTCATATCTATGATTCATTCTTGGGTTTTTATCTAATCCCCATTATTTATTGAAAAGTAAGATAAGTATGTGTTAGGAAAATTCCAATATTACATAAAAGTAAAAGAAAAAGAGAGAGAGGAGGGAAGAAAGGAAGGGAGGGAGGGAAGAAGGGAGGAAGGAAGGAAGAAAAATCATCATAAACCAGACTCCCAAACTCCTTGTAAGATATACCCATCACTATTAGTGTTTGTATGCCTCCAAAAATGTCCTTGCATATTCAGACCCCTGTGTTCATTTGTGTATCTTTTCATATTCTTTTCACATCAAATAAGAGCAATTAGTGCCCACTCTTTTGCATCAAGCTTTTCTTTACTACAATAATACATTTCAGCCCAATTACAGACCAATCCATTCTTTTTCAAGACTGTGTTGTATTTTATTTTATGGAGGAATGATAATGTATCTTACCAAATACCTACAGACTGGCGTTTAAGGGCTTTCCATCTTTTGCCTTTACAGATCTGCCACACCGTTGTTTCTGTGCCTTTCTGCACACATAGAGCATGCCTGTAGGATAAACTCTTAGAGGGGCAAGTGTACAGTCCAAGAATCTGTCCTTTGTTTGTGAGAAACCACAAAAGTGCTCTCCAAAAGCAATGCACAAACGTGCTCTCCTGCCAAAATGTAAGTGTAGGAGGCATTTTCCCCTCTTCTTGCCAAACGGGCTATTAGAAGGAAATTTACTCTTTGCCAGTATGTTAGGTGAATGATGGGACTCTGTGGTTTTGGTGGTGGTGGTGGAGGTAGTTTAGTCTCATCTTTTTCTATGGATTGCCTGTGAGGGTTCTTTGTCAATTTTTCCATTAAGTTTTGGTATTTTGGTGATGGATTTGTAATCCCTGGCTTTATTTTAGCAACACGTTCTTTTTCTGCTGTGTGGCAAATATTTTTCCAGTTTGACATTGTCTTTTAATTTTTGCCATTTTTTCCTTGGTCAATTTTATTTTTATGTGTATGTACTCATATCCTTTAGTCTTTCCCCTTATAGTTTCTAGGTCTTGTTTTGTTTTGCTTAGAAAGGCCTCACCCACTCTCTTGAGAGACATAAAAGACTGAAGTAAATGGAGAGACATGCTTTTGTCTGGAAGAAGAACTCTCAGGATATGTCATATAGTAATAATTAATTTAATACAATCACGATAAAAATCCAAACATTTTCCTTCTTAGAAACTTGGTTAAAATAATTTTTAATATTAAAACTAAATATACAATAATAACCAGGAAAAATAGGAAAAATAAGTAGTTGCGAGAAGGTTGCAGGAATTCAGCTAGATAGTTATCAAAGCATTCTGAACACCCATGAACTCAACAAGAGATCTAAGAAAGGAATAGCAGCAATTCTATGAAGAGAAAAGCGACCACTTTCTGGAAGGCAGGACATGCAGAGAAGTGAATCAGAGGAATATTTGGGAAGACAAACCACGTGGTGTGGGGGGATTGTGCCAGGGGGAGCCTCCATCAGACAGCTCCTGACAAGTGATGGAGCAGCAGAGCACAAAATCAGAACTTTTAGAAGTCTGTTCTGCTGAGGGACATCGTTTTAGTGGTTAAGTCGGAGTGGAGGAGGTGGAGCCCTCATGGGGACAGTGTGGTCTCAAGACCCTTGGGGTCACAAAAGGACCAGTGGCACCTGAGTGCAGCAGAGCTCCCAGGTATTGGAGCAGGGAAGCCGGCTGCAAAGAAGGAGCCAAGCAGTGAGCTCTCAGCTTGGGGTTGCCATAAATTGTGATCTGAGCCATAGTCAGGCCACTACTCTTCCAGCAGAGACCCAACAAGTGGCAGATCCAGGGAGACTCCCCTTCCTCCCCCAGGAGGAACAGCATGGGACCCCACCGCACTAGCCCACCACAGGAATCTACTGGATTTGGAGACTCCAAATGGGGGTTGTGTGCCAGAGATAGAAATGCTTGGTCACAGGTTGGGTGAGCATGGAGCACAGCTGGAGACCAGGGAGATGGGAGTGATTGACTGCTTTTGTGAAGATGGACTGAGGAGGGGGGCCCAGAGTTCTCAGCTCCTCCAGGACAGAGACTGAGAGGCGTCCACTTTCATTCTTGTCCTCCAAAGCTGTGCAGAAATCCTTCAGGGGAAGAAAGCTACCTAGAGCAAATCTGAGCAGATTGCTTAGCCTGGTCCCTGGCAAGGGTGGTGCAATTTGGCCTCTGGCATAGACACTTGAGAATCACTGCAAGAGGCTCCTCCCTGAAAATATTGGCAAGAACACCCAGCAAGACCAAGTTTACCAATTAATGAGAAATGCAAAACTCCAGCACTAGGGAAATACAGCACATAGAATTCAAGGCTTTTTCCCCATGATTCTTTCATCTTTCAAAGTTAATTTTTAAAATTTTATTCATTTTTTCTTTTTCTAATTTTTTTCTTATTTTTCTTCTTTCCTTTTTCAACAAATATCTTATCAATTCTTTTTTTAAAATCTTTTTTAACTTTCATTTTTACAGTTATATTCTATCTCTTCATTGCATTTAACCTTATTTTTTGTATATATAAGTTTTTCTTTCTTTAAAATTTTGGGAGACACTTTCTTCTAACAGACCAAAATACAACTAAAATCTAGTGTGTGGCTCTGTTCTATTCACCACCTTATCATATTCTTTTTTTTTTTTTCTCTTCCTCCAGTTTTGGATCTCTTCTGAATTGTTTAGTGTATATTTTTCTGGGGCCGTTTTTACCCTTTTAGCATTTTGTTCTCTCATTCACCTATTCGTCTCTGGGCAAAATGACAAAATGGAAAAACTTACCTCAAAAAAAAGAACAAAAAGCAGTACCAACTACCAGGGACCTAATCAATGCAGACATTAGTAAGATATCAGAACTAAAGTTCAGAATGACGATTATAATGCTACTAGCTAGGTTTGAAAAAAGCTAGAAGATACTAGAAAATTCTTCTCTGGAGAAATAAATCTAACCAATTCAAAATCAAAAAGGCTATTAATGAGGTACAATAAAAAATGGAGGTTCTTACTGCTAGAATAAATAAGGCAGAAGAGAGAATTAGCAACACAGAGGACCAAATGATGGAGAATAAAGAAGCTGAGACAAAGAGAGATGAACAACTACTGAATCATGAGGGGAGAATTCGAGAGATAAGTGATACCATAAGATGAAATAATATTAGAATAATTGGGATCCCAGAAGAAGAAGAGAGAGGGGGGCAGAAGCTATATTGGAGAAATTAGGGCAGAGAACTTCCATAATTTGGTGAAGGAAACAAGCATCAAAATCCAGGATGCACTGAGAAACCCCCTCAAAATCAATAAAAATAGGTCAACACCCTGACATCTAATGGTAAAACGTACAAATCTCAGGGACAAAGAGAACATCCTGAAAGCAGCTTGAGACAAGAGGTCTGTAACCTACAATGGTAGAAACATTAGATTGGCAGCAGACCTATCCATAGAGACCTGGCAGGCCAGAAAGCACTGGTGTGATATATTCAGAGCACTAAACGAGAAAAATATGCAGCCAAGAATAAATACTATATCCAGCTAGGTTGTCACTGAAAACAGAAGGAGAGATAAAGCTTCCAGGACAGACAAAAACTACAAGAATTTTTAAACACTAAACCATCCCTACAGGAAATATTGAAAGGGATCCTCTAAGCAAAGAGAGAGCCTAAAATAACAGACCAGAAAGGAACAGAGACAATATACAGTAACAGTCAATACAAAGGCACTAAATTAATATCTTTCAAGTTAATCTGAATGTAAATGAGCTAAATGCCCCAAACAAAAGACACAGGGTATCAGAATGAATTTTAAAAAACAAGACCCATCAATATGCTGTCTGCAAGAGACTCATTTTGGACCCAAGGACACCTCCATATTTAAAGTTAGGGAGTGGGAAACCATTTACCATGCTAAAGGACATCAAAAGAAAGTTGGGGTGGGCAATCCTTATACAAGATAAATTAGATTTTAAATCAAAAACTAGAATAAGAGATGAGGAAAGGCACTACATCACACTTAAAGGGTCTATCCAACAAGAAGATCTAACAATTTTAAATATCTATGCCACTAACATGGGAGCAGCCAATTATATAAACCAATTAATAACAAAACCAAAGAAACACAATGACAATAATACAATAATAGTAGGGGACTTTCACAACCCTCTCACAGAAATGGACAGATCATCTAAGCAAAAGATCAACAAGGAAATAAAGGCTTTAAGTGACACTCTGGACCAGATAGACTTCACAGATGTATTCACAACATTCCATCCCAAAGCAACAGAATACACATTCTTCTCTAGTGCACATGGAACATTCTCCAGAATAGATCACATACTGGGTCACAAATCAAATCTCGACAGGTACCAAAAGATTGGGATCATTCCCTGCATACTTTTGGACCACAATGCTTTGAAACTAGAACTCAATCACAAGAAGAAAGTTGGAAAGAACTCAAATACATGGAGGCTAAAGAGCATCCTACTAAAGAATGAATGGGTCAACCAGGAAATTAAAGAAGAATTGAAAAAATTAATGGAAACAAATGAAAATGAAAACACAACTGTTCAAAATCTTTGGGATGCAGCAAAGGCAGTCCTAAGAGGAGACAATACAAGCAATACAAGAGGAGCAATACAAGCCTTTCTCAAAAACAAGAAAGGTTTCCAATACACAACCAAACGTTACACCTAAAGGCGCTGGAGAAAGAACAAAAAAGAAAGCCTAAACTCAGCAGGAGAAGAGAAATAATAAAGATCAGAGCAGAAATCAATGAAATACTAACCAAAAGAACAGTAGAACAGATCAACAAAAGTAGGAGCTGGTTCTTTGAAAGAATTAATAAGATTGATAAACTCCTGGCCAAACTTATCCAAAAGAAAACAGAAGGGACCCAAATTAATAAAATCATGAATGAAAGAGGAGCGATCACAACCAACACCAAAGAAATACAATTATAAGAACATATTATGAGCAACTATACGCCAGTAAATTTAACAATCTGGAAGAAATGGATGCATTCCTAGAGACATATAAACTGCAAAAACTGAACCAGGAAGAAATAGAAAACCTGAACAGACCCATAACCAGTAAGGAAATTGAAGTGGTAATCAAAAATCTCCCAACAAATAAGAGCCCAGGGCCAGATGGTTTCCCAGGGGAATTCTACCAAACACTTAAAGAAGAATTAATACCTGGGGCACCCGGGTGGCTCAGTCGTTAAGTGTCGGCCTTTGGCTCAGGTCATGATCCCAGGGTCCTGGGATCCAGCCCCGCATCGGGCTCCCTGCTCAGTGGGAGGCCTGCTTCTCCCTCTGCCTGCTGCTCCCCCTACTTGTGTGTGCGCTATCTCTCTCTTTCTCACTATCAAACAAATAAATAAAATCTTTAAAAAAAAAAAAAAAGAAGAACAAGAAGAAAAAGAAGAATTAATACCTATTCTTCTGAAACTGTTGTAAAAATAGAAATGGAAGGAAAACTTCCAAACTCATTTTATGAGGCCAGCATTACCTTGATCTCAAAACCAGACAAAGAGCCCATCAAAAGGAGAATTATAGGGGCGCCTGGGTGGCTCAGTGGGTTAAAGCCTCTGCCTTCGGCTCAGGTCATAATCCCAGGGTCCTGGAATCGAGCCCCGCATCGGGCTCTCTGCTCATCAGTGAGCCTGCTTCCTCCTCTCTCTCTGCCTGCCTCTCTGCCTACTTGTGATCTCTATCTGTCAAATAAATGAATTAAAAATAAAATAAAATAAATATTAAAAATTAAAAACAAAATAATAAAATAAAAAAATCTTAAAAGGAGAATTATAAACCAATATCCTTGATGAACACAGATGCAAAAATTCTCAACAAAATACTAGCCAATAGGATCCAACAGTATATTAAAAGGATTATTCACCACAACCAAGTGGGATTCATTCCTGGGCTGCAAGGTTGGTTCAACATCCACAAATCAATCAATGTGACACAATACATTAATAAAAGAAAGAACAAGAACCATAGGATACTCTCAATAGATGCTGAAAAAGCATTTGACAAAGTACAGCATCTTTTCTTGATCAAAACTCTTCAAAGTGTAGAGATAGAGGGTACATACCTCAATATCATCAAAGCCATCTATGAAAAACCCACAGCGAATATCATTCTCAATGGGGAAAAACTGAGAGCTTTTCCCTAAGGTCAAGAACATGGCAGGGATATCCACTATCACCATTGCTATTCAACATACTACTAGAAGTCCTAGCCTCAGCAATCAGACAACAAAAAGAAATAAAAGGCATCTGAATCAGCAAAGAAGACAAATGCTCACTCTTCGAATATTTTATGTGGAAAACCCAAAAGACTTCACCCCAAAACTGCTAGAACTCATACAGGAATTCAGTAAAGTGTCAGGATACAAAATCAGTTCACAAAAATCAGTTGCATTTCTATACACCAACAAGAAGACAGAAAAAAGAGAGGTTAAGGTGTTGATCCCTTTTACAATTGCACCCAATACCATAAGATACCTAGGAATAAATCTAACCAAAGAGACAAAGAATCTGTACTCAGAAAACTATAGAATACTCATGAAAGAAACTGAGGAAGACACACTCATGGATTGGAAGAACAAATATTGTGACAATGTTTATGCTACCTAAAGCAATCTACACATTTAATGCAACCCCTATCAAAATACCATCAACATTTTTCAAAGAAATGAAACAAATAATACTAAAATTTGTATGGAATCAGAAAAGACCCCAATAGCCAGGGGAATGTTGAAAAAGAAAATGCAATGCTCTATTACAAAACTATAATCATCAGACAGTATGGTAATGACACAAAAACAGACACATAGATCAATGGAACATTATAGAAAGCCCAGAAATGGACCCTCAACTCTATGGTCAACTCATCTTTGACAAAGCAGGAAAGAATGTCCCATGGAAAAAAGACAGTCTCTTCAACAAATGGTGTTGGGAAAACTGGACAGCCACATGCAGAAGAATGAAACTGGACCGTTTCCTTACATCACACACAAAAATAGACTCAAAATGGATGAAAGACCTCAATGTGAGAAAAGAATCCCTCAGAATCCTTGAGGAGAACACAGACAGCAACCTCTTCAACCTCAGCCATAGCAACTTCTTCCTGGACACATTGCCAAAAGCAAGGGAAACAAGGGCAAAATAAACTATTGGGGTTTCATCAAGATAAAAGGCTCTTGCATAGCAAAGGAAACAGTCAACAAAACCAAAAAACAACTGACAGAATGGGATAAGATATTTGCAAATGACATATCAGATAAAGGGCTAGTATCCAAAATCTATAAAGAACTTATCAAACTCAACACCCAAAGAACAAAGAATCCAATCAAGAAATGGGCAGAAGACATGAACAGACATTTCTGTGAAGAAGACATCCAGATGGCCAAGAGATACATGAAAAAATGCTCCACATCACTCAGCATCAGGGAAATACAAATCAAAACCACAGTGAAATACCACCTCACACCAGTCAGAATGGCTAAAATTAACAAGTCAGGAAACGACAGATGTTGGCGAGGATGCGGAGAAAGGGGAACCCTCCTACATTGTTGGTGGGAACGCAAGCTGATTCAGCCACTCCGGAAAACAGTATGGAGCTTCCTCAAGAAGTTGAAAATAAAGCTACCCTATGACCCAGCAATCGCACTACTAGGTATTTACCCTAAAGATACAAATGTAGTGATCCGAAGGGGCATGTGCAACCCAATCTTTATAGCACCAATGTCCACAATAGCCAAACTATGAAAAGGGCCTAGATGTCCATCAACAGATGAATGGTTAAAAAAGAAGTGGTACAGGGGCACCTGGGTGGCTCAGTGGGTTAAAGCCTCTGCCTTCAGCTCAAGTCATGATCCCAGGGTCCTGGGATCGAGCCCCACATCAGGCTCTCTGCTCAGCAGGGAGCCTGCTTCCCCCTCTCTCTCTGCCTACTGCTCTACTTGTGATCTCTGTCAAATAAATAAATTAAATCTTTAAAAAAATTTTTTTAATAAAATTTTTTCCTATTGCATGGAGGTGACTGCCCATAATGCTAAAATTGCAGGTCTGCTAATTCTTGAGTACAATAATTCTTCTCTTTATAGCCTGAAAAAAATTATTTTAAAGCAGCTTCTGAAATAAATTGAAGCACTAGGGGGAAAAAATAGTTAGGGGAAGGGAAGGTAGTGAGATTTGTCCTGTCGGATGTCAAAAACTAGAAAATAATTTAAATCCAGGGGTTCAATTGCACAAATAAACAAAGAAATAGAACAAGACAGAATCAAGAAATGAAACCAAGAATAAATGAAAGTATTGAAATATAGGGGTGCCTGGGTGGTGCAGTGGTTAAGCATCTGACTCTTGGTTTTGGCTAAGGTTAGGATCTCAGGGTCCTGGCTCATGAGCCCTGTGTGGGACTCCACGCTCAACATGGAGTTTGCTTGAGATCTTCTCTCCCTCTACCTCTGCCCCTCCCACTCATGCTGTCTCTCTCACGCATTTGCATGTGGGTGCACATGCTCTCAAATAAATAAACAAAATCTTTTTTTAATTATTGAAAGAAATTAGTGCCTTTCATCCAGGTTATCAAATTTCTGGGCCTGATTATCCTTTTGATTTCCATGTCCAGTTCTATTTTTGAAATGTCAAGTTTTGAAAAGTCATTAGTACTAAAATGTTAGGATTGTTCTCCTTCATATATTAATTCTCTTTCCATTTCATTCTTTACTCTTTAGGTCACAGAGCTCATGGTTGTATTTCCTTGAGAGTAGAAGTACTTATTCTTTAATTTCTTATTTAGGTAAGACATTTTGGTATCTTACTGAAGCAGAAGGATTTTTATCAGTATTCTGCACGCTGTGTTCTTTAACTTTCCAAGAGAGGGGGTACAGAATGTTTCCAACCTATTCATTTGCTTTTTTGTTTATTGAACAAATTTAGTTTTCTATCAGCATTCATCTCAGATCTGTTATTTAACCCCAAAGGATTTTTAAATAAACTATCCTCAACTTTCCTCACTCTTTATTTGAAGTATTCGGAATTCCATTTTAATTCACCTATTGGCATTTTAGCAATACCTCATTGCATTGCCTTTTCAGTAATTGTTCAAGAAATGGTGATATAGTTCCTTAACTTCTGCAGGCTACTTGGAGTTCATATTGTACCACCTTACATAAATTGTAGAAGCCTTGTGGCCATATAGGATTTGGACAATATTTGAATCCTTCCCTTAGCCCAAGAACTTCAATGCTTAAAGTTTTTGCTTTTCTTTTCATTTTTTTCATTTGCCAGCTGTATAAGGAGGAAAGGAAAAGGAAATTCTTTATATTGGGTATTTTTCTTAAATTCTAACAAGAAAAAAAAATCCTTTTCATTTATTGTCCTTTCTTCCCACTTGTGGACACATATATACAAACATGAGCACACACATGTACACACACACACACACACACACACACACACACACACACTCTATCATATACCTGTATAAATGAATGCTCTCTTGCTGCATATTTATATTTTTGAAAGCTATTGTCACATGGAAATCAATAAGAAAAGATTTTAACCTTCACAGACTTGGTCATTGTGATAAAGAGTTTGTCACCAAGAGCCAAATGAAGTGGAAAACAGACTATAGTATCATGTATCATGCTTTGGGCCCCATTTTTATGATCACTAAGTTCCCTCAAATCCAAGGATCTTCTGGCTCTGGGAGATGCTGTGCTTAAGTATGTGAAACATCACATCAAAATGTTTAATTTGGTCTCATGTATCAGTAGACTGATAATCAACCAGTGGCTTTCTTGGCAGAAAATATCTGTCATCCATGCTGGAGCACATAGCATAGGGAGAGAGGCAAGAGCATCAGCACTGCTCCAGGTTGGTCTGCGAGGACACAGGTGGTTTCTGGGACAAGTGAGCCTACAGAGCCATGTTCCATCTAAAACTCTCAAGATATTTGAAAGCCGAAGGTTTCCAGTGTAGCAAATAAGCCATCTAGATAGTTAACAGGGAACTTAATGTTTGAAAGCTTTTCCATGGACAGAAATATCAGACATCTTCTTTTAAACAAAAGGTAAATTTCCAAGTGAAGTCAGCATCAGACACATGAGATGCTACAGGCCATCAGAATCCACAGTAGATGCTGAACTGAGGTAACACGTTTATTTTTAGGCAATTACTCATTCATTGGAGAAAGTATAATGAGCGAAACTACTTCTCTTGTGGTGACTGTTTAACTTCTAACATTTTCAGAGGCTGTCAATATTTTCACAGGTGTCCTACTTCCCCTTAAGAACCAGATCGTCAACGTCCCATTAGTTAGGTTTCCCACTTCAATAGATCCCTCCTTCTTTCTTCTTTCCCTCTCCTGCTCCTTTTAACTAATCTTCATGAAATGTTTATAAGAGCAGTAATGCTCAAAGTAAAAAATTCATATAGTATAAAAAAGTATAATACAAAAGAAATAGATCTTCTGCCCTCAGCCCCTGCACTCCCAGAGGTAGCCATCACAAAAAAATGGCTTCTTTCTAGAACATTCCCTACATGGTCAATCAGAGAACCATAACAGATTTATTAATAAAAGGATGGATGAATAATGGTGTATTTATCGTTCTGTTTTGTACAAAAGGATCTGCTTAAACAAGTACTACATAAAGAACTTTTCTGCATGAGCTACAGTGTACTTAAAAGAGTAATTTACTTTTAAGTGACAGAATAACTTTCTTTGGGTCCTGCTATTGGGCAATTTAGAATAAACTCATTTTTAAGGCCTGAATTATGTGCTTTGATTGCTTATTTCTCCACATGATTACAGAAGCTATTCCATTCCACCTCAACCTAATAAAGTGGTAAGATTTAATGACTTACTTATATTACCCTTTTTTATAGTCTTATATAGAATATATCTATATCTCAGGTGGAACTTTGAATGAAATGTTAATTTACTCTTAATAGTCCACTTTTTACCTAAAAATGTTTGTCAAATTTGAAATCATGAATATTCAGTTTTGTACAACTACATCTATGTATTTGTACATATGTGTAAATTTTTGTGTTATTTGCTAAAGACTGAGAGGTACAGATCTACCCAGTTCAAGATTAGTAAAGAATAAATAAGTACACACACACACACACACAAACATCTAACAAAAAAACTAATACGTATTAAGTATGAAAAAGCAATTTTTAAAACTTAATATATGTTAGGCATGTCTTCCCAGCAGGAAATCTCCACAAGTTTATCTTTCAAAAACAGGTTTATCACCCTTTTCATATTTGCATTTTGTCTTACCATACAATTGTACCATAATTTTGTAAACAATATTCCATAGATTCGACTACTTCAGAGGTTTTAATATTAAATATTCCAATGACTATCTTTATGTGTATCTTTAGAAAATTGGGTTAGTGTATCAATAGGAAAATTTTTTATAGGTCTTTATAAAAGTAAACTTTTTTACTGACATAAAAATTTAATAATTGTCAATAAATTATATGTTTATTAAAATAAAAAAATTAAAAATTAAAAAAATTAATAATTGTCAAATATAGAAGAAGGATTTTTTTTTAATTTTACTCTTTTAAAGTTTCTTCTCATTCTCAAATCACACTTTCTTATTTTGTTCCTCTATAAACCCGCCCTAAACTGTGACAAAATTAATCTTTTTAAGAAGTTATGTTGATCTATAAATTCTTCTTTATAGATCATTTGAACAGTTACGTTTCATGGACAAAGCTCAAGGCTGGAGCATAACAGCAGCCTCCCCTGTCCCTTTGAACTGGGCATTCTGGAGATTTCACCCTTCAGCCTGACTGGCTGACCTTTGTTGATTTTACTTGAAGCTATTATTCTAATTGACTCAGTCCTGGCTGACATCTGGATGTGTTTTATAACAGACTGTTTTCATAATTCCACAAAAAAGTTCTCAGGATTAATCCTTGTTTATTTTCATCTTCCATTGGACCTTAAGTAAACTGGCAGCCAATTGTAGCAGAATTCCTTACTGGAAGCCATTTTACATAAATGACAGAGATGGTAAATCCATTAAACCTTGGGCTTTCTGTTGCTTTAAAACCTCTTGCCAATTGAACATTATTCAGGAATAACTATAAAGTCAACCAATAGCAAAACACCAAGGAACATTCGCAGGTTTGGTAGAGCAGAAGCAGCAGGATGTATGATTAGGACATGCAGTGACTTTCCTGCATGAGTAGAGGGGCACAGGGAGAGGGAGGAGTATGCTCACACATAGGTGCGTGTGGACAGACAGACATATAGGGGGTGAGGGGTACTTTATTGAGATATTATATGTTTTGTTTTGTTGTAGGTATTTTTTTCGTCCCCCATATGAAGATTTTTCCTTCACTTTGGAGATTACACTTTTAAAGATGTTCCAGACGCCTAGATATCAATTTCAGGATGTTAATCCAGGGCTTTGTTTTTGAAGACCTAGAATCACTGGAGGAATTTAGTGAGGTGTTCCTGGACAGAGGAATATTTATAGATGCTAACATATGTTATATATGTTATATATGTCATAAGGAATTGGCTCACAGGATTATGGCTGCTAGGAAGTCCCAAGATCTGCAGTCAGCAAGCTGGAGACCCAGGAAAGCCACTGGGGTAGTTCCAAACTGCCCAGCTCAAGGCAGTCAGGCAGAGGAGTTCCCTCCTAGTCAATCCTTTGTTCTCTTCAGGTCTTCAACTGATTGGGTAGGGCCCACTCAAACTGGAGAGGGCAATCTGCTTTACTTGGGGGCTGTGGATTCAAATATTTATGTCATCCAGAAACACTCTCACAGACACACCAGAATCACGTTTGACCCGGTATCTGGACACTTCATGGCCCAGTCAAGTTGACACATAAAATTAACTACCACAAGAGTATGCCCAAAAATGCTAATTGAAGTATTGGACTTCGTGTTCACTTACAGGACTCTAGATACCTAAATAAATCCATAGTGAAATGAAAGAATGCCCTGCCATGGTAGCAAGGCAGTCAGGAAGACATGGCACTGGGAATACATTCTCCCTTATTGCAGGCAACACTCAGAATCCAGCGTCCCATCTCAGGAATATCCCAGAATATGTCAAAACATTGTAGTGGAGGCCCTGTCCTATACAGAAGGGCAAGCTTCCCATTCCTGGTCCTTGAAGTCCACCCAATCCCTGGATGGAACTTACTAGGAAATCACAAACATGAACTGCTCTGAGGCTTTAGCTTCTTCCTACTTATCTCAACCCACGGAGCACTCACCTTATGCCTCAGGCTCCCAAACCCTGCTCTCTGCAATGGGGCTCTATACTAGCATTTTTCTTCCAGCCTCTCTGTTTGATGGACACTCAGATTCACTTTTGGAGCTTCACAGACCTCAGATTCTCTTTAGGCACTAGACTCTTGTGGCACTTCCTTTGTTCTCTGTAAAATCCTCTTCACTTCAATCCAACTGCCAGGAGCTCCCAGGCTATGCAGAGGGTGGGGAATGGGGTCTAAACTAACAGGCAGGTCTGTCCTGCAGATGGACCAAGCATCTTGCCAAGTACTCTCAGACAGAAAGTCTGCTTCGAGGGGGAAAAGAAGAAGAAAAAAGAAATACAGAACAATATCCTATTCGTTCTGTTTCTCTGAAGAATCTTGACTAATGCATCTGTCTATACATTTGCACAATTATCTCCTTTGGATAAGTCCCTAGGAGAGAGAATGCCAAGTAAAAGCAAATACACTTTCTAAATTTTAACACATCCCACCAAATTTCCATTCAGAAATGTTGTGTTCATTACATTCCCAAACAGCACTGTTTCCCAGTGTTCTTATTTTTAGGTCAGTTTTGTCAAATTCTCGTTTAAGGTTTCTAACTCAAAGATTTTGATTCAAGAAGCCTTCCCCATCACAAGATTATAAAATTATTCTCCTGGATTTCCTTTCAATATTTTGATGGCTTTGTTATTTTATATTTAATTAATCTGATAAGGATCTAAATTTATTACTGCTGTTGTAATTTTTGTTGCTAGTATTTTGCCAGATAAGTAAGTAATTGTCCTAATACAGTTTACTGGGGAATAAACCCTTGCCATACTGATTTAAACAAGATTTTTACTATTTTAGAAATCTTCCCACGTAGGAGCATCTGTTTCTGGATGTATGTTTCTGCTCCATCTCTCCCCATTGGTCCTTCTCCTCTGAGGTTAGTTCAAGGCTATTCTGATCACTGAAACACTGTGATATGCTTTAATAGCTATACGACAATTACCAGATAATTACCCTCTTCTTTCTCAGAGTTTTCTTGGCTTTCCTTGAATGTTTCATTTCCAGATAAACTTTAGATTCTTTTGGTTAATTTCTGAAAAACAATCACATTGGGATATTGACTAGGGTTACACTAAGACTGCATATTAATAGAATCGATATCTTTACAACACTAAATGCATTCATCCTGAAGATTGTTATCTGCAGTTTTTTTTTTTAATGCTATTTTTATGTTATCAGGCTCATGCCATATCCATTAAAGGGATTGGGCAATTTTATTCCTTTTCACAGCAGTTTCTGGAACAGTTTCAGTAAAATAATTATTTGTTCCTTAAGTTTCAACCACATACTCCAAGTTATTATTCCCTAAATAGTCTCTAATTGCCATACGGATGTTCTCTGTGACATAAAGAGGTTTTTTTTTTAAGCATTTTTGAGCTTCCAATATGTCTTCTTGCCCTTCTGTCATTTATTTCTAGTTTTGTTCTATTGGTGAACACTTTTGAACTTTCCATGTGACCCATGTCTACAGTTCCGCAACTCTGTGTGTGTGCTGCTCCTCACCCGTGGCTCTCCTGCTGTGATCCCCATTACATGTAGGTGGACTTCCGTGCATCTGACCTCAGCTTCTCATCTTTGTGTTCATCATCTTTATACCTCTACAATTTTCCTTTTCCTGTGGGAGAATTTTTATGTTATGCTTTAATAGCCATATGGCCATTGCCAACCAATTATTTGCTCGTGCAAGTTTCCACAACACCTGATTTGTTCGTCATTGCTTCTGGGCCATTTTCATTTGTAACTGTTTTTCATCTCAAACCCATCAATTTCTTGTCACAGATTGTCCCCCTTCACAAATTCACAGTACTTTTACATTTTTATTGAAAATTCAAATCCAGAGTCACCTGGGTGGCTCAGTCAGCTGAGCGTTTGACTCATGATTTCAGCTCGGGTTGTGATCTTATGGGACGTGAGAAGGGGCCCCGTCTGGGGCTCTGTGCTCAGTGCAGAGTCTGCTTGCGATTCTTTCCCTCCTCCTCTCCCTCCCCATCTGCTCCTCCACTATCCTCCTCTCTCTCAAATAAATAATCTTTTAAAAAAGAAGAAAAGAAAATCCAGATTTTCAAAATTTCTCCTCTTCCTTGGAGTCAGTCCATGGCTCCTGAGGCCAAATGAAACCAAGTGTGTGGTGATTTTTTTTCTGCCTGATTATCCTTACAAAGGGAGGTCTGCACAGCATTGGGACACTCTGTCTAAGACTGCTGGCTTCCAGTTAGAATCTCTCAAGCTAACATCAAAGAATGGAAAAATCAAGATTTGGGGGCACTCCCTGTTTCTAGGTGAGTTTCCAGTAGTGTGTAGGAGGTAGGGATGGATCTGGAATCGGAGATGGAGGTCACAGGAAGTTTCAGCTCAGTGCTAAGCAGTTTATTTTCTATATTTCTTGGGAGCACTGACAAGGCTGCCCTTGCTAGAAGCAGGCCCATCCTGCCTCTGCATCTTCTTTCACATGGGCCTCTCTCCACCAAGACAAATGGTGAACTCTCTCATTTGGAATCCCTAATGTTTGGCGCTAGCTTCCCTATAACTCATGTTTTCCCTGTGGCTTTTTGTTCTTGTTCCATAGATTTTTAAGTCTTGTCTCCTTTTTGAGGATATCAAACAGATGTTTTCTAAAACATTCTTCTCTTCCCTGTGAATGATTTTAGTGACCAACTCTCTAAGACTTCTAGATAACACGCTATTCTCTTTCAGCTGTGGAATCATTCCATGGAACCTTCTTTTTCATATTTGCTCACACAAGGAAAAACTGTATCCAGGCCTGGCATCCAGTCAACAGACACTGGATGTGACTTGCCTTGGGTCACTGCCCCAGTCCTTCCCCTTGAGGAGCTCAACGGTCCCCTCCAAAGACTGTCTGGAGAACTGAGAGATAGAACCCTTAGCCCTATTTTCCCTTCAGAGCAGTCACTTGGGTGAAGCTAGATCTTGGATCCTAGTGAGGCAATGTTGCCCCCCATGGACTGGCAGGTTCTATGGTTAGAGCGTTAGGTGCAGCCTATCAACCTTCTCAGGGTTCTGTGTGAATGAACTGTACCCATCATCATGCAGCACTCACATATTTTCTCCTCTAGATTCCTCTCTTTCTCTTTTGACAAATAAAAATAATAATGCCATCAGTCACAAAGCGCTTGCTATATTCAAAGCACCATGTTAAGGACTTCACATGCATTCCTCCATTTAATCCTCATGATGACGCTGTAGAGGTAAGTGCTATTACTATCACCCCCGTTGTATAGATGAGAAAACTGAGCCGAAGAGGTTGAGTGACTTAGCAAACTCCACACAGTTTGTAACTAGTAAACATGGAATTCAATCCTGATTATCACTTATCAACTCTTTTGGAAGGAGCTCCAAAATTAGAGACCCAGTTTGTCCCTTTGCCCCACTGAGTCACAGGCTGGGTGTTATTGTCTTGGAATGGATTCACAAAGGCAGGGCTATTGGTAGCAGAGCATGCAGGGCAGGGGTGATGGCGACAGGCCTCCTCTGCTCCTATTATATCACCGTGAGTTTTGGGGGTGGCTCCTGGACACTTTGACCATGGTAGTCCCACTAGGGGTATCAGGCAGCCACTGGGGCAAGTAAAGAAACATCCTGCTTCCTGGTGGCTGTCTTCAAAGCCCTGGTTAGGGGAACAGAGCCTGTATGTTTCAGGGATGCATTTCTCAGTCCACTTCTCTCTGTGACATAGACTTAGTTTCCTTATCATTGCTTTTCCAGGGATTTTGTGTACCTTCAGGGCATTTTAATAGAAATGGCAGGTGTGAATCAGGAAATCTGCAGCAGTTGACTTCATTGACATTTGTGCTCAGTCTTAGTCTGCCACCTGGTCTCATGCCCCCTTATTTCTATTTCTTTTTTAATGTTCTCCCCTTTTCCTTCAAGCTATGATTGGTTTGCCTTCAACTCTGTATCAGTGATCAAACTGTCATTTCATACAACTTCTTGAGAGTTTTGCTAGTAGAAACTCAACCTGCCCCAATGTGAGTTCACCCAGAATTCCTTGACACATCATGTCACACACCCTGCAGTGACTTCACATGCCTCCCAGGTCTTCAGGCCAGAAACCAAACTTCTTTCTCTTCATTCTCCTCAACCAGTAAAGAACCAATTCATGTAGTTCCACCTCTACATTCCCACACCAACACCTGCTTCCTTTCAACTCTTCTGCCATTGGCCTGAATTAGCCTCCCACTCCTGATGCTGGTTTTCCTGAGTTCAGCTTCTTACTTCTCTGATCGACCCTTCATCTGCCATGACATGCTCTAGCCATATCATACCCCAAAGTCTTGAGCAGAGCATGCTGTCCACACCTAATATTCATGCTTCTCCCTGACCTCTGTTTCCATCTTCCATCCCACTTATCCATGATCTCTATAGCCAGGTAGTGCTGGGCTCTCACTCAGCCTTTGTGAAAGCAGTGGCCTCCCTCAGGAATATCTTTTCCTGAACTGCATCTACTTAACAATATTTGTGTCCCATATGTAATGCCACCTACTCAGTAGCACTTCTGGGGATCCCATCCCTACTCATTACCTGTGACCTATTGCCAGTGAATTCTGACTTAATTGATCCCAGCTTGTAATACAGAGCTCCACTTAGCTGTCTACATGTTCTGCTCCAGAGACTACCCTCTAATCAGCCTTTGGGTGTCCAAGCTGGTACAGGCCACAAAACATGGTAGCCATGCAACACTTGTGGAGTGAATGTGTTTATGAGGACACTGCAGCCTCGTCCAGGAGTGTCCTCATCCTGCTGATTCTCATAGCCACAGTTTTAATGGGAAGGGCCACATATTGAACTGACTGGCCATGAAAAGAATATCAGATGCTACATAGCATAATGATATAGTAATTATCATATAATAAATAATAATCACAGATACAATCATTAATAATAATGGCAACTAATTATTCAAGTGACCTCAGATCTCCTGGTTCAGACTTTGGGTGGGGGGTGTTCCTCTCCAACATTAGAACCCAATTTTGCAAATTATAAAACTTACCTCTGGGTTTTCTTTCAGAAATTAGAGGCCCAGAGATAAAGGGGCTGTGGTAACTTTGAACTCCTGCTTCCTGTGAAGTGCATTTGAAGAAAAAAGTCTGGAATAAGGGAAAATGGAAGTGTGTACATCTCCTTGAAGACCTAAATGTAGAAGCTGCCCATTTAGCCCCTGTAAAGCACACAATAAAATAGCCCAGGTATCAGTCAGCATATGACTAAGTTATGCTACAGTAACAAGCAACCCCCAAATCTCAGTGGTTTAAAATAACAAAAATTACTATCTTGCTCCTGCTACATGTCCACTTTGGGTTAGCAAGGAGGATTTTGTCCACATAGTCACTCGGGAATCCGGTCTGGTGGAGCAGCCACTATTTCCAAGATCCCAGTCACTGTGCCTAAGGGCAAGAACACTGGAAAGGATCTCACATCAGCAGTTGAAAGCTCTGGCCTGGAGGTGAAGCATCATTTCCACTCATAACTCATTCACCAGAAGGAATTATGTGGCCCCACAACCACAAGGTAACCAAGAAGTATAATCCTTCATATGCTCAGAAGGAAGGAAAAGAAGAAAATGTGGCAAACAGGATTAACAATGACTATAGACAGTTTCATATGCCTCTTCTAGTCAGTAGTATCAATTTTCAGACCAGTAAGACCTACAAGTACTATGGCAACTGCTCCAAAGAAGATTGTGGTGATGTTCAAGGACAGCCATAGTACTTCTAGCACACCGGGGAACACATAACTAACTTTCACCCTAGAGAAGGGCTTCTTAGAGCCCCTACATAGTTTTAATTTTTCTTTACATTTCTTTTTTGCATTTGCAAGCTAATTTTTCTACCTTGTGTTAGACTCACCACAGAGAATTAGCTATTAGTAAGGATTGAACTAATTTTGAAGATAGAAAAAAATAAGGTATGAATTATATGTTGATGAAATCGCTGAGAAATCATGGGCAGAACTGAATCTAGTATTTCCTCCTTTGGTGAGGAGGTCAATGTTATCCCAGGAGTCAGGCTATCTATACAGGGCTAGATGGTGATAAATAATCATGTCAGAATTCTCCAACTTCTCTTTTTTGTTTGTTTCAATTAACTGGTGAGGCTAGACTACATATCTCAGGATCTATTTTGTTCTAAAATGTTGTGAATATAAATTATTAAGGAAAATTAATTCACTGCTGTTATTGCTAAAAATAATCTCTTCTTCTTGGCCAGCACCTCACTCTCCCTGAGCCCTTGTTGGAATTTCTCAGATTAAGTCCTGGAGCCCCTTTCCTCACTTGGTTCCTCTGTCTGGACAGTTTTCTCCTGTCCTCTGTATGTCTACAGCCTCCAGACTGATAGCTTCAGAGGTTCAAATATATGCACCCAGATGCCTTACCTGTGTCTCCATTTGGGTGTCTCATAGTCATCTCGAAATGTCCCAGAGTGACGGTCTCTCCCACCCTCAATCAGATCCTCCTTCAATGTCACCAAACTTAGTAAGCCAGTTTCTTGTGCTCAACACTGAGGAGTTATCCTGGACACCTTCTTCATCATTCTCATCCAGTCCAAACCTTCCATTCAATAATTATGGCCTATTCTACCTCTAAAGGGCTCAACCCATTCCCTTATCCCCACCTCCACCAGCCCCCTACCCTGGCTGAGCCACTGTCATGGATTTCCTGGACACTTGTAATTAATCATCCCTCCCCCCACACCGCTGCCTTAGTACTTCTACTTTTATCCCCTCCCAATCCCTTCCGAACATAGAAGGAGGAACAATATATATTTTTTAAAGATTTATTTGTTTATTTTAGAGAATGGGGGGAGGGGCAGAGGGAGAGGAAGAGAGAAAATCTCAAGCAGCCTCCCCACTGAGCATGGAGCCTGACCCAAGGCTCCATGTCATGACCTTGAGATCTTGACCTGAGCCAAAATCAAGAGCCACCCAGGTGCCCCAAGGTGGAACAATATATTAAAGAAAAAAAATGGTTCATAACACCTGCTTAAACTCTTTGGTGGCATCCTGTTTAACTTAGGCTAAAGTCTAAAGTCTCATCAGTCTAATGTCATCCCCCTGCCACTCTCTTTCTTGCTTATAAGATCCAGCTTCACAGTCCTTTTATTGTTTGAAATTGATCCTTTCTCCTGCCTCAGCACTTTTTCCCACCAGTCTTACCCTGCCTGCCATGTCTCTCCTCCACATCTCTGCCTGACCTATGCCTGACTCCTCCTTCAGTCATCTACCTAATGGCTGTTTCCTCAAGGCTTTCCCTGCTATTCATTCCAGTCTTGGTCCCTTCTAGATGACTGCTTTTATTTCCATACATCATTTATCACACATTTTAATTATGCTTATTTCCACTATTAATCACTTGCTTTCCCTGTTAAGTCATAAGCTCCATGAGAGCAAGCATGCCCAGTTGACTCATCATTCTGTCCAGCCCTCTTTCCACAAATCTAGTAGTCTTTGGTGCATAATAATAATCAAGAAATCTCTGTATACTATATGAATAACTCTAATTACCTAACTCTTAGAATATTGTAACAAAGATGACTTCTAAGGTCATTCATTGTGTTACCAAAGAAAGCAAAATGACACATGCACAAAGCCATGACAACATTCTATAAAATAGAAAAAGACTGAGCTAAGCCATGCCCATAGTCAGGGACAAGTTAAATAAACGATGGTACATCTGCATAATGGAGGATTTTACAGTTCTAAAAAGAAGTAAGGAAGATTAGTTGTTATATTTTTTTTAAAAAGGCAAGGTGCTGAAGAGTGTGCTAGCTCTTAACTAAGAAAGGAGACAATGTAAATACTGTTTTCTGTTTTCTGTTATTTAATAAATGAAACGAAGAAAACAAAATTTAATTCCTTTAAAATGTTTACAGGCACCTGGGTGGCTCAGTCGGTTAAGCCTCTGACTCTTGATTTCAGCTCAGGTCATGATCTCAGGGTCATGATATCGAGACTTACGTCAGGCTCTGCCCTGGGCATGGAGCCTGCTTGGGATTCTCTCTCTTCCTCTGCCCTCCCTCCACTCAATGAAACTGGTCACCTCTACTAAATTTATCTTAAAGACAAAAAGAATACAAAGAAAATTTTTAAAGGATTCAATAATCTTATTTTTATTAGTAATAAATGGTATTGTTGATACTGTTATTTTAAAGCTACATGGACACACAGACACACACACACACACCATGGTGTTATTGGAAATTAAGAACTTTTAGTGTAAGAGTGAAGAAAATTAACATAAAATCAAATAAGTTAAATAATTCTTTGTAATCTTTTTGCAAGATTTTATCTATTTATTTGAAAGAGAATGTGTGGGGTGCCTGGGTGGCTCAGTGGGTTAAAGCCTCTGCCTTCGGTTCAGGTCATGGTCCCAGGGTCCTGGGATCAAGCCCCGCATCAGGCTCCCTGCTGGGGAGAGAGCCTGCTTCCCTCTCTCTCTCTGCCTGCCTCTCTGCCTACTTGTGATCTCTGTCTGTCAAATAAATAATTAAACTCTTTAAAAAAAAAGAAAGAAAGAAAGAAAGAGAACGTGTGAGAGAGAGAGAGTATGAGCAGCAGGCAGGGGGAGGAGCAGAGGAAGAGGGAGAAGTGGACTCCCCACTGGACATGGAGCCAGCAGGCTTGCTCCCAGGACCTGGGGATCATGACCTGAGCCGAAGGCAGATGCTTAACCAACTGAGCCACCCAGGCATCCCAAAATCCTTGTAATCTTACATTTGATTTAGAAATACAAGTATGAACTCATAATATATTTTTCTTTTTCAAATAAAGAGAAATATATCTTTTCTAGTTCTGTGCAAATATGTATTTCCACTGAAAATATCTAGAAGCAATGAAAACCAAATAGTAATGATCACCTAGCACGCAGACTTTACTATTCAGATCTCAGGAGAAAATATGTAAGATGTTTCTAGACTACTTTTCTTATACCCGAAAACAATGAAGTCACCCAAGACTACCAAAGAAATGTCAAAAGGATCCAGAGGCTAATCTGAAAGAATTCTCATTGGCCAAGATGGGACAATTTAAACATGAAAAAAAAAAAAAATGCTTGCGATGAGTTGAACTATATCAAAGAAGTTAAATTTCATTTGTGCATAATGACAGCAAAAAGACTGCATTGGTTACATCGGAGATTACTAGAACCAGATCATTATTTGGAAAACTAGTAAATAGGGCTGCCTGGGTGGCTCAGTTATTAGGCATCTGCCTTTGGCTCAGGTCATGATCCCACGGTCCTGGGACCAAGCCCTGCATCGGGCTCCCTGCTTGGCGGGAAGCCTGCTTCTCCCTCTCCCACTCCCCTGCTTGTGTTCCCTTTCTTGCTGTGTCTCTCTCTGGCAAATAAAAAAATAAAATCTTAAAAATAAAAAAAAGGGGGCGCCTGGGTGGCTCAGTGGGTTAAAGCCTCTGCCTTGGGCTTGGGTCATGATCCTAGGGTACTGGGATCGAGCCCCGCCATCGGGCCTCTCTGCTCAGCAGGGAGCCTGCTTCCTCCTCTCTCTGTCTCTGCTTGCCTCTCTGCCTACTTGTGATCTCTATCTGTCAAATAAATAAATAAATAAAATCTTAAAAAAAAAAAAAGAAAAGAAAACTAGTAAATAAATAGAAAGAATTAAGCATTTATCTGGACTTTCCTGTATAAACCATCTTTGGGGGAAAGCAACCATTGATGACCAAAAGTTATTATTTATAGAATAATTTCAGCTAGTAAATGCAAAAATATTGTGCTAAAGTGTCAACCTTAACTTAAAAATGAACCTGACAATGAACATCAATAATATCTAAAACCATTGGGTGGAAAGTTGATGAGAAATTTCTTATTGGATGGATCAAACTGACATCACCTGAGCCCACTGATAAATCTTCACATCCCAAAAGGAAAGTCACTAGCCTTCCAGTGTTCCTGGTGAGATGCAATCAGAAAGACACAGCACCAACTGGGAAATAGTTTTGCAAAAAAATCCAAATCTGATCAAGTCTCTAAATCTAATTATCAATTTATACAAAACAAGATAGAGAAACAGCACCATGTAGTGAAGTCAACTAATCCAGAATGTGGACAATTCTACAAGACGAATGATGGCTTCTTCAACAAATAATTAACAGGGGGGAAAGGAGGAAGAAATTCTGGTTGATATATATCTAGTGCACATTGTTTTATTTCCTTTTTTTAAAGATTTTTATTTATTTATCTGACAGAGATCACAAGTAGGCAGAGAGGCAGGCAGAGAGAGAAAGGAGAAAGCAGGCTCCCTGCTGAGCAGAGAGCCCGATGCAGGGCTCGATCCCAGGACCCTGGGATCATGACCTGAGCCGAAGGCAGAGGCTCAACCCACTGAGCCACCCAGGTGCCCCTATTTCCTTTTTTTAAATTATGAAAAGAATCAGGGAAATTTAAACACTGAATGGATATCAGATGATACTAAGGATTTTTCATAATTCTAGTATGATAATGGTAAAATGGTTATATTTGTTAAAATAGCCCATTTCTCTTAGAAATACATAGTTAAGCATTTATCAGTGAAATGGTATATCTGGGTTTTCTTTTAAATAATCCATTGAGGAGATTAAAGTAAGGATGGAAGGAATGGAGTACAAGTGAAACAAGAAAAAAATTGTAGCAAAAAAAAAAAAGAAAAGAAAAAAATTGTAGCTTAATGCTTAACCTCAGTTTCCCAAGTCTAAATATCTACTTTCCAGATATTAATAAACATGTTCCTAATTATATTAGAGAATAAAAATCACATATGGTTTTGTGGCAATAATTATAGTTTTAAATATAAGACTAATTAAGATATTTCCTAAATGTTGTTCATGCTTCCCTCACCCTAAGCACAATGGATGGGCAAAACCAGTAGCTTCCTCCACCCCTAGGTCACTTGTTGGGGAAACATCTCAGCTGCCACCTCGGTCACCATTCTGCTCCCCTACACCCGGGCCAGGTGCCACAGTTTGCACAGGCTTCTCTTGGAAGGACAGAAACCCAGTCACGGGACTACGAAGCTCCAGGTTGTGGCATTTCCTCTCCTTCCAGCCTAGTCCAGAGGGCTCAAAGCAATGTGTCCTGCACATTCTTTTGACATCTCACGGCTTGTATTTACCAACCTAAACTGGAGATTCCCTACAGATAGCTGCCCCTGTTCCTTCCCACTCAACCTCCTTCCCTTGCCTGTCAGAACTCCCAGCCGTGCCCTTTTCCTGAAAGTCTCCTGCCTTCATGAATTGTTTGAGACAGTCTCTCTGACCTTCTCAGCACAGGGGAAATGATGGACTTCCCTCTCTCATCTCTCATGATGAATGTGTCATTGCCCATAAACCTTCATCAATCTGAAATCATTATAACCAGAGAGAATGGACTTCTAAAGATTACAGACAAGTAAAGAGTCCAAAGATGCATCTATTTGGCACAAAGGACCTGTGGGTGTTTAAAGGCAGAGGGCAATCAGTGGTCAAGATCCTATTGATCGGTGCTGCCTGTTCATGGTGACCTGTCACCCCACTGAGGGATACAGGATGCTGTCAAGAGCAGGCCAGAACTTTGGGATCAAACACATATTAATTTGGAATCCATATTAGCTTTTCTAGACATTTCAATTTGGACAATAACTATTACTTTCTGGGCCTCTGGTTCCTCTTTTGTGCAATAATTTCAGTAACCCTGCTTCAATGGATTGTGTGAAACATTATATGTAAGTCCTGCACACTGAGCTTGCACATGGGAGCCCTGGTGTGTTCCTTTGTGAACTCCAAAAGGGTTACTTTGGCAGCCAAAATGGATTTTTCTGGAACATCATGTCCATGCTCAAAGCAAACAGTTTACTCATCTCATCTTGTTCCAGAAGTCATCCTTTATCTTTTTGGGTTTCTGGCCTAGCTCTCCAGCCCTGGAAGCCTTTGGCCCCGGCCCCCTTCTGAGTTCAGGGCTCTTGCATTCATTAGATCACGTGGCAGCAGCATCCCCTGTCACTTATCTCGATAAGGCACCGTGGGAGGGAATGCTCTGGCAGACTGCATATCTGAATGAGGGAAAACAGTTAGAAGATTCTGCAGTTCTCTACTCCTCTGAAATTGATGAATGATTTCCTGCCAAGGCCAATCAAGCTGCTAATTAATGAACTGGTAATGGCACCCACTGTCCCCTACCCAGCTCATTTGTCTTCCCTGTGTGGACAGATTAAGGGCTATAAATATAGTCTTGGGCTCTTGTTCGCCCCATGGGTTTCTTGTTCTCTGTTGTTTTAAGGCTGGTGGCTTAGGGTAGGTGCCAGTGGTGAAGGGTGAAGGGTGAGTGTCCTTTTAAGAGTTCCCAGGGATGTCAGGGGCAGAAGGAGGGGAAGAGATAACGTTTGCATGTATCCATCATGGACCAGGAAAATACAAGTTCTCTAACAGTGCTTATTCTATTCATCTCAGGCAACCTTCAGAGGGAGATGAGGTGAGAAGGATTACTCTCATTTCAAGAGAAGATAACCCCTAGCAAGGGGTTCCTATGAGATTTCAACACAATTAGTTTGATTCCAAACCATCACCTACAACTACCGTGCTGCATGCTCCTGAACAAAGCCAAGCATCTGCAGAATCTAAACAATACATCTAAACAGTTATGGGTATAATATACACAAAATTCAGATTTCATGAGAGGAAGGGATGAGAGCCGGAAAGAGTGCAAACATAGCCTTTCAAGTTGTGTGGTAAGTTCATGGATGGTCATTTCGACATTGGACTTCATTACTGACATATGTTACATAAAATATACATATCAAAGAGTAAATAAAAGAAAAGATATAATGCCTAAACAAAGGTCTTCTCAGTCCCAGCCAAGCCCTTCTTCCTCCCACACTCCAGAGCATAAAGCAACCCCATTCCTAAATGTAATACTCTCTCAAATACCAACTGCACACAACTGGGAACAGCCCGAGAAACCGTGTTATACCAGTGTCCACACCTGCCTCTTCCAAGGAAACAATGGGATGGACAGCGAGGGGACACCTGCTCCTGGCTGGTTGTGATGCTGGGCATAGCACATGGAACTCCCCCTCGCCTGTGAGGAGAAGGCTCCCATCCTAACCTCACAGATACTTGCACTCTCTGGTACTTTCCATCCATAGCCATTCTCTCTCCTTCTTACTCCCAAAATGAGTATTTCATTTTGATAAAGGAGGAAAGTGCACAGTGTGGCTTGTGTTGAGGGGGATGAAGGAGTGGAGGGGGAGTAAATGGGGTGAGGAAGGAAAATCAGCCCACTGGCAGAGGCAGTGAGTCCTTCCCCTGGACACACGGTTGGGTGGTAAGTGTGGTGCATGGCACGCTGGGGGCCCTAATGCAGCCTAAGCAGGAAGGAGCTGCACTCTCCTCATCCAAATGCACTTTCCTCATCTAGTCCAGAAACTAGACTATCTCTAGCAAACGGTGGCTCATGACAACAGACTGTGCTTGGCCTTTGCCTGAAACTGTCCAATGGAGCCACCCTTAAGCTTCCCCAGGGTCAGGGGGGCTACCCAGCCTCCTTGGGAATGGGAAGCGCTGCTGTGAACACACAATTCTCTACCAATGCAAGGATAGCATTACAGAAAGGTGTTCGGGGTGGAGCAATAAATTATGGTATCTTAGAGTATTTTAAGATGGATACAAACATCCATGAAACTGGTCCTTGCCAGAAGGGCCACACAAGGCTTTGGCCTTGGCCTTGGCCCATTCCAGAGTCTGCTGGGCCCTGCAGTCACCTGGAAGTGCCTGTCTTCCCCCTTCCTCCCTCCCTGCCCAGCCCAGAGCTGAGGCCCCACCTCCATCCCTCCTCATTCCCCCACCCTCCCTTCACCCAGGCCAAGCCTGCCTCCCAGGCTTCAGTGGGTCCACTAGTCCCAATGGGTCTGAGACTCCCCTGTTCCATGCAGAAGGACACGTGTCCTCTACTACCAGACTCTCCTGGATGGGATAAACCCCGACACCTCACAGAAATAAGCCCCCAAGAGGAGGTCTGAGTCAAGCTGTCTTTCCTTATCCAGCTTTGTAAGAGGCACCTCAGCCCAGAGAAGAACTACGCCTCTCCGTAGTTCTCTGATCATCCTCCTACACTCCATGCTGAGACTAGGGAACACAAGGTGAGGGGTCCAGGGCCAAGGAGTTAAGATTGTGCCTTTCAGGTTATTACCTCAACCTCTTTTGGTGTACCAGAAATTAACATAGTCAGTTTCACTTTTTTTTTTTTTTTTTTTTAAGGTAAAGCCTTCCATAAGCCTCACTGACTTGGCACATAAAAGTTTGTTCTTTGGAGAGAAGGAGAGAGAGAGAGACAAATCAAGAAACAGACTCTTAACTGTGGAGAACACACTGATGGTTACCAGAGGGGAGGTGGGGGTGGGCAGATGAGTTAAATAGATGATGGGGATTAAGGAGGGCACTTGTGATAAGTGCAGGATGATGATGGAACTGTTGAATCACTATATTGTTCTCCTGAAATTAATATAACACTGTATGTTAACTAACTGGAATTAAAATTAGAACTTTTATCACAGACCTGTACCCCTGGGGCTAATAATACATTATGCGTTTATTAAAAAAATTAAAAATAAATAATAATAAATAATAATAATAATAAAATTAGAACTTTTTTTAAAAATTTTTTAATTTTTCATAACTTTGCTCTTACCCTCTAGGAGGTCTTGGCCCTAGTGCACACGATTATTCTAATTTCTACCATATAATCAACTAACGACAAAAGATCCAAAGAGATGGTGGTGAATCATTACATCCATCAAATGCCAGGCAGTCTAAATAGTTTCTCAAGTGACACCCTGAGGCTCCCTTTGTATACTCTGAGCTTCAGTAGTGCCAGAAGGAGATCTTGATCTATTATTTTTAAATCAGGTAATTCTGGGTTGTTGTTTTTTTAATAACTCAAACTAGAAAGAAAAAAAGTCTTGGATAATCATTTTGCTGCAGCATTACTGCCAATCCAGTGGGCAGTGACAGCTTCCCAGAAGCTCTTATCTTATCTGCCCCAATTTACTCTTATCAGTCCCAAAGTAAGGGAAGTTTCAGCTTCAGCAAGACAGAGCAAATCAGAGAAGAAGCAATGCCCTGACCTCTGGCAAAGATGATTAGAAATTTGTCCTTCTCCATTTCTTCTGTTAACAAAGATTCTCTCCATTTTAAATGTTACAAGGTCCACAGACCACTCCAAAGATCCCAAACCTTCACTTATTGATGGGACAGAGAAAGCATTAACCACATGATGGAGAAAATCACAAATGCCACTTCTGTTCAAGAACAGATGAAGCTCCTTCTAGGTCCATACACTGTGGGCCAAACACCAGCACATCAGAGACGGTTAAGAACAAAGTCTTCCTTCTAAGAGCTAACAGTCCAGTGAAAAAGCAGTCTCAAGATACAAGCCCCCTGGGACATGGACAAAAGATCAACGGTATCTATGGCTATGACAGGTAAGGTCTGGAAAAGCTCTTGTAGGAGGTTAGATTAGATCCAGGCCACCCAGCAATGACATGGTGCATTTGCAAGAAATATTTGCATGGAAATAAAACAGGCAGGAATTGTTCAAGAAATAATCTAATGTAGTAGACATGTGGGGTGTTGAAATATTGAGGTGCCTAAAGCCCAGGAGGACATGTCTTCTAACCAGCATCCCTCACTGTCTCGTACCTCTCCCCTCCCCCACCACCAACCGGTCTGCTACATCTAGAAAGAACACCAAAACTGCAAGCAACCATAATCCTTCTAGATTCCTCTTACTGCACTGTTGATCCAAAAGTACCTACTGGCCTCACCTGACCGTTGAAAAAGCAATTCTCAGACCCTTGTCAGTGATTCGATGAGGACATTATAAGGTAGAGCGATTCTTTCTGAAGCCAGAGCAAGTTATCAAAGAGGTCTAGTGCTAAGTCATTAAAAAAAAAAAATTGCAGAGACAGGGCACTGACCTGGATAGATTGCCTAAACGAGGATAGCAGCTGGACTTGCAAGGTCTTCCACAGGTGTTTCAGGAAGGCTGCAGGTGTAGCTGTGGGGCTCTTTCACCTGGAACTGCTTCTCCTAAGAGTCCTCCACCTATGAGCCAACACAATGAGAAGATTACTGTATAGTAAGTCCTTCCTTATCCATGGAGGAGACGTTCCAAGACCCCCAGTGAATGCCTGAAAGCATGAATCACACCAAACCCTAGGTATACAATGCTCTCTGGCTCAACACGTTGCCATCAGTAGGAACACATCTTCTGTTCATGTCTTCCACCCACAGATTTAATGCCTTTCCCATCTTAACTAAGTAGTTATCACACACCATGGCCATAACTTTTACAGTTTGAGGTTCAACAGCAAAACCAATGCAAGTTCCTTTATCCTTCTTCACAGTTTCACAGAGGATTCATTCTTACCATAGATCTTAGCAACTGTAACAGATGATTTTTTTTGTTTGTTTGCTTATTAAGTCAAGCATTTACACCTTTACATTTCGAGATAGCCCTTTACAACTTCTCTTTGACATACTCGAATTGCCTACTCACACTTCGGGGCCATTGTTAAGTGAAACAAGGGTCACTTGAACACAAGCAGTGTGTTCAGAGACAGTGAATCTGATAACCAAGATGGCTACCAAAGCAACTAATAGGTACACAGCACATACAGCGTGGATATGGTGGACGAAGGGATGATTCATGTTCCAGGCAGGACAGAGCAGGATGGCACAAGATTTCATCATGCTACTCAGGTTGGTGCACAGTTTAGAACTTATAAATTATCTGTTTCTGGAATTTTCCACTTACTATTTCAGATCACAGTTGACCACAGGGAACTGAAACCATAGAAAGCAAAACCATGGATAAGAGGTGACTACTGTAATGCTTTTTAGAAGGTAAAGCAAACACATTAAATAAGTTCTTATGTAATTCATGATAAAGCAGAATTGGTGAAACAGACATTCATGTGGACATGTAATTTTAGTAGGAAATTCAGGAAGGAACAAATTTAATTTTGGTCCCAACTTTAATTTTGTCTCATTTTCAAATAGTGGGCTATTTCCTTAGTGATTTCCAAAATGCTACCTCAGTTAGCTAAGTTTCTTTTAATATAGTATCATTTTAATGTTGAATTCCCTATTTTTAAAATTTTTTTCAAAGGGAAGCTGTCAATACATGTATTGCTAAATGAACATAATGTTAAGAATAATTTATATTAATAATGAGTGACTTGATTAATTGGAGGAGGAACATAAATTATTGTTGTATTTATGACTGTCAATGTTTGAATAACTACATTTAATGCCTTAAGTTATTAGGTTAGATTGATTCAAGAATATCAAAGTATACAACTCATCATTTCCAAAGTGGATCTTCTGTGTAGGCCTTTGATAATATTTAATTTTCCCTCAGTCTTACAATAGAAAAGTTGTTCTAAATTCAATATAGGAAGTTATATACCATTTAAGTGCCTGAAGAAGACAAAGATAATGTGACGCTTTTGTAAATATTTTCTGAATGCACAGAATGCTACAATATGAAGTCATTACTTATGGCATATAGTAATAAAAAATACTGCATTTGCATCATTGAGGATTGGGTTTGTCTGCAAGTAACAGAAGACCCAACGGTGCTGCCTTCTGTGTCTACTGTAACAATGTGGGAGAAGTAGTCCACAGTGGCTCTGGAGGCTCACAGTGTCCCCAGGATCCAAACCCCATCTGTGGTCCTGAATATCATCCTTAGCATGAGATTTCTGTATCTGTTACAGGGGGGAACTGCACTCCCAAGCAGTATGTCCATATACCAGGATGGAAGAAGGATGATGGATATTGAGGTGAAGGACAGAGGGCCAAAGGCATGGGCCAGTCCTGTCTGACCATAAAAAAAAAAAAAAAAATTGTTTTTGCTTTAGCTCTACCTAGTGACTTCTGTTTCTATCCAAACAGCCAGAATTGGGTCATATGTCCACCCATAGATATTAGGGCATCTGCAGAGTTGATTACTTTTCAGTGGGCATTGACATACCAAAGTTCTAGTAGTAAGAAAGCAGAGAAGAATGGATAATCCTGAGTAAGCAATTGGTTGTTTCTGCTGCAATGTCATGATTTTTTTTTTAAGATTTTATTTATTTATTTGACACAGAGATAGAGAGAGAGCACAAGTAAGCAGAGCGGCAGGCAGAGGGAGAGAGAGAAGCAGGCTGTCCGCTAAGCAGGGAGCCTGATGCAGGACTCGATCCCAGGACCCTGGAATCATGACCTGAGCCGGAGGCAGCCGCTTAACTAACTGAGCCACCCAGGCGCCCCTGCAATGTCATGATTTTCTTAACAGTTTATTCATTTGACAGAGAGAGAGCCCACATGTGCACAAGTGGAGGGGAGTGGGGAGCAGCAGGCCGAGGGAGAAGCAGGGACCCCACTGAGCAAGGGCCTGACATGGGACTCGATCCCAGGACCCTGGGACCATGACCTGAACTGAAGGCAGATGCTTAACCAACTGAGCCACCCATAGGTCCCTACAATGTCATGATTTTTTATCATTTCTGTGGCAGAACCTTTAATTGCGTGGTACAAGTTGCCACCATTCTGGATTTCTTCTACTTCAGGTACACAGAAGGATACTTCCATGCTCCCTTGAAGATAGGCACAGCCACATGCCTACTTGCAGTTACTGAAGGTGAGTGGAAATGACAGTATAGTGCCCGGGCTAGAGGACCAAGCTGCAGAGCTGCCTGGCACCCTATCTTTCCTGCTGTGGTGACCAAGCAGGTCAGTGTCGAGAAGGAGCCAAGTCCTAGAGGGGAGACCATGAGCAGAGCCTCTGACAACCACATCACTAGATGCGACACTGGAGCAACAAGTCAACTTTTGGTCTTTGCTGCCACTAGGGTTCGGTGTTGGTTTGTTACCACAAAACCTGCCTGCCCTGACCAGCACGCGCTGATGGCAATTTGTCCAGTGCTCTCCATTGTAGGCATTTTGTTTGTTTAGTAAGTAGGTGGGGATACACTGAAATGTAGTGTGCATTTAACAAGGCAGTAGCATTTTTTTAAATATAAAGGGTGAAAAATTAAATAATCTACTGTTTTTTTAACCATTGACTTCCTAGGGTGATAAGTGGTCTGGAAGCAGTGACTGCATCAAGAGGAGCACATGCACTTCAAAGAGTTAAATGGTCTCTTTGAAGAGACTGTAGAGGGAAATAACACCCATAAAGGAAGGTCCCTATGGATGAGGGGCCATTATCCAAGATGGAGAGGTGACCTCTCTTCCATCCTAATAAGCCTTAATAAAAACGATTCTTTTTTTACTGTATATTTTGAATAATTTCAGACTTAGGACAATGTTGCAACAATAGTACAAAGAATTCCTGCTCAACCCCACTCATGCCATACTCTCCTGCATTTCCCCCTGATGATCTGGTAATTCCTCTGCCGTCCTGGCAAGTTGGTCCTCCACAACTTAAACCTAGAAAGCTGGAGCTCCTCAGGTGGCCCTGGGCCCCTCTTCTCCATCTAAACACTTTGCTCAAACCAACTTGTAAACCCCCAAGGCTCAGTACCACATGCCAGGTGATTAGACAGGCCACTACTCTGATCTCTACATTTTTGTGTGTGTATTCTCTGTGATATATCTGGTAATATTCAATTGTCTCCATGATATTGTCTCTTAAGATAAGTGTCTCAAATGTGCCCCAGACTAAAGTCATAAGCAGAACTTATTTTTTCCACCCTACCCACACCTGGTCTTCCCATCTTCTGGCATCCTACAATCCATCAAGTAGTGCAAGCCAGAAATCTTATAGCCCTATTTGACACCTCTCCAATTCATCTTTCCTATCCTTTGTCAAATATCCCTTTCCTTGGGGAGCCTTCCCTGGCCTCCCTAGCAGACAAATCTCCTAGAACTGTCCAGCTCACCTTCACTGCACTTACCACAGTTATGATTTTATAATTATATGTTTGGCCACTCAATTAGCTTCTCTCTCCTCGTCTAGACCATGAACTCATTAAGGAAAGGACTTGGTTCTGTGTGGTACCTCCACCTTCTCACTCACCATCTCAAATGGTCAATGCTCAGGAGGTATTTTTTTGAATGAATATGTGAATGAGCACTATTCCAATATATGTTTTTCTCCTGAAAGTTCTGGATTCTCTTCTCCTCCTGGTGGATCACTTAAGGGAGTGGAGATCAGTTCATGTGCCCCTTGGGGAATCATCTCTAAGTATTCTCAAGAGATTTCATAAAGTCAGACAGTCACAAATTCTCCAACTCAAGACAAAACTTTTCCTTGCATCCCCAATATTCCAGAAATGGAAGTCCTTAGATTTGGTAAATGACAGAGAGAACTCATCCTTGTTCATGTTGACAGTGGGCATAGCAGCGTGTGCACACACCTGGAGGGAGAACATCCCAGGAAGAGGGCACAGCAAATGCAAAATCCCTGAGGCAGGAACTCACCTGGTGTATTAAAGAATGCGCCCACAATGGAAGGTCAGCACCATGAGGCATATGCTTAGTTTGTCTTGTCACCACTAGATCCCCACAGCCCAGCCCAGTGCCAGCATGCCTAGAAGCACAATAAAGCTTTGTTGCTGATGTTGAATATCAAGTAGTCAACATGGTCTCTGTAACAACTGGTGTGACAGATTTAGGGACTGAGTCAGCGGTCTGTGACAATTATTGATCCCCTTGTGCATGTAGGAAATAGTCTAATACTTGGTTGGGAGGAGGGGCCGTTGAACTCTGACTTGTTCCAAATGTCCTAGGGGAAATGACCCCTGCTCCCCCAGCATTCCACCTGGATCCCAGCTCCAGAGGATTTGACTAATTAGCATCTGGCAGGTGTCTGGAAAGAGCTGCAGGGCAGCAGTGAGGTAATGGCCAGGCACATGCCCCACCTGCCCCCCATTCCTCTGCTGAGAAATCCTCATTTTAATTAGGATGCCAGAGGATTATGTTTTTATTTTTTTAATTCCCTTGTAGGTTCTGGCCCCAGTCATGCTCATGGAAAGTTCTGTACTCTCCTTCCTGCTCCCACTGCTGCAACAACTGTGCTCCAATTAAAGTAACTGTTCCCTGAAGAGGAGGCTCTGTCTTCTCCAACCACCGACACCCCCCCTTCCCCCGCCCCACCGCTGTGGCCAGACCCAGGCTCCTCCCACCCACCCGCAGCTCCTCCCACACTTTGGGCAACTGACGACTTGCACTTGGGTTCTCTTGTGCACCAGGAGTAGTAATGTTTAAGCATGGTCTGCTGTTTTCTCAACTTGGTAATTTTCAGGTAGTTCCAATGGGCTTTTTCATCACTTCACTGGTAGAAAGCAATTTAGGTACTTCAGATGGTTAATTTAGTTCAGACATATTTATAGCCCTAGGGGCTATCAATTGTGAATAAAAAGCTTATGCTCATAGAACTGTACAACCCGAAGAGTGAACCCTACTATAAACCGCGGACTTCAGGTAATAATAATTTATCAATATTGGTTCCACAATTATAACAAATGTACCACACTAATGCAAGTATGTGAGAACTCTACATATTATTTACTCAATTTTTTTATAAAACTAAAACTGTTTTGAGGTGCCTGGGTGGCTCAGTGGGTTAAATGTCTGACTTTGTCTGACTTTACCTCAGGTCATGGTCTCCAGATGCCGAGATCGAGACCCACATGCAGCTCCATGCCTGTCCTGCTCCCTCTGCCCCTCACCCTGCTCAACCTCTCTCTCTCTCAAACAAATAAAATCTTTAAAAAACAATAAAAATAAGTAAAACTAAAACCATTCTAAAAATGGTCTGTTAATTAATGAAATAGTAATATGGGTGGTGTAGTAGATGAGGGCACAGATGAAACAAGATTAGCCAAGAGCTGGCCATTTTTGAAGCTGGGTAATAGGGCCACAGATGGGGATTCAGTATATTGTTCTATGTCTATAGTAAAAGTTTTGTTAATCTTATGCTATTTCATTAATGTGTCTTTTCTCATTATAAAAACCATTCATGCACATTGTACACATTTGAAAGATATTGGAAAGTACCTACAATAGACTCGTCATTCAAAATATGAATGGTTTTGCCACAGACATATATAGAAATAACAAAACTGGGATCATACTGAATAAGAAGTTCTGGATCTTACCTCTTTTTTTAAACTTAGTATTGCACCATGAACAACTTCTTTTGTCTTAAAATAGCTCCAAAAGCATGCTTTCAAATACTGGCAATAAGATTTCATGGTGGGGCTATACTATAAAGTCTAGAAATTAAATACCCACCTGAATGGCCCTCACCCCATCTGGTTAAGATTGTCAGAGGTGTGAGGTCTGCAGCGCACCCCAACTCCTGCGCCAGAGCAGCCTGACTGTGGCATGAAAGCCATTTGGTCTGGGTCCCCAGCTGGTGGTGAATTTCTCACACTTCAAGCTGTAAATGCACCTCAGTGCTATTCAACACAGTGGAAGACACTCATTCTTTATTCAGAATGTACAGAATCTCAGGTGGATTTGCTATTTACAAAAAGAAAGGGGGTCAGGCTTTGAGTGTCTGAAGCCCCAGCATTCGTGCTATTGCTCTCCCTGGACCCACAAGCCAGCACTCTCTGGGGATGCCCAAGGATAAAAGCAATTCCTGGCACACATGGTGACACTCTGACCCTTCCACTCCTGCTCAAGAAAGTATATCAGAGGGCCAATGAGTCAGAATGGTGTTATGACAATAAAATTAAAATTCACTTAGTAACTATAGCAAACCTCAAAATCAACCTTGCCCCTGACTGTGACCCTCTACCACCTAGACGGGTGGCCCACTGGCTCTAGATGGGCCCTGCCAGCTCGCAGCAGGGCCTAGTGAGAGGTCTCAGTTAACCATCCACCTCCTGGCTTAGAGAATCAAAGTGAAAGCAGGGTTGCAATGGGACCAAAGAGCCACGTAGGTAGAATGCACACTGGCCAGAGGATGTTATGTTTGACTACGGATCACACAATTAAGGAGACTTCTAGATCAGATCTGGAAGAAGCAGGTTCTTCCTGCAGGAGCCAGTCCTCCTGGGGCTGAGCAGATACAGGCGCCAGCCCACCCGACTTTGCCAAAGGTATTTTCTATCACAAAGCTGGAGAGAAAAGACAGCTTAAAACTTTAAATATGAGGAAATGTGTTTTCTAAAATCCAAATCTCCTGCCAATATATCAGGACCTTTATCTTGGCAAGCTGATCTAATCAGACAACCATAACCTGTGATGTGATACAAACACTGAGAAGTCACATTAGTGCTTGGGAGGGCCTGGCGCAGTCAGAAAACCCTAATGGACCCATGAACCCGGGAGGCCTCCATTTTCGCTTCAGTTCCCCTGGGTCTGGACCCTGGGACATCTTCCAGGTCAACTCATCCAAGGAAAAATTAATCTATCCATTGAATTCCTGAGAATCATTGGCTTTTGAGGTGCCTAGCCCAAACTGTGAATTGGCCCCATGTGAAGAGTTCATGGACACCCCTGCGGGCCACAGAATTGAGCAGAGGATGAGTCAGCCAGAGTCAAGTTGCTATCGGTTCAGAGGGGCTGAGGGGAGGCTCGCTCCAAAGGACATGCAGTTGTCCGGGTTTGGAAGGAAGAGAAAATGCTTTTACCAGAAGACATAGCAGCTCCTGGCCCAGAGAAAACAGAGAGAGAAGCCAATGGGAAAAGCACTCGTGCAGCACAGGGAGCTGTGGCCGTGGATGTGACCTGAAGAAGGAGCATTCCTCCGGGCCTCGTCATCTCAGTCAGCACCCTGACCCTCTTGACACACAGAAAAGAGCATTCCATCAACAGCCATCTCCCACACTTTTCAGAAACAAGCCTCATCTTTAACGTGCAAATTGGGGCAGGTCTGTTTCATTCCCCAGGATCCCAGATCTTCTCAGCACTGAGCACCGTGGGAGTAATCCCAGTTCCAGCCCGCATTTCCTTGGGCCTGATGGGGGAGTGGGGCAAGAAGACTCAAAACTGTTACCCTGCCCCAAAAGGAAACCAGCAGAAAACTTAAAAGTGATACAGAGACAGAGGCTGAGGGAAACATGATGTCTGTATTCTGGCTACACACGCTCCACAGAGCAGCTTCCCAAGGCCTGTCTGCCCTTCCCATCAGGCTGGGTAACTGGATGACATTTCCACATCCCCCGTGCCTGGGGCTACACGCGCTGGAGATTCTAGATTTCAGCGTTCCTCTCTTCAGGAAGAGATGGCCCAAATGTGATTCCAGCGGGTACTGTGACTGGCCACCACATGGGAAAACCGCCAAGGTTCTGAGGATGTTCTTTAATGGAAGAGGTCTCTGAGAGAGCCAGGATGAGACTAGGAGGAGGCAGCTCAAATGACCACAGTAAAAACACTATAAGATATATCATGTAAAAAGGAAATAATTTAGAAAAACAAGAAAGTGAAACAGATAGAACTAAGGAATTAGAGGTAAACAGGCTATGATGGCTGAATGACTTATAGAAAATGGCATATAAAAAAATCACAGGGACAAAAGAGTAAGCCTGAAGATTATTTATAAGTAAAATTTAAGAGCAAAATAAGATTAAAAAAATTAGAATGAGTGAAAGAGCAGTTTAAACCCAACAAAAACAGATGAATGAAATTTTCATTCAAATGAAAATGAAAAAATATTTTTTAAATGTCCACAACAGCAGACTAGTTAAACAAATTATGATAGATTATATGATACAATATTAAGACAGCTCTGAGTATTAGGTTTTAGAAAAGCAAGCAATGATACAGAGTATGCTCCTGGCATACTTACTTGATAAAATTAAACACTGTACAATCCCAACTTAGATACAAATATATATGTAAATATATAGGATTATGTATTCCTAGAAAAATGTGTGTGCACACACACATGTGCATGCTTAGATGAATGTGCGGAAGGAAGTACATCAAAATGCTACCAATGGTTAACTCTGTGGGGTCATTAGTAATTCAAATCAGTTGTACTTTTTTGAACTTCTTACAATGAACTGGTATTCCTTTTACTTCTGGTAAAAAAAAAAAAAAAAAAAAAAAAAAATCCAAAAAATAAGAATCAGAAAAGAGAGCTTGAAAATGTATCTGTAGAAAATGAAATTTTTTGTTGTTTTAAAGTTATTCTGTGAGAGACATTCAGTTTTTACTTGAAGAGATTCTATGGAAGGAAAAATATCTTCAAGTGAATTCTTAATTGAGTAAGAGGATATAATGTCCATTCATTTATTTAAAAAGACATTCATTCCACATTGTATCTCGCCAAACACTCGCTCAGTTACTGGGGATATAACAAACCAGATAAAAATCTTGTCCTCTTAAGGGTTGCATTCTGGTTGGGAGAAATATGCAATAAACAAAATAGAAAGTATGTCAATGGCGGTAAGGAGCTTAGAGGAAAACAGAGCAGAAGAAGGTATAGTTGCTTCTGGGAAGCTGCATTTTTACAAAGAGTGATGATGGGCAAATCCCTGAGAAAGTGACTTTAGGACAAAGACCCAAGGAGGGGAGGGCGCCATCCTGTGGACACGTCAAGGAAAGCGCTCAGGCGAAGGGAACATTCGCCTTTCAGAGATGAACAGCAATCAATTCCTGTGTGAGTAAGGGAGAACGGAGCAGGGGATGAGGGCAAAGGGTGATTTTGGCTGTGACTGTGAGCAGGGTAAGCAGAGGGCCATAAACCGAGAAGAATATAAACAAAGGATAATGATTGGCCTAGTGTTGTGTGCTCTCAAATGCACTTGTGTCAATAAGGGCCCATCCTCTCAAGGCTCCTCATTATGTACTACTTGAAATTTGTGGCTTATGTTTCAACCATGGCTTCAGCTAAGGGGGAGTGCAAAAAACGGGGGGGCTTATAACCACCTATTTCCATGAAATGAATTAGTCATTCAAAGTAATGACAAACCACATAATTTGAAATAATAAAATATGCTAAAAGAACATGGACAAATAGAGATACAGAAATTATAAGTAGTTAGCTTACAAAAGTCATAAGGTCAATTAAGTGGAAATTGCTAGAAAGCAAGTGGGGAGTTCAAAACCTTAAGATCTGGGATGTTGTAAACCTGATGCTTCTATTAGGTGAAATCCAGGACTCACTGAGTCAAAGACAGCAGCCTTCCAAGGTGGTTATCACCAAGAGGTTCCCTGAAATGGACTGTGTACATCAAAGTGGCCTCACAGCAGCCAGGGCAGGACAGACAAAAATGAGCTGCTAGATGGGGTGCGTAGGTGGCTCAGTCGGTTGAGCAACTGCCTTTGGCTCAGGTCATGATCCTGGAGTCTCAGGATGGAGTCCTGCATCGGGCTCTCTGCTCAGTAGGGAGTCTGCTTCTCCCTCTGACTCCTACCCTCTCTCATGCTCTCTCTCTCTCTCATGCTCTTTCTCTCTCTCTCAAATAAATAAATAAATAAATAAAATCTTTTTTTAAAAAAATTAGCTGCTGGAGCAACTCTTTGACCAGAAGTTTCAAAAAGAAGCAGAGCCATGTTGTCCTCAGGCCCAGTTACACATAGTATAGCCTGGTAGGCAGGACCAGGGTGGCAGTGGACAACTGAGCTTGAGAACCTTGCTGCAGTCATGAAGATAGCTGTTAACTTGATGGAGCATCTTTATCCAAAGATGTGTCATTGCTTCTCCTTTCTCAGCACACAGCATCACCACATCTTCCCACCAGGCCCAGAGTGAAAGAGAGCTCACCAACAAGCACAGAGACACACTGACCTCTAGACCTTCAGGCCTGGTTGCTTTTTCACTGTGGCCACACCCAATGGTAGACTCCAAAGAGGAAAACCTCTCCAGCCCCAGAAGAACCCAGGGACCAATCCTCATGCCCTAGAATGCCATAGAGCTGGGGAAGGGGGACAAGGGAGAAGCTCTTCTCTGCCAGCAGCATCATCCATCATCTAAGGGAGATTCCTCAAGCCAGCTCATTCAACAGAGTAGAACTGGACAGACCCCCAAATGTAAACTCCCCATGATCTGAATGGATTGGAGCTCTCTCAAGAGGAAACTAGGGAAATTGGAGGGACTCGGGACCTGAAAAAAACAAAAAAACAAACAAAAAAAAATCTGTTTAATCATTTCAGGTTTTTGTCTCCATCATTACTCGTGAAGAACTTGTCAGATCTAAGAAATGAGAGTTCCTGGAATTATAGATTGAATCACAGATGAAACCCATTATAAGGGAAAATTTAATCTGCTAAGTCCTCCCACAACAAATCCTCAGCCTAGCTGTACTTTCCCCAGTTTCTGAGACTATTTTAGGGAAAGTCCCTCCTTCCATTCATAGAGTTAACCAACACTGTCCTTCTGATGGCTTGGACCATTTTGGTGATTATGCTACTAGTGGACCGAGACTAATTATTGCACAGAAACAGACGCTTTCAGCCTGGGAAGAGAGGCTTTAACTGCAAAGCGGCACACCCTCAGCCCACTGGTGGGTCCCCTGCTTGTCAGGTCAGCACCAATCAGCTCAGAATTTCTGGTGGAACATGGTACTTGACACTTTTCCTGAGGAGCTCAATGCTGGAACTTGAAGATTAATCCAGTTTTATTCCACAGTCACCAGAACTAGGCAATAGACTTGGAGTTCACGCTGTCCCTTTCTCAGCACTGCTAATGCCCTTTAGAGTTGCCTAGCACTTTGCCATTTACAAAGAACTTCTGCATTAATTATTCCCTTTGAGACCAAGACCAACTATGTGAGGTTGTTAAGTGACAAACACATCAGGGGAGTTAAGTGGCTTGCCAAAAGCCATGAGTCTCAGAAGTGGTAGGCCCCTGAACTTCTGACCCCCAGTGGACTCAATCCAGGGAGCAGCCCTATCCACCAGACCACCCTGCTGTTCATGACCTCACTCTGTCAACCTCATCCACCAGTGCCCGGATGTGTGCAAATGCCCTTCTTAAGGTATCTACATTGATTGGTCTGAGCCTATGTGTAGCTTTTAAAACAGCAAATTGTGTTTTTAGGTGTGGTCCAGGCAAATGTGACTACCCCGAATCAAAACAGGTAACACTTGTATTTTCACTCAAATCACTGTTTTATCAGTACATTTATTTGTTAATTCATTTGACAGAACTTTATGGAGGACCTGCTGTGTGACAGTGTTAGTGGGAGCTATGTAAGGCTTTTTATTATTATATAAATATTTTTAAAGAGTAGAAATCTTTAAATACCTTTATGAAAGATAAAGATAAATATGTTTATGCTTTAAACAAATATAATAATGATGTGGTGTGGGATTACATAACATATGTAAATATAAAATGTAGGACCACAATAGCACAAGACCAGAAGACAAATGGAAGTATATACTATGAGGTTCTTAGAGTATTTATGAAATGACATAATATTACTTGAGGTAGTCTATAATAAGTTATATACTATAAACTCTAAACTACTAAAATAACAAAAAAGAGCCACCACTAAAAATACCAACAAAGAATATGAAATTTTTTTTTTTTTTAAAGATTTTATTTATTTATTTGTCAGAGAGAGAGAGAGAGAGAGGGAGAGAGAGCAAACGAGCGCAGGCAGGCAGAGTGGCAGGCAGAGGCAGAGGGAGAAGCAGGCTCCCCACTGAGCAAGGAGCCCGATGCGGGACTCGATCCCAGGACGCTGGGATCATGACCCGAGCCGAAGGCAGCTGCTTAACCAACTGAGCCACCCAGGCGTCCCAAGAATATGAAATTTTAAAAAATGTAATCCAAAAAAGTCAGAAAAGGAAAAAAGAGGGGCAAAAACAGATGAGACAAATACAGAACAATTAAGATGACAGATTTAAATCTAACAATAATAATAACACTAAATATCAATGGTTTAAATATCCCAATTAGAAGGCCAAAAATCATCAGATTAAATAAAAAAACAAGACCCAACTATATGCTCTCCTAAAGAAATGCACTTTAACAGAAAGAAGATATAAACAGGTTAAAAGTAACAATATACCATGCTAATGCTGATTGGAAAGAATTCTCAAGAGGCTATATTAATATTAGACAAAATAGATTTCAAAGCAAAGTACCTTACCAGAAATGAAGGTCATTTCAAAGTGATAAATGGATCAATTCATTAAGGAATATAAAAATCCTAAATGTTTATACACCTAAAAATGAAGCTTCAAAATACATAAAGATACAGATAGAAACAAAAATAGTTATGCAAATAGTAACAGAAAGAGTGGAAAACAGCATGCTAACATTAATCAAAAGAAAGTTCGACTGAACTTCCAGGTTGGTGAACACACAGAGATAGGGGAGGATGGTATGTCTGGAGAGGGCATGCCCTTTCCCCATACCTCACCTTAAGTATCTCTTCATCTGATGGGTGATTTGCATCCTTTACCACATCCTTTAATAAACTGGTAAACATAAAGAAAGTTGGACTGCCTATTATTAATATCAGGTAAAGTACATTTCAGTGCAAAGATTATCACCAGAATTAGTCATTTCATATTAATCAGAGCATCAATTCCTAAACATCCTAACAAAACAATCCTAAACATTTATGTACCTAGAGTTTCAAAATATATGAATATATATATGAATATATGAAGCCATTATAATCAATAATTATAAGATCCTTCTCTCAATAACCAATGAAACAAAGAGATAGGAAATACATAAGGATTTAGAAGACCCAAATAAAACTACCAATCAACATCACCTAATTGACATTCATAGTCCAACCAACAGCAAGAGAAACACATTCATTTCAAGTGCACATGGAATAGTTCTCATGAAAGACCATGTATGGTCTGGACCATAAAGTAGATTTGATAATGTAAAAGTTTTCTAGTTACATCAAATATGTCTTCTGGCCATGAAGGAATTAAATTTGAAATTAATAAATTAAAAAAAAACCTCCAGAAAATTCTCCAATATTTAAAACTAAGTAACACACTTTCTAAATAACCAGTGGGACAAAAAAGAAACTAAAAGAAATTTTAAAAGTGTTTCAAATTGAATGACAATAAAGACAGAATATACCACAATTTCGGGGATGCCACTAAAGTAGTATGTAGGCAGTAATTGATAGCAATAAATGCCTGTATTAGAAAAGAAGTTTTAAATCAATTTTCTCAGCTTCCACCTCTAAAAATTAGAAAAAGAAGAACAAATTAAACCTAAAGTAAACAAAATCAATGCAATAATAAGGGTCAGAACAAAAAAAAAAAAAAGAATAAAATACAAAACAGAAAACCAATGAAGAAAACATAAAGAAACCAAAACCAAAAGTAAGTTTTTGGGGGAAAAGCAATGAACTTTCTAAAATTCTAGACAAACAACTAAAGAAAAAAAGCAAAAGATAAAAAATCCTTAATATCAGGAATGAGAGAGGTAGTATCATTACAGATTCTATAAATATAAAAGATATAATAAAAAGATTCAATTGTGAGCAATTTTATGTCAATAAATTTGACAACTTCAATGAAGTAGACAATTTCCTTGAAAGACACATACCACCGCAACTAAGTCAAGAAAAAATAGATAACTTTTCAAAAATCCTTATATTTATAAAGAAATTGAATTTGTAGTGCTCACTTCGGCAGCACATATATTAAATCGGAATGATACAGAGAAGATTAGTATGGCAAGGATGTGCAAGGATGACACCCAAATTCATGAAGCATTCCATATAAAAAAAAAAAAAGAAAAGAAGAGAAATTGAATTTGTAGTTTAAAACCTTCCTACAAATAAAACTGCATGTCCAGAAGTTTGGTAAAGTCTATCACTGGTAAATTCTAGTCAGTGCAATAAGCCAAGGAAGAGGGAAAAAAGGCATCCAGATTGTAAAGGAAGAATAAAAGCTGTCTTTATTCACAAAAAAACATGATCATGCAACCAAAAGTTCCTATTAATCTACAAAGATATTCTTAGAACTATTTATTCAGTTTGCACAATACAAGATCAATAAAAAATTAATCATATTTCTATGTAGTAGCAATAGAAAATCAGAACTTGAAATTAAAAAACAAAACTATTACCAATAGCATAAAATTATCAAATACCTAGAAATATATGAGAAAAATACAAGACCTATAAACTAAAAACTATAAAACATCACTGAAGGAATTACAGAAGATGGAAATAAATGGAGAGACTGAACATGTACTTCAATCAGAAGACTCCATAGTGTGAAGACATCAACTCTTCCCAAACTGATCTATAAATACAGCACACTATCCAAATCTAACTTCTATTCATATGAAAATGCAAAGGACAAGAGAATAGCCAAAACAATTTTGAAAACAAAGGACTTGATTTACAACTCATTATAAAGTTAAAATAATCCAGAGAGTGTGGTATTGGTGTAAAGACACTAAGGAGAGATCAGTGTATCTGAATAAAGACTAGAAATTGACCTGTATAGACAACTGATTTTTAACCAAGGTTCCCAGACAATACAATGGATAAAAGATAGGTAATTCAGCAAATAGGGCTGAAACAATTAGACAGTCATATGCAAAAATAATAATAATAATAGCCTGTCCCATTCCTTGTGCCATATGCAAAAGTTAACTGACAAAATGAACCATAGACTTAAATTTTAAACCTGAAACTATATTGGAGCACCTGGGAGTCAGTCGGTTGAGCATCTGACTCTTGGTTTCAGCTCAGGTCATGATCTCAGGGTTCTGAGATTGAGACCAGCATCCAGCTTCATCCAGCATCCAGCTTCATCCAGCTACAACCAGCTCAGCATGAGATCTGCTTGGGAATCTCTCTCTCTCCCTCTGTCCCTCCCACTTGTGCTCTCTCTCTCTCTCCCTCTAAAATAAATAAATATTTTTAAAATTATAATAAATAAATAAAATCTAAAACTATAACACTTACAGAAGAAACATAGGAGAAAATCTTTGTGACCTTGATTTAGACAAGGATTTCTTACCATGATCTGTAAAAGAAAATATTGATGAATTTGACCTCATCAAACTTCAGAATTTCTGCTCTTCAAAGAAAGCAGAGCTTTCTCTGTAAAGAGAATAAAAGGATTAAATACAGACTAGGAGAAAATATTTGCAAATAATAGCTTTGCAAATAATAACTCAATAATGAGAAAGCAAAAAACTCAATTTAAAAAAAAGGAAGCAAAATGTTTGAACAAACATTTCATCAAAGAGGAGATGAGGAGGTAACACAGAGTAACTGGAAAGTACATCACTTGCCTCTTAGAGTTAGCTGAAGATAAAAGAAGTCACTGAGTCTGACAAGTCAAGTAGTACAAAGATTAATAATAATATAAAATTGGTGTCTAAAATTCAAAGCTTAGGAAAAGGGAGGGAAGAGAAGTGGTTTCTCTAATTTCCGTATTGCTCAAAGTAAGACACCAACAGATAGTATCTAAAGAAAAAGATGACTAAGGTTTTTATTAAAAAAATCATTGGCATAGAGGTAGTTAATAGAATACATACAAATCTTCCTGAATACAAAAGTCAATACCCAATAAAAGACAACTAAAACATGGCATGTCAAACTGAGATCGAACATGTCATCCATATCAATAAATAGAAAGGGTTTACCTTAAAAGAAAAGTTTTATCAAGTTGACTAGCAAAGCAAAACCCAAATCTGTGCTCTAGAAAAGAAAGACAAGTAACAAAGACATTCAGAAAGGATAAAAGTTAAAGGATAAGAGAATTCATACTTGACATATCTGCTATCAGACAAAGTAGAATTCTAGCCAAAAAGCAATAAACAGGATAAGAAAAATACCTTTTAATGCTAAAGGCTATAATTCATAATGAAAATGGAGTAGTTATTAATATCTATGCACCTGATACCACATTGAGTTTGCCAAGCAGATGTTATAGGAGAAGAAAGGAGAAATATGTAGACACATGCTAGAGACTATAGAATACAGATAAGCTATAGTCAGAGAAAAAAATCTTAATAGTAAATATCTATAGCAATAAAAATAAATAGGAAAAAATAAAACTAATGTAATTTAACAGAAGCAAATTAATAAGGATAAAAATCAGACACTGAGTTAGGAAGCTACAAAGTAATAAATACATCATGATGTCACAAATACATCAACAAGGTATTGCTTTAGGGGAAAAATCCACAAAGTGAAGAAACACTAGCAAGAAAAAAGCACAAATATACAAACAAAATGAGACAAAGGGGAAATTACCATTGAAATAAGATAAATTTTTTAAAAATTCTTAAAATAGTACCTTGCTAACTTTATGCAAATAAATTTGACAACCTAGATAAAATAAATAATTTTTAGGAAAATATAATTTACCAAATCTGAACCTTAAGAGATGAAAATTTGTAGAAATCAATTACTATGGAAGTTATGGAAAAAATTGTGCATTCTCACCAAATAATACTCCAGGCCTGGATGTTTTCACCGGGGAATTTAGCAATCTTGGATACTCAGATAATCCCCATCTACTTAAACTATTACAGAACATGGGGGTAAACATTACAATTTCCAAATTCTTTTTATAAAGCAAATTTAATATAGATATCACTACCTGATAAATATTGCCCTAAAAATAAAGCTATAAATCAATCTGACTTATAAATGCTGATAATAAAATCTTAAATAAAATATGACCAAACCATATATTAAGAAAATGTTGAAGTGCCTGGGGGGCTCAGTTGGTTGACCAACGACCCCTGATTTTGGCTCAGGTCATGGTCTCAGCAGGGAGTCCGCTTGAGATTCTTTCTCTCCCTCTGCCCCTCTCTCCCTCCCCCACACTCACTCTCTCATATTCTCTCTCTCTCAAATAAATTAATTTTAAAAAAGAAAGAAAGAAAATGCCATCGTGGCCAAATGGGATTCACTCCAGGAAAGAAATCAGTATTAGCTTAATTATGTTAATATGTAATTCCGCATGTAGATATCCATATCTATAAGAAAACAATCACGTCATTTCCGCAGATGTTGTGCCAGTTTTCCTGTCTCCATACTGTGCTGGGACCTCGCAAACTCAGCTCCTGCTTGACCGGCTCTTCCGCCTTAGGCTCTGCCAGTAGGGGGTGCTGCAGGGAGAATGCAAAGCTAAGGGATGGGAGGCAGAGGTTTGCTCCTTTCTATCTGCCCTCTCTTCCTGCCCATATCATCTCCATCTTGTTTCTTCACCTCAAAGCTAGTGGGGTTTTTCTAGCAGCAGCTTTTGAATTCAGTTTGCTCTTTTTCCAGACCTTGCTCGTCCAGTCCACCAGGGCCCCCTTCCCAGAGGTGTGGGTCCAGCTTCTCAGAGTCCCTTCTCTGTGTTCAGGTGCTGGCACCAGCCAAGCAGTGGGCTCCTAGGAGGTCTGAATTCCATGGGGTCTATCCTCTTCCCTGTGTTCCCCCAGCCCTAGGTGTGGTAGCTACTTCCTTCAGTTTCTGCTACCTCCCAGATGCCTTAGTAGTCCTTTTGTCTTTTCTATTAGTTAACAATTTTTTATGTTAAATTCTCTTTATTAAAATAACAGGCATGGCCACATGCAGAAAAATGAAACTGGACCATTTCCTAACACCATACACAAAAATAGACTCAAAATGGATGAAAGACGTAAATGTGAGACAGGAATCCATCAAAATCCTAGAAAAGAACACAAGCAGAAACCTCTTTGACCTTGGCTGCAGCAACTTCTTGCTAGATACCTCTCCAAAGGCAAGGGAAACAAAGGCAAAAATGAACTATTGGGACCTCATCAAGATAAAAAGCTTTTGCACAACAAAGGAAACAGTCGACAAAACCAAAGACAACCAACAGAATGAGAGAAATATTTGCAAATGATATATCAGATAAAGGGTCAGTCTCTAAAATCAAAAAGAACTTAACAAATTCAACACCCAAAGAACAAATAATCCAATCAAGAAATGGGCAGAAGACATGAACAGACATTTCCCCAAAGAAGACATACAAATGGCCAACAAACACATGAAAAAATACGCAACATCACTTGGCATCAGGGAAATCCAAATCAAAACCACAGCGAGATACTACCTCACGCCAGTCAGAATGGCTAAAATTAATAAGTCATAAAATGACAGATGTTGGCGAGGATGAGGAGAAAAGGGAACCCTCTTACACTGTTGGTGGGAATCCAACCTGGTGCAGCCACTCTGGAAAACAGTATGGAGATTCCTCAAAAAGTTGAAAATAGAGGTACCCTACGACCCAGCAATCACATTACTGGGTATTAACCCCAAAGATACAAATATAGTGATCCAAAAGGGCACGTGCAACCAAATGTTTATAGGAGCAATGTCCACAATAGCCAAACTATGGAAAAAGCCCAGATGTCCATCAACAGATGAATGATAAAGAAGATGTGGTACATATGTTCAATGGAATACTATGCAGCCATCAAAAGAAATGAAATCTTGCCATTTGCAACAATGTGGATGAAACTAGAGGCTATTATGCTAAGCAAAATAAGTCAGTCATAAAAAGACAAATATCATATGATCTCACTCATATGTGTAATTTAAGAAACAAAACAGAGGATCATAGGGAAAGAGAGGAACAAATAAAATGTGGCAAAATCAGAGAGGGAGTCAAACCATAAGAGACCCTTAATAGGAAACAAATTGAGGGCTGCTTGAGGGCAAGGAGGTAGAGGGATGGAGTAACTAGGTGATGTACATTGGGGAAGATATGTGTTTTGATGAGCATTGGGTATTATATAAGACTAATGAATCATTGACCTCTACTTCTGAAACCAATAATACATTATATGTTTATTAATTGAATTTAAATTAAAAAAATATAAAAATAACAAGCAAGTTTTCTGTGTCCATTTGTCAAAATCTGACACCCATTTCTGATTTTAGAAAGCATTTTTTAAAAAGAAAATATTCAATTAAGGAAGAATTGAAGGACATCTGATTTCCTATACATGCAGCTCCACCCCAGAGCCAGTATATTACTGAGTGGGGACTAGAGGTTCCTCCACTGCCCCTTGTGTTGGGAGTGGTAGACAAAGCAACTAGACAAAAGTCTAGATGCCATATCCTGATGTGAACCAATCTCAAGAACATGGGGGAAAGAGCAAAAAGTATAATAGTAAATACAGTATCTACCTTTTATATAAGAAATAGATGGGAATACAGGCATAAATGTATCTTCTCATAGCTACAAAATGAAATGCTGAAAAAATGAACCAAGAACTCATTTTTAAAATGTGTTAAGTAAAGAAGGAAGGAGAAATGAGGTAGAGAGGATACAAATGGAAACTAGATTTCTCAGAATATACCCAAGTACAGTTTTGACTATGGGAACATGTATATATACATACATATATATATATATATATATATATATATATATTTTTTTTTTTTTAAGTGAAATTGAAAGCAATTCCTGAAACAAATAAACCTAATTATCTAGCTGGTTGCTTTTGGTGACATGAGAACATTATATGACTGTTAAGTGTTGCTGGTTCGAAAACATGCTTCCTCTGCTGCAATCCACATCAGCAAAAGGATCCCCCGAGCCATACCCTTCTTGCCCCTCATCTCAATTCCAAACTGAAGTCTCACACGGGTGCATCCGATTGGCAGACCAAACAGCCCATCTGGAATCCCAAATACAATGGTGACTGAGAAATACGGTTTTCAGCTTTCTACAGTCTCCACACAGGACTGTGTGCTAGCTGGAGATTGGAAAAGGAATTAAACAAATCAATCCATACCATTACCTTGTAAACTCGGGCCCTTCACATGTCTTTGATTAACCTCTTGAAGACTTGGTTTGATAGCAACGTAGGAATTTTTTAAGAAAACACATTCTAGAAATCCATTACAAAATTATACCTAGTAGCTAAGAGTTGTGTCTTAGGTTTTTATACGTTCAGAGTCTGTGAGGAAAAACACTAGTTGTAAAATACCCACTGTGCCCCAGACAGCAGGGTCACGTAGTCATTTGGGCAATCCCGCCATGACTGCAGCTCGTGCTCAGAGGGCTCTCATTTGGAAGGGGAGTATATAATTTGTTGCTCTCTCAATAATCTTAACAGGATGATAGTTTTATTATTATTAATACCCCCAAATTCCATTCATTATAAATTCCCCTAGGAATAGCCTTTAAAATTTGTCTGGATGAAAAGGGGAAATAAAAGCTAAGCTTCTAAAAATAAAAACATCCAGTATCTCTAGACCCAGCTATGGATCAGCCCCAAATCGCCCACAGTACTTTCAGCTATCAGAGACCCAATCCCAGCTGTGATGCCCATTCAAAAATAATTGTTGGCCAATGAATTTCTTATTAGCTCAATTTCCTGACTCAAGTTCTGTCATTATATCATGTGTGTGAGTAAATGCCCTGAGTATATGCACATCACACACACACACACACACACACACACACAGTATTCTTCACAATATTGTGAATACACAACACAGAGCTGAATAATCTCTGATTTCACTTGCTGGCTGTGTACCCTCAGACAAGCTTTTCAACCTCTCTGTGCCATAGTCTCTCCTCATCTATAAAATGAAGGTAAAAATTGTTCCTAATATTTATTATGAGAATTAAATGAGTTGGTAAAAATAAAATACTCTGAAGGGTGTCTGACACATAGGAAGTACTATATCATTGCTAATTATTGTCGTTGTCATTATGCTTATTACCACTGTTACTCTATCTTAGCAGGCATCAAAGATAACAGATTCTAAATATGTTCAGTATTCATGGACCACAAATACTGGCAGAATTTCTGAATGCTGATGTAATATTTCCCCTTTGAAGAAAAAAAGGAAAATGGTGTCTATCTAACAAACAATACAACACTGGAATTTCTTATTAATGCACAAAGGAGTAAAAGAAAGAAAATAATTTTCCACAGCACAGAGCTGCAAACTGAGAAGACAGGTCAACACAGGTCTGCTCGCTTTGGATATGGTGACGACTTGTTGTTCCCTGAGAGTGGAACCTAGGCCCCTATTTCACCCAACATTGCTCTTTGGAATGGAAACATGGAAACGTGGCAATTAAAAGTATATCCGACTGGGGCGCCGGGTGGGTCAGTCGGTTAAGTGGACGGCTCTTGATTTTGGCTCAGGTCATGATCTCAGGGTTGTGAGATCAGCCCAGAGTCAGGCTCCATGCTCAGTGGGGAGTCTGCTTGAGATTCTCTCTCCCTCCTCCTCTACTCCTCCCCTCAACTCCCTCAACTCTCTTTCTCTCTCTCTCTCTCTCTCAAATAAATAAATAAATAAATTTTACAGTATATATTAATTATTTATTTATATTTATATTCATTTATATCCCACTGACTAAATAAAGATGGTATTTTTTCCAGCCGTGATCACTCAGCCCAGGCTCCTCTCTACCCCACCAGCCAGGTCTGGACATCATTCGTTGCTCAGAAGTAACAGACCCTGGTCCTCTGACAGGTCACAGAGGCCGGACCATCCAACCAGCCAACTCAGAAGCAAAGGAGTTGCTACCTTAAGCACATTAATAAAATCAATAGAATAAATAATTATAATTATATATATTATATATATATCATATAATTATATATTATAATTATAATTATTAAAATCAATAAAATTAGAATGTGAGAGGAAGGCCTCCTGTGTTGACACTCTCTTAAATCCTGATACCTCAAAATGTAGGAACGGCAGTAAGTGAAAAGAGATGGAAAAAGATAGTCAATCATCAAATCTCCCTGGTAACTGGGGCCATGTGAGGGTGGGAGAGGGATCAGAGTAGAAGAAGTCATGTGGTTTCTATAGGGCAGCATCTACATCTACTTTGCAAGGGGACACTCCTTTCCCTGTGGTTATTTCTAAAATTAAAAATAGAATTAAAAGGCCAAGACCTAGAAATAAATTTAAAGGATTTAAAAATCACAGGCAAAGCTCAGAAGACCTATTTAGTCACATTTAGACTTGTAGGTGAAGAAGTTTTTTCCAATAAATACCTCAGTCTCTTTAGAATTTTGCATCTTTGAATAAGGAGACAGAAAACTCTCAATAAAGTAAAACTTTTTTCAAATACTCAGTTTTTCCAGACTACAGTAAGGAAATGGAATCAGTAATATTAAACTTTTAAGCTTTTTTGCTTTCCAACTACTATCACAGGTGAGAATTTCCAGCAAAAGTAACAAGATTATTTTTACCACCTGTACATATCATTTTTTCCAGCTCGTGGTACATGGTTGGAAGTTTCCCAACAAAATAAAACTGCTTTCTGAGTAATGCTATTTAAAGATCATTGGGTAGGGGCGCCTGGGTAGCTCAGTGAGTTAAAGCCTCTGCCTTCAGCTCAGGTCATGATCCCAGGGTCCTGGGATCGAGCCCCGCATCGGGCACTCTGCTCAGCAAGGAACCTGATTCTCCCTCTCTCTCTGCCTACTTGTGAGCTCTGTCTGTCAAATAAATAAATTTTTTAAATCTTTTTAATAAATAAATAAATAAAGATCTTTGGGTATAGAAGGGGCACATGCACCTGAATGTTTATAGCAGCAATGTTCACAATAGCCAAACTATGGAAAGAACCTAGATGTCCATCAACAGATGAATGGATAAAGAAGATGTGGTATATATATCAATGGAATACAATGCAGACATCAAAAGAAATGAAATCTTGCCATTTGCAATGACATGGATGGAACTAGAGGGTATTAGGCTGAGTGAAATAAATCAGAGAAAGGCAATTATCATGAGGAATTATGAGGAATTTGAGATGCAGAGCAAGGAGTTGTGGGGAGTAGGGAAGGAAAAAATGAAACAAGATGGGATCGGGAGGGAGACAAACCATAAGAGACTCTTAATGTCACAAAACAAACTGAGGGTTGCTGGAGGATGAGGGGTAGGGAGAGGGTGGTTGGGTTATGGACATTGGGGAGGGTATGTGCTATGGTGAGTCCTGTGAAATGTGTAATCTTGATGATTCACAGATCTGTACCCTTGGGGCAAATAATACATTATATGTTAATTAAAAAAATAAATATTTTTTTTAAAAAGATCTTTGGGTATTAAACATATCAAGCAATCCTTAGTAAAGGAAATAATGCCTAGAAAATGTATATAAAAGAAATAGGGATTGGAATAAAAGAAATAGGAAGTTGGAAGGTCTATACTCTTTTTCATGAAATAAGAAATATGCTTACATATTTTCATGAAATATGCTTACAGACTATCAAAACTTGAAGATTCAATAAAAGTCAATTTTTTAAAGGAATTGTTTATTTATTTGAGAGAGTGTGTGAGCGTTGTGGGGGGAGCACAGGCAGAGGGAGAGAGAAACTCAAGGAGACCCCACACTGAGCACAGAGCCTGATGTGAGGATTGATCTCACGATCCTGAGATCACGACTTGAGCCAAAACCAAGAGTCAGATGCTTAACCGACTGGACAACCCAGGCACCCCAGAGTCAACTTTTAATATGTGTCTTTGGGATCCCCCAAGTATAGGATTGGTTAATATGCTTGCTTTGTACAGTTCTCTTTGTTGTTGATATATCCCATACACTTATTCTTATAACAGACATATATCACCTTATTTGTATCATTTATCATTTTCTGTGTTGTGTGTAGAGGCACTGAGACCCTGCATATGTAGCTTCTATCTACAGCAAAAAGGGAAACATAAAGAAAAAAGAAAAGAAACCTCTTTGTAGAGAAAAAAATGACTCACTGCTCTTTATTAATTATAGGACATCTATTAACTATAAGACATTTTCATTAACTATAAGACAACTATCTCTAAAGTTGATAATTTTTGTTGAACAAGCATTAATATGGTTATAGAGATATGTAATGCAAAATTGCATAGAAAGTAAGAATGTAAACAGATGAAGAAAAGTCAGCATTTCTCCTTAGGCCTTTAAGAAATCACACAAAAGCAAGAAGTTGAAGCAATAAACACAACTGAAAACCCCATCCTTGAAACAGTAGGGAAAATGCCAAAGTTATGAAGCACAAAGTCGGAAGGTCTTCTGGAAGCACTTAAGGTCAAACGCAGGACAACACAAAAAGAAATGCACTCTGCAGATGCAAATCTTTAAAAATAAAAATCTGCAGAAGCAGAGTTCTCCTGGGTAAGGGATCCAAACTGAGGTGCAAGCTCCATTACTGATTGTTTCCATGGGGCTGGGTGCAGGCCAGGTGAAAGGAGCAGCAGCCCCCCAACCCGGGACCTGGTTTGGACCCTGGGAGGCTGGACTCACACAGCTGAGCCATATTTGCAGGAAGCAAACTGTCCACAAGGCAGAGGATAAACAAGAAAATGAAACGTGAATAGCCATTTAGCTTCCCTTCTCTTTGGGCTGAGAAAAAGGAAAGGAGTGATGGCCAAAAAATAAAAACCTTGTTCTCGGAGAGAGATGAGAAAGAGAGCTACCAATAGTGCAACAGAAAAGGAAGCAAATGACATGGTTCATGTCATTGAACAAAACTTCAAATGCTTCCAAATATGCAAGAATAGTTTCAATCTCTTAAAAGGAATGTAAAGTAAAGCTACAGGGTTATTTCTCACTTATAAGATTGGCAAAATTCAAAAACTGGTAGCAAACAGTGCGATCGATAGTGTGGGAATGTGGACAGCCTTACATTGCAGGGGTGATTGAGAGCAAGCCAGCAATTGCTCCCAACATGGGCAATCCTTTGACCCATTAAGCCACTTCTAGGAATTGAGAAATAGCATTTTTTTAAACATCAAAAGAGTGGAAACCATCTAAATATTCATAATAGGGGACTGAATAAACTATGATGCAATCAAATAGTGGACTATTACGCAAGTTTTTAAAAGAATGAAGCAGATCCAAACATACCAAATGGAAGGCTCTCCAAGATACAGTACCAAGTTTAAAAATATATATATATATATATATATATATATATCCAGAAAAGTATTTTGCTATCCTACCACTTGCATATGAAAACATAAATAAGGGGGTGCCTGGGTGGGTGGCTCAGCGGGTTAAGCCTCTGCCTTCGGCTCAGGTCATGATTTCAGGGTCCTGGAATCATGCCCCGCATCGGGCTCTCTGCTCAGCAGGGAGCCTGTTCTCCCTCCCTCTCTCTGCCTGTCTCTCTGCCTACTTGTGATCTCTCTCTGTCAAATAAATAAATAAAATCTTTTTTAAAAAAAAGAAAGAAAACATAAATAAGGGCACCTGGATGGCTCAGGGGGTTAAAGCCTCTGCCTTCAGCTCAGGTCATGATCCCAGGGTCCTGGGATCAAGCCCCACATGGAGCCTGCTTCCCTCCTCTCTCTCTGCCTGCCTCTCTTCCTACTTGTGATCTGTCTGTCAAATAAATAAATAAATAAATAACCTTTAAAAAAACATAGATAGGGGCTCCTGGGTGGCTCAGTGGGTTAAAGCCTCTGCCTTCGGCTCAGGTCATGATCCCAGGGTCCTGGGATCGAGCCCCGCATAGCGCTCTCTGCTCAGCAGGGAGCCTGTTTCCTCCTCTCTCTCTCTCTGCCTACTTGTGATCTCTGTCTGTCCAATAAATAACTAAAAAAAAAATTAAAATAAAATAAAATAAAACCATAGATAAATACAAAAATGCAAACATACATATATACATAATTGCTTATGTGTGTAAAGAATAGCTTCAGAGGTTGGCAGCAGCTGACTCCATGTAGCAAGAGGAAAATAGGTGGCACAAAGACTAAAACAGGAGTCCCCCAAACTATTAAAAAGTGTGGGGGTGGGGTGTGCAAACACGGGTGTGCACGTGCATATGAATAAAAGAAACACTGAAAATTCCCAGAAAGCACTCACTGCAGTTCTCTCTGTATTACAACATTAGAAGTGATTTTTTTTTTTTTTTAGGGGCACCTGGGTGGCTCAGTCAGTTAAGCAGCTGCCTTTGGCATAGGTTGCAATCCCAGGGTCCTGGGATCAAGGCCATGTCAGTCTCCTTGCTCAGCAGGGAACCTGCTTCTCCCCTGCCTGCCACTCGCCCTGCTAGTGCTTGCTCTCTCCCTCCCTCTGTCAAATAAATAAATAAAATCTTTTCAAATAATAATAATAATAATTTTTTTAAGTAGTCTCCACACCCAACATGGAGCTTGAACTCACAACCTTGAGATCAAGAATCACAGCCCTCCCCCCGACCAACTGAGCCAGCCAGGCGCGTGCCCTGAGGTGATTTTTTTTCTCTTTGTTGTGTCTTGGGTTCATAAATATTCCACAGTGGCATAAAGTGCTTTGAAAAACAACAGGATTTGTTTTCCTCCTAAAATTCTCAATTATCCCCACCAAACAAAAATACCTGGTCAGTTTACTCAGTGAAAACCCATCTTTTGCTTGTGTGATTCTCTTGGTGGTCCAGGCCAGTCCCTGGAATCCCCAGCTGTCCGTGCTCAGGGGAGCACGGCAGACCAGCAGCCCCGTGCCCCCTGGGCTCCACAAGGCCCTGCAGGCCAAAGTATTTGGGGGCAGAGTTCCACTTATTGTTTCCCTCAGGTAAAGGACTCCCCCAAATGGTACTGCTATCGGAATTAAAGTCTTAGAGCTATTTTGGTTGCATTCCTGGCCTTAAGAGACAGGTTTCCTGTTAATACTGTTTTGACTGAGATTGTTTGGGTCTCTCCAGCAGGAGACCAGATTTAGATCAAACGCACAGGATTCTCCTGCTGAAACAAGAAGAGGCTGCAACACCCAGGGAAATCAAAGTCCCCGTTTTCATAGGGTGGGAAACGGGATTGGGACAGTTTCTCTTCTGTCCTGAGAGGCCTCAGTGAAGAAAGGCCCGCCTGCCCGGAGCCACACAAAGCCAAGGCTACTGTCCCTGCACCCTAGAGGTCAAAGCATCCTGGCCCCCCCTTCAAGGAAAGGCAAGTCCCCTCTTTGAGGCCCTGGGCCAAAGTCAGGAGGCCCACACACCTATAGTCCAAGCACCAGCCCTGGCAGGGTCCCTGCATAGAGACTCCCCACGGGCTTTTTAGGGCCTACCACTGGCAAGCAGCTATGGAACCAGACAGCCAGAAACCTGGGAATATGGAATAAAAGAAAACATGATCCAGACTCTAGTCCCTCTCAGACTTGATCAACCTAGCAGATGCCCCTAGGCACTGATACGGGGGCCTGAGCATCCCAAGTCTGAGCTCTTCATTCTCAAAAAGAAAAAAGAGGGTGCCCCCCAGAGCAGAATGCACTGAGCAGGCCTACCTGCCCAGCCTGAGTGGGAAGAGAGGGACCCCACATGTGCACACACCTCTGCAAGATGGCTCTCGGGCCACTGCATCCTGGGCTAACCCAGGTCCCCAAGGCAGGCAGGATGGTAGCCAGAGACCCTGGAGCAGTTGAGTGCTTCAGTGGGACCTACTCTTTATTCCATAAAGAGTAGTATTTGGACTCCATGCTCCCTTTGCCAGGGCTGGGAGAGTGGCAGCAGAGTCTGAATTTTCACCAAAAAAAAAATTATTTTCACAGAGCAGGTCCTGATTAACAGTGAAACCTTCGAAATGGGCTGGAAGTAGGCTATAACCAACTGACATTTTGTTTTTGAAAGTACCAGGCAGATTTGTTTCCAAGTCCCTTCCCTTTGAATCTTTGTTTGCATGTGGACCTGGGAACTGGCATCTACAGCCTCTTTCCTAATGAAATCTTAAATCATCCAGGTAACTCAGGGACAGTAGCCCATACCACCCAGCCCCGGCCTCTCAAAAAAGCACGCAACTCTTTAACCTGGAGTCTGAAAGTTGCCATCAACCAGCAGTAAACAAATAGCAGTCAAAGGACTAAAATACAGTGCTCTTTTTTTTTTTCTGAGACCAAGGGAACCTGGCCAACATGCCTTCTCCTCCCATTGTAGATGACAAACTATGAAGAAAAATCTTGGCGTTTGGCAAAAGTTCCCCTTCCATTGTAAAGCTAATAAAAGAAAACCATGTGTTCAAACACGTCAGCCTTTTGCTAACAACCCTGCATCATTGGGCTCCAAATGTCAGAGAAATATCCATGCTCCAGTTAAGCAAGGAGACAAAAATAATGTAGCAGGGTAAAAAGAATTCAGATTTCAGGAGACTGGTTCCACAGCAAATATGTAGGTGAAAATGCCTTTTACCTGATCTAACTAAGGTCTGAACTCTTTTTCTTAAGTGCCCCCCCAACTTGAAGCTCCATGCTTCTGGGGATGTTGACTCCGCCTCCAGGACAAGGGTGGGCCAGATAGTCTGAAGCCCCCCAGTTGACTCCATTCCCTATACCCACCATTAGTTTTCAGGGTTAGTTCAGCCGTGTGACCTGAGCAGCCCAAGCAGTGTATGTCTCATAACTACTGCTGAGAATGTTGGACAAAGAGTCTCTGACCTTCCTCTGAAATCAGAATATGGAGAGGTAAAGCCTGGAACATTTGCCACCAGGAAGAAAACAGTGTAAGAATTAAGCCCAAAGGAATGCAAACTAGTGCAGCCACTCTGGAAAAAGGTATGGAAGTACCTCAAAAAGTTAAAAAGTTAAAAAGAGAACTACCCTATCATTCAGCAATCACACACTACTGGGTATTTACCCAAAGAATACAAAAATACTGATTCAAAGGAATACATGCACCCCAATGTTTATAGCAGCGTATTTACAATAGCCAAGACATGGAAGCAGCCCAAGTGTCCACAGATGGATGGACTGATGAAGTGGTGTATATAATAAATAAAATGGAATATTACTCAGCCATAAAAAAGAATGAAATCTTTCCATTTGCAATGACATGGATGGAGCTAGAGAATACTAGGCTAAGCAAAATAAGTCAATCAGAGAAAGACAAACACCATATGATTTCACCCATTTGTGGAATTTAAGAAACAAAACAAGCAAGCAAAGGCAAAAAAAAACAGACTCTAAACTATAGAGAACACACTGATGGTTACCAGAGCAGAGGTGGGTGGGGGGATGGGTAAAATAGGTGATGGGGATTAGGGAGTATACTTGTGATGAGCAACAGATGATTATGGAATTGTTGAATCACTATATTGTTCACCAAAAAGTAATATAACATTGTATATTAACTAACTGGAATTAAAATAAAAACTTAAAAAAAAAAAAAAGAATTAAGCCCACAGTTGGTGAGTATCTAAAAATGGTGCAATAGCTATGGAAAAGTCTGGGGGTTCCTCAAAAAATTAATCATACAATTACCATATGACCCAGCACCTCCTCTTCTGAGTATAAGTCCAAAAGAAATGAAGGTGGGGACTCAAACAGATATTCTGTTACCCATATTCAGAGCAGCACTACTCATAATTGCCAAAGGGTGGAGTCAATCTAAGCACCCATCAGCAATGAACAGATAAACAAAATGTGATATATACATCCAATGGAATGTTATTCAGCCTTAAGAAGGAAGACAATTCTGACCCATGCTCCAATATGGATGAACCTTGAAGACATAATGGCCATGAAAAACGTCAGTCACAGAAAAGCTAGTACTATTTGGTTCCACTTATAAGGTTCCTAGAGAAGTTCAATTCATAGAGACAGAAAGTAGAATGGTGACTGCCAAGGCTGGGGGAGGGAGAAACGGGCAGCCATTATTTAACGGGGACAGTTTAATGTTCAGTTTTGAACAACGAGAAGAGTTCTGGAGCTGGATGGTGATGATGGTCACACAGCAATGCGATATACTTCATGCCACCAAAACTGTACACTTAAAAAGAGTTAAGATGGTGAATTTTATGTTATGGGTCTTTTAACAATTTTTTTTAATTAAAAACTAAAAAAAAAAAAATAGTAATTAATCCTACATACAGATGATAGCCAAACTGAGAGACCAGCACAGAAACAGACCTGGAGTCTCTTGATTTAACTGACCATGAAGCTGATCATCTCATGAATTTCCATGATGTTTAAGCCTTTTGAGGGGAGGGGGCAGGGGAAAGAGTGGTTTTTGTGTCAGTGTAAGGTCTCTGCAGGCCCCTGGCCAAACAAAAGGGATGCCAAGGCAGCAATACCATGGAGTAGCTTAGCTAAACTCCCAACAGCCCCTTTATCATTACCAACTATCCTTATACCCTTCTCACTTCCTCATCCCGGCACACGCACTCTATGGCATTCAAACACTGGTCTCCACCTTCCAGCCTCAATTTGATGATGTAAAAGATCAGTTAATAACTTCCGTACACACCTCAGCTCTGTTTGGCAGCCAGTCCCCTCTCCTTTTCCCTAAAGAGGTTCTGCTCTCAATGTCCCAGGCACTCCCTCCCCCTCATGCCTTCCTGCCCATGTGTTCAAGTCATCTCTCTCCCTCCCTTTCTCTCACACCCCACTCCTGTTTCCAGCTCCTTTCCCACAATATATAAACATACCCATCTTCCCATGTTTCCCATGGTTAAATAAACACGTTTCTTGACCTGCTATTCCCTTCTAACTGCCACCTTATCGCTCGCCTTCCCTTCACAGTCAAGCAGCTCAAAATATTTGTCTGCATTCCCTGTCTCTACCTCCCAGAATTTCCAGGTGGCAAGTCAGGGTTCCCCAACCACTCCAGTGGTTTTAACAGTCTGTTAAAAATGCCACTCCTCCCCTCATTGTTAAATCTAATGGATCTGTTTGTGTAGTCATTCTCTTACCTGAATTCCCTGTCCCATTTGTTATGTTTTCCTCGGTATCTCCTGCTCCTCAGCTTCTGGGACCATATCCTTTATAAGCTGTCCTCCTACCTCTCTGACATTCCTCCCAAACCCCTTCGTGAGATCCACTTTCTCTGAGTCTCCCTCAGAGGCTGGGGTGCTCTACAGTCCTGACCCAGGGCCCTCTTCTCCTTTCATCCCCATAGCCACCCCAGTGACTTCATCCAATCCCATGTGCGCAGGAAAGGGTTGACTCAGGAGATCTGGGATCCTCAAACCCTGCAACTTCCAAAGAAAGGTCTGACCTTGCCTGCCTCCCAGAAGATAATCTCCATGCCCTTAGAATATCCTACTTAACAAGTGTCTGTTTTTCTGGGGCCTTGGGCCATGGCAGATAGTTTCTGCAAACAATGTGATCTATGATACAGGTCTTGGGTATTCCAACCTCTGAAGAGGCTGGAAGTAGAGTAATTAGGGTCAGTCATATGGCCACCCTACGCCTATATTACCAACGCTCCCCACCCCACCCCCCAATAAAAACCCTGGACACCATGGCTCTGGGGAGAGTCCCTGGATTGCAATCCTCCAGATGTATCATCACACATCACTGTGGGGATCCACTGGAGAGAACAAGTGGACACTGACAGCACACAGCCAAACTGGCCTCCTCAGGGAAAGAATGGCACCTGTACAGACAACACTAAGAGAAACTACCACTACCTGTACCACACAACTGAACCCTTCATTCCTAAATATGTACTTTTTGATTTGTTACAATGGGACTATGTTACATTATTTTTGCTTAAAATATTGTTGCAAAACTGTCTTATGCACTTCCCATTTTAAAATCCTTCCCTATGGCCTACAAGATAAAATTCCAACTCCTTTCTTGGCATCAAGAACTGCCTAGTCCAGACAATTTTCTCAAGCTCTACTGGTATTTTACATTCCATACATACTGATGATGATTCCATACATACTGATAGTTTTGTGCTTGTTGGCCTTTATCCATGCTAGTCCCTCTACTCCTACGCAGAATGTACTTCTCCTGATCCTTTCCAGTGGGCACACACTAACATGTCTCGAGATTCAGCCCAAGTGAACCATAAGACACACCCGTCTCTTCCAAAACCAGTCCCTTCCTCAGATATTTTTATCAATGTCCCTATGATATTTTATTGCATTTATAAGTTTGTTGTCTTTGTGCTCTAGGAGAGCCGAAACCTCTGTTCCCCAGGCTTAGAATGGGAGAAGACCTCATAAATCCCTGATGAACAAGTGAGTGACTGGCATTTAGGGACGGGCTTATTGTCCACTGCAGGTCTGATATTGGCTCCATCAGTTGTCTAATGCAAACCACATTTTATCTATCAGTCAAACAGAAAGAATAGTGCTAATGACAGTGGATGATCTTTAGGAAGATAATAATAAGAAATATAATTTATGGGGCACCTGGGTGGCTCAGTGGGTTAAGCCTCTGCCTTCAGCTCAGGACATGGTCCCAGCTCCTGGGATCGAGCCCCATATCCAGCTCTCTGCTCAGCAGGGAGCCTGCTTCCCCCTCTCTCTCTGCCTGCCTCTCTGCCTACTTGTGATCTCTCTCTGTCAAATAAATGAATTAAATGAATTTTTAAAATCTTTTTTAAAAATCAAAATAAAAAAATAAAGAAAAGAACTATAATTTATGAAATACAGATGACACCCAGGATATAAAATGCACAGAAATCAGTTGCATTTCTCTACACCAACAACAAGATAGAAGAAAGAGAAACTAAAGAGTCAATCCCATTTACAATTGCACCCAAAACTATAAGATACCTAGGAATAAACCTAACCAAAGAGGCTAAGAATCTATACGCAGAAAACTATAAAGTACTCATGAAAGAAATTAAGGAAGACACAAAGAAATGGAAAAATGTTCCATGCTCCTGGATTGGAAGAACAAATATTATGAAAATATCTATGCTACCTAAAGCAATCTACACATTTAATGCAGTCCCTATCAAAATCCCACCCATTTTTTTCAAAGAACTGGAACAAATAATCCTAAAATTTATATGGAACCAGAAAAGACCTCGAATAGCCAAAGGAATATTGAAAAAGAAAGCCAAAGTTGGTGGCATCACAATTCCGGACTTCAAGCTCTATTACAAAGCTGTCATCATCAAGACAGCATGGTACTGGCACAAAAACAGACACATAGATCAATGGAAAAGAATAGAGAGCCCAGAAATAGACCCTCAACTCTATGGTCAACTAATCTTCGACAAAGCAGGAAAGAATGTCCAATGGAAAAAAGACAGCCTCTTTAATAAATGGTGTTGGGAAAATTGGACGGCCACATGCAGAAAAATGAAATTGGACCATTTCCTTACACCACACACGAAAATAAACTCAAAATGGATGAAGGACCTCAATGTGAGAAAGGAATCCATCAAAATCCTTGAGGAGAACACAGGCAGCAACCTCTTTGACCTCAACCGCAGCAACGTCTTCCTAGGAACATTGCCAAAGGCAAGGGAAGCAAGGGCAAAAATGAACTATTGGGATTTCATCAAGATCAAAAGCTTTTGCACAGCAAAGGAAACAGTTAACAAAACCAAAAGACAACTAACAGAATGGGAGAAGATATTTGCAAACGACATATCAGATAAAGGGCTAGTATCCAAAATCTATGAAGAACTTAGCAAACTCAACACCTGAAGAACAAATAATCCAATCAAGAAATGGGCAGAAGACATGAACAGACATTTCTGCAAAGAAGACATCCAGATGGCCAACAGACACATGAAAAAGTGCTCCACATCACTCGGCATCAGGGAACTACAAATCAAAACCACAGTGAGATATCACCTCACACCAGTCAAAATGGCTAAAATTAACAAGTCAGGAAATGACAGATGCTGGCGAGGATGCGGAGAAAGGGGAACCCTCCTACACTGTTGGTGGGAATGCAAGCTGGTGCAACCACTCTGGAAAACAGCATGGAGGTTCCACAAAAAGTTGAAAATAGAACTACCCTATGACCCAGCAATTGCACTACTGGGTATTTACCCTAAGGATACAAACGTAGTGATCCAAAGGGGCACGTGCACCCGAATGTTTATAGCAGCAATGTCCCACAATAGCCAAACTATGGAAAGAACCTAGATGCCTATCAACAGATGAATGGATAAAGAAGAGGTGGTATATATACACAATGGAATACTATGCAGCCATCAAAAGAAATGAAATCTTGCCATTTGCGATGACGTGGATGGAACTAGAGGGTATCATGCTTAGTGAAATAAGTCAGTCAGAGAAAGACAACTATCATATGATCTCCCTGATATGAGGAAGTGGAGATGCAACATGGGAGGTGAGGGGGGTAGGAGAAGAATAAATGAAACAAGATGGAATCGGAGGGGAGACAAACCATAAGTGACTCTGAATCTCACAAAACAAACTGAGGGTTGCTGGGGGGAGGGGGTTCAGGAGAGGGGGGTGAGGTTATGGACATTGGGGAGGGTATATGCTATGATGAGTGCTGTGAAGTATGTAAACCTAGCGATTCACAGACCTGTACCCCTGGGGCTAAAAATACATTATATGTTTATTAAAAAAAACATTTTTTTTAAAAAAGAAATACAGATGACACCAAATATTACCCAAGACACTTTATACATTTTTAAAATTCATTTTCATAAGAACTCTGTACTTTGGTACTTTGTCCTCATTTTATAGTTGACAAAATTAACATTCAAAGATTAAGTGGAACAGCCATTTTAACGTATAGAATCTGGTGTCCTATGGGCCCTCAGGAGATGCTTGATCCCTTTTCTAACCTACTCCTCACAGCACTAAGGCACTGGAATAAAATAATGGAAGAAAGGAGGTGTCTGGGCCAGGAGAAAGTATATGGAGTTAGGGTGACAGTAATACACTGAAAACAAGAAGATTAAGTCAAAATTCATATACTGAAGGCTAATATCCTCCCTCTATCCAGGTTTCTTCCCCATCTTGAGCCCCAAATTTCTGGGAGGTCATACTGCCTTTTCTGGACAATCTGACCACCAAAAAAAAAAAAAAAAGCCATTGAAATGGGCCAACCAGATCACCCTGCAAAGAAGCAAGTGTGTTAATAAGCTTGTTTGTGCCTTATTCTTTGTTGTGTACACACAGTCAAGGTTGAGAATATGGTCAATGCTCATTTAGCACTATGTGCCAGAAACTATGGTAGTTAGTATTACAATTCCCATTTTATAGGTAGAGAAAGAGACATGGAGATGTCAACGAACATGTCCAAGTCCACACCACTAGAAAGAGAAGCTACACTCCTCTTCTTATGTTGGCATATATTATTATTTTACATGCACGATTTTCCCTGCCTTGCACCATCCCTCCTCAAACTTTCCAATGTTTCTCCCACACAAAATTCTTCAGGAAGCTCCAACAGGATGGGCTTTACCAAAAAAGGCAGCAAGCCAAAAGAGAGGAAAAAGGAAGGATCGAGGAGATGCAAAGCTAGAGGAAGGTGATGGAGATGCCCAGGGTATGATGTCAGGAAGCTGAGAAGGTAGTCTCTCTAGATTGGAGCAGGTCAGAAGGCTCCACGAACAATTTCCTTGAGAAAACCTACTCTGTAAAATACTAATTTGTATGAGCTTATTGAGAGGAGATACCTACATCTGAGACAAAATATGGTGTTGCATTAGTAATTACTACACAGAAAGACTAAACAAAAAAGAAGGCAGTTATTAACTCCAGGATCAAAAACAGTGCAAGAAAGAAAATCAATTCACTTAATTTATGAAATGGCTCCATTACAAATAGTGTTTACGTGGTCAAAATAATATATGCACTGAATATTGATCCAAAAATAATAGACCATAACTGTATTTGGAGACGCAAAGGGGTGTACAGGTTCACCAAAGGTGGGGAAGTAGAAGGAGGACTAGAATCTCAGCCTCCACATCAAGAAGTCAATTGATAATACCTAAAACTGAAAACTGAAAAGACAGGAACTAGAAATACAGTGTGCTTTGTAGAAATACAGAGATAAATATGAAATAATCAGCTAAAAGAGGCACAAGTTGTTGACTCCAGGAAGCAGGCAAGAGGTACAGAGCTGCTGGGCTTTGTAACAAAACCTTTGCATTATCTCACTCTTTAAACCAGATAGATAGATGGATGGGTAGATAGATGGATAGATAGATGATAGATAGAAGATAGATATATGTATCTTTAATAAATACTCGTCCCACCCAGGTAATAGAAACTTGGGAAGAAAAACTAAAGCCGCTCAGCTCAGCTCTGCCCTTTTCTGTCTTTGGAGGAATGCTCCCCACAGGGAACATGCATTTCACCTGTATTTCTCTAGCATGTGACCCAGTGGTTCTCAAAGTGTGGTCCACAAACCAGCAGCCTCTGTATCACTCAGGAACTTGTTGGAAATGCAAATTCTAGGATCTCACCGCCCAACCATCCTTGTTTTAACAAGCCCTGCTGGTCATTCTGATGCTCACTCACATTTAGGGAAGCCCATTCCAGGGCAAGTTCTGCCTGGGACTGATGGGGAAATCTGTTCAGTTCTGAGCTTCAGAATTAGTTAGAAGCTTTCTTAGCTAACATCCTTAAAGCCACATCCTCCAACTAAGCTTTAATCAGTAATAAAGGTGATGCTGTGACTGCCAAAATAATATAATAATAGTCAGGAGAAGCAAAGAATTCAAAGAAAAAACATGAAACTGTAAACACAGTTTTGACACTTTAACAGTATGAAAGCAAAACCAGAAGCTAAAACGAATAAATTTCTCTACATACAAGTTAGAATCATTCATTAGTCAATCCTCCAATATTGCCCAACAGTAAATAAGGTCAAAAGTGAAAGTCAAGGGGCACCTGGGTGGCTCCATCAGTTGAGTGTCTGACTAGTGTTTTCAGCTCAGGTCATGATCTCATGGGTCATGGGATCAAGCCCCATATTGGGTTCTGCACTCAGCAGGGAGTCTGAGATTCTCTCCTCTACCGCCACCCCCATGCTCTCTCTCTTTAAAATAAATAAATAAATCAGTTTTTAAAAGTGAAAGTCAAATTGGGGGAAAAAATAATTGCTATACACATAATGAGAAAGGGGTCCCAATACACAGTAAGTTCTTAAAATCAATAAGCAAAGAAAAGCAGCCCAACTAAAAAATGGGCAAAAACTTAACAGCAGTCTGAAGCTTTGCTGTCCAATGTGGTGGCACTAGCAACATGTAACCAATACAAATTGAGGTCTGTTCTAAGTGTAAAATACACACTGGATTTCAGAGACATAGTGCTGAAAATGTAAAATATCTCTTTAATATTTTTATATTGATTATGTGTTGAATATATTGGATTAAATAATACATATTATTAAAATGGACTTCACTGAGGAAGCAAGATGGCAGAGGAGTAGGAGACTGAAGTATCAGTAGGTCCCAGGAGTTCAGCTACATAGTTATCAAACCATTCCAAACACCTACAAATTCAACAAGAGATAGAAGAGAGGAGCAGCAATTCTAGGAACAGAAAATTGACCACTTTCTGGAAGGTAGGATGTGCAGGGAAGTGAATCCGAAGCCAGGGGAAGATAATCCGGGGCCGGGGCAGGGGGCGCTGACTCCCAGCAAGCAGTGGAGCAACAGAGCATATAATCAGAACTTTTAGAAGTCTGCTCCACTGAGGGACACCACTCCAAAGACTAAGCAGGGGTGGAGCTCTCACGGGGACAGTGCGGTCTCAGGACCCATGGGGTCACAGACGGACCTGGGGTATCTGAGTGTAGCAGAGCTCGCAGGTATCAGAGCGGTGAAGCTGGCTACAGAGATGGAGCCGAGGATTGAGTTCTAAGCTTGGAGTTACCTTAAACTGTGATCTGTGGCATAATCAGACCACTGCTCTTCGAGCAGGGACCACACAAGTGGCAGATCTGGGGAGACTCACCTTCCTGCTCCAGGAAGAGCAGTGTGGCAGGAATCTGCTGAGTTTGGAGACTCCAGGCAGGGCCATGTGCCAGAGACAGAAATGCTCAGTCACAGGCTGGGTGAGCATGGAATGCTGCTGGAGATCAGGGAGATGGGAGTGATTGCATTGCTCTGAGGATTGGGGCACCAAGGGCTCGGCTCCTCCGGGAGGAATTGGGAGGCCACCATTTTCATTCCCGTCCTCCTAAGCTCTACAGAAAGTGTTCAGAGAGCAAAGGCTCCCAAGATGAGGAACCCAAGCAGATTACTTAGCCTGGCCCCTGGCAAGGGCAGTACAATTCCACCTCCCGCAAAGACTTGAGAATCACTGCAACAGGCCCCTCCCCCAGAAGATCAGAAAGAACATCCCTCCAAGACCAAGTTCACCGATGAATGAGAACTGTAGAACTGCAGAGCTAGGCGAAAGCAATACATAGAATTCATGGCTTTTTCCCCATGATCCTTTAGTCTCACAAAGTTAAATTTTTTAATTTTTTTCTTATTCTATTTTTTTAACCTTTCCTCTTTCTTCTTTTCATGTTTTTTAACTATTTTATCTTAACAATACCTTTTTAAAAATATTTTGGAGCACCTGGGTGGCTCAATTGGTTAAGCCACTGCCTTCGGCTCAAGTCATGACCCCAGAGTCCTGGAATCGAGTCCTGCATCGGGCTCCCAGCTCCATGGGAAGTCTGCTTCTCCTTCTGACCTTTCCCCCCCACCCCATGCTCTCTCTCACTCTCTCTCAAATAAATAAATAAAATATTTTTTAAAAAATAAAATAATTTTTTTAAATCTTTTAAATTTTCATTGTTATAGTCATTTCTTATCCCTTCATTATAGTTAACCTTATTTTTTGTGTACCTATAGGTTTTTTTCTTTAAAATTTTGGGAAACAATTTCCTCTAATAGATCAATATATACCCTAAATCTAGCACGTGGCTTTGTTCTAGTCTCCAGCCTAATCACATTCTCTCCTCTTTTTTCTTTCCTTTTACCAACCAACTTATCAATTCCTTTTTTAGAATATTTTTTAATTTTCATCTTTACAGTCATATTCCTTTCCTTCATTGTGTTTACCCTTATTTTTGTATATACATAACTTATTCTTTCTTTAAAATTTTGGGAGGCAGTTTCTTCTAAGAGACCAGAATATACCCAAAATCAAGTGGGTGACTCTGTTCTATTCATCAGTATATTTTTTTTTCACTTTTTTTTTTTTCTCCTTTCTTCTCCCCTCTCTTTCAGGTCTCTTCTGAATTGTTTACCATATATTTTGCTGGGGTCTTTGCCACCCTTTTAGTATTTTATTCTCTCATTCATATATTCTTATCTGGATTAAACATCAAAGTGGGAAAACTCACCAGAAAAAAAAAGAACAAGAGGCAGTACCAACGGCTAAAGACCTAATCAATACAGACATTGGTAATATGTCAGAACTAGAGTTCAGAATGATGATGATCAGGGTGCTAGCTGGGCTTGAAAAAGGCATGGAAGATATTAGAGAATCCCTTTCTGGAGAAATAAAATCCCTTTCTGGAGAAATAAAAGAACTAAAATCTAACGAAGTTGAAATCAAAAAAGCTATTAATGAGGTACGATAAAAAACGGAGACTCTTACTGCTAGGATAAATAAGGCAGAAGAGAGAATTAATGATAAAGAAGACCAAATGACAGAGAATAAAGAAGCTCAACAAAAGAGAGACAAACAACTACCAGATCACAAGGGGAGAATTTGAGAGATAAGTGATACCATAAGATGAAACAATATTAGAATAATTGGGATCCCAGAAGAAGAAGAAAGAGAGAGAGGAGCAAAAGGTATATTGGAGCAAATTACAGTAGAGAACTTCCCTAATATGGCAAGCAGAACAAGATTCAAAATACAATAGGCACAGAGAACCCCCCCCTTAAAATCAATAAAAATATGTCCACACTCCATCATCTAACAGTAAAACTCTTAGTGACAAAACAACTCTTAGTGACAAAGAGAAAATCCTGAAAGTAGTTCAGGACAAGAAGCCTGCAACATACAATGGTAGAAATATTAGATTGGCAACAGACTTATCCACAGAGACCTGGAAGGCCAGAAAGAACTGGCATGATATATTCAGAGCACTAAACAAGAAAAATATGCAGTCAAGAATACTATATCCACCTAGGCTATCATTAAAAATAGAAGGAGAGATAAAAAGCTTCCAGGACAAATAAAAATTAAAAGAATTTGCAAACACCAAACCAGCCCTTACAGGAAATATTGAAACAAATCCTCTCAGCATAGAGAGAGCCTAAAAGTAGTAGACCAGAAAGGAAAAGACAATATATAGTAACAATCACCTCACAGACAATACAATGACACTAAATTCATATCTTTCAATAGTTACCCTGAATGCAAATGGGCTAAATGCCCCAATCAAAAGACACAGAGTATCACAATGGATTAAAAAAAAAAAAAAAAAACCAAGACCCATCAATATGCTGTCTACAAGAAACTCATTTCAGACCCGAAGACACCTCTAGATTTAAAGTGAGGGGGTGGAAAACAATTTACTATGCTAATGGACAACAAAAGAAAGCTGGAGTGGCAATCCTTATATCAGATATTAGATTTTAAGCCAAAGACTATAATAAGAGATGGGAAAGCACAATATGTCATACTTAAAAGATCTGTCCGACAAGAAGATCTAACAATTTTAAATATCTATGCCCCTAACATGGGTGCAGCCAATTATATAAACCAATTAATAACAAAACCAAAGAAACATAATGACAATAATACAATAATAGTAGGGGACTTTCACAACCCTCTCACAGAAATGGACAGATCATCTAAGCAAAAGATCAACAAGGAAATAAAGGCTTTAAGTGACACACTGGACCAGATAGACTTCACAGATCTATTCATAATATTCCATCCCAAAGCAACAGAATACACATTCTTCTCTAGTGCACATGGAACGTTCTCCAGAATAGATCACATACTGGATCACAGATCAGGTCTCAACCGGTACCAAAAGATTGGGATCATTCCCTGCATACTTTTGGACCACAATGCTCTGAAACTAGAACTCAATCACAAGAAGAAAGTTGGAAAGAACTCAAATACATGGAGGCTAAAGAACATCCTACTAAAGAATGAATGGGTCAACCAGGAAATTAAAGAAGAATTGTAAAAATTCATGGAAACAAATGAAAATGAAAACACAACTGTTCAAAATCTATGGAACACAGCAAAGGCGGTCCTGAAAGTATACAAGCTTTTCTCAAGAAACAAGAAAGTTCTCAAGTACACAACCTAACCCTACACGTAAACGAGATGGAGAAAGAACAGCAAAGAAAACCTAAACCCAGCAGAAGAAAAGAAATAATAAAGATCAGAGCAGAAAGGACAGTAGAAGAAATCAACGAAACTAGGAGCTGATTCTTTGAAAGAACTTTGAAAGAACTAATAAGATTGATAAACTCCTGGGCGGACTTATCCAAAATAAAAGAGAAAGGACCCAAGTTAATAAAATCATGAATGAAAGAGGAGAGATCACAACCAACACCAAAGAAATACAAACAATTATAAGAACATATTATGAGCAACTACACACCAGCAAATTTGATAATCTGGAAGAAATAGATGCATTCCTGGAGACATATAAACAACCAAAACTGAACCAGGAAGAAATAGAAAACTTGAACAGATCCATAACCAGTAAGGAGATTGAAGCAGTCATCAAAAACCTCCCAAGAAACAAGAGCCCAGGGCCAGATGGTTTCCCAGGGGAATTCTACAAAACATTTAAAGAAGAATTAATTCCTATTCTCCTGAAACTGTTCCAAAAAATAGAAATGGAAGGAAAACTTCCAAACTCATTTTATGAGGCCAGCATTACCTTGATCTCAAAACCAGACAAAGAGCCCATCAAAAGGAGAATTATAGGGGCGCCTGGGTGGCTCAGTGGGTTAAAAGCCTCTGCCTTCGGCTCAGGTCATAATCCCAGGGTCCTGGAATCGAGCCCCACATCGGGCTCTCTGCTCATCAGTGAGCCTGCTTCCTCCTCTCTCTCTGCCTGCCTCTCTGCCTACTTGTGATCTCTATCTGTCAAATAAATGAATTAAAAATAAAATAAAATAAAATAAAAAAATCTTAAAAGGAGAATTATAGACCAATATCCTTGATGAACACAGATGCAAAAATTCTCAACAAAATACTAGCCAATAGGATCCAACAGTATATTAAAAGGATTATTCACCACAACCAAGTGGGATTCATTCCTGGGCTGCAAGGTTGGTTCAACATCCACAAATCAATCAATGTGACACAATACATTAATAAAAGAAAGAACAAGAACCATAGGATACTCTCAATAGATGCTGAAAAAGCATTTGACAAAGTACAGCATCTTTTCTTGATCAAAACTCTTCAGGGGCACCTGGGTGGCTCAGTGGGTTAAAGCCTCTGCCTTAGGCTCAGGTCATGACCCCAGGGTCCTGGGATCGAGCCCCGCATCAGGCTCTCCGCTGAGCGGGGAGCCTGCTTTCCCCCTCTCTCTCTGCCTGCCTCTCTGCCTACTTGTGATCTCTGCCTGTCAAATAAATAAGTAAAATCTTAAAAAAAAAAAAAAAAACTCTTCAAAGTGTAGAGATAGAGGGTACATACCTCAATATCATCAAAGCCATCTATGAAAAACCCACAGCGAATATCATTCTCAATGGAGAAAAACTGAGAGCTTTTCCCCTAAGGTCAGGAACATGGCAGGGATGTCCACTATCACCACTGCTATTCAACATACTACTAGAAGTCCTAGCCTCTGCAATCAGACAACAATCAGACAAAAAGAAATAAAAGGCATCTGAATCAGTAAAGAAGTCAAACTCTCACTCTTTGCAGATGATAATGATACTTTATGTGGAAAACCCAGACTCCACTCCAAAACTGCTAGAACTCATACAGGAATTCAGTAAAGTGTCAGGATATAAAATCAACGCACAGAAATCAGTTGCATTTCTATACACCAACAGCAAGACAGAAGAAAGAGAAATTAAGGAGTCGATCCCATTTACAATTGCACCCAAAACCATAAGATACCTAGGAATAAACCTAACCAAAGAGGCTAAGAATCTGTACTCAGAAAACTATAAAGTACTCATGAAAGAAACTGAGGAAGACACAAAGAAATGGAAAAACGTTCCACACTCATGGATTGGAAGAACAAATATTGTGACAATGTCTATGCTACCTAAAGCAATCTACACATTTAATGCAGTCCCTATCAAAATACCATCCATTTTTTTCAAAGAAATGGAACAAATAATCCTAAAATTTATATGGGACCAGAAAAGACCTCGAATAGCCAGAGGAATGTTGAAAAAGAAAGCCAAAGTTGGTGGTATCACAATTCCAGACTTCAAGCTCTATTACAAAGGTGTTACCATCAAGGTAGTATGGTACTGGCACAAAAACAGACACATAGATCAATGGAAAAGAATAGAGAGCCCAGAAATAGACCCTCAACTCTATGGTCAACTAATCTTCGACAAAGCAGGAAAGAATATCCAATGGAAAAAAGACAGTCTCTTCAACAAATGGTGTTGGGAAAACTGGACAGCCACATGCAGAAGAATGAAACTGGACCGTTTCCTTATACCACACACAAAAATAGACTCAAAATGGATGAAAGACCTCAATATGAGAAAAGAATCCCTCAGAATCCTTGAGGAGAACACAGGCAGCAACCTCTTCGACTTCAGCCACAGCAACTTCTTCCTAGAAACATTGCCAAAGGCAAGGGAAGCAAGGGCAAAAATGAACTATTGGGATTTCATCAAGATCAAAAGCTTTTGCACAGCAAACGAAATAGTCAACAAAACCAAAAGATGACTGACAGAATGGGATAAGATATTTGCAAATGACATATCAGATAAAGGGCTAGTATCCAAAATCTATAAAGAGCTTATCAAACTCAACACCCAAAGAACAAATAATCCAATCAAGAAATAGGCAGAAGACATGAACAGACATTTCTGCAAAGAAGACATCCAGATGGCCAACAGACACATGAAAAAGTGCTCCACATCACTCGGCATCAGGGAAATACAAATCAAAACCACAGTGAGATACCACCTCACACCAGTCCGAATGGCTAAAATTAACAAGTCAGGAAATGGCAAGGATGCGGAGAAAGGGGAACCCTCCTACACTGTTGGTGGGAATGCAAGCTGGTATAGCCACTCTGGAAAACAGTATGGAGGTTCCTCAAGAAGTTGAAAATAGAGTTACCCTATGACCCAGCAGTCGCATTACTGGGTATTTACCCTAAAGATACAAACGTAGTGATCTGAAGGGGCACATGCACCCGAATGTTTATAGCAGCAATGTCCCACAATAGCCAAACTATGGAAAGAACCTAGATGTCCATCAAGAGATGAATGGATAAAGAAGAGGTGATATATATATACAATGGAATACTATGCAGCCATCAAAAGAAATGAAATCTTGCCATTTGCGATGACGTGGATGGAACTAGAGGGTATCATGCTTAGCGGAATAAGTCAATCGGAGAAAGACAACTATCATATGATCTCCCTGATATGAGGAAGTGGAGATGCAATGTGGGGGGGTTGGGGGGTAGGAAAAGAATAAATGAAACAAGACAGGATCGGGAGGGAGACAAGCCATAAGAGACTCTTAATCTCGCAGAACAAACTGAGGGTTGCTGGGAGAAGGGGGGGAGGGAGAGCGTGGTGGGGTTATGGACATTGGGGGGGTATGCTGTGGTGAGTGCTGTGAAGTGTATAAACCTGGTGATTCACAGACCTGTACCCCTGGGGCTAAAAATACATTATATGTTTATAAAAAAATAAAAATAAATATTTTCTTTAAAAAAAAAAAAGTCCACCCAGCGGAATACTCGACAACCAGTGAGTAGAATGAGGTATGGAGCACCTGGATGGCTCAGTTGGTCAAGCATCCGACTCTTGGTTTCAGCGCAGGTGATGATCTCATCTCAATGAGATGGAATCGCCTGTTGGGCTCCATGCTGAGGCTGGAGTCTGCTTGGGATTCTCTCTCTCCCTCTCCCTCTCCCCGACCCCTTTCTCAAAAAAAAAAAAAAAAAAAGAGGTAGATCTGTATGCACTCACACTGGTGTGTGTCCATGATATATGCGCAGTGAAAATTATTTCAGACAATATACATAATATACTCATTTTTTGTTTATAAAAAGCCCTGTATATGCTCTGTGTTGGAAGGCCTTACATTTTTTATTTTATGTGCTTCTGCATTTTATTGTCCCAATGAGCCAATATTACTTTTGTGATTTAAAGAAGCAGCTGCAAAGAAACATAAAGTCTCCTGGGAACCATCATCCATTGCACCAATTCTTCATTTTGTAAGTTAGGGGAATACTGATGGGAGTAAGAATACTCAGTTGTCAGGCTCACCCCCCTCTCAGTGGAGGCTACTATCCCAGGTCTCATTCTACCCGCTTCGAAATGTCAGGAGACGTTCCTGCCAACTCTGCCACCGTTCTGGCCACATGCTCTATCGCCTTTCTTCCCTTCACTCGGGACCTCCCACCCAGTCCTTCTGGCAGCCACAGCAGTCTGACCTCCACCTCTGTGATTTCCCTATACTGCCATCAGCAAATCAGCAGGTCATTCCATGACTGGGACCACAGTTCCACTCTAAGCAGCCAATGGAGGTAGAAGGAATGAGAAGCTGGAGGACTGCAATGAACCCAAGGATGGGGGCTCGGGCTTCCGCTTTTGGGGAAACTCCACCTTTGAAATGACAGGTCTCTGATTACTTCCACTTGTTTCTCATCCTCTAGTATTCTCACCTCCAGGAATACCAGTTTTTGTTTTGCTCACAGAGCAAGGATCAGAAGAGAATTCTCTAATTCCCTCCTGTGCCTTCAAAAGCACGAAGGTCATTCATACCTTTAGGAGCTGGGAACTTAAAGAATTTGATGGGAGGAGCACCCAGAATAAATTCCTGACACCTCAAAGTAGGGAGGCCGTGAGGATAGAGTTCGTCTTTAAAATCTTACGCTGTGTCTCCTAGGACCAGTTCTGGTACTAAATACCAAATATCACCAAGAAATAGTCCCTAAAGCTCTGAGATTTAATGCAAATGTTTCTTAGGATTACTCTTGGGAGTTATATCTAAGAGGTGAGGGAAACAAGACTGGGCAGAAAAAGAATTTGAACAGCAAGTTGGTTGCAGCAAAAAGTTCAGCTGATCCTATGGTAATCTTTGGAGCTAAGGGTCCCTTTGGTGTTCTTCTCTCTTGAAGCCAGAGGTCTGAGCCTTGTTACATTTCTCCTAATCAATCAGTCATTGGAGGCAAGCTGCCCACAAGAAGTGGGTAACCTTGGGCAAGACAGAGGGCGATGCCCAAATTGGGATCTATCTGAGAACTGTCAGCAGCCAACATGGAATGCCTCAGTCCTGGAGGGGGATCTGGGTGGCACAAAATAGCATCTGCTACCCTCACCATAACATTGTGAGTTAAGGAAAATAAATCGTTTTGCTACCTTTTTACAAGTGGGAGTGGATAAAGCCTTACCAGTATTTCCTTTTCCCAGCCCACGGCTCTTTCCAGTGAGGGAAGGGGAGAGGCTGAAGAGTTTATAGTGCTCTAGACTTCATAAAAACAAATGAAGACCAGATGGTGGGAGGCTCCAATCCTAATCCAGTAGAATTATCTTTCAATCTGTCTCCCTGCCTCCATTCTAGCCTAAATAGGCCACAGAAGAGCCCATGGTCTTGCTGAAAGGCAACTGAATAGTTATGCTCTATTTAATAGAATTCAACATATAAGCAGCTAACATTTATAGAGCTTTCATATGTGTCAGACCTCATTCTAAGTGCTATGTGTGTGTAAACACATATGCGTCTATGTGTTTCTACATGTCCTTTGAGCACTTGCACTTTGCCCATTCTAGAGCCCAAGTCTAGTCCTTGAATGCCCCTTAAATGTGATCATCTTTCTACGTATATAAATTACATAAAGTTTCTACTTAGGGGCTCGGTTAACTCTATGGGAGATCAGAGCAGCATTTCAGCATGAATAGCTCTCATGGATCACAGATACCACAGCACCAGCATGATGACCACTGTCAGGTAAACCCCTGGGGTTACAGAGTGTGGGTGAGCACAGGGACTTGCTCTTCCATAGTAGGCTGCAGTGGAACTCCGTGCATAGGACAGAGTTAATTAGGTGGGATGTGTTCAAGAGGGAGAACGATCAGCACAAACTGGAAGGCAGCAAGCTGTTCCCTTGCTTTCTGTATGCCTTGTTTTTGCCCTTGGGTGACTGCATTCAGGAGCCCCGTTTCCTCTATGACTTACACACTGATGACCCCCCAAACATCCAGCCTGGACCACTGGTCCGGCCCAAACCATTATCCTGGATGTCGGACCCAAACACTGAACTGCCTGGTAAACTTCTCTACTTGAATGTACCAAAGAAATACAAGTACCTCCAAAAATGATCTCACTATGTTTCTCATCCCCCAAACCCACTTCTTTGGGTTTTCAGTTCTGGTTATTAGTGCCATCACTTACCCAGCCACCCCAATAAAAACAGAGGATCATCCTAGATGTCATTTTCCAACATCACCCCTTCTGTTGGCTGACAATCCCATTAACCTTCCAGCAGGAGAAGACCACATACAAAACAGTTGTCAGTAAATCCTTTTGCCTGCCCTCAAGGCAATCTGACAGCATCTCTGTCTATTACGAATTTCCTCTATAAATCATTAAGTCCTGGAAAATAATGCTTCCTCTTGTCTCATGTGCCAATGAGAGATAACATCAGTGACAAGGTCTCCAGATTCACAAATTGAATAGTAATGTAGAAACTTACCAATAACTGAAGCAAAAATGGAATCTAGTAAATTACTTATGTGATGAGAAGAACCAACTGAACGGCCTATTTAAAAAATACATCTCCGGGGCACCTGGGTGGCTCAGTGGGTTAAGCCTCTGCCTTCGGCTCAGGTCATGATCTTGGGGTCCTGAGATCGAGCCCCGCATGGGGCTCTCTCTGCTCAGCGGGGAGCCTGCTTCCCCCCTCTCTCTGCCTGCCTCTCTGCCTACTTGTGATCTCTGTCTGTCAAATAAATAAATAAAATCTTTAATAATAATAATAATAATAAATATAAATATAAATAAATAATAAATAAAATAAATAATAAATAAAAATAAATAAATTAAATAAAAATAATAATAATTAATAATAATAATTAATAATAAATAAATAATAAATAAATAAATAATAAATAATAAATAACTAAAATCTTTTTTTAAAAAAAACAATGTTAAAAAATACATCTCCTGGGGCACCTGGGTGGCTCAGTGCGTTAGAGCCTCTGCCTTCAACTCAGGTCATGGTCTCAGGGTCCTGGGATCGAGCCCCACATCAGGCTTTCAGTCAGCAGGGAGTCTGCTTCCCCCCTCTCTCTTTGCCTGCCTCTCTGCCTACTTGTGATCTCTCTCTCTCTCTCTCTCTGTGTCAAATAAATAAATAAAATCTTTTTTTTTAAAGATTTTATTTATTTATTTGACAGACAGAGATCACAAGTAGGCAGAGGCTTTAACCCACTGAGCCACCCAGGTGCCCCTAAATAAATAAAATCTTTTTTAAAAAGTATCTCTCCTGGGATATACCAAGGTAAGGCTGCCAGATAAAATGCAGGATGCCCAGTTAAATCTGAATTTCAAATAGGTAATGAATAAGTTTTATTGTATGTCCCATATAATATGAGATATATATTTTTTAAATATTGTCTATCTGAAATTTAATCTAGCTGAGCATCTTGTACTTTTATTTGATAAACCTGGCAAGCCTAACAGGCCCACAGAATTAAGTCTTTCTAGAGCTCCTGGGATGGGCTTAATAACCTAAAATTTCAAACAAATCCTCATATAATTCTGATGATCAGTTGTGATCACTGTAGGACCCTGGTGAGGAATCCTTTCCCAAACCTCCTGCCAGAGCTGCACAGCCCCCCTTAGACTCAGGGGGACTCGTACATCAGACCCACTAGCATTGCTGAAGCTTATAATGGGGCCTAGATGTGGGCAAATCTGATTCAGTGATTGCTTTGTGGTTTGGGGAGGGACTGTGGTATGTCCAAATAAATTTTTTAAAATTCCTTATTGAAGTATAGTTGATACACAATGCTACATTAGTTTCAGGTATAAACATAGTCATTCAACAAGTCTATTCATTACACTATGGTCACCACAAGTGTAGCTACCATGTGTCACCATACACCCCCTTCACTTGTTTTGCCCATCTACCAACACCTTACAACAAAAATAAAAAACTACAATAATTAATCAAAATTTTTAAACTGTGTTTATTTCTACTTTATCTGTTTTTCCAGCCTTACCACCTTGTAAAAACCACTTAAGTTCTGTGATTCCTCATTCATTTTTTTTTCATCAGAAATATTATTGAGTGCCCTTCCTGGACAGATTCCTCTGCCAGGCCCTAGGGATACAAAAATGAATGAAGCAGGTGTGGTCCTGCATTCATGGAGGGCACAAACATATAACAGACAAGGAACTAAAAATATGAATGCTGTGAATGACATAAACAGAGGTACTGCACTGGAGCATGATGTGGGCGGGGGCATCTGGACTCAATGGTCCCAGACACTGTCTCTGAAAAGATGACATTTAAGCTGACTTCTGCGGGATGAAGAGACGTCAGCCAAACACAGAGTGAGGGAAGCCCATTCTAGACATCAGAACCAATATAAGCCATTGGGCTTAAGTGCATTAACCATGTCTTTTCTTTTCAGTACACTGACGATTTGATATTTGAGTCCTTGCTGACCGTGGAGGGACCGCCTCCACCCAGGTTAGCCAATTCCTGGAGATAGTAAACAACTTATCTGTGAGTGGGTCTTTCATGCACAAACCAACCAATACAGAGCCCACACCCCCAAACACCTCCTCTATGGAGTTCTCCTGCAACATTGCTGAACTCACTTATTGGTTTCTAGGAGCTTTTTTGCACATTCTTTAGGATTTTCTATGTAGATAATCATGTGACTGCAAATAAAGACAGTTTTATTTTTTCCTTTCCGATCCGTGAGCCTTTTATACTTTTCTTGCTTATTGTCCTGTCTAGAATTTCTAGCATTTGTTGAATAAAAGTAATGAGAACAGGGACACTAGGCAGCTCATGTCCGTTAAGCATCCCACTCTTGGTTTCAGTTCAGGCCCTGATCTCTTTGCTGGAATAGAGCCCAGAGTCGGGCTCCGAGTTCAGGGGGAAATCTACTTGAGATTCTCTTTCTCTCCCTATTTCCCTCTCTCCATCTCTCTCTCAAATAAATAAACAAATCCTAAATCTTTTTAGATTTTATATATTTATTTATTTATTTGACAGACAGAGATCACAAGTAGGTAGAGAAGCAGGCGGGGGGTGGGGGGAGGTTGGTAAGCAGGCTCCCTGCTAAGCAGAGAGCCCGATGCAGGGCTCGATGCCAAGGACCCTGAGATCATGACCTGAGCCAAAGGCAGAGGCTTTAACCCACTGAGCCACCCAGGCACCCCAAATCCTAAATCTTAAAAAGACAAAGAGAGAGAGCAAGTGATGAGAACAGACATCCTTGTATTTTCCCTGTCACAGAATGAAAGGACCATAAAGTACAATGTTAACAATACGTTAGCTATAGATTTTTTTAATAAATGCTCTTTATCAAGTTGAGAAGTTCCCTTCTATTCCTATTTTTTGTAGAATTGTTACCATTAATAGATTTTGGCAAATTTTTCTGCCCCAATTGATCTGATCGTGTGATTTTGCTTCTTTAGTCTATGAGTATGGTGAATTACTCTGACTACATTCATTGATTTTTTTAATATTTAACCAGTGTTGTATCCCTGGGATAAAGCCTACTTGGTCACAATGTGATATCTTTTTATAAATTACTGATTTCATTTGCTAGTATTTTGTCAAATTTGTGCCTATATTCATAAGAGATATTAGTGTTTAGTTTTCTTTTTTCCTTTTTTTTTTAACTGTCTGATTTTTTTTTATCAGAGTATTACTAGCCTCAAACTAGTATTACTAGCCTCAAACAAACAAACAAATTGTAAAGGGTACCCTTCTCTTATATTTTCTGGAAAAGACTATGTAGAATTTGTACTAACTCATCTTTAAACATTTGGTGGAAACATCTAGTAAAACCATCTGGGCTTGGATACTGCTTCTTAAGACATTTTTTTTTAAATCATACATTCAATCTTCTTAAAGTTTTTAACATTTTTTAAAGACTTTACTTATTTATTTGAGAGAGAGAGGTCATGAGAGAGAGAGATCACAAGAAGGGGGAGGGGTAGAGGGAGAAGCAGACTCCCCGCTGAGCAAGGAGCCTGATGTAGGACTCGATCCGAGAACCCTGGGATCATGACCTGAGCTGAAGGCAGACACTTAACTGCCTGAGCCACCAAGGCACCCAATCTTCTTAAAGTTACAGGGATAATCACATGAACTGTTTTGTTTGGGGTGAGTTGTGGAACTTTGTGTTTTTTAAGGAATTGGTCTATTTCATCTAAGTTGTCAAATTCATGTGTGGAATTGTCTGTATTATTCCCATGTCGGTGTCTATAGGCCTGTGGTGACATGCCAGAACTCACTCCTAGTATTAGTAATTTGTGTATCCTTTCTTTTTCTCTGTCAGTCTTTTTAGAGTTTTATCAATTTTATTGATCTCTTCAAAGAAAGAGTTTTTTATTTCACTGATTTTTCTTAATTGTTTTTGTCTTCAATGTCATTAATTCTGTTCCTATCTTGATTTATTACTTACTTCTGCTTGCTTTCCAAAGTTTTCAAATCTTGATATGGGAGCTTAGATTATTGATTTGCAACTTTTTCTTTTTCTAACTCATGCATTTAATGATATAAACTTCCCTCAGTAATGCTGTGCCCCCACAAATTTTGATATGTCATAGTTTCATTTTCAGTCAATTCAGTGTATATTTTAAATTCTCTTGGTGCTTTCTCTTAGACCCAAAAGATTTTTTAAGGTATGCTGTTGAGTTTCCAAGTGTTTGGAAATGATCCTGTCATTTTTCTGTACTGATGTCTAGTTTGATTCCATTATGTCAGAGAATGTCTTCTGTGTGACTTCAATTCTTTTAAATTTGTTGAGGCTTGTTTTCTGGCTTAGGATATGGTCTATCTTTGTATATATTATGTAGGCCTTGAAAAGAATGTGTATTCTGCTACTGTTGGGTGGAATATTCTGTAAGTGCCAATTATAGTTGATTGAGGGAGTTGCTGAGTTTTATATCTTACTGATTTTCTGTCTAGTTGTCCTAGTAATTAATCAGAAGGGAGCCTTAAAGTCTCCAATAATTGTGGATTTGTCTATCTATCAGTTTTTGCTTCACATATTTTGTAGCTCTTTTAAGATTACCTTGCCTTCTTGGTTTATTGATCCATCATCACTTTATCATGTCCCTCTCTGTCACTGGTAATTTTCCTTGCTCTGAAATCTACTCTGATATTAATATAGCTATTCCTGCCTTTTTTTTTAATATTCTATTTATTTATTTATTTGTCAGAGAGAAAGAGAGAGCGAGCACAAGCAGGGGGAACAGCTGGCAGAGGGAGAAGCAGACTCCCCCGCTGAGCAGGAAGCCCCATGCATGGCTCGATCCCAGGACCCTGGGATCACGACCTGAGCCAAAGGCAGACTCTTACCTGACAGAGACACCCAGGCGTCCCTCCTGCTTTGTTTTGTTTATAATTTTCGTATAGAATATCCTTTTTTTATTCTATTGTTTCAACTGCCTATATCATTATGTTTGAAATGAAGTTAATTAATCATGAGAAGACTTCAGACAAATGCAAATTGACAGACATTCTACCAAATAGCTGGCTAGTATCCTTCAAAAGTGTCAAGATCACGAAAGAAAAAGGAAAAACAGAAACACTTCCAGATTGAAGGAGACTAAGGAAACATGATGACTACATGTGGTGTCCTGGATAGGATCCTGGGACAGAAATAAGACATCAGTGGAAAAACTGGTGAAATACAAATAAAGTCTGTCACTTACTTAATAACACTGTACCATTGTTAATCTCTTAGTTTTGATCATCGTGCTATGGTTTTTAAGATTTTGCCAAAATATTGGCGAAATCTGGGTATACAGATCTCTGTACCATTTGGGCAATTTTTCTGTAAGTCTAAAATTATTTTCAAATATATTTTTTTTAAAATCTCCACTCCAAGCTCAGTTGCTCAGTCACCAGACCAAATGTCTGAAGTGAAGGACCACACCGCCCTTGAGTAGGATGCTCAGTTGCCTCAGCGTAAACATGGTCACTTGTAAATGTTTGTGCAGTTGCCCATCAGCTGATGCCCCTTTGGATCCTCCCACTCCTCTGCCCTCCTACCCCTACTCCAGTCGAGACCCACCACCACCTTCCCTTGCCTCTTCAGCGGTACCCCCAGACATCACCCACCCTCCGCAGGAGCATAGGTAAGAATGAGCTATCTTATGACCTAGGCTCTCAGATACTAAGGAACCATGACTCCACACAGACTTTCAAAGGGATAGGAGAAGAGAGGAGTCAGTATTACCAGAGTAGTTGTAATGGTTAATTTTATGTGTCAACTTGACTGGACAGAAGGATTCCCAGATAGCTGGTAAAATATTATTTCTTAGTGTGTCTGTTTTTCCATAAGAGATTATCATTTGAATTGGTGAACTGAGTAAACAGATTCCCCTCCCCACTGTAGGTGGACATCATCCAATCCATCCATCGGGAGCCTGAATGGAACAAAAAGGCAGAGGAAGGAAGAATTTGCTCTCCCTGCTTGAGCTGAGACATCCGTCTTCTTCTGCCCTTGGACATCAGAAGGTTGTCTGACTTTTAGACTCAGATGGGGACTTACTTCATCAGCCTGTTCACCCACATTCACAGGCTGAATCACACCACAGGCTTTCCTGGTTCTCCAGCTTGCAGATGACAGAGTGTGCGACTTCTTAGCCTCCTTAGCCACATGAGCCAATTCCTATAATAAATCTCATATAAATGTATCCTCCTGGTTCTGTTTCTCTGGAGAACCCTGATCATACAGTCATATGGTGATCACGCTTAAAGGCAACCCTAACCCAGACTCCTCTTGGCTACAATGCCTCTAAAGTTTCCTGCCTCTTGGAGTAATGCTCAAAAGCCTGGGTGACATTGACATCCCTGTACAAGTTGGCCCCAGTGTAGGTGCCTTAGAGCTGTAACTTCCCACGACAGGTAACAGTCACTTTGTCACTTTTCAACCCCATGGCTGAGACTCACCACCCTCAGACCTCAGGCCTTCTCCCTCACTTTTTTTTTGCCTCCTTGGTCATGTGTCCCCTCTTATGCCCATGGAGCTCTGCCTCTGAAGATCCAGTCAAAGCACCCAGATTCCAGCCCATAGGAAGCACACGCTTATTTTCTTATTTCCTGGGTCTTTTCTTCTTTGTCTTTGCTGCAACTTGGAGCAACCAAAGAAAAGTCCTTCCTAATCACTTCCAGACTTCCCCCCAGGAGGTTGGGGGGGGGGGGTGGCAACTTGCTTTGAATTCTAGTCCCCTTGTAAACCCATGCAGCAGCAAACAGTATCAACAGAGATGTTGCACATCCTGTCAGCAATGGCTAAATATAACTTGATTTTACATATAAAATTTTAATTCAAAACTGATGAATCAGGAACCATTTCAGACATTCTCAACTTCTCTAGATTCTGTTTTCTTTTCAAAACCCATCCCATCAGCTCCTCAATTCAGCTTTGCACTTTCTTCCCAGAACTCTTTAAATCATTCCACTTTCATTTCTTTCCTCATTTCTTCCCCCCCACAAAACCCCCATTAGCCTCCCTCTCTGATTTTAAGATTTTTGTTTTCTCTTCACCACCCACTGAAATAACTTCTCTGTCATGTTCAGCATTGTTCTTTCCAGAATTACTAAATCATGCTTCCACTTTCGCTTGTTTCCTCCGTTTCCCCCTCCTGCTCCTACCCTAACGGCAACGGTTTATTGACTTTGGATCTGCTGGCGCTTTAGATCTTTGGTAGGTTGGAGAAGAGATTTTGCATGTTTCCCTCCACATGTTTGGCCACCAGACTGCAGTTGGCAGCAGCTCAGACATTGCTGTGTGGCCTTTCGCGATGCTGTTTATTTGTCTGTTTGCTTGCTCTTGGGTTGCTTAATAGTGGTCCCTTGCCAACATACTTTAGAAGAGGATGCGTGGCTATATGGCCTTTGTGTCACCCTGTCCATTCACCACTGCTGGAAGGCTACTTACAGTTTTCATCCCAAATCCTCCCACATGCCCCATTCCTCTCATGCCTTCTCTATCCATCGCCATAAGTCTCAGTGCTGTCAGTTCTGTTTAAGAACTTAACTTTTAATTTAACTCTGAGTCTGTTCGACTTGACCCTATGTGATTACAACCATTTTCCCCAAATGGACCAGTCAAGCCTTCTTTATAAATCTGACCCCCTCCCCAAGCTCCCGTGGCAACTTGTACATGTGCATTTCTAGCTTTGATAATGGTCTGAAGAATGTTTTGCCATATTTGTTGTGTCTCTCCAGATACAGAGTTATAGAACCTACAAGCGTGCCTGTCATGGTATCGCATACAGAACTGGTACCTGCTGGTCATGCACTATTGATCTCTCCCATTGTAGGGTGATAACCCACATGCCCCAAAACATGAATAGGTATAGTCTGACCACTGAACTGGGAGCCAGAAGAAAGACCTGGGATTGGTCCTATATCCTTCTACTTCCCAGGCAAGTTAAAATCACTGCTCTGAACATCACTTTCTTAATTTTTTCAAATGGGATGATAGTACCTCCTGTGGTTAATTCACAAGGCTCTAATGAGAATCCAATGAGATAACATGTGTTGGCAAAACATTGCTAAAAATTCTCTATAATGATAAGATATAATTATTTCCATTATCATATCGTTGCTTCAGATAAGTAACTGTGCTTTCATTTGTCAACTCTAGTCCTTTGGGACACCTGGGTGGTTCAGTCAGTTAAGCATCTGCCTTTGGCTCAGGCCATGATCACTGGGTCCTGGAATGGAGTCCCTCATGGGGCTCCCTACTCAGCATGGGGTCTGCTTCTCCCTCTCCTTTGCCCCTCTTCCCTGCCTGTACTCACACCTTCTCTCTCTCTCTCTCTCTCTCAAATAGATAAATAAAATCTTTAAAAAAAAATTCCAGTCCTTTATTTCCATAAGTAATATAACCATCTCCTCTCATACAAGGGATGTCTGTAGGCACTGAGGGCACTTTAGCCAAGAGAAGGAATGGTAGAGAAAGAATCCATTATCGCCACAAAAGTTTCAAAATATTTCACACAGCAGGAGTTAGACACGTTCTGATTTCATATGCTATGTGTACAAGAGAAGTAAGTTTAGCTCAGCTACTGGAAGATTTAGTTCAGCTTAGATTAAGGACACATTTACAGCAGTGGGAATGTCACCTTGGGTGGTAGTTTCCATGATGAGCATTGCCCAGGCCAATTCTGCCTTTCCAGATGGCCTGCTATAAAAACAACCAGTATCTAACATGACTGTATGCTTCATAAGTATTACTTGTTTTAACCCCCACCACAACCCTATGTGATAGGTATTATAGTACCTTCTCTCAGCGGAGTATCAGAGAGGTAGAATAACTTCCCCAAAGCCACACAGCAGAGCAGAACTGGAACTCACATCTGCCTGCCTAGAAAGCCCACACCTTCACTTATCTAATCCCTTGTGGATGTGCAGGGGCACCTGCACTGGAAGAAAGCTGTTGGCAGTTCAGGTCACTTTAAAGATGCCCCCAGCATGAAGCCTCAGGGCTCCTGTCCCTTTTCCATGCTGTGCTGTTTCTTTCAACTGTCACTTTTTCTTTGATTGTAGAACTTGGGCTTCAGATTCTGAGAGTCAGTAGTTCATAGGTGCCCAAGTGGTGGATACCCTTCTGGTCCCCTCTTGGGGCCATGAAGGCAGTTCGCATGCAGCCTGTTCTCTTTTCTTTAATACTCTTATAACCCTTGAAAGTACAACTTGTACAGTTCCTGGGGGGCATTCTCTTTCTCTGAGTAACATGGTTGTTATGTTCTTTTTCTTTGGAAAGACATTAATACTTTAAACTCTCTTCCCTTTCCAGTAAATGAAACCTTGAAGGTTGTGTCCCATGTCTTCATCAGTCTGCTGGTCACTGGCACGAGAGAGGGAGCAACCACAGTACCATCAGGAACAAAAACTAGGAGCACACGAGGTACTGAGCAGTGTGCCAGATGCCGTCAGTGTCTTATCTGGTTTAATGCTTCCCACGTCCCCATGTTGTTGCTGATGAAGAAAATCTGCACATGGATGTTGATAGCAGCTTTATTCATAAACATCAAAACCTGGAAGCAACCAAGATGCCCTTCCACGGGTGAATGGACAAATAAACAGTGGTACATCCAGATGATGGCGTATATTCAGCACTAAAAAGAAATGAGCTTGAAAATGAGCATGAAAAGATATGGAGGACTCTTCAATGCATCTTACTAAGTGAAAGAAGCCAATCTTTGGATTCCAGCTATATAACTTTCTGGGAAAGGCAAAACTAGAGAGATAGTAAAAGATCAATGGTCGCCAGGCTTAGAGGAGAGGGAGGGATGAATAGAGGATTTTTAGAGGGGTAAGGCTATTCTATATGACAGTATAATGGTGTATACCTGTTATTATACATTTGTCCAAACCCACAGGATGTACAACATCAGACCTGAACCCCAACGTACACTGTGGACTTTGGGTGGCTATGAAGTGTCAGTGCAGGTTCATCACTGGTAACATCTGTAGCACTCTGGTGGGGATGTTGACAATGGAGGAGGCTGTGCACATGGAAGGTAGTGGACATATAGGAAATCTCTGTACCTCCCTCTCAATTTTGCTGTGAACTTAAAATTTCTCTAAAAAATTACTTTTTTTAAAAAAGTAACACTTGGAGAGGTTACGTAACCTCAGGTGTCTAGGAGAGGTTAGGTAACCTTAGGTGTCCAGCCCAAAGTCTCATGCCAGTGACTGGCAGGGTTAGAATCTGGAGTACCGTTTTGTCTGGCTCCCCCGCCCTGCCTTCTCATGAGTCCCTGAAAACAAAGTGGTCCCTGACTTAGCTTTGCCTTTGAGTATTGGCCTTGCATGGGCTCCTGCACCACAAACAGTTTCTCTTTCCAGTCTCTGGGCTGATTCTGTGTGGGGAGCAAGGAGTGATGGCCCTCAGAGCACCCATCTGACGGATGAGAAGGAACTAGAATGAAGGCAGCCCTGGAGGCTGCCGCCTTTCTGTCTGCTGTAACATCAGCATTGAAACAGATGCCTTCTACCTGTTGGGGAATAGAATTTAGAAGATCAAGGTCCAGGCCAGAGCCAGACTAGGCCTGACTTGATGGGGGCGACCCTCTTCTCGGCCATATCAGGGGGCTTCCCAGAGCAGGTGAGAGCAAGTGCTAGGGCTGAGTGAGGTCGCACTCAGAAAAATGTGGGTATCTACACAATAGTCAGCAGACTTTATTCCCTGGACAAATAATTTCTTCATAATCAGGATGATTTTATCCATCACCTCTTAAGGATAAGACATGACAGGTTTCCTTGTACCACCAGAGGAAATTCTCCTCAGAAACCTAGTGCTTCTACTGGGTATTTATCCTAAAGATACAAATGTAGTGATCCGAAGGGGTACATGCACCCGAATATTTATAGCAGCAATGTCCACAATAGCCAAACTATGGAAACAGACTAGATATCCAACAACAGATGAATGGATAAAGAAAAGGTGGGGTGTAAATATATATATATTATATATATATATATATATAATATATATATTCACAGACCTGTACCCCTGGGGCAAATAGTATATTATATGTTAATTTTTTTTAAAAAAGGAAGGAAGAAAGAGAGAGAGAGAGAGAGAAAGAAAGAAAGAAAGAAAGAAAGAAAGAAAGAAAGAAAATTGGTACTTGCTGGGGAAACTATGATGTATTCTGGTAGAATATAATACTGATTTCGAACCACCATAGCTGAAGTCATCAACAAGCACAATGGTCATTGTACAGTCAAGAATCAGGGCTACATTTTATCTCTAGGTAAAAACTATTTTTAAGGTATTTCATTAATCACTGGCAAGGTCAACTATACCGAACATTCCAGAACGCACAGGGGAAATCTCTGTGGGCGTGCCCAGACCTCTCGGCTACAGCGATGCATTGTTCTGACGCTTCCTGCACCCTGTTCAGAGCTGTCCGGTCGTCAGCAAGTCTGCAGGGCCTGCCCGTGACAGGGCCTGTGGGAGGAGGCAGGCCCAGCACGCTGGCCCCCCAGGTGCTGATGTCTCTACTGTGCACACCACCAGACTCTCTCTCTGCCCACCTGCTGTGTTCATGTAGCAATGAAAGTCAGAGCAGCCCACAGAGGGGTGGTGAGCATCAAATGAAATACTAGACGCAGAGTGCTTTGCACCCAGCCTGGCATAGGATTGGTGCTCAGGGGTCAGGAGTAAGGTCACTGCAGCCGTCACCAGGCCCCACTGCATTAAATAGTATCTTCTTGGTGCTTGATACTGTTCATGAATAAACGAGCACATGCATGAATAATGAAACACGAATGAGTGAAGAAATCCCTATTTTTGTGGATGAGGATATCAAGAGTCAGAAGAACTACGTGATGTAGCCTCACTGAGATCGGGGTGACCAAGGAAATAGAAGTGGGAATAGTGAGCAGAACCTCAGGAAAGCAGGTTAGGAGGGAGACTGACATGTGGCATGAGTCTTTCTGGCTCTCCTGTGTCTCCTCTCTCTAGGTGTGAGGATACAGATGTGATGACTAGAGTTCTAGCAGCCATTCCAATCTCTGAGTGGACTTTAAAGAAGTTACAGGCAAGAGAGACAAAACTTAAATAGAAGATACCTGTGGCCCTAATGTCTATGGGGCCACCATGTTGTCCCTGGACACACATCTTACTTTTTACATGGCAGAGGGGAAATACTCTTCTATCTGATTCCAGACATTATTATGTTTGGTCTCCATTACTAGAAGCCAAATACATTTCTAGCTTAAAATATTCTGTGACATGGCCATCTCTTGATTTCGCTCCTCGCAAAATGCCTGTCCATTCTCAGCCTCCTTTGCTGGGCTCTATTCCTCTTCCTTCTCTAAATACTGGATTAATACAGGGCTCGGGCCCAGGCCCTCCTCCAATCCCACAGCTTAAAATATCATCCACAAACCAGTGATATCCAGAGTGACATTACTAGCTCAGGCCTCTCCCCCAGACTCATATCCAACTGCCCAGCCGGCATCTTCAAATTAGCATGTCCAAAAGAGAATTATTATATTAATATTCCTTACCCCTCACAAATATGTTTCTCTCCTCCCTACCCCATCTCAGGAAAGGGCCCCACAGTTGCTCGGGCCAAAAAGCTAAAAACTTCTGGATTCCTGTCTCTCCTTCAAGCCATCAGTAAGGTTTGTTTGCTTCACAGCATAACCCACATCAGGCCACATTTCCCCATCGCCTGACTAACTAATCCCCTGCCCTGGGCTCTCCAAATCTGGGCAGACCCTTGCCGCCTACCCTGCACATAGTGTCAGAGAGTCACTTTTCCATGCAGGCCCTTCAGCAGTTCTGTGGCCCTAAGAACACAATCCACACACCTCACCATAGCACCCAGGGCTCTGTGATCTGTCCTCACCTCCCCTCTCTGCCCACATCCACCACCTTCCAGCCACACTGGCTTCCACCTCTCTCCTTCCAGGAAGAGCCAGCCTCATTTCCCACTCGGGACCTTTGCACTTGCTATCACAGCTACTTAAATGTCCCTCCTGAGGATCATGACAGGAATGGAAACTTTGACCCTCACACTGCAGCTCAAATATCACCTCCTTGAGTTCTCCACCACCGGCCACTGTGTCCAAGGAGCCTTCCCCTGGCTCCACTCCTCCCCCTCAATTTCCCTTGTCTATTTTCTTTGTGACTTCATTACTATCCGAAAATGGTCTTATCAACATCTTTGTTTTCTAGTGCATTATTTAGAATGCGTACCTTATAAAAGCAGGAATTCTGTCTGTCTTCATCTTGGCTTCTAAACCGTGCCAGCACAGAGACTTCTCAATCTGCAGGCATCCACCAGGAATTCAAGAGCCATGCCATTGTTATCAAATGACAGCTTTTGTTCACTAGGTATCTTTAGCCTTCCCTCTGATCTCTGGCTCTGCAATTAACAACATGTAGACATTTATCAGGTGACCTCTTAGCCTCAGAGTTCTTATGTTTGATTCTTTCCTCAGTTCCAACAGTAGAAGGTTTAGCATACTTTCAGAGCTCTTGTGTATAAAAATGTTTTTATACGTTTTGTATGTCTTAACATATAAAAGTCAAATTGGGGGTTATAAACACAATTTCTCTGAGAACTTAGATGCTGCCTATTCTCTTTCAAAACTTACTGCTGTGAAAGAATAATCCTACATTATCCTGATGGTTTTGTTCCTTTTCTGAGGAATATGTACTCTCAGATTAAATACTTTTAAACCTACTTTTAAATCACTGGTTAAATTACTAGGATGTATCTATGTTTGGTTGGGTTTTGGTTTTTTTGTAGCACATTTGCCTTAAATACCAAGTCTATGAGCCAAGTAGATTTTCCCAGGTGAGAAAAGTTTTCAAACATTCTATCTTTGCATATTGCTTCTTCCTACTTGTTTTGATTTCTTCCTCACAATAGCCATATTATTCAAAGACTGATTCTCCTTTTATTTGGCTCTGTAACTGTTATTTTTCATGCTATTAATTTCATCCCTTTGTCCTTTCCAGTGAATTCTAGGGGAGCAATTTAAGTTTGTCCTCAATATCACAGCATTTTTCTGCTGGTTCAATTCCTCTCTTTTTTTTTTTTTTTTAAGATTTTATTTATTTATTTGACAGACAGAAATCACAAGTAGGCAGAGAGGCAGGCAGAGAGAGAGGGGGAAGCAGGCTCCCTGCAGAGCAGAGAGCCTGATGTGGGGCTCGATCCCAGGACCCTGGGATCATGACCTGAGCCGAAGGCAGAGGCTTTAACCCACTGAGCCACCCAGGCGCCCCTCAATTCCTCTCTTTATTGCCACTGAAAGATTTTAGATCTGCTGTCACATGGATGTTTCTCTGAGTTCTTTTCCTGATCTGAGTTCGTATCTCAGCCTGTTGCTTTTTCACACTCCTGATCTCTTTTAATCATCTCACATATTCTTGAAGCTCACTAAGCTTGCAAAATATTGATCTTCAAATTATTTTTATTTCCTTCTAAAAAGAAGTTTTCAAAAGTTGTGTTTTCAAATGTCGTCTGTGTATCCCAGTTGAGAACTTTTTCATTGGTTCCCTGGTGATACAATTTTTTTGTATATTCATCCTCCATAAAGATCTTCTTGACAGAAGATATGCATCACAATTTTACCATTTTTGCCCATCTCCTGATCCCCTGATCCCCTGGAGAATGCCCCCTGCAGAGCTAAAGCCTGAAAGCAAAGTTGGTTCATACCCTTGTACCGAAGTCACTGGATTGGTGGCTGGCACTCATTTGGTGAGCTAATGATGGTCAGGTTCTCTGACAACTGAGGGGCAATTTATGGGTTTTTTCTAGCAGATACAATATACAGAAGACACAACAGTGCTCTCCGTCCCCCAGCCTAGCCTGCAGCGTTGACCCTTTGGGGACCATACGTTTCAGGATTTGTTGTGACATGCTCATGCCTGCCCTCTCATCTCCCCCAGATTGCAGTGGGCAGGGAGGCAGGGATGGGGGAGGGTGCTATTCAATACTCTGTTGGGTTCGTGGCTTCTTTAGATCTTGCGGGAGGGGCCACCAAGGCCTTGTCTCACCTACCTCTGGCCAACTGAGCCACTAACAATGAAAATGTCATCAATTGTACTTCTGAATCTGTCTCATTGTTGCTGAAGATAATAGAAATCCCTCCCAAGGCTAACAATTGTTGACATTGTTCCTGTGGCTTTTTTGTGTTGTTTTTGGTCATTTTCTGTACTTTCATGAGTATTTTAAGGACACGTTGGAAGAGAGATTAGTGGGTCACAGGTAGCCTCAGGTCATAGCTAGCCTCCTTCCCTTTGACATCCCTGCGACACAGAGCCCAGAAGCTGGCACACAGTAGGTTCTCAGTGAGTAAAGCTTCTCAGTAAATTTAGTTTAAACTGAGATGTTTAGAACCAGAAGCTGACCTGAACCATACTAGAATTTAGGTCAGGGATTGGGATGTAATGGGTCACAAGAGAGGAAGAGCAGTCAAAAGTGGTCAAAAGTGACTAAAAGTGACACCACCCTGAGAGAAGACAGGAGACAAGTCCAGTGTGGACAGGAAGGTCCAGCTGAGGGAGTCAGGGGTCCAGGGCTCTGTGTGGAGCTGAGAGTGAGCCATCAGGGATTCTGAGGTCTCGCATCTTCCTGCAGGGGAGTGTTGGCGAAGGCTGAGCTTGGGAGTGCCACTGACCTGCTGTGTGGGGCCTCCGGACCACAGGATGTGACACCCAGCCTCTGCAGCTGAGGCCCCCAGACCTATCAGCAACATCTCCACATCTGAGGTTCATCCCTGAGGGAGCTCCTTAGCATACACAAGGCTCACATTTCAGGCTGACCGCAACCTTTGCTTCCATCAGGCCTATTCTAGACACTGGTCCTAGTTCTAACGAAGGCTCCTCCTCCTTCCACTGCAAGACTTTTAGACTGGGGTCATTTGAGCCCTAAGATTCCTCTTCTCTGGGCCCCACGTTTTCACAAATCATGGCTGCCAGATGTCCATGCCCAGGTCAGTGCGCGCGCGCGCACACACACACACACACAGTGTGTGTATCGAGCAAGTGCAAGCCAGTGAGAGCACAGGGCAGTGTCTGGGGTAGCCATGGCCGGAGAGAGGCAGGATTCTGAAGACCCCACTTTCCTCTGCTTGGCAGGCCTGAAAGCAGCAGGGCCAGAGAGGATAAGAATAAGGCTCTCCCTTTCCCTTGCCCAGATCACAAGGGAAAACAAGCAAGGAAAGCAGAGGAAGGGCCCAATGCAAGGGTGCCATCAAAGCACTCTGGAACAGCCTCCTGCTCTGACAGCTGCATCCAGCCTCCCAGGTCCCACCACACAGGCCCCATCACTCCTGCTGTCCCACCTCCACAGCCCTGGAGGAGTCCTTGGAAGAAAAACTGCCCCCTCCCCACATTCTACTCCTGGAAAGGTACAAGCAAAAATGCCATTCACCCAGGGCAGCCAGCTCTCCAGGACTCTGGCCCACAGGTGACAGTGACTGTCAGAATTCAGAGGGTCCCCAAACCTGTCCCCACCCCACCTGCTGTAACAAAGAAAAAATAAATCTTTCCTGAAAGCATTTGTAACTGCAACTAGTTCTTTTATAGCACATTCCACAATAAAGGGAGGTTAAATATCGGGCTGGAAGCAGCCAGAGAGACTTCTGGGAGCTCTGAGCATCCCCAGCTCAAGAAGTGGGTGAAAGGTGAAGATTGGTGAGGAGGTGGAGGATCACGTGCAAACACACATCTTCTGTGTTTCACGTTCCCCTCCTCTGAGCTGCCGGCCACATGCCACAGACACACAGCAGGTAACACCGGAACTTCCTATGGGGTAAGACTCCGCAGAAGCCCTGAGGCAGAAGTCCAGACCCGCGATAAAAGAAAGAAAGAAAAGCCACTCATTGTACTTTTTTAAAACCACAGATTTGTCCCATCTATCAAAAGTTATTTTGTTAGGGAGAAAAATGAGGGGAAGGGAGCTTAAAGTATGAATATGGAAAAAAAGTATGAATAGGATTAGGTAATATCTGATATTAATATTATTAGAAATATTTAACATTAAGTAAGTCACTGAACTCAGCACACACCTGGGCATAAACATAGGCTTTGCAAACGCACAACAGCTTTCCAGTAGCTGCTCAGGATTCTCTCCTTGCCACCCTCCAGTTACTGTAAAAGCGGTGTATTGCTTTTTCCACTAGCACATGGCCTGCATCACCGTCAATTATACCACCATTGGCCACCCTTCCCTTTCCCCAGACTTCTGTCCAAATCCCACCCCGCCTTCAAGGGCAGCTTAAATTCCATCTTCTCCAGAGAGCATTGCCCGAGCCTCAGCTAGGAGGGATCTCCTCCAACCTCTTGTTTCCTGGCACATTCCATACTTTTCCCTTAGGGTCATTTGTGCACACACCATCCCTCCCGTAGAGACCCACCAACCCCTCGAGGGCAGCCACAGTCCTTGGACACTTCATACTCTTCCTGGCTCCTGGACACTCGAGAATTTTGAGGGTGGCTGGAGTGTGAGTGGTTTACAAGCTCTCCCTCTTACTGTGTGATCTGGTCTCACGAGTTTGTCATGACACAGGGAACATGCTTTAAGGTTTTCATGATGAGGAGAAAAAAGGAAAGATGAGAAAAAGGAAGGATGGAAAGAGGATTTGGAGAAACAGGTACACTGAACTCCTCATTGGCAGCTCCTGGATTCCTGGAATTACTGAGAGAACAGTTTCCTGGAAGGATTGACCATAATCCTTTCTCTTCAGAGTCATGCATCCTACAAAAATAGCTTGAAAACAAACTCCTCCCCGGCTGACAGCTTTATATATGCAGTTTGGCTGAGCAATGTGTTGCTCAAAATTCCTTTCTATTTATTAAGAAAAACTTCATATTAAGCTCATGAAGGGTAAAAGCGGCGTGTCTGGGGTTGGAAGGTGGGGGTCTGAGGTTTGGAAGGCGGGTTAGGCAGGGATGGGAGTGAGGAGTGGGGAAGGAGAAGCAGGCAAGCCCTAGGGAGCAGCATCCAGCAGGTGGCTCCACACCCTAGCACAAGGGCACAGAAATCACCAGGCGCTTGCTGCACGTGGACCTGCAGAAACCAGTGGCAAAAGGGCTTCCCTGCCCATGACCCTGGCAGAGCAGAAAAGCTGTCACAGACGCAGGCTGGGGCTCCAGAGGGCAGCAAGACTCACTTAGAGGCAGCCAGGTTTCTACTGCAGTCTGAAGAGTTGAGATTTGGGCCAATTACATCAACATACCAACATTTTCAAGGGGCAGCAGGGGGTCTCAGCTTGGATTCATTTATGCACGCACACACACACACAGAGGCTTAGCACAATGCCTGCCACCAAGCAGGTACCCCTTAGTGGGCACTCCAAGTGGTAGTTTGGAGCAGGATGCCCCCACCAGAGCGTAGCAGAAGCTGCTGTTCTCTGACTCTCCATGACCCAGGTTCTGATTCTTCCCACGATTTACACATAGCCAACTCAGGCCAGAGGCAGGACTCTGCGGTGCCCGCTCTTCTAAACGGAGACCACAGATGTCCTAAGGCCTGGCAGATTGGGAATCTAGAGCTGCTAGGCTGGATGCATCCTCTCCCACAGGGAGACCATGGGAGACCACAGGGAGACCATGTCCCCACAGGGACCCCATGCACATGTGCTCACAGAGAGGGCTCTACGGCCGTCTGTTCAGACATCATGAGTCCATCTGGGAGATGATTAAAAGGGGGAGGAAACAATGACACATTAAATAATGTAGAGTGGAGTATTGTTTACTTTAAAGATGGAGAAGACAGCTTGCCAATAAAACAAAGTTCTCCATTTCCCTCTAGAATTCTGTTATTAAAAATAATCTGCGATGAACCTCAGCACCTCTCTCACAAGACCTTCCAAAAGCTCTAATAATAAAAATAATAAAGCATGCTCAAGAAGAGCAGAACACATTCCAGCAAGACAGCTGGACCAAATTGCCTCCTGCACGCTGGGGGGGAGCAGGAAGGACGGCAGCTGGCAGATTCATAAATTAAGCATATTAAGGACAAAATTAGTAAATGTAAGTAAAGGAATGTCATTTCTCCAGCTCTTCAGATACACTCACAAACACAGTCTAAACATAAACGCTAATTCAGCTCTTACATCCACTCTTGCACGTACACACAAGCACCAGAGACCCACAGACACACAAACACACAAATGCAGACCCCATAAAAACACACATGCAGAGACTTGCATACCATCAATCCAGACACAAAACCTCCGTTTTTGCACACACAAACACACTACCAAAACAACATATGCTCCACACTTGGAAGTACACGCACCAGGGGGCTTCTCCACTGACTTAGGGCTGACCTCTGGCGCTGAGGCCTTGCAGAACTCTGTGCGTGGCATGGGCTGGGTGGGGGAGGGCCAGAGTCTCCACAGACTCTCACAGAGATCTTTCTGGGCAGAGTCTTTTACATAATCCTCTGGCCCAAAGTAGTAAAATAATAATGCCCAGAGAGTTGGTTGAGCACCACAGAAAACAAGGCTTTGTGGGTTTCCACCTCCTCTTACTCACCCAGCTCTGAAGAATGCTTAGTGCCGAACACTATTTCAGGGTCTCCATGGAGGAGCACATGCTGACCCCTTCCCTGAAGAGCATCCATCATTAAGATGTGCACAGTGAGCCTGGGGTGGCCCAACCCTGTCCTGGTGGAGGAACACTGTTTGGTGACTTCCAGTATCCCAGTATCCTGCATTTTAATGTCAGTAATTTTACAAAATGTTTATTTAAAAAACTGAATATCATGATTTTGAGAAACGCATTTTGTAACAGGTAGCCGGTAAGGGGTGCATTTGTTTTCTTTCTCTGCCCCACAGCCCTACTCTCTTCCTGTCTGATAAGGACACCTGTGTTCTTTGAGGAAGAGCCACAGGGGGTATGAGACTGAACTCCCTTCCTCAGGTCACAGGGGTCAGTGACCCACCGACTATGGGGCCTCAGCGGGGCCAATCCAAGTCTTGCTCTGAAGTTTTGTGTTGGGACTCGGGAGAGAGATGCTCTTTCCTTCAGATTTGTTAACGTGGATGATGTGAGCCTGATCTCTGTGGCCATCCTCTCCCTTCCCCACTTCTGGGGGAGGGTAAGTCACCACAGAGGGTGGAGCAGAGAAGTGGGCCGGGGGCTGGGGAGGAGAGGCGCTGACTTTGCTGGAGTCCTGAGGGCAGCGAGCTGGAGTCCAGTGCTGATTAACATAGATAAAGTCACGTCTAGAAGACTGACTCTATTAAACTCAAATCTTATTATCACATTTCACACAGACATTAAAACCTCTCAGATGGCAGCAGCTATGTGCGCTGGAGGTGAAATTGGGGGTTTGCAGGCATTGGAGAAATTCTTTTGACAGGAGAAACCAACGCAATGAAGGCAAAAGGGCCGTTGCTAGAAGGAGGGATGGCTCTTGGGAGCCCTGAAATAGAATACAAAGTGCTTGTCCTGAAGAATGACAGTTGGTCCCTTCAGAGACTGGCTGATCACACCAACGAGGGCCTCCAGCAGCCAGGTCCCCCTGCGGCCCCAGGGCCTGCGGAGAAGGGTGGGGGTGCCCATGTGGGAGAACTCAGACACCACACAGGCGGGCAAGGAGAGCCTCCCATTGGGCCTGTAGGGGCCTCTCTGTGTGGGAACATTTCTCCCTATTTTAGAACAAGACACATGATAAGAGTCACATTCTAAAAGATGTGCTTTTTAACTAAATAATAATAGATCAATGAAGTCATGGAAGGTATCCACCCCATAATGCAGCATTAGCATGGAATTCTTTGCACATATTTATTTCTCGATGTTTAGATTCAAAATAAATCAAACCAAAATTTTCTCAGCTAAATGTAATTTTATCGACATAATAGATTCCTTTCCTCAAGTCAAATATCATTAAACTTTATCGGAAACCTCCCCTCTATTGTAAATGGCAAAAGTTTAAGTGCGAATGATATTGTTTCTCCTTTGGAAATATTTCCTGGATTGTAGAAAAGCATGTTGAGATCTTTTCAGTTTATTTGGAATAACCTGATGAGTCAGAACTAACTTTCTTCAAAACTTGAAAGACTGAGCCTAGAGAATCAATGTCTGTGCGTGCACACACACTCTCCCGCTCACTCACACATTCACTCACACTCTCACACACATGGCCCTGTGCTAGCTGCCACAGGGAAATTAAAAATTAATAAGATGCAGCAGAACCTACTGTTGAGGCCTCCCGCTGCCGGAAGGGCTAAAGCACACCCATAAATAATTCTAGAACAGGCCAGTCTGAGGAGGTCAGAGTGTTTCATAGAGGAAGTGGGACTTGAAGGTGGAAGGACTTCGGATGGGAAGGCGGGAAAACAAGAATATCCTCAGAGGCGTGGACTGAGTGTAGGTAGTTTGTAAGAGATGGCGGAGGTCCTTGAACTCCGTGCTCAGAAGTCTGAATGCCATTTTACAGGCAAACGAAAGTCAATGAAGGACAAGAACTGAAGAAGGATACCCCCAGGCATGTGGCATACGGAGGGCATTCCATGGGTGGTGGGGAAGGTGGTCTGAACGGAGTCCTACTGGAGACATCTGAGGGTGTGCTTGAAGCCGCTGGGCTGCAGAAGTGAGGCCTACAGGCAGGATTCTCGGAGTTTCTCTCAGACTGGCAGAGTGGCTGCGAGGAGTCACAAAGTCTCCAAGACAATGCCATTTACAGAAATAGAAGAGACAAGACGCCTAGGAATCCCCCAAGAAATTAGTTCTAGAGAGACAGAGCAGTCCACTTATCCTGGTGGGAAAGTTCTACCAACAGAAAAAAAAAAAAAGAAAAGAAAAACAGGGGACTGCAATTCTCCTTTATCGCCCTTCTATTCTCAGCTAAAGAACCATTAAACCCAGGGGGGAAAAAAAATTAAGCCCAAAGTGAGGAAGACAGGATGCTGCGGATATCCAGAAGGCATGTGTGAGCTATTCTCGTACATGCATGTGGGTTTGAAGAAACCAAAACCTACTCTGGTCTTAACTCTTTTTTCAAATAGCAGACTGGGTGGTTCTGCTCTGGCAGCACCATGCCTTTACTTAGAGCAAACCCTTTGCTAATCTTCTTGCTTCCTGCTTGGATTTTACTCACTGGGAGTTCTTCATACACTCACTTATTGCCATGCTGATTTCCCTGGAACTCCATTGGCATTTAGGGGTAACCATATCCTTACATTGCGATCAAATTATTTCCTTTGAGGAATGAAGGCGTTCAATGGGACCATAGTCAGGGTATTTATTACACCTTCTTTACTATAATCCTCCTGTCCGTGCTTTTTTACTGTTTAAAAATCATGAAGGAGGAGCCATAGGTAAAACCCAGAGTGGCTGAGGGGCACTGAGGAGAGCAAATGAGAGAAGCAGAGGTGAAGGGCAAGTCCTGGGGACCCAGGAGTACCGGTCCCAGGTCAGAGTCAGCCATGCATCTTCCTCCTCCTCCTCTCAGACCCTCTGCTTGTCATCAGAGGGCTGACTGTTCCAAAGCCATCGCTCGCATTAACCATTCAGCTGGCAGAAAGAATCCCACAGGTTGAAAGGATGCTTGAGAAAGAAGAGGAGGTCTCAGGAGCAAGGAGGCCAAAGCAGACTGGGGTTGGAGAAGGGATCCGGTGGAGGGGGAGCGCTGACCTGGGAATGCACATGGCAGGAGGAAACTGAGAAGAAGCTCAAGACTAAAACCTGCCTTTGATAAGACTTGACGAAGGGCCCTGACTTTCATATCATGTGTTCTAAGTGGCCAGAGACCCGCTTCACTATCCCAGTAGAGTGTCCAGATCACAACTCGGCCATTCACTGTGCACGATCCTGCCAGAAAGGGCCTTTGGCTACATAGGATTCTCTCCCAGGAAAAAGAACTGGATTCAGTACGTGTCATTTATTCAAACTGTTTGGGCAAATGTATTACTGGAGGTCCAAGAAGTTTATCAAATAGAGCTTTCATCTCAGCCTTGACAGACGATGTTATCATGTATGTTAACGTCTCAGGTCAAAGTCCGTAGAGATTGCCTTTATCTTAGCGGATTGAATTTTTATTATATTGAATATTGTTTGAGGTAGATGCACTACTCAGCACGTATTTTCCTAAACATTCATTCATCCCATGAACCCTTGCATATGCCATATGTGTGCTGGGAACACATATTGGAGACCTGAATGGCTTAGCTTCTGCTGCTTGAAGACTGACTGTCATTAGTGATGTGTGAAGTAGAGACAAGGGAGACACTGAGCACGGGGGTGACCAGCGAGCCCAGGAAGGGCCCTGAGTGGGAACAGGGGGGACAGGTGGGAATTCGCTGGGCAGAAGAAAAGAGAAAAGCAGTTCAGAAAGAGGAAATGCCTTGTGCAAAAGCCAAGATCTTGAAGAATTAAACTAAGGAAGTAACAATATAAATAGAGAAAGGAGAATAATACTAGACCTATTAAAGGAGAGTGAATTCCAAAGACCTTCCATAATAGGGGTGAAGGAGTTGAGGCATTGAGCCTGACAATGTCAGGGCTGAGAAGCCGGAGCCAAGGTGGTATCAGATTGAAACTGGGAATAGGAAGAAGCAGACTTCAGGAAAGGAAATGAGTTCAGTCACGACTGTGCCTGTAGGCCAATCCAATGCAGGTCTCTACTAGGCTTTGCTCCTGTGGGGGTCAGAGAATAAGGTCCACAGTAGGAAAAAACATGGGACATCTGAGTTAAATTAGATGATAAATTAGTAGAGAGCAGAGCCCTGTGGAGCACATTTTCCTACAGATTTTATAGAATTAAGATGCATATAGTCAGGAGCAGAGAAAAAGACGTAGTTTGGAGAGACCACTGAAGAACAAACATCCTCCGATCTAGAAAGAGAGAGAGGACTAACAGCCATTAGCAGTGGGCTGTTTAATGTGTGCCAAGAGTTTTCTCTCTAATGCCGCATCGGTCTTCCCACAGACTGCCCATCATTGTTGCCTTCCCCATTTGTAGATGAGCAAAGTAAGTCCCAGAGATGTTAAGTGACTAGTCCATAATCACACAGCTAACACATGGCAGAGCTGTGATTCAAGTTACTGCAAAGCATGAGTTCTTTCCACTATGCCAAACAGCACCAGGACTGTCAGAGGAGAATGGCAAAGCTGCACCTTCAGATTCTGCAAAAAGAACAGGTGGGAGGTGGACTGAAAATCTCCCAACTGCCTTGATAATTGAGGCATGAATGCCCTCCTGTTCCCATGGGGTTTGGGAAGTAGGAGCAGGACTGATTGACTGAAGGAGGGATTGGAAGGGGAGCAACATACGCCAGGTTCTCTTGCCAGAGCTTCACAAAGAAGATGCACCTGCTTGCCCACGGGCTTCAGAGCAAGAGCATTTTTGTTTCCTCCCCTTTAGGGGCTGTTGGTATTTTAAGTTCACACATGCTTCTGATCTGAGAAGAAGGAGTCAAAGAAGGAAAAAATTGAGGACTCAGGAAAGCAGGGGGTTAAATACAGGAAGAAATGAAGTGTCTAAGAGAAAGGAGGGAGGGCATCCAGATCCAAGACGAAGGAATTATTCCTGGATGGGGGCATCTTTGCTTAAAGACCTAAAAATGGGGAGAACTGTGGGGAAGTGGCTCTGTGGATTTGGAGACAGGAAGCTCAGGAAACCCTCACCTAACATAAAGCAGGAGGTGTGAGCGGCCGCTGAGCCGGGGGAGATGAGGAGCGAGGTGATGGGCAGAATGGTCATCCTGTAGGAAGGCGGCTGCAGCCAGAGTCCTGTGTGCAGTGGAGCATAAAGACCACACACTGGTCTTCGAATGGAGAATATAACCCTCCTGTCTCCTTGACCAGCCCTCAGCAGCAGGTGAGCAAGAAGGGAAAAGCAGACAGCTCTACTGACTCACAGTTGGGCACTGGCAGAAAGTCAAGGGGGAGAAGGATCAGAGAGGACTGAATGACCCTGAAAAGACACTTACGAGAAGAGAAGCATGTTGCAATGTGTGTTGTAATGGGAATTGGCGAGACTTTTTTATTACCAGGAGTCTAATTCAGTTCACTTTTGAACAATGTTGATAGCGCTCCTTGAAGCTTTGTTTAAAGGTTTCTTAATCTTGTACCCCCACCTCTCTTTCAACACATAGTAGATAAATACTAAATAGACAAATTGCAAGTTTGCCTCAGTAGACAGAGGAAAGCAAAGCTCCAGGGTCATTGAAAATGCATCAAGGAAAATGTGAAGTGTCTACACACAGGCAGCTCTCAGGGCCCACACTGTGCCACGAGTGGCCGGGGTCTAGGGAACTCAGGACCACTGATGCTGTTCTCCTCCGGAGTTGGTAAGCATGGCCTGCAGGGCTCAGTCTCCTTAGAGCTGTATTCTTCCACATTTTTCTCCTTGCAGCAGTATTTCTCCCCACCCTTACCTTTAAAATAGGGCCCAGGACCTTGAGGGGCTTAATGCCTCCAAAATTCTAGCAGCTCATGGCCCTCCCTTCATTGAGTGGCCAGTCTATACCCATCTCTTCTGCATCTTCCAAAGACCCCCTTGCTCCCAATGCAAAGCAAGAAACATTCAACCTAGTATGAGAGCTCTTCAGAGAGTGAGGGATATGGCCAAGAAAATGATATTCCTTTCGGGGAAAAAAAAATGTGTCAACTATAGGAAAGGGCATCCAGGCCCCAGGGTGCTGGCTCTGGGCCTCTTCCCAGCTTCCAGATGGATGCCAAGCTGACATCAGAGGCCTGGGCCTGGAACAGACAGGAAGCCAGGATGAAAAAGAAGATGCCACTGTTTAACCATCTTCCCGCAGTCTTGTGCCTCTTCACCAGAGTCTTAACCATTTGGTCCAAATTATTGCCTTAGAAAATGTGTCAAGGGGCACCTGGGTGGCTCAGTTGGTTAAGCCGCTGCCTTCAGCTCAGGTCATGATCCCAGGGTTCTGGGATGGAGCCCGCATCAATCTCCTTGCTCAGTGGGGAGCCTGCTTCTCCCTCTCCTGCCTGCCACTCCCCCTGCTTGTGCTCTCTCTCTCTCTCTCTCTCTCGCTCTTTTTCTCTCTCTGTGCCAAATAAATAAACAAACAAAAAGAAAATGTGTCGAAAATATGCCACTTTCAAAAAATCATGCAACTGACACTGCAAAAAATAACACGGAGGACCCTCAAAATATTAAACTTAGAATCACATGACCCAGCAATTCCATTTCTGTGCTATACCCATAAAAATTGAAGCAGGGGGGACGCCTGGGTGGTTTAGTTGGTTAAGCGGCTGCCTTCGGCTCAGGTCATGATCCCAGCGTCCTGGGATCGAGTCCCACATCGGGCTCCTTGCTCAGCGGGGAGCCTGCTTCTCCCTCTGCCTCTGCCTACCACTCTGTCTGCCTGTGCTCGCTCGCTCTCTCTCTCTAACAAATAAATTTTTTAAAAAAATTTTTTTTAAATTGAAGCAGGGATTCGAGAAGATATTTGTACCCCATGTTCACGCAGCACTATTCACAATCGCCAAAAGGTGGAAACAGCCCAAATATCCATCAGCAGATGAATGGGTAAACAAAATGAGGTGGGTGTGTACAATGCAATATTATTCAGGAAGGAAATCTAGGGGTGCCTGGGTGACTCAGTCAGTTAAATATCTGCCTTTGGCTCACTCAGGTCATGATCCCAGGGTCCTAGAATCGAGCCCCACATCAGGCTCCCAGCTCAGCTGGGAGTCTGCTTCTCCCTCTGCCCCTCCCCCGACTTGTGCCCCCTTTCTCTCTCTCAAACAAACAAATAAAATATTTTTTTAAAAAGGAAGGAAATCTAATATATGCTACAACATGGATGAACCTTGAAGGCATTATGCTAGATGAAATAAGCCAGTCACAAAAGGGGAAATACTATATAATACAGAAGTGGGATAAGCATTACAAATAGAATGCAGTGCACGTCAAATGCACACAAACAGAAAGTAGACTGGTGATTTCCAGGGGCTGAGGGGAGGTGGGAATGGGGAGTTATTGTTTAATGGGAACAGAGTTTCAGTTTGGGAAGATGAAAAGAGTTCTGGAGATAGATGCTGGTGATGGAAGCACATCAGTTAATACCACTGATCTGCACACATAAAAAATGGTTAAGATGGTAAATTCTGTGTCATGTATATTTTACCACAATTGAAAGTAATAAAAAATTGAAAATAAAAGAAACCTTGTCCTGACCCCACATCTTCCTCCAGCTTCTGCCCCATTCCCCAAACTCCAGCTCTTCTCCCAACACTCAATCACATTTGCCTTATATCCCATCACTTGACCAAAACCACTTTGACAAGGTCAATGATGGTCACTTTTCCATCCTCATCTTACCGGACTTAGTAGTATTTGATACAGTTAAAATCCCCTCCCCTTCAATGCTTTCTTTCAGGCCCTCTGGGCTTCTCCCTACCCCACCAGACCCTACCTCCCACAGTTATATATGCCTTCCAACAGAGAGCTGCACATTGGCAGAGGCAAGCCCAGTGTCAGTCCTTGGTCCCTGTCTATACTCCCTGTTGGGGATTTCCTCCCTGTCACAGTTTAACTGCCAACAACTTCTCACCTCAACTCTATTCTTACATTTCCAAATACTCTACCAGACAGCTCCTCTCAAATATTGAAACTTAAACTAGAAAAGCAAAAAGCAAACTCCTGATTTCCGCACATATTCCCAAAAAACCCAGCTCCCCTTGGATCTTCTTTTCCTCAGTAAATGTCGGCTTCTTTCAACTTCTTAGTCCCAAATTTCATTTATCTGTCTCTCCTCAATTCCTTATTGACTTGTCCGCAAATTAGGTTGGACCTGCTTTTAGAGCAAATCCAGAATGTAGCCACTTCTCATCATCTCCACCACTACTGGGCCAGTCCAAACCACCACCAACCACACTATCTCTGCCTACATCATTACATGACACACCTCCCTCCTCCCCCTGCTTCTGCCCTTGCACCCACCCACGCCTCCAATCTGGTCACAACGGGACAGCCAGAATAATCTTTTTAGAGCTTAAGTGAAATCATGTCACTCCTTTGTTGAAAATCCCTCAATGCCTTTCCTCCTCAAAGTCCTTAAAATGGCCCAAATAATTACCATGGCCTGAAGTCCCTCACCATCAGAATCCCCAAGGACTCCTCCATCAGGCTTATGCTGGCTCCTCCCACATCGGTCTGGGGCTCTTGTCTTCACAGGTAGTCCCCTTGGCTTGGAGTGTGCTCCCCCCAGGTCTCCTCCTGGCTTGCTCCCTTACTCCTTCAGATCTAGGCTTCTCCTGACCACTTTATTTAAAATTGTCAGCAGCCTCCCTCCTCCTTTTCCTCCTCCCTGTTCTCTGGATTTCCAGAGCACTGATTATTTTCTCCTGTTTGATACAGTTTAACTTATTTGCTTATTTTCTTTCTTCCATCCCATTCCATCCATCACTGAACATAAGCTCCAAGCAAGCTAGGATTTTTTTTTCTCTGCTTTATTCACTTCTTGATGCCCACTGTTAAGAGGAAGAGGAGGGCCTCAATAGACATTTGTCAATAAACGCATGACAAATCAGGTCTCTCTTCACTTTCTTTCCTTCCTATAATTTCCATCACTTTTTGTTTTTGATCTGATCTTGTGAGGATCCTTCAAGTTCTTCTCTTTTTCTGCCTTACATTATTTACAGTCCGTTTGTCATTCATTACCTCTAGTCAGTTCTGATTTAATCTGGGCCATTGTGGACTTTTTTTTATTTCCCAGAACACTTTCTTATTCTCCTATTGCTTGTTTTCCAAAATTGCTGATGTTTGTATTTAATCGAAGCAATAGCTCTTAAATGCTGAGACCAGAATTATGGAAAGATGCTCCTGTTTTCTGCGTTAACTCTTTGAGTCAGGGTCTTTGATTGCCTGGCTAGACCCCTCCTTATTCAGTATCCACAGAGCCACCCAGTGGTTCCTGGCCACCCATCCACACAGGAACAGAGGCCTTGGCTGATCCATTTGGAGTCAGAAACCAGACATCAGGCTCCGAGTCCTTGTTCCTGCTGCCGCTTCCCACTCGGGCCTCACTGCCTACCTGCCTGCCATGGAGTGAAACAAGTGGTCTTTTAACACCCTTTCCAGATTCCGCAGTTGGTGAGTCCATGAGTAACATACTTCATAGCATTTGACAGTCGTTGGATCATTGTCTTATCACCAAAGTAATCATCAAGGTAATTCCATTTCCTCGTGCTTACAAGGTGCCTTGCTATGCATGGTATGGAAATCATCGTCTAAAAAAAAAATAGAAATGAAGCTAATTGAGCCTTGCTGCATCCAAAGTTTTAGGTTTGTCGAGGGATATAATCCTTGTTCCTATGAAGCTTAAATACGCATTGGAGAGTGTTCCAGTTTTCCACAGCTGTGAACCAAACAAACCGAAACTTAGTGGGTAAAAACAACAACCACTTTATTCTATCTCCCAATTTCTTGGCTCAGGAAAATTTGGCAGTTTGGCTGGGTGATTTTGCTGTTCCACATGACATTGCAGAAGTCACCGGGTGGTAGTCCACTGGCAGGTGGACTCTTCTGGAGGGATCGACCTGGTTTTACGCACACGTCTGGTAACCTGGAGGAGCTGGGGGGATGGCCCAGTGGGAACTGTCAGCCACAGCTCCCACGCACGCCCCCCTCAGCACGGTGATCTCAGAGTAAGTCGGCTTCTCCAGTGATGCCTCAGGATTCCAAGACCGGGTGTTTCAGTAAGTGAGGCAGAAACCACATGGCCTTTTATGACCTGGTCTCAGAGTCAACAATAGCATCACTTGGGTCATATATTACTCATAGCCACCCACTCAGATCCAGGACACCACCTCTCAATGGGAAGAGCGTCAACGAATTTGCAGTTGTGTTTTAAAATCTCCACAGGAAGCAAGAATAATCAAAAAGGAGCCTCTTTGAATGAAAGCTCTTAAAAAGGAACTTTTTAAAAAGCGATTTGACCTGTACATGAATGTTTACAGCAGCTCTATTCAGTCACCAGCAATGCTGATCATCCAAGCGTCCTTCAGTGGTTGAGTGGATAAAGAAACTGGTACACCCACAGGATGGACTACTACTCGGCCATAAACAACACGCAGTATGGATACATGCAGTAACGCGGGCAAAACTCAACCGTATCATGCTGGGAAAGAAGCCAATCTCAGGGTTTACATAATCTGTCATTGCATTCATGTAACATTCTCAGAATGACCAGATGATAATTACGGAGAACAGTTTAGTAGGTGCCAGGGGTTGATGGGGAGACGATAAAGGAATGGCACTAGGGAGTTTTTGGAGTGTGGAACGGTTATGTATCCTGATGGTGGTGAGTGTATACTTGTGTTAAAACTCATGAAACTGTGGGGTGCCTGGGTGCCTCAGTCCATTAAGCATCTGCCTTCAGCTCAGATCCCAGGGACCTGGGATCAAGCCTCACATCGGGTTCCCTGCTCAGCGGGAAGCCTGCTTCTCCCTCTCTCTCTCTTCTGCCTGCTGCTCCCCCTATTTGTGCTCTCTCTCTCTCTCTCTCTCTGTCAAATAAATAAAAATATTTGGCGAAAAAACTCATAAAACTGTACACCCCCCCCAAAAGTGTCACTCTTAATGGTATGCTAATGTTAAAAGTAAAATAAAACAACTTTGAATCAAGTGACAATTAACTTATTCTGGGCTGAAGGCTCTGGGCACTGAAGCAATTCTGAAAAAGAGGCTTATGGGTTGTAGAGGGGATGTGTTTGCTGGAGAAGGAAGGGGGGAAACACTGTCCTGTGCTCTTTGTCCCCCTCACTGAGGGCTTACTCCATTTGTTCTGACCTGACTCAGGAGCAGAGCTGCAGTGAGTCCTGCCTTGCAGGAGAGAACAGAGCCCTAGGGGAAAGAGGCACAGAAAGATTCAGGAACCCACAGGAGTCACACTAAGTGGGCAGCTCTGATTGCCAGGAACCCCCTTGCTTCCGCCGAACTCTTCGTGGCCATGTGAGCGCCTGACAGCAGGCACAGGGACACCCGCCAAAACTCCTCCAGACCCCTCCCCAAGCTTCATTTCTCAGCAATTAAAACATTTGTCAAAGAGGATTTAGTCCTACTGTTGTAAAGTGCTATGTCAAACAGATTTGGCTCAATATTTTTAAATGTCCTATGAAATGGCTACTCCCAACAGTAATTCAACTATGTTACCATGGATTTAAACAAAAACAGCAACTAAAAAGATCATATTTTGACACACCAGGAAAAATCATTTTGAAGCACAGAGTCACGAATACTTCGGCAAAAAGAAAAAAAATTAAGTCCAACTGTAACAGAGATCCCTAATATGAAATCTCAGAAAACCTGTAAGTCAAAGGAGAGACGAATACAAATCAGAGGAAAGCAGAGGTCATGATATTAATAACAAACTGTGCAAGAGAGTGTTTTTTTGGGAAATTCTTGATTCATTTTACCTCCATTTCTATTTACCACACTTCATTTGGATTGCCCCTTTGGATCAGGAGTAGTCTGAAATATAGCTTATTGTAAACCCAAATCATAATGTAGACAGCTATTTCCATACGTCAAAATATAAGGTTGTGAGTAAGTAGGATAAATTCATTTCTGTGAAAGAGTGTTTGTTCAGTGTTAAGAACAGATTGTGGCCTGAGGATATTCAGGGAGGAGAGAGTGAAGAGATGTGGAACACCGAGAAGGACTGTCTTCAAGGTTCAGGGGTTTGCAGCAGGTGAACGCAGAGGCCCAGAGCAGAGCGGGGCCAGAGGAGCACATGGCGACAGGGAGAACTTGGTAAGCAGAGAGCATGGCAGGAGGTTCCACAGACACTGAGAAAGGCACATGCCTGTCCCCTGCCTCAGTCAGACTGGTGGCCCAGACTCTTGGACTTCAGTCCATGGTCTGGCTACAGCCAGATAAGAAGATGAAAATCTCATGCCAGCCACCAAGAATGGTTTCCTGAGGGCCACCCCTGCCCTCCTCCTCCCCCTCTAAATGCCCCCAAAGCACTCACATTACCCTGGCATCCGTGAGATATTTCCGGTTCTGCCTTCCCTTTGACCTTCTATGTCTTCATTTTTTGTTTGTTTGCTTGTTCGTTGTTGGCAAATAAAGAATGAGGAAGAAATAATCTCTTAAAGAAACCAAGTTGTGCTTTTTGTTTTCAATCTGTTACTACGGATGTAATTAAGAATACTCAGTAGCTTTTTTTTTTTTTTAATGTTTACCCAACACACACAGTGTAGAATTCTAGGGGGAGAAAAGATATGCAAAGGCAAAAAGAGGGTCACATTATGAAGTTGGGAAGCACAATCAAAAAGAACATCAATCCCCACTGTGCTTTCAAGTCCAAATAACATCAGAGGTCAACATTCATTCCATAGAATAACTCCTATGGAATTATAATGACAAAATAGAATAAACCAGTGTCCTAGGGAGGCTTTAATGTACCTATTTTAATACACATTTTTAACAGTTCAAGTACATAAAAATGAAACTATAAACTATCAGTCCTTGGTTCAGAAGCACACATATTACTTTTTGCTGTTTATTTCAGAAAAGTGCCTTAGGGGGGGCTTGTAAAAATTAATCATGTTTTCAATTACAAAGAGAAAATGAAATGCTAATTCAGATCTTTACTATAAAACTCACTTCTCTCCTTAGCCTGACTGTGACATCTCCTGGAGAAAGACCAACAGCCCAGTCATGTCCTATAAAATCTACACAGAGAGGCAGTAAAGTACGCAGTCTCTGGGATCAAACTGACTGTCCCTGGGTCCAGTCCTGTCACTCACAGTATGACCTCAGGCACCTCTCTATACCTAAGTATTTTTCTTTAAAAAGGGGAAATAAGGAGCGCCTGGGTGATTCAGTTAGTCAAGCATCCGACCCCTGACTTCAGCTCAGGTCATGATCTCAGGGTTGTGAGACTGAGCCCTGCATTGGGCTCTGTGCTGGGCATGGAGCTTGTTTACAATTGTCTGTCTCCCTCTGCCCTTTCCTCTCTTCCCTCGAAGGAGAAGAAGAAGAAGAAAAAGAAGAAGGGGGAGGGGGAGGAGGGGGAGGGGAAGAAGGGGGAGGAGGAAAAAAAGAAGAAGGAGGAGGAGAAGGAGGAAGAGGAAGAGAGGGAGGGGGAAGGGAGGGGGAAGAGGGGGAAGGAGGAGGAGGAGGAAGAGGAAGAGAGGGAGGAAGAAGGGAGGGGGAAGAAGGGGAAGGAGGAGGAGGAGGAGAAGGAGAAGAAGAGTAAAAAGAAAATAAAATGGGGAAATGACAGTCTTGGCCTCAGAATACTACGGGGCCAACTGAATAGAAGGTTAGAGTAGGTGTTACTTATTAAATACACACATAGAATTTAAATCTATCCATACTAGGAATCATTAAAATATTTATTCCCTTTGGGAAAAATGTTATAGGTAAAAGGCAAACATATTCCTTCTAAATTCACATCAGCTTACAGTAGGAAATGCTGTGCACATAAAATGCTTCTGAGAGTGCCCCAGAAATAGGAAATGCACCATAAGTATTAGCTATTATTATTATTATTATTACAACTACTACTACTACTACTATATCATCCAGAACTTTATTCTTTTTTTAAAGATTTTATTTATTTATCAGAGAGAGAGAGAGAGCACAAGCAGGCAAAGGCAGAGAGAGAAGCAGGCTCCCCACTGAGTAAGAAGCCTGATGCGGGACTCGATCCCAGGACCCTGGGATCATGACCTGAGCTGAAGGCAGCGGCTTAACCAACTGAGCCACCCAGGCGTCCCTACATCATCCAAAACTTTCAAAAAAACACTATTAAAAAGAAGCAATGCAAAGGAAGAAATAGTTAGTTTGAGAGATTTATAACCTCAAGGCTGTAAGTGTGGGGGCATCCAGGAAAGGAAATAGAAGTCTTACACTCAGAAAATTACAGAGAACAATTCTCAGTCTGTATTACTCAAGGGCTTTAAACATGCACATAAGAGAAAACCCAACTCAGCCTGGCTTAAAAATAATTAAAAGATGCAACTTGAGATCCAGGCTAATACAGTCTGGAACTGGTTGACCCAGGGACTCTCCAGTGTCACAAAGCTCTAAGCTTCGGTCTTTCTCCCACAGAGCTAGCTCCTTCTCATGACTGCAGTTTTGCTGCCTGTAAAAATCAGACGATATGCTTCTTCATTCTTGACTAGAGGAGGTTCCACTATTTCAACTTAAATGTATGCACTCCTGTCCCCAGAGAGTGGGGCCAGGGTAAGAGCTGGTGCCTATCCATAGCCAGAACTGGGATGGGTTCACCCAAATGGCAGAAAGCAGAAAAGGGGGAAAATTCAAGAGATAATGTGGGCAGTAATAAACGCTGAGTAGTGAACCACTGGGTCTGCTGTGTCCCTGAGTGAGTTCTTCGGGATGCAAACACTGGATAGTTAATTAACTGTGCCCACTACACACATCCTTTGACCCTTTGAGACAAATTTGCCATGTGCAAGCAGGCCAGTTCTGCCTGAAGGGTGCTCAGTGAGCTATTCTGCCAGGAACCATTCGCTGATCTAATTAAATATCCAAAGAGATTCACAGGCTTCTCATGTGGCCCCTTTCAGCCAAGTGTTTCTGGGCCGCGGGTAGCATGAAAATCCAGGTTAATGGTTCCACTGGGCTCAAAATGGAGATGTGGCCCAGGAGGCCACAGCCTCACTGCGCCAGAGTCTGAGACCAGGTCAGGAGGCCCGATGCTGACCCAGACCCAGGCTGTGCTCCATCTATTGTACTTCCTCAAATTAGCAGTCTTGATTACACAGCTAGATTACACGGCTTTCTAAATTCATCCAAAATTCTGACAAAAGATTTTTTTTTCCAAGTCTGGTTTATTTCCAAAGGTGAAAAAGTCTAAATTCTAAAATACTGCAATGTCTCAACAAAAGTAAACAAGGGAGAATTAGGTGAAAAATCATGGAACTTTATAAAAACCCCTACACAGAATGAAGAATCCCCAAGGGCATTTGTCTGGCTTAAATTAATAACTTATGCTATCTATGATTAAAACACCATTTGTATGAATCCTCCAGTTACACCACCCCCCCACCTCCCCCCACCCCCGCATAATGAGAAAGGTCAAAGTATGACCATGTGTGCTGCATGGTTTGGGGCGCCACTCACATTCTCCCATTTGGAATGAGAGCTCCCCTGACTTCACCTGGACGCTCTATGCCATGAGCTCAGAAGCATGTACCTCCTGGAATCTCTAGAACCTTTGGCTCCACTTCTAGGTTGGAGTGATAATGGCTGTGGGCCCTGCTGCTTTTTGTTTAAGATTCACTAAAACAATACAAATATCCATAAGATACAAACAAAGAACTGAAGGAAGAATGAGGTAATTCTTAATGGCCTTAGGCAGAGTCACTCAGTGAATCAGGAGTTAGAGAGATTAATTTAACCCCCTAAGCAGGTACCCTCTTGGGAATAATGAAGGGCCATTGTCACATCTGTTTAGTAGCATCTGTTTACCTTTTCAAGCACTTCACTCAGAGGTGGCCCTTGGGAAGTTTACAGCTTCTCAAATGTGTTTTCAAGCATACATTCAGGGGAGCACAAAGTTACTTTGTTTCCACCTTAGTAACATGGTGAATAATGTTAACACATTTCCTTTTGTTGAACTATCCTTGCATGGCTTGGACAAACCATTCTTGGTCAGGATGCATTACTTCTTAAGAACATTGATTTGTTAACATTTTAACTGACATTTTGTATCTCTGTTTATGAGCCAGATTAACCTATACATTTTCCATCTCATGCTGTTCCTTTTTTCAATGTGAGGTCATGGTCATGTTCACGGTTTAGGAAAAGATGAGGACTATTTCATCCTTTGCTGTGTTCTGGAACAGTTTAAATAACAGAAAGTACCAGTTCCTGGTAGGATAGTAACTATTTTCATGGTACTTTTTGGACTGTCTCTTCAATTTCTTCCACAGCTAAAGGGATCTTTTGCTCCCTTCCTGAATCAAATGTAGAAATTTAGTTTCTCAGAATCTGTTCTTTCCATTTAGGTAATTTAAATACATTTTAAAAGGATTTCTTTTTTAAATGTCTTACTTTTCATGAACCACACTGAGCTTCTCACTCTTCAGTCCTAATATTGTCTCTTTTTCTCTCTTGATTACTGTCAAGAAGTTGATCTATTATGATATTTTCAATTTTTTCACCTGTCAATATTCATTAACTTGTGATTTTTACTGTTTAATGACTCCTTCCTAAAATACATTTAAAAGCAGAAACACTCCTGCTTTTTGGAGTTGCATTTGGACACAACAAGTCATGCTGTTGGTGGTATTCATTTCTAAATAGTCCATATTTCTAATTGATATTCTCTAGAGTCAAGAGCTGTTTAAAACACTGATTTAGTTTCTTTGGTTTTCTTCTCATTTGCAGAGTGGATCAGTTTAGAGGGACTCTGTAATTATTACTTTCAGAAGGTTCAGCATGTATGTTTTCTTATTTTTGTAGTAATAGTCATAAAATTTCCATGGGCATTGAAAAAGAACACATATCTTGCTTATTAAATATTATAGTACATCAATTATATTAATTGTATTACTCAATTCATCTAAACTCTTACACATTTGTTGTCACTATTCTGGCAACTTTCTGAAAGATGTGCAAAAAACATGCATAAATGACACACCTTAATGGGCTTTTTTAACTTTTGGAATATGAACATTGGCCCCAATAATTACATAATTCAAAAAAATTAAATAAGATGGATTTATGAATGGATAGGACAGCAAATTGGATACATATTTAATAAAGGAAATAGAGCAAAATACTCAATGTAGACTGTAGGTGGTATGTATAAAGATGTTCACTGTATAATTCTTTTCCCTTTTCTGTTTGAATATTTTCATAACAAAATATTCAAAAGAATTTAAAACCAACATCATGGGTGTGTGCTTTAAGAAAGTCCACCAAGGAACACCTGGGTGGCTCAGTTGGTTAAGCCACTGCCTTCGGCTCAGGTCATGATCCCAGGGTCCTCAAAACAAGTTAACTTGTCTTCATCACCCACAGACAGTTATGACTGAAGTTGATGCAAGAAAATATAGCATCACTGGTCTTGAGCATAAATGCTCAAATTTAAAATCTAGCTAGAATAAGAACAATAATTAACATTCATTCAATGTCTACTGTGTACCAGATGATGTATTATCTCATTTTATCTTTATGACAGCTCTCTATGGTCATAACTAATATCACCATTTTATAGGGGAGAAAATTGAGGCTCACATTAGGGAAGGGATTTTTCCTAAACTAGATGGCCTACCAGAGGCAGAGCCAGGATGCAAACTCAGCTCCACACGACTCTCATGCTCACGCCCTTTAGTCTGCAGACTCTGCAGACCTGCTGTGTCCATGTGGTGACCACTAGCTAGAAGTGTCTTCATTGAGATGTGTTCTGAGTATAAAAGACACCCCAGATATGGAACAGAGAAAAGAGAAAAATAGTTCTGATTATTTTTAATAGTATGTGCTGAAATAATATTTTGGGTTAAGTAAAATATTTTTAAATTAATTTTACCTGTTTTTAGAAATTCTTAAATTATATATGTAGCTCACATTGAAATCCTGCTGGACAGTGCTGGTCTAGTCCTATTTGACTCTGAAATGGATTGTTTTGTGTTTCTTTCCTCTGATGTCAATCAGTAGCCTCCTTGTGACAAAAATAAGAACACTGAGAAAGGTGGCAAAAGGAATCATATTAGGGGCACCTGGATGGCTCAGTGGATTAAAGCCTCTGCCCTCGGCTCAGGTCATGATCCCGGGGTCCTGGGATCGAGCCCCGCATCAGGCTCTCTGCTCAGCGAGGAGCCTGCTTCCCCCCCTCTCTCTCTGTCTGCCTCTCTGCCTACTTGTGATCTCTGTCTGTCAAATAAATAAATTTAAAAAAAAAAAAAAGGAATCATACTAGAAGCACACTGGGCCAGCCTGAACTTCAAGGAAGGGAGAGGGTATTATCATATGAGGGACAGTGGAGGCAAGCATGCTTGGACTGGCAGGCAAGTGACATGGAAGGACTTGTGAGCCGCGTTTTAGCTATAAGAGGGGTTCTCATGTGAAGACCAAATAAACCAGCACACACACAGTGCCTCCCACTACAAAGGATGGTCCGGTCATGGGACTTGCTGGTTACTGAATGCCTGCTACATGAAAGCTTCTCTAACCTTGGCCTCATTCACAAAGGCCCACGGTCATTTAGTAACACTGACTTTCCCTCCCTGCTGGTCATAACCCCCCTGCACTGAAGTGTGAAAGAGGTAAGAGTAGAAGCCCAGAGCACCGGAGATAAGGCAGTGCCTGCACCGACACATTGGGCCCCTGGGCTCTGGAGCCCCAGAACACTGTGGCCCCCCGTCTCAGAAACCTGAGCTCACACCAAGGCAAGACTGGAATGGAGGACATGTGAAGGGAAGTAACAGCCTTGGGTCTATTGGTGCCAGAATGTGAATTTCTTTGGAGTCTATCCTAAAGGAAATGGGAAACCACTGAAGGTGCAGCAACGGGAGGCAAATTAACATCAGGTTGGCAAGAGGGACAGCATCATGGAATTTAATTGAAAAAGACTGAAAAGTCTGCTAGTTCTCCAGGAGTGTGTGCCAAATGTGACACTTTAGCAAGATGGGAGACTGCTGCAGACCGCCAGAAGGGGCTCCAGGGAAACTTCTAAATCCTTCCTCTAGATGTTGAATTTCACTATAAACCCATTTCTAAAGTCCTTTCCATTTCTGGAATTCCCTGACCCTGTCATGCTGTAATGTTGGGGCTGTTCTTTGTTCATCTTTCCACATGTTTCTGAAGAGGAATCCATGATAGACTATTTACTGACTATATGTAAGCCATAGAATATGCACACAGTGTAAATACATTATAACAAAAATAACCATCCTGATGCATGAAAAACGTTCCACTTCCAATCATCCTAGCTACATCTTCTGTCAAATAGAAGACAATATTTCTTCCATTATATGTGTCAAACTAAATGGAATTGTCCAGAATATTGCAGTTATCATGATTGTCATGCTAAACTAAAATGTGTTTAACAAAATAAAACAGCTAAGAATGGAATGGTGGTACATGTCCTCTAACCTAGTCCTTGAAACCATCTCATCAAGTTGCCGGAGTAGCTTTCCAGCCTTGCTCAGAACCATATTCATGATGGATGGCATTCATGGGGCTTGAGGAGCCATGTTGGGTGCCTTTCATATGGGCTTTCCTAACACAACTCTGCAAAATGGATCTTAGTGGGCACTCATTGCACTGACAGGAAAATTCAAATTGACAGACCTTGTCCCCCACCTAAAATCACATCTCTCCAGATCCCACACTCTCTCTAGGACCTCATATCACCTCTTAACACCTCCACATAGACATTCAAATATCAGGAGTTTCCATATGCCCCTATCCTTACCCTGAATTCCCTCAAGGCTAAAACACTCTGCTCCTTCCACTACTCCCCATGATTCTGAATCCTTTCTTTATCCTGGTCACCTTCAGGTGGCCATTCCCCATCACCCAACACCCCCATCCCAATTGCTACTATTGTTAACCTAATTAGCATTCACTCCATATCAACAAGAATGAGGAGCAAAACGAAAAGCATCTCATTCAAATCAAAACCACATTGAGATACCACCTTACACCAGTTAGAATGGCCAAAATTAGCAAGACAGGAAACAACGTGTGTTGGAGAGGATGTGGAGAAAGGGGAACCCTCTTACACTGTTGGTGGGAATGCAAACTGGTGCAGCCACTTTGGAGAACAGTGTGGAGATTCCTCAGGAAATTAAAAATAGATCTTCCCTATGACCCTGCAATTGCACTGCTGGGTATTTACCCCAAAGATACAGATGTAGTGAAAAGAAGGGCCATCTGTACCCCAATGTTTATAGCAGCAATGGCCACGGTCGCCAAACTGTGGAAAGAACCAAGATGCCCTTCAACGGATGAATGGATAAGGAAGATGTGGTCCATATACACTATGGAGTATTATGCCTCCATCAGAAAGGACGAATACCCAACTTTTGTAGCAACATGGACAGGACTGGAAGAGATTATGCTGAGTGAAATAAGTCAAACAGAGAAAGTCAAGTATCATATGGTTTCACTTATTGGTGGAGCATAACAAATAATATAGAGGACAAGGGTAGATGGAGAGGAGAAGGGAGTTGAGGGAAATTGGAAGGGGAGGTGAACCATGAGAGACTATGGACTCTGAAAAACAACCTGAGGGTTTTGAAGGGGCAGGGGTGGGAGGGTGGGGGAACCAGGTGGTGGGTATTAGGGAGGGCACGTATTGCATGGAGCACTGGGTGTGGTGCAAAAACAATGAATACTGTTACGCTGAAAATAAATAAAAAATTAAAAAATAAAATAAAATAAAATAAAATAAAAAAAAAACGAAAAGCAGTGCAGTGTGGGTGTTCAGCTGTGGAGTCTGGAACTCCTAGGTATCAGGATCAGTTCTGCTACCTATGAACACTGTGATAGGGTCAAGTTAATGACCCTTAGCTGGGCCTCAGTTTCCTCACTTATAAAAGGACAATTATCTTTGCTCCTCCCAGAAAAGTAGAGATGCAGGAATGGGACAACTCAGGAAAAAGCCAAATCAGGCAGAAGTAGAAGTGACCTTGTCTGGAGAGAAGACAAGTTCAAGTTCTGGTGTACTAGAGAAAAGATGTTTTAATGTAGGATTAGAAGCATGGACTCTGGAAGCAACAATCCTTGAGTCAGGTCCTAGGACTGCCTTGGTTTCTTCCTCTGCTTAACAATGATAGCAGGAATCTCACCTCACTTAAAGAAGCTATCTGAGGATCCTGGCCAGAAGCCCTGTTAAAACAACACCCAACTTTTTTGAGATAACTTGTTAGTGGAGAAAGTACCTGTAGTTCTAACATAGTCTTCAGTACCTGGGAAGGCTTGCCTCTCAAAGATTTATTTATTTATTCAAAAAACACATGCTAAACCCCTGCCATGTGCCAGATATTATTCTCAGCACTTGGGGTACATCAAGGAACAAAACATGCCTGACTTCACGGAGTTTATATCCTATAAGAATAAGCAGTAGATGGGGTTATGGACACTGGGGAGGGTATGTGCTATGGTGAGTGCTGTGAAGTGTGATAAACCTGGCGATTCACAGACCTGTACCCCTGGGGCTAATAATGCATTATATGTTTATAAAAAATTTTTAAAAATTAAAAAAAAAAGAATAAGCAGTAGATAATAGGTAAGCAAATCATACAGTTTCAGAGAGGATAAGTACTATAGTGTAAGAACAGCACAGAGAGAGTGAGAGGACAGGTTGTAATATTCAGGACAGCCAAACTAGACCTCATGAAGAAAACAACATCTGAGCAAAGACTAGAAGGAGAGTATCAGGGAGAGGAATATTGGAGGCAGAAGTACTTGGCAGTGTGAATGTTCTCAGTGGAAACATGCCTAGTACCCCAGAGGAACAGCAGGGAGGCCACGGGGGACAGACTGAAATAAGGAGAGAAGACAGGTCAGAGAAATATGAGGGCCAGACTGCAGAGGGACTTGTGGACAACTGGAAGGATTTTAGCCTCTGCTCTCAGTGAATTGAGAGGCACTGTAGGATTTTAAACAGAAGAGGACTATGAGCTCTCTGATATTTTAAAGGATCATTCCATTGGTTTTGTTGACAGTAGACTATAACAGAGTAAGACTGAAGCAGCTTCTGTTAAGAAGCTATCACAACGGGGTGCCTGGGTGGCTCAGTCCCAGCGTCCTGGGATCAAGCCCCACATCGGGCTCCCTGCTCAGCAGAAAGCCTGCTTCTCCCTCTCCCTCTGCCTGCCACTCTGCCTACGTGTGCTCTCTATCTCTCTCTGTCAAATAAATAAATAAAATATTTTTAAAAAGAAGAAGAAGCAGCTCTGACAATAATCTCTATTTACAAGCAGGCTGTGTCTCTGATCAAAGGACACCAGAGGAGAGGTAAGTAATCAGTTTCCAGACATCTTTTTTTTTCCATTTTTCCCTTTTTTGTGGCAAAATGGCATAACATAAAATTTATCTTAACCACTTTTACGTGTATGGTTCAGTGATGTTAAATATATCCACACTGTTGTACAACCATCACCACCATCTGCCCCATAACTCTTCATTTTGTAAAATAGAAACTTGAACATCTTTTGAAGGTAGAGACAGCCAGACTTCCTGACAGATGATGGATATTTGATCAGATATCATAAGCATCACCTTTTTGAACAAAATGTGGCTCAGGAGTCAACCATTAGGCTATGGACATTACTTCTGTTGAACTGGTCTGTTGGAGAGAACCCAGGATTGCTGGACAAGAGGTTGCATGTTTAGGTTTTCAAGTAGAACAGCCTCTTGTGTAAGAACATTATCCTGTTATCCTAAAGCTCATAAAAGATTTCCCTTACACATTGCTAGAAATTGTTACCAAAGGAGTTTGAAAAGCTGGAAGCATTCTGTTGGGTCCAGGAGTCATAGTTGGTGCATAGACAGACAGGGGATGCTGAAGCAAAAATACATCCTAGCAATTAAGACTGCAGGGCTGAAGCCAGGCCTGGGCCTGGGGGGAGATGGCTCCCCCAAGGCACTGCACCCCCTGGATATGACGAGGAATAGGAGAGCCACAACCACCACCTCCCAAGGTTCTCAAGGACCCACCGTGTATCAGCAGCCCCCTGGGCTACACCATCTTGCCCCGAGCTCACCTTCTGCTAATGTACGCTTACCCAAAAATATCATGATCCTTTGGAGCCGGTGGAAGTCCCAGAGGACTGATCCAGGAGTTGACAACATTTTTCTATAAGAGGTCAGATAGTAAATATTTTAAGCTTTGTAGCCCCATGTGAAATGGGGAACTATTTTTTCTTTTTTTTTTTTTTCAACCATTTAAAAATGTGAAAACCATTCTTACTTTGCTGGCCAAACAAAAACAGGCAGTGGCTGGGGCGCCTGGGTGGCTCAGTGGGTTAAAGCCTCTGCCTTTGGCTCGGGTCATGATCCCAGGGTCCTGGGATCCAGCCCGGCATCGGCATCGGACTCTCTACTCAGCAGGGAGCCTGCTTCCCTTCCTCTCTCTCTGCCTGCCTCTCTGCCTACTTGTGATCTCTGTCTGTCAAATAAATAAATAAAATCTTTAAAAAAAAAAAAAAAAAAACAGGCAGTGACTCCATCGGGCCTGCCAGCCATAGTCTGAGGACCCCTGGGCTAAACCATGTGCCTCGGAATAGCCCTCATGGGCCACCATAGTAGTGTCAAGGCAAGGTCTCACAGTCCAGCACTCCAAGGGCCTGCACTGCCCACTTGGCTGCAGCCAGGCTGCGCTCAGAGCTTTGAGGTCATGCTCACTGTGGTCATCTTTCTGCCGTGGCCCTAGCTTAGTCATGAGGGCTGTAACAGTCAGCAGTGCCTTAGTGTGGGCCCACTGCTAACTCACAGAGATGCCACATGAATTAGAACAAGGCTGCTGCTCTTCCCAACACTTCCCTGCCACCTACTGGGAAACTCTTATAATAATAAACAGATTCATACCAACGATGAATTTGAGTAGCACTTCCTTGGAGTTCTGCAAGAATCTTTTGCTCAATTTAAACAGTGGCCCTGAGTTCTGGAAATACAGAAGGGTAAGCAACTAACTCACAGCATTTCCAGAAGGTATCATGTAAGTGACAAAAAGATCTCTCTTCCACAACTTTCTAGAACCTGTGGGAGGGGAGGCAGAAGGGAAAAGGGAAGTAAGAGATCTCACTGCTGTTCTTATGCAATCTCTGCAGGGTTAGACGGGAACTCTGCCCTATACTGAAGGTATTTTGCAAATGGAAAGCCTTTCTTAGGTAAATGGGAGTCCCACAAACTTGCCTTGGACTCTGGAGAGACTGAGAAGAAAACAGACCGTTCGCACCTGATGATTTGAGCACATTTCTAACCGGCAGCAGTCCACACAGCACTGAGGTTCCATTAATTATGAAAGGACTCTGAGCTGAGGTCCAGGAGAACCTGAGTACGGCTAAGCTTTTCTACTACCTCTGTGACCTTGAGTAAACACCTACCTCCTCCTTCCTTGGTTTCTTCATCCTTTCAATGACAATAACACTACTAATGATGCTATCTCACAGATGCTACCTCACAGAGGTCATGTGACAGAGGTATGTACACCCTTTGCACAGCATTATAATTAGAATGTACAATCCTGTGACCAAAAGGCTGGAGTGAGAACAGGAAGTGAATGGAAAAGGTCTGGTTCTACTTACATAAAGTGTAATCGAAAAACCAGGAAACACTGCAAGATAGGAGATAACATGACTGCAGGCTTTCAGGACCTAGCAACAAATCCCCAGGTGTCCAAATGAGAAAGGAAAAGGGTCAGAGCCTGAGACCAAGGCATATTTGCAAAGACTATAAGGTCCACCATCTCTAATTTAAAACCAAAACCTTTGCTATTTACTCTAGGGGAGCAGGCAAGAAAGAAACAGGGGGTGATCTGTTTCACCCTGCCCCCAAGACTCGACATTTCCAGCACTCTCAGGCAGGGAGAGAATCCAGGTCAAAAGTTCCCACAGCAAAACAGGTGTGGGCACAGCAAAGGCTCAGGAAACCCAAGGAGCACGTCAGATGGAACCCGGGGGGCCTGGGATGCAGAGAGCCCCATGTCAGGCCTGGGGTGGGGAGCAAGCATAAAGTGCAAACATCAGACCCAGATCTGGTAACAAAACTGTCCGAGGAAGAGGCAGCAGATCCCCTTGTTGTGACAGCTGCACAGGGGCAGCTCAGCACCGAGGAAGCCTGTGTGAAGACAATGGGTCCTTTGTGGGTGCAAGGCAGGGGGGCAGTGCAAGGAGGCCAGGGAGCCCCTATAGTGCTCTCCAGGACCCCAGGAAGGGAATGCTGCATGGGAAGGGCTGAGTATTACAGTTTACCAAACCCCATGTCTACTATGAACTGACAAGGCCCTTGACCAGCTTTAAAACCACTTTCCATCTCCTCATCCACATACTATGACTCAACTTCCATGTCGGAGCTTCTGTTTGGAAACATGGGGTTTCATTGGGCTTGGCATGTTGTAGAGACTGCCTCCTTAGAGCCCAGAAGAGCACTGAGCATAACACGCATGGTACACAGAACATAGACCATGTCCAATGGCACTCTGACCTGAATTAGGGAGGCAGGGAGCCCCCATGGGCTCATCAGCCAGTGTCTTCTACAATTATCTCAGGATACTCAAGAGCTGGACCCACCCTCTTCTCCTCCCTTCATCTCTCATCGCTCCCATCTCTCACCACCCTTCACCACCAGCAGCTACCACAAGTCAGGTCCACAGGGCACAGCTGCCCCTGGCTTCCATGACTCTGTCCACAGGGACTGGGCACTGTGACCTGTACCACTCATCACACAAATTCCTCGCCAGTCCCAAGACCCCACCATAATCTGAGCCCAGCTTATAAATTTTGGGGAATTTGAAGAACTTAGAATAAACCACAGGAAGTATAATAGAGAATAACTTAGAAGTAATCCCATATCTGGCCCCTAACGGACACTGTCTACCTCACTCAAGACCCTCTCCGTGGCAAGAGGTGACCACCCACCAGAACTAGTAAGGCCATGCTTTGGCCTCCGTTTGCCACTCTTCTGGGAAATTTCTCAATGTGTTCAGAATTCAGACACTGGGGATACCTGGATCTGCTCAGAGACCCCAACTTCTCCCAAGTCCCATGTCTTGCCCTAGAATCCACTACCTCCCAGGATGACTGACAATAAAATCCCATTCTCTTTAAGGGAAACCCCCTCCACTCAAGGTTGGGCCTTGGGACCTTGACCTGACAATCCTCCATGAGGCACAAAGGATGGAGTGCAGGTATGAATGATGATGATGCTTGGACAGAAGTGCTCCTTGTGGCCCGCGAGGCTTTCCTTCCCCAGATAGGCAGACATAGACTCGCCCAGTGCTTTGCGGAAAGACAGTCAACTGTGGAATCAAAAAGTAAAGACAATACAAACTTAGCCTCTTACTATAAAGGGACCATCCAGGTATGAAACCAAAGATTTGAAAGGCATGAAGCAGAAAGATGCAGGTTTATTATCCCCCACCACAACCAACCTCACCTACAATGCACCCATATATCCAGCATGAGAAGCAAAGGACATCTCTTCTTTATCTATAACCTATTGCATATGTCTGTGGGTCTGTGTGTACCAGAGTATGCAGTGTGTGTGTGTGTGTGTGTGTGTGTGTGTGTGTGTCTGCATCTGTGTGTCTGTGTGTGTTGCACACGTGAGTGTGTGTGCACCCTCCAGGCTGGGTAGTGGGAGGAACTGATGAGAGAGGAAGCATGAGGCTCAGGCCCAGAGCCAAGGCCACATTCTCTCCCCTTCCCTCTGTGGGCAGACTAGAGGGCAGGTGGGTGATAGACACAGAGCAAACCATACTTGAAATCTAAGAGTCTGATCTAGAAGTGAAACCAGAGGAAAGCAGCAGCAAGCCCCTAAGACAAGCCTGTGTCGCCCAGGCTCAGGGGAGCAGTGGGTCTGGGTATGTCTAGGCACCAAAGGACCCATAATAGCCCTACCTGACCCACCTGAAAGGTGAGAGAGACCATCCCTAAGTTCACAGGGGACCAAGTGGGACTTCGAAGTCAGGCAACCCAGGTGGATCTACTCAGAGTCTTCAAACTGGAATGTGGGAAATTGTATCAAAGAACTCACTTGGACAGCCTCCACTGAGGCCCAAGGGAGATTCTGCTACACTCTCAGCCGATCTCTCTGTCCCAGGGAGCCAAGGAACCACAGACATCTTTCCCAGAGCCCTGCCTAGCCCTTCTGTGGGTGGCCCAACAGGACATAAAACATAAATTAGAAATAGGTAGGGATCAGCAGAAACCCCACAGAGAAGAGGCCCAGAAGGCCCCAAGGCCTTAGAAGAGGCTGCCCACCCTGTGGTACTAGGGGGGTGATTGTGTCAAGTCCTGTGCTCCCTAGGTACAATCAGTCCAAGGAGATGCGAGAGGGAACTGGTGTATTTTAAATCTACAATGACTGAGCAATCACTAAGTTGGCGGAGCTAAGCAGGAAGTGGTTGATTCATCTGTATCAGGCATAAAAAAGAAAGAAACTAGGCTGGAATCACAGGAAATAAAGGCAATGACATTTCTTTTACAACAGAGTCTGACTTTGACTTTGGACCACAACAAAGGCATTTCCAGCCATCTGCAAGTCTGCTTAACCAGCAGCCTGAATAAGTCCCCACTGAGAGGCTGCACCAGGCAGAATCCACCTCCCCTGCCCTTCCCTGAAGGCCTATCCCCCTCTGGTTGTGGGGTTGTCTCACCACCCTGACAGATGTCCAAAGCAAAGGAGAGAAAACAACTTCCATCGAATCCACGTGATTGTAATCTGTGCTGCTGTTGCTTTTAAAGGATTCCCTCGGGCTGGAATGATTCGTGTGGAGTGAAAGTCAATAAACTTCAGACCATAAAACAGAGATCAAGCCGCTCCAAGCTTTTCCACAATTTTGCAAGGAAAAGTTCAGCGCAGTCCGGGGAAGTTCCTAAGCGTGCCTGCACTGCCCCCTGCTGGAAACGTCCAGCACCAACATGCCAAGCCCTGGGCTGTCAGGGCCCCCACGGCGTGCGCCCAGAGACATCCAGGCATCTGCGCTTCCCCTCTAATTCCTCAATCTTCACAAAACACTTCCTAGCCGGCTTTCTAAGTCGCGCCGTTCTGTATTCTAGGATTTCGCTGCACCCAGTCTCTGACTTGGGTCCAGCGAACTGCCCCGGGATCCCCAGCCGGGCCTGCAGGCCACAGAACCCAGACCAGCCCGCTGACTGTGGGAGCCAAGCCTGGGCCACGGGGACACTCACGGAGATAAAACGTGTCTCCATGTGAGGCCATGCAGTTTGCTGCCACTGCAGGCCCTCGTGGCTGTCCCCTCTGCCATCTGCTGGCGCATCTGAAGAAGCACCTTCCATGGCAGGAAAGGGGACCCCTGAATGAAAGGCTTCTGAGCCCAGGAAGTCACTGGACCCAGCTTACAAAGAGGACCCAAAATCTCTCTCATTGGGCAACAGTGCCTTCTGAGGGAGAGGGGAAGCAGCAGAAGCCGCACAGAGAGAGTAGTGTAAAATTGTCATAATCAGAAAAATACAAAAATACAAACAAACCTTTAGAAAGCTACCCAACATTAAATATCACATTTGAAACCTCCTAAATGTCCAATAAAGTGGGAATGGTTATAGTTAATAATAGCCATTTAACTGAGGGGACAATTTTTATTTACTAGTATGACCACCTTGTGCCTTTTTTTTTTTTTTAAAGATTTTATTTATTTATTTGACAGAGAGAGAGATCACAAGTAGGCAGAGAGGCAGGCAGAGAGAGAGAGGGGGAAGCAGGCTCCCTGCCGAGCAGAGAGCCTGATTCGGGGCTCGATCTCAGGACCCTGGGATCATGACCTGAGCCAAAGGTAGAGGCTTCAACCCACTGAGCCTTTAAAATGATCCAAAAAGTAGAAATATTCATGGTGATTTTTCTGTTTGGTAGAATTTTTCTGTTTGGTAGAATTAGCATCAAATTGTTCCTCTTTGTATTTTTTCATATTCTTATATCACAAGTTGTATTGTTCTTATAATCCTAAAATCATCTTTACTTTTAAAAAGACTGTTTGGAAATAAGAGAGGATACATGAAGGAGTAAATTCCCCAAGACAACATGCAGGTTAGTGTCCTTGACCTTGGGCGAAAAGAGCACCCCATCTGCTTCCAAGGAGGCAGCAGATACCCCACATGATGCCCGCTCTGGCAGCAGCAGCACAGAGGGCTCAGGCCTGATGGTTCTCACTCCCTCTGAAACAGACCAGGATGCTGTCTGCTGGAAGCAGAACACGAAAGGGCTGCTGGTGAAAAGAGGACAGCAAAGACCTGAAAGTGCAGCCTGAGGAGTGGCTGAGAGAGCTAAAAGGAGACAAGGAAGGAACCGGGAGTCTCGGGAGTCTCATGGTCAGAGGTGCAAACCTGGGGCTGGATGGAGGGGCTGGATGTCAGGGGCTGGCAGCCCCACCTCCTTGGCTTCAGGGCAGTGGGCAAGCTCTTTAGCATGGCTCCCCTGACTGTTTAGGTCTGCCTTCATTTTTCTTAGCAATATTTTGTAACTTTAGTATTGAGATTTTGTATGTATTTTGTTAGATTTCTTCCTAGATATTTGATGTTTCGATGCTAATGTTAAAAAAAATACTTTTAATTCATTTTCTGCTTATTTTTTGCCATTATGTACGAATACAATGAACTGTTTATTGGCTTTGTGTCCTGTAACCTTACCAAATTCAAGTATTATTCTAGCAGCTTTATTTTTAGATTACATAGAATTTTCTACATATACAACAATGTCAGAGACTAATGACAGTTTCTAATCTGTATGCTTTGGCAATACTGGGTGTTAGAATAAAGACGGGAAGCATCTTTGGAATTATTGAACAAATATTTATTCACTTACTAAATAGTCACTGACTACAAGCTACATGTATGACACAACCCAGGAATGAAGGGGGTTCACAGATGCACTTGGTCAAATCTTGCTCGTAGTTAAGAGGAGGTATACATAACTATTACTAAAGCTTCATAGGAAGGTGCAAAGATCATAAAATACATAGCGACAAAGTGCTGTGGAATGTCTAAGAGTTCCAGGACCACGAGATAACATGAAACCCCTAGGTTCACAACAAGCTTTATGTTTCCCACAAAGTGAATCATAACTACCAGAATTAACCTTCACAGCTCCGTGACACAGCAAGGTTGTTGTCATTATGTGAGGAACTTAAAATGGTCTGCCCAAAGTTGCAGAATGGCAGGTCCATGCCGGGGATGTGATTTTCATATTTGTATACTTCCCACCATTGGGCCAAAGATGGTCCTTGGAAGTTATTTAATGATAAAAACCCTTAAGCTGGAAAGGAACTTCGAAGAACCTCTTTTCTAATTTAGCACTGCTACTCTAGAAGGATTGTTTGTCCTCTTGAGGCATAGACATGATCGGAGCCAGTTAATTATGCCCCTCTGGGTTTCTGAAGCACTTTCAACACACAGAAGAGAACCAAAGTCCCTCCCTCTCTGCTTCCTCAACTGGACTTTAACAACAGTCTGACCTAGCATCTAGTTCCTGTTCAGAAATCTACTACTTTTCTTCCTGAAAACTATACCAACTTACCAATTCATGCTATAAATTCCATGTTTTCTTCTTTCCCTACCAGGACCCTAGGATTCTCATTTTGATATTCCCTCCAATGGAGGGTGAGCAAACCAGAATCTTCTTGATCTCTTCCAAACACTAAGCAGTCTTGCTCCTTGGGGTCTGTCAACAGAATAGAAAGCTCAGACCTCCTCCAGGACTTCCCAGGCAAGAGGGAAAAAGAAATTAAAAGCTACTCTGCCCTCTTGTGGTCATGAGGGAGACCAAAAACACCAAAATGTCAAATTTTGTACTTAAGTTACCATTAACAATATTTGCTTATAATTTTATAATATAAATTATACTTTTACCATAAATTATATTTTTGTAAACTTTACAAAATAAATTATATTTTTTAATAATTTAATAATGAATTGTATCTACTACTTTATTTTTTTTTAAGTAGGCTCCAATGCAGGGCTCAAACTCACAACCCTAAGATCAGGACCTGAGCTGAGATCAAGAGTCAGATGCTTAATGGACTGGGCTGCCCAGGTGCCAAATTCTTTCTTAATTATAGTATTGTTTGTATGTATTGACTGTTTTTCTTGATCAGATTTTTTAGTGAGTTGTCTTTTTGAGGTTCATAGTTTTCAGTTTTTATTTTCTAATTTGTTTTTCCCTTTTATTAATATTATTTTTGTCTTATACTTTTTTCATCTCTTTTGAAGAAATGCATATTGAATGCTTTCTTTTGCCTTTCTCCTTTAGTGATGATAAAAACACTGTATATTAATTTTCTCTTGAATATTGTTTTGATAAAAATTACATTTTTATATGTAATGTTATTATTTAATGCACAGCATGTCGCTATATTCTTTAATTTCCCACTGTAGCTGATTATTGTTTGAGAGAGAACTGAGCACATTTTAAATGGCACAATTTTGTAATTCCTACTGAAACATTGGTTACTAGTTTTGCTATATTGTGGGAATACTACATAGCCTGTAAGATTTTTATCTTTTGTAATGTATTGGATGTCTTCATGTTGTAATGAATTATACTACTTTGTAGAAGTTTCAGACACTGGAAAGTTTCTAATGCTCAGATTCTATCAATTAATTCTATTTTATTGTTTTGTAATATATACCTACATTTTGTCAGCTTGACTTAATATTAACTGATACTGGTAATTATCAAATATTCATTTGAGAGAGACAGAGACAGAAGGCGGGGAGAGGCAAGGGAGAGGGAGACAGGGGAGGGGCAGAGGGAGAGGGAGACACAGAAGACTCCTCACTGAGCTGGGAGCCTGAGATGGGGCTCGATCCCAGGACCTGGAGATCACGACCTGAGCTGAAGGCAGATGCTTAACCATCTAAGCCACCCAGACACCCCCCAAAACCAAGTTTCTAAATAGCATATTTTGTCAAATACTCCTTAACTCTAAATGGTATATCTTTATGTCAAAAAGTCACAAAGTTCATTAGCTTTTTAAAACATTGTCTTTAATATAATCATAATTTTTGTTAAATGCTACATATATATAGCCAACTTCTGTGACTAAACAATGCTTTTTAATATTAATATTAATGTCGGTGCTGTGTTCATATCTGCTAAAGCTGCTCTGGGTTATTCTGTTTCAGGTGCAGTGCAGTGCACATCCTGTCCAGGCACGGCAGTGAGCTGGAAGAAGCAAGGTGCTTAGAATGAGAACAGGGCAGAATCCCAAACTGGCTACTTACTGCTCAAGAGACCCTGGATACGTAACAGACACCTCTCTAAGGTAGAGGGAATGCCACTGCCTGGTACATAGGATTGCTGTGAGGATCAAATTATATGTAACAAAAATAAAATGTCTACAGAGACGCATCTGTTTCTGAGAGCATTAGACTCAGGGCTGTTCCCAGCTCCATTCTTGAGAGCTTTTGTGTACTCTATGGCTTAAGATTTATTGGGGACCTAACATGCACAGTGAATTGTAATTTTTAGGCAAATCAACATTTAGGAACCTATCCTGGAAATCCAGGGGGAAAAAAATCCAGGTTACACATTGTGGAGTGGTGGAGAAGCAAGAGTAGAGGTGGCAGATCCGATAAATAGAGGTAAAACTGGGAGGACAAAGTTTGATGGAATATGGGAGGTGAGACAGGAGCCTCTCTGTGATCGGAAGGTGCATATGGTGAACATTCCCAATCCAAGCCCAATTTTTTAGACTTGTCTATTTCTTGTCTTTAGATGAGTGAACATATTCCCATTTGCTTCCATCCTTTACTAAGGTGAAGCAGAAAAGCAGGCCAGTTTGGATCCCATGTCTGTTATCCTGTAACAACAAACTGTATCGGTCTCATTTAAACTATCTTAAAACAGCAATAAACACACAAAATGCTATTCGCCTTTTAGGTAAGCAGGAGACATTAATGATTTTTGGCTTCTCTCAATGCACTTTCCCATTCCTTCCTATGCTTTCATTATTTAGTCTGTGATCTTAAATGCTGGTTTAACATAATACTATTTCTACATCTTAAAAAAAAAAAGGAAGGGGGGAGACACCTGGGTGGTTCAGTGGGTTAAGCCTCTGCCTTCTGCTCAGGTCATGATCTCAGGGTCCTGGAATCGAGCCCTGCATCGGGATCGCTGCTCAGCAGGGAGCCTGCTTCCCCTTTCCCTCTGCCTGCCTCTTTGCTGACTTGTGATCTCTCTCTCTGTCAAATAAATAAATAAAATCTTTAAAAAATTAATAAATAAAAAATAAATAAAATAATACTATTTTGGAGGTGGGTCAGGAGATGGATGAAATCAGTGATGGGGATTAAGGAGTGCACTTCTCATGGTGAGCTCCAAGTACTGTATGGTACTGTATACCTGAAACTAATATAATACTGTATGTAAACTGGGGAATTTAAAATTTAAGTTTTTTATAGAGCTATCCAATGAACCAGCAATTTCACCACTGGGTATTTACCCCAAAGATACAAATGTAGTAATCCGAAGGGGGCACCTGCACCCCAGTGTTTATAGCAGCAGTGTCCACAATGGCCAAACTATGGAAAGAGCCTAGATGTCCATCAACAGATGAATGCATAAAGAAGATGCAGTATATATATACAATGGAATATTATGCAGCATTCAAAAATGAAATCTTGCCATTTGCAACAACGTGGATGAAACTAGAGGGTATTGTGCTAAGCAAAATAAATCAATCAGAGAAAGACAGTTATCATATGATCTCACTCATATGAGGAATTTGAGAAACAAGACAGAGGATCATAGGGGAAGGGAGGGAAAAATGAAGACAAAACCAGAGGGAGACAAACCATAAGAGACTCTTAATCTCAGGAAACAAACTGAGGGTTGCCAGAGTGGAGGGGGTGGGAGGGATGGGGTGGCTGGGTGTTGAACACTGGGGTGCTAGTGTGAGTGCTGTGAATTGTGTAAGACTGATGGATCACAGACCTGTAACCCTGAAACAAATAATACATTATATGGTAATTTTAAAAATAAAATTAGGGTGCCTGGGTGGCTCAGTGGGTTAAGCCTCTGCCTTCAGCTTGGGTCATGATCTCAGGGTTCTGGGATTGAGCCCCGCATTGGGCTCTCTGCTCAGCAGGGAGCCTGCTTCCCCCTCTCTCTCTGCCTGCCTCTTTGCCTACTTGTGATCTCTGTCAAATAAATAAAATAAAAATCTTTTAAAAAAATAAAATTTAAGTTTTTACATTTAAAATTTTTTTAATTTTTAAATTGAAATTTTTTTAATATTTTAAAATAAATAAAATGATACTATCTTCTCTCCCAGTATGTGTGTGTGTTGTTGATTTTGCATCCATTTCTCTTGATCCACCAGCTTTGTTAATAATATACCCTTACCTATCGGGGCTTGGTGAATTTCTTTAATCTCCAATTCCTTCAAGTAGTTTTTTTATTTGTTTGGGGGGGTTTTTTGTGTTTTTTGTTTGTTTGTTTGTTTGTTTGTTGAGAGAGAGAGAATGCATGTGCAGGGGGTGGAGGCAGAGAGAAAGAGAGAATCTTAAGCAGATTCTCTGGATGTGAGGCTTGATCTCACAACCCTGAGATCAAGATCTGAGCTGAAATGAAGAGTCAGAGGCTTAACCAACTGAGCCACACAGGTGCCCCAGACTTCAATTCATACTGAGGCCCACCAAGAGCTTTTTACTTCCCAATAAGACTGATGGTTCTGTTGTGTTACATAGTTCATATGGTGTCTCCCATTGGGTTCCCCAGAAAGTAGACCTGAGACAAAGACTTAGGGACAAGTAATTTGAGAAACACAGGTAGTGGGAACATGAGCGAGGAAAGGAAGGAAAATCAATCAAGGATACATGAAAGAGTGGGGTACCACTGTGGGCAAATGGGGTACAAGCCTGCTGGGGCCCTCTGAGAAAATACAGAACATACTCCAGAATCGCCCAGCTGAGAAGGTAGCAGGCTGGGATATTTCTCCATGAACTTCTATTCCTCATTGGTTGAAGGTGATTTCCTGAAAGCACTAAATCCCCATCACTTGAGGCCTGCCACACTCAAAGAGCCAGGCAATTTCCTATGGCCAAAGAAAGTCCTCAGGCAAAGAACTCAGGTTCTTGAGGTAAGGAGCCTTCCACATATGGGAACTTGTCCACTGAAGCTTAAGAAGAACTCAGGAGATAAGAGGGGCACTGACAGCATCTGCTCAGAGTGGTATTTCATAAAGTCCCACAAGGAGCACCAGAGGCTATGCCAACTGGACGTATTTAAGAGTAATTGTATTACAGTGCTGCTTCGCAGCTATTTTTGGAGTCTGTGCCATGAGAACACCTTCCCATTAAGACCTCAAGCAAGGCATGTGAACAAGAACAAGGTCCCAAAATTATAGCAACTTCTCCTAGAATTGTAGAAAGATTACAGAACAAAAAAAATTACATCTCTTATTTTGTTAGTAAGCACTTTTAAATGTTAAATATTTTCCAGTTAAATATTTTAAAATTTTATCCCTGAAGGCATTTCTGAAAATGTTATTCAGAAAAATGTAGGGAAATCTTTTCCAGCAGCTTGTTTTATGAGTTAAAAACACCTCACTTCAACTTCTTGTGCAATAAATTTTATTTTAAAGGTATTCAAGTTAGCAAGTTGTCAAGTTCAGAATCAAATATTGGGAAAGTCATAAATGTTAACCAACAGTTGTATACTATACAATAGAACATTACTCAACCACCAAAAAAGGATGAGCTCTATCATTTGCGGTAACTTAGATGGACCTAGAGGGTATTATGCTAAGTAAAGTAAGTCAGAAAGAGAATATGGTTTCACTTATATGTGAAACCTAAAAAACAAAGTAAATAAACAAACAAAAAATAGAATCAGATCTATAAATACAAAGAATAAACTGATGGCTGGCAAAGGAGAGGGAAAAATGGATATGGGGAAAATGGGTATAGGGGAGTTGGAGACACAAGCTTCCGGTTATGGAATAGATAACTCATGGGAATAAAAGGTACAGCACAGGGAATATAGCTGATGGTACTGTAGCAGCATTGTGTGGTGACAGTAGTAGTTACACTTGTGGTGAGAATGGCATAATGTAAAGAGTTGCTGAATCATTATGTTGTACACCTGAAAGTAATGTGATATTGTATGTCAACTATACTCAAAGCAAAATAAGTTTATGAACATTTGAAAAGCCAATAGACTACACTACTTTTGAAAGGTTGATTTTTTTTTGAAGATTCTATTTATTTGACAGAGAGAGATCACAAGTAGGCAGAGAGGCAGGCAGAGAGAGAGAAGGGGAAGCAGGCTCCCTGCTGAGCAGAGAGCCCAATGTGGGGCTCGATCCCAGGACCTTGAGATCATGACCCAAGCCGAAGGCAGAGGCTTAACCCACTGAGCCACCCAGGCACCCCTTGAATGGTTGAAATTTTTAAATAGTTGAAAGGATTTCAGAAATAAAAAAGGACAAAAACACAAATGTTGTGTTCATATGTGTCCACTGGCATATTGTGCCACATGCTTAAAATTTTTAAATGAAAAATGTTCCCAAATGCTATGGCATAAACCATTTTCTCAATTAGAGCTCATTTCCATACTGCTCTGAAAATAGCAGTCTTTGATAATGCGAAGCATAAATTTAGCATTCACCCTACAATTCATCTTTTCTCTTTTTAAGTAAACACTGGGACTTCTGTTTTCAGAAACTGAACAACCATCAAAGCAAGCTGAGTGTCTGAAAAATACTCTGCACTTGAGTGTGCCTGGTTTCTATAATGAAAAGATGCACTTGACTCATAGCTATTTTGTCAGATTTGAACATTTGGAAAGATACTCCCATTACCAAACTATGCACCACCACCACCTCCACCTGAATTACATAAATGAATTCAGCACTAAGGTCAAAATTTCTTAAAAAAAACAAAAAAAGTCTATAAAGCTGTTCTTTAGGCCTGAAGAACTTAGATCTTTTTTTTTTTTTTTTAAAGATTTTATTTATTTGCCAGAGAGAGAGAGAGAGAGAGAGCGAGCGAGCACAGGCAGAGTGGCAGAGGGAGAAGCAGGCTCCCTGCGGAGCAAGGAGCCCGATGCGGGACTCGATCCCAGGACGCCGGGATCATGACCTGAGCCGAAGGCAGCCGCCCAACCAACTGAGCCACCCAGGCGTCCCAGAACTTAGATCTTGATGAAACATTCACGACATTTTTTAAAAACTCTGGAATCTAGACAGATACATGTGTGACCTACCAATAAAGGCTGCCACAAGTCGTGATCAGAGTCTTTCAAGGCAGTGGTTCTAGGGGCACCTGAGTGGTTCAGTCAGTTAAGCAACCTGACTTCAACTCAGGTCATGATCTTGGGGTCTTGGGACCCAGCCATGTGTGAGGTTCTCTGCTCAACAGGGAGTCTACTTGTCCCTCTCCCTCTACCCCTTCCCCCACTGGAGCGCTCTCACTCTCTCAAATAAATAAAATCTTAAAAAAAAAAAAAAAAAAAAAAAAAGACTGGTTCTATATTGGGTTTAATCTCCACCATATTTAGAAAAACTCTAATATTTGTTATAAATCCTCAGTGCAAGTAAGATAACTTCAGGTCTGAAAGTGATCCGCTCTCTTCTATTGTATTCTTACAAATGAAATGTGTTGAAATGAGGAAGGGAACTTCAGTTGACATGAACCTGCTAAATATAAAATGACAATTAACCAGTAACAAACCCTCATTTGTCTTGGGAGAAGAATTGTTTTTATCTTTAAGTGCAAAGTTTCAGATTCAACTCTAAAAGTCAATGCAGGGGCGCCTGGGTGGCTCAGTGGGTTAAGCCTCTGCCTTCGGCTCAGGTCATGATCTCAGGGTCCTGGGATTAAGCCCCACATCGGGCTCTCTGCTCAGCGGAGAGCCTGCTTCCCCCTCTCTCTCTGCCTGCTTGTGATCGCTCTCTCTGTGTCAAATAAATAAATAAAATCTTAAAAATAAAATAAAATCAGCCAAGGAGAGAAATGCATAGGGCAGAGTCCAGGAAAAGTAGCAAGCGTGGAGCTCTCAGTTGTCCTCTCCCCAGGGAGTCAGGACACCACTGCTTTCCCAGCATTAATGTGATAATACGTCCAAAGTATTGCCAACCAAGTAAGTTCACTTGAGCCTTGATGTCCAGAGTGTTTATTTGGGGTCCATCACATAGACATGATTAACTGCCCAGGTGACCCAAAGCTTCATACTGTTACTACCTGGAGTGTCCAGGCTCTATCCTAAGACTATTTATTTAGTGTGGCAGCCCACACTGTAAATCACATTTTTAGACTATCCAGTGTAACCAAAAGCCTCCAGACTGATGAAAACACTCTTATCAAGCATAAAATTCTCTCTCACTCTCCCTCCAACCCCCTACTCACACTCTAAATTAATTAATTAAAATCATCAGTTGCCCTTTTTTATTAATTTTAAAATAAATAAGTTATTTCAGTTAGCAAATAAAAATAAAGCTAGTTTTTAAGTTTTGCTTGGGAAAAAAATGAGTAAGAAGGGAAAAAAGAAGACAGGGAGGCAGATCATATGTAGGTCTTTACATTTATCTTGCATTTTAATGTCATCACTACCAACAGATTTTATTTTCTTCTTTAAAATAGGGAAGTGCCACAAATAGGAGGAAATTGAGACACAACAACTAAATGCATTATGGGACCCTAGACTGGACCCAGGAACAGAAAATGAACATAAAGGGTAAAACTGGTGAAATTTCAGTAAGGTCAGTCATTTACTCTTAAGTATCACTTTTGGGTATTGTACCAATGTTAATTTCCTGGTTTTCATTGTTGTTATAATTCTCTCAGTAGGAAAATCTGGGGGAAAGATGAATGTGAAAACTCCTGTATTGTTCTCGCAACTTTTCTGTAAGTCCGAAATTATTTCAAAATGAAAGTTCAGGGTGCCTGGGTGGCTCAGTCAGTTAAGTGTCCAACTCTTCTCTTGTCTCTCTCGCTCTCTCTCATTGTCAAATAAATAAATAAAATCTTAAAAAAAAAAAAAAAAGTTAAGCATCTGCTTTCAGCTCAGGTCATGATCCCAGGGTCCTGGGATGAAGTCCCGCATCAGGCTCCCTGCTTGGCAGGGAGACTGCTTCTCCCTCTCCTTCCGCCTGCCGCACACCCTGTTTGTGCTCGCTCTCGCTCTCGCTCTCTCTCTCTCTCTCTCTCACTGTCAATTAAATAAATAAAATCTTAAAAAAAAATAAAAAAAAGTGTCTGACTCTTGATCTCAGCTCAGGTCTTGATCTCAGGATTGTGAGTTCAGGACCAGATTGGGCTCCACAATGGGCATGGAGCCTACTTAAAAAAGGAAAAGTTAAAAGAAAAAGTTGAAAATGATATATCTCTATCTATTCAAGAATTCTCTAAAATAATCAATTTAATCTTTTTGGAGGTCAACCAACTCTTCAATGAAAATTAAGTACTATCTGCTCCAAAAGTTCAGTTATGCCATTTTGCAAGTCCACAGAAACACGTGGCACACATCCACGGGTCCCCAGTAAAGAACCCTGGCACCCAGGGCTGTAGCTGGGTCTTGGGTATAGTAGGAAGTAACATCCAACAGATAATCTGAGCAGGAACAACTTCTAGCTCTCACCTGCAATCCCATTCATGCCTTCATTGTCTGGCTGTTTGGAGTGGGGGGGACCTTCCTACAAAGTGGGCTGACAGAAACACAGTACTTCATGCTCCCCCTTGACATCTCCTTAGAAGGGTCATTATGAAAGGACTATACTCACCCACACAACAAAGGGCACCTCCTCTTTCTGGGCCAAGCAGCACCATAAATATATCCTAAAGGGATCCCCAAAGGCAGCCCCACTAAGTGCTACCAAACAGAATAATCAGCTCTGGGCACTGGAGCCTATGCAGGAAAGGACAGCCTGGCCCTTAGTGCTAGAAATAGATGCAAATATATACTAAGTGTGGGCCATCAATCCCCACCCCAAACTTCCCCTCCCATTGTCTGCTTTATAAGCGACTCCATCAAAAAACTGAATGAAGAAAGGTGTAACAAGTTACATGGGAGAAATAAATGGCAAGAATAAAAATCTGTCTGAACCCTGCACAAATAGTCGCCACAAGGATGAATGATTTAGATTTGAATAGAGTTATTACAAAAGCTAAGATGCACACACTAGGCATCATTAATGCCAAATTATTAGTAGAAGGTAGGAATAGGGAGAATAAACACAAGACATGTTTGCTCAAAGGGACAGAAGCAGCTGCAGAGAACAGGAATGGCTTGTCCAAGGAGAGGCCAGGATGACTTTCAGCCCTGAGAACTAGCTAGCAAGTCAAGAGACCTGTGGATGGCTCTAGCTGAGAATTCAACCTTTCCAAAGAATTGTACTAACACACAGATCCCTTTCTTTCTGGTAGATTCAGCTCCTCAAGTCTGGTCACTGGGCATAAAGGCCTGAGAGACAGCCAGCTTTCTGCCAAGCACTGGCATCCAAGATGGACATAATGGGATGGCTTTGGAGGGATGGGAAGGCCGGTTAGTTCAGTGAATGTACAGAATAATGGTATGGAAGACATAAAACACAGTTGTTGAAAATGACTAAAGGCACTTGCATTTCTGACAGGGACTAGAATGAACACAGACTTGAAACATAATGGAAATTATTCTGATAAACTCTTCCAGGAGGGCAGATTCTACCACTCTAGATCCAAAGACTGTTCAGAACTATGGCAGCAAGTGAAGGACTAGAGCTCTCCTTGAGCATCATGCCATCTCACAGAAACTTCTGGGGCAGCAACTCCCTTCAAAGAAACCAGAAGTCCTTTCTCAGTCAATAATTCGCTTTAGAAACTTAGATGCTGCAGCTTTCATTCCACATTTAGGATACAATTATCTGATTTTTTTTCCTGGGGAAAATACTCTAGACGTAGTATGTATATTTTTAGGACTTTTTGATAGATATTACCAAATGTCTAGTCAGAATGACTGCCTCAATTTACACATGGATGAAAATGTCCATTACCCTAGTCCCTTCCACAGTTTTTGCCACTCAACAGTCAGGGGAAAAAAAAATTTCCTGTGTCACCTGGCATTTTAAAAAGATTAATAGCAAACCTGAGTATTTTATTTTTTGAGTTGTTGTCCTTTGCCAAATTTCTATTGAAATGTTTTTGTATGTTATCTTTAAATATGACAGTTGTTAATATTTTCCCAGCTTGTCATTTGTTAACTTCATAAATGGTGTTGACACACAGAAGTGTTGGATTTTAATGCTGTCAAATCCAGCAATCTTATTCTTTATTGTTTCTACCTTTGTTACCATGGTTAGGAAAGCCTGTCCTATGCCAAGATTATGAAAGTATTAAGCCTTTTGTGGATCTGGGTATTACATTTTACATTTAATCCTTCTGGAGGCTATCTTGGCTATAGTAAGGTAAACATTTAACTTTATTTCATTCCCAAATGGTTAGCCTTTTGTCATAACACCATTTATTGAATTATCTATCCTTGCCTAATGTTTTGAAATACATGCAAAATGGAGGAATAGTTCTTTGGCAATTTTTCAAATCTACACTACTGACACCATCACCCTACCCCTCCACCTCCTGTTGAGTGGGGGCCTTAAGTTGCTGGTTGTGTTTGAAGACTGGGCCCCATTTAGGATCTCGGTGAAGACTGCTAAGCATCTGTCTAGGGAGCATTAGGTCTCATCAACTCCAGTCCTAACTGCCTTCTCCCCCATGTCCATTCAATATGCCCACTTTCCTAAGACTCCTTAAGAGAATTTATGCAGATTTATGTGAGAAAAGTAACTACAAGTTCCCCCCTTTTTTTAAGATTTTATTTATTTATTTGACAGAGAGAGATCACAAGTAGGCAGAGAGGCAGGCAGAGAGAGGGGAAAGCAGGCTCCCTGCTGAACAGGGAGCCCGATGTGGGACTCGATCCCAGGACCCTGAGATTATGCCCTGAGCCGAAGTCAGAGGCTTTAACCCACTGAGCCACCCAGGCGCCCCTACAAGTCCCCTTTTACAGCCACCTTTTCCCACTGAAGCTTTGTCATCTGCTTTCATGATGGGATCTGAAACTTGTCCTAATGTCCACAACTGATCCTGACCTCAACAGAACCAATATGCCCAGAGTGACTTCTAGGTGCCTGGTGCTGTTTATCAGCAGAAGAAATGACTCCTGGAGTTTGGCAGGTGATACACACAGCCCTATTGACACAGCCTCAGGAGAGAAGAAAGCAGAGACACTCATACAGCAAACACCAGGACTGGCCTTTGCTGTGTGCTTCCCGAGCTTTGAAAAAGTAAAAGTATCTGGCTGTTCAGCAAGGAAAGAGAAATGGAACAGTGATTGTGCCCCGTCCCCTGGTGCCCTACCCCTTTCTCTCCCTGACTCTGGAATGAATGACAGAAGGATGCACCACAGGGAGATCCGCATTGGTGCTGAGGGGCCTTTGGGGGTGGGGATGGGGGCATCAGAGCAGTTTCCACTGCACACTCATGGACCTCTCTGTAGAGAAGCCCCTGGCACAGGTTTTAAGAAAGGTGGTGTGTTTATTTCTCAGCTAGACTTTCAGCTCCCCTCCTAAGAGAAGGGAGTGTGCCTTGTTCACATTTATGTCCCCAACATTCAGCATAGTACCTGGCACTTAAAATGGGCTCAGCACATAGATTCAATTGAACTTGAGTAATGATATATTATTAGTAATAGTAATGACTAACATTTAAGAACCAACTTATGATTTACACTTTGTATGCTCTGTGAAATTAATTTTTCTGTTTTGTTTTGCTTAACTGGTGGCTATGGGGTAGAGGACAAGGACATAGCAATAGAAGTTTGCTTTATGAAGCCCTCCATTCAAGAGGCCAAGCCAGTCTGCAAATGGAAGCTCTGGAGCAGGGAGCCTGAAGAGAAAAGTACAGTGAGCAAAAGAGTTCCAGGAAAAAGGAGAGCAAGGTGATTCCAAGGAGGAGGGAGCCCCTGGCAACAGCAGCCTCAGTCATCAGGAATTTTAAAGCCATTCTTGCCTATCCAAATTCCATCTTGGGGAGAGGCCAAGATCCTGTAAAAGTGTGTTTGAGGGAGGCTTGGGGCACTTTCAGAGAACCTTTATCTCACAGATAGTCAATGGTGGAGCCACCCACTTGCAAATTGAAGACAAGATCTTGCTAATCTGAAAGGAATAGCTCTACACCAGACAAAAGTATCCTCCTCTCAGACCCTTGAAAGTCTCTAGCTATGTCAAATTCTTATCCACAGGCTCTACTTGACAGATTTGCTCCTAGCTTCAGAGCCTGAACTACAGACCAGAGTCTTTGCTCAAGCAGCAGCTCAACACATAACCCCAATGCACCCAAGGCTTTTCTCCCTCAAGATTTTGTTTCCTTCCATGAAATCCTCAAGAACCCCGGATTCCGGATTTCCTGGCCCAGCGGTCGGCTTTACTACGCTGCTATTCCAGGCCTAATCTGAGCGGCTGCGGGGCTCTCTCTCTCCCCGGACTACGTCGGTGGACAGAACGCCTCCGCCTACAGCACGAACGGGATACGACCGAGGACCCCGCCCGGTCGGGACCCTCAGAGTCCGAGCAGCAGGGCGCGCCACGGAACTACGTTTCCCACAGTGCTCCAAGAAGCCAGGCCAGCCAAGGCTCGGGACCCGGCGGGCGGGCTCTCGCGCAGCCTCTTGGGAGTTGTAGTTCGGTCCGCTCGCGCCGGCGCTGCTGTGGGCTCGGCGCCGGCCTTTGTCTGTCTGCGGGCGCGCGCCGCTGCGGTGAGTGAGGCCGCCGGCCGGGTCAGTGAGCCCGGCTAGGCGGGGCCGCGTGGGCAGGCCGCCGCCCCCGGGCCCTCTTCGGCCCCCGCTGCCCTAGAGCAGGCCTGGCCGGCCTGATCCCCGAGGGAGGCCACCCGCGAGGGGAGAGGCGTGCGGCCCGCAGAGAAGGGTCCAGCTGGACTGGAGAGCGGGATGCTGAGGTCCAGCACGCAGGGCGGGCCCGGGGGCGCCTGAGGCGGGAGGGAGAGTGTACCCGGGGGAGCAGGGGCCCCTCCGACCGCCGCTCCGCAGGACAGAGCATGTGTAAAGGCCCCGCACCCTGGAGACGCGGGAGGGGGAGGCCACAGGCAGGTGTGCCTGGGGCCTGCAGAAAGGATTTCACAACACGTTGGGGGTGGGGGGTGCTCTCTCTAGGGAGGGGGGATGGGAGAGAGGACAGCCTTGTTAGGGTGGAGAATGGGAGAAAGGACAAAATGGATTCAGATGTGTAGAGAAAATAATCACCCCCACCCTCACCTCCTAAACCTGAGACTATCGCCCAAGAGGTTCCAAAGACAGCGAAGCTTACCCCCTCTAAGGGCTCTCCACTTTAGGCATTCAGTCTATAGGTGCCGTCAGAGATTCTTCACATTTGGTTCTTTTATTCTCCCAAGAGCTACCTGATGTGACAGTATTGTTAATCTATTTAGTTAGGGAGGAAATAGAGCCAGGGCTGTTTGGTTACTTGCCCAAGGCTGTATAGGGGTAGGGGAGATTCAAGGCAAGAATCCAAGTCTCTCCTGGCCTAATTCTGAGTTTTTCCAAAGGATAAATAGCCTTTGATAGGAAAAGCAATTTTCTATTAATAAAGCCACTTCAAAATTTTCAGGAAAGTATTTCCTCAGATTTGTGACCTAAGGAGAAAAATAAAACAATCTCCATTTATTAACCAAGGCAGTTCCTGAGATGCAGCAGAGTTGTTACTTGTTGGAAGATCTCGTAGTATGCGGAGAAGCAGAGCTGTAAATTCTACCCACTTGTTCTGACCAAACTATTTGCTGGATTTCCCAGAGACAGAGTCCAACCTTAGGCAGGGTTTAGGTTTTGTGCACTTTCCAGGGACTCCTTATGGATGTGCAGTTGTTGAGCAGTAGCACCTTGAACAAATGAACATCCTGTAGCATCCTGGCAGTATCATAGAGGATATCATAGATAAGGATATCATAGAGCATTCTTTTGTAGCCTCTATTCCAGATTGGAGGTGACACCTCCAAATACAAGTTTAAAATGACTCTCCAGTCAAAAAAAATGTGGCAGAACGTACAGTTGTCAAGACCAGATGTTCAGGTTAACAAAACCACTATAGCATCACACTGCTATTTCATTAAATCAGGAGGCCTGCATTTTGATGAAACATATTGGAGGGGAATAAAGATAATGCACTGAACCACTGCATAAAGTGTACGAATTTCGTAATTAGGATCCTAAAGTAAGAAGAAAATACTCAAAAAGGGGGGGGGGGAGAAAAAGCGTGTGGAACAAGAGGATTCCTAGGATCTTGAAGAGTGGTAAAGTCCTGTCAAGCACTGTTACATTCTGTTCCATTTTATAAAAGTTCTCACCAGCTCTTAATTATCTAGTTAAAGGGCATAGACTCTAGAAAGTCTTGAATTTGATCCTTTGCCCACCCTGGACTCCTTACTGGCTGTACGAATTTGGACAGGTTACTTATCCTAGTTGGAGTGCCCTGGGCTTGGTTTTGGGAGTCTGAAGAAGGTCTTTCTTTTCCTAGAACTGGCAAGTGTTTACACTTAGAATTGGTATTCTCATATCCTGAAGAATAGGAGAGGGGTGGTTCTGGATCTGGACCCTCCTAAATATTGTTAAAAGGTAAACATATGAGATCTCTTGTCCTTATAACCTGGGGGGAACTGGAGGGGAGAGCTGGAGCCATTTTCATCATAGAACGAATCATGAAGGCTGAAATGTTGTTTTTTTTAAATTCTGAATTCCTTTGGAGGCTTGAAGTATAAAAGAGCAGGTGGTTAGGTGGGGGAAGGAAGTGGGAGATCCCAATCACATGCCATAGCTAACGTACAAACAGGAGTGACCATTATCTTGGGATTGGGAGGAAGAGATACATGTGTTCTGTGCTTCCCACCTCATGTTTCCATCTTGACTCATTTATACGTGGTCATGGTATCTTTAGACCAACTTTGGGTTACATTATAGGTGGCTAAGATTACATCAGGCAATCCAGATTTCTTCCATTTACTCACACCCCAAATTTATCCTTCTCACTTATCAATTCTCTTGCCTTTTCCTGTTTGTTTTTCTTTTTATGTTTTTTGTTTGTTTGTTTTTTCCTCCTCAGGTGTTCAAGAATAGCCCATGGAAGAATCATATGAAGAGGTGGTAATTAAAGTCATACAGCAGGCGTGGACATGTTTGGATTTCCAACAGCTACCCTGCTGGATTGTCATGGAAGATATGCGCAGAATGTAGCATTTTTCAGTGAGTGAGTCGGTTGATCACTGAGATGCCCTTAAATCACAATATTTAGTATCCCTGTACTCAAGCACTGATCAGTAGGCTGAGGAAGCAGAGGAGACATTCCTTTGGAGGAGTTCACCATTCCTGGGGGTTACAGGGAAAGCCTGCAAGCTAGAATTAGAAATAGCAGTAGAAACAGAGCAAGAGAATGATCTTGATATGGAATAGTTTTGAGGTAGTCTCTGAGAAAATGAATGAGTAGCTTTACATCAGGGCACAATCGTTGAATAAGGGTAAGACAAGAGAAAATCTTCCTAGGATGACTCCAAGAAAACTGTTAATAGTGATTAATGGACCCATAATTAAAGTGTAGTAGCAGGCTCAGATGCAGGACAATATGGAAAACACTGTCAGCATGCATAGGAAGTGTCTGGGAATAACTTCAAACCAAAATTGATTTCAGTTCCACTATAGCTTAGTAGACTGAAATAGCATGGATATTAAAGGGGAAAGTTCCTTGGATCAGATTCTATAATTGTCCTAGCTTGATCTGTGGTATCAGACAAATTGTTTAACTTCCTTGAGCTCCAGGCTCTTCATCTGTAAAAGGGGACAGTAAACTCTACCTTGCAGGGTTACTAGGACTAGAGATAATAGATGTAATGTTCCAAAGATTCTGATACATATTTTCTGATGTCCTAGAGCTTACTCCACTATCAGGAAGATAGATTGGTGCAGAGATGATTTCTCATGTATTGGTCTCTCAGAACCCTGTACCTACTTTTATATTATACTTTTTCTTAATGGAGTGCCTCCAGAATCTTCAAGTTTTAGGCCGTGTACAACCTGGATCCATACCTATCTTGGAGTCAGAGAAAACTTGGTTATGGGACTCTATTTGATCTTATATAGTTTTCTTCATTTTTCTGAGCCTATATTCTTGTCTATAAAAAGGAGATAATCACGTCTACCTTACAGGTTCTTTGGGAGGCTAAATTAAACTAAATTTAGAGACAGTATACTTCTGTGGAGCATGCCTGTGTTTGAATCCCAACTCTACACCTAGCTAACTGCAAGATCTGTGATAACCTCCCTGTGCTCTCATTTCCTTATCTGTAGCAATTTCAGAGGGTTTTCATGATTAAGTTATCTATGCAAAGTTCACAGTATAATGTCTGGCACATAATAAGCATTCAAAGCATTGTTTCTTTTTTCCCTATTCTTCTCACTCAGCATATTGGTGCATCTTACATGACTTCCCTCTCATTTTACCAGATGTGATGACAGAAGCCCACCACAAATATGATCACTCTGAGGCCACAGGATCCTCAAGCTGGGATTTCCAGAATTCTTTCAGAAGAGAGAAGCTGGAACAAAAATCCCCAGATTCTAAGACACTACAGGAAGATTCACCTGGAGTGAGACAGAGGGTCTATGAGTGTCAGGAATGTGGAAAATCCTTCAGGCAAAAAGGCAGTCTAACCTTGCATGAGAGAATCCACACTGGTCAAAAGCCCTTTGAGTGTACCCATTGTGGAAAAAGCTTTAGGGCCAAAGGCAATCTTGTTACACATCAGCGAATACACACAGGAGAGAAGCCCTATCAGTGCAAGGAGTGTGGGAAAAGCTTTAGTCAACGAGGTAGTCTGGCCGTTCATGAAAGACTTCATACTGGACAGAAACCCTATGAGTGTGCTATTTGTCAGAGAAGCTTCAGGAATCAAAGTAACCTTGCTGTTCATAGAAGAGTTCACAGTGGAGAAAAGCCCTATAGATGTGATCAGTGTGGAAAAGCCTTCAGTCAGAAAGGAAGCTTAATTGTTCACATCAGAGTCCACACAGGCCTGAAACCCTATGCCTGCACACAGTGCAGGAAGAGTTTCCACACCAGGGGCAATTGTATCCTGCATGGCAAAATCCACACAGGAGAGACACCCTATCTGTGTGGCCAGTGTGGGAAAAGCTTCACTCAGAGAGGGAGTCTGGCTGTGCACCAGCGAAGCTGCTCACAAAGACTCACCCTTTGACCACCCTCTTCAAAGGAAGTTCTCTTTATGAATTAAAAGTTTTTAAAAAACTCAGATCAAGCAACCTATCCAATGCTATGGAATGAATGGAGACTTTCAGAAAGACCATCACTGGGTAGGGCAAACTGACTTTTCTCCTTTCCCCCAAATAAGTATGAAAAATAAATGTCTTGTTTATTATCATTATCACATATGTTTCATAATTTGTCAGTTTATTTTGACCTAAGTTCCCCCAAGTACCTCCATTAATCTAGTGCATACATGGGAGATTGTTCTATGTATAACAGACACAGATTTTCAATCTGTAGTTGACATCGTTAGTTTTTGTTTAAATCAACCCTTTATGAGTCCCACGGTCTTTTCTTTACATATTCAAATCAATCTTGTATCAGGATTCAAGAAGGGAAGAATTCATCCCAAAGAGCTTGGTAGCAAATCTTTATCATCTAGAGAGGTAAATTATATCAAAGTTCTTTGGGCATAGAAATACTTTAGAAATACTATGGGTTTGAATAGTAATATAATACTGCTCCCAAAGATACCCTGATACCATTTGAAGATGTATACAAAAATGTTGATATCATCCCAATTCATAATAGTCATAAACTGGACAAAACCCAAAATATCCAACGATAGGTAAGGTAATATATGCTGGTATGTTCATATAATGAAATGTGACTCAGCAATAAAAAATAACATACAACTAATATATGCAATAATATAGAAGAATCTCAAAACTTTATGTTGAGTGAAAACACACATGCTAGGAAAACTCATCTAATAGAATAGAACTAATGGAATTCAGATAGTTGCTAACTATGGGTGGAGGGAATTGAGTAAGGACTGACTTTAAAAGGGCACAAGGCAACCTTATAGAGTGAAAACATGCTCTATCCTTATTTCGGGTGGTGGATGCATGGGTCTGTGCAATTGTCAAAATTCATTGAACTTAACAGGAGTCTATGCATTTTCTTATCTGTAAGGTATACTTCAGAAACAATGAGGCAGTTTAAAAATACTGCACACAAGTTCTTTAGCACTTATCTCATGAAGAGGTGAGGGTCTGTCACCTCCACTTGAGTTTGGGTAGGCTTGTGACTGCTTCAAACACAAAAAACAGAACTGATACTATATGATTTCCAAGAATAGGTCTGAAGAGCCCTTTAAAGGTGTGAAAAGTTTCTGCCTGATTCTCTTGAGACACTTACTCTGGAGAAAATCAGCTGCCATGTAAAAAGTCTATCTTGAGGCCACATAATGAACAAGCTGCATGTAAGTGCTCTAGTTGACAGCTTCAGCTGAGCTCCAACAGACAGCCAGCATCAACTACCAGCCATGTGAGTGAGTTACTGTAGATGTCCAGGCAAGTGCAACCTTAAGATGACTGGAGCCCCATATGACATCTGACAAAAACTATATGAGAGAGCCCCAAGTAAGAACAGACTTCTCAAATTCCTAACACAAAAAGTCATTAGAGAAATCAAAAGCTATGGTTTTCTACCACTAAATACTTAGGTTATTTACTATACAGCAATAATAGAACATAACATATTTTCTAAAAAGATAAGATACTGTGAAAAGAAAAGGAAAAATCTGGGAGAATGGCTCGAGATTTACTTACTGACTAAACCAAAACACGAAATTATGATTCATGATTCATGAGAAAGCTTGAGATTTAAAAGTAAACATTTCTTTTGACAAAACAGAAGGCAAGGTATAGATTAGTTAACCCTGATACAAGTTACGTGAAGAAGTAAATGCTGGTCTCCAGCAGTCCTGCTCTGTAAGAAATTTATCAGATAGAAAATTCAGTAACAATGAGGCAGTTTAAAAACGCTTCCCACAAGTTCTGTTAACACTAATCTCATGAAGAGATGGAGATTGGTTTCACCTCCACTTGAATCTGGGTAGGCTTGTAACTGCTTCAGACACAAAAAACAGAACTGATGGGACATGACTTCCAAGAATAGGTCTGAAGAGTTCTTTAAAGTGTGAAAAGTTTCTGCATGATTAGACAGATACATACATACATAAATAATCTATATATAGGTATCTTAGAATCCTTGTTCTGCAGAAAAGAAATGAGTACTTATAATAAAGAGTAAATAGGTCAGAAAATATAAAAGATCTTTAAAAATATTCTTCCTGGGGCTTCTGGGTGGCTCAGTGGTTAAGCATCTGCCTTCAGCTCAGGTCATGATCCCAGCATCCTGGGACAGAGACCCACATCAGGCTCCCTGCTCAGCGGGGAGCCTGCTTCTCCCTTTTGAGCTCCCCTGTGCTTGTGTTCCCTCTCTCGCTCTATCACAAATAAAATCTTAAAAATAAATATTCTTCCTATTTTTTATACGTATATTATTAACTTTCTCCAAAGATTGTTGGCTGCTTCCATTAAAGTAACAACAAAAGAGTGTTCTAGTTTAAGAGGACAATGTAGGAAGATCCTGGGTTCACCTCCTCACACAGACAACCTACTCTACAGCTACCTATGGAACAATTTCCTCTTAAAAAACAAAAAACCTAAACACTTGTTGAGTCACTCCTACAGATAACACAAATAAAAAACTCATATTGAAGCTGGTAGGAGAAGCTGAGACAACTGCCATAAATCCTACCCCTGGTGCAGCCAACCCACAATCAGGAGGGAACCCACAACCTGGAGCTTCTTTCTGAGGAGTAGAGTTTGAGCCCCACATTGGGTACTTCAACTTTTAAGACTTGAGACATGAGTCCCAAAACAACTAGCTTTGAAAACCAAGAGGACTCACATTCATGAGACCCACAAGAGTGAACTGAAAAATAGCTCTTAAAGAGCTCTCACGCTTGGACTCACCCCAGGGACCAGCTCAGAAGCAGCCAATTGAGAGGTACTCAGACTTCATATGAAAGAAACTTATTTTCTTAAAGTGATGGCCTGAGGCACAGACATCTTTTTTTTTTTTTAAGATTTTATTTATTTATTTGACAGAGATCACAAGTTGGTAGAGAGGCAGGCAGAGAGAGAGGGGGAAGCAGGCTCCCCGCTGGGCAGAGAGCCGGATGATGCAGGGCTCTATCCCAGGACCTTGAGATCATGACCTGAGCTGAAGGCAGAGGCTTAACCCACTGAGCCACCCAGGCGCCCCGAGGCACAGGCATCTTAATTTAACACACATCTAGGGGCCTTGCATCTCCAGGGATGGAAGATGGCTGGCTCCCTCTGCCTCACTTCAGCTCACTCTTCCTCTGTCTCACTTCAGCTCATGCGTAACTCCCAGAAAACAGCTTATACCTTCCTCTGGCACACCAGTTCTAGCAGCTGTGGCCCAGGGGAACAACTCTGGTCACCTGGCTCTGGTAGCCAGCCAGTGGGGCTTATGTTCAGGGGCCCACAGAACTGTTACCAATGGAGAATTAGTTCTTAACTAGCTACCAATCTCAAAGCACAACGAGAGACAACAGAACAAGGCACTCAGTCTTTCCATGAAAGAGGCCTATTAGCTTATCTTCATAGCTGTGGCCTGAAGGGCAGAATTCTAATTAAACATACAAGGGCACACTATAAATCTCTCCAGATATCTCGGAGGGCAGTCATTATCTTCATTCTCCCTCTGCTGTGCTCCACAGCGCCAATATTTCCCAGAGACATGCTTGCACATGTCTCTGGTATGCTGGTTTTTATGGGTGAAACCCAAAGGGCACCCCCTTTCTCTGGTGGCCAACAGGGCTTGTGTTCCTGTATCCCACGGCACTGTAACAAAGAGACAATTCTTGGCTGGCTACCAACCCTAAGACATTGTGCACAGAGGAGACTGAAACACACCCCCAGTCTTTCTGGGAAAGAGACCTATTTGCTTGTCCTGGAATATCAGCCTGAGGGGCAGGCTTCTGATTTGGCACACAACTAGGTGCCTACTGAGATACACTAACAGATGGCCCAGTGGATGCCACACTTTCTCTCTGCCTCACTCCAAGTCATTGGTATCTCCCAGAAGGAAACTTGTATACTCTCCTGGCACTTAAACATAGACTGCCACCCAGGGGACTCTTGTAGAGCATCTAGCTATGATGGCCAGTGGGACTTGCACTTGTGGCCCCACAAGACAATATATATTTGCATAAGTTAGAAGCTACTGCTTGAGCTGAACCTAAGTGCTGATTAATACCCTACTCTTTGGGACACTGACCGGTCTTAATGCACCCTCAGCTACTAGGAGTCTCTAAAATAAAATGGGCTGCTTGGACAATCATGAAGGTTTGAGAGAAACCAAGAGTTGGGGCAGGGTTGAATGATAAGGTTCATCTACTATACAAGTCCATTTCATCAGGACTGGGAAAGGTGGCTATTTTATCCAGTGCATATGAACCAACACAGAGAGATGAAAATGAAGAAACAGAGGAATATGTTCCAAATGAAAGAACAAGATAAAACCTCAGAAAAAAAGTTCTTAATGAGTGGGAGAAAATAAGTGATCTACCTGAAAAAGAGTTCAAAATAATGGTCATAAAGATGCTCACTAAACTTGGGAGAAGAATGCATGAACACAGTGAGAACTTCCAAAAAAGGTACAGAAAATATAAGAAGGAACCAAACAGAAGCCACCAGGGTGAAGAATACAATAAGTGAATTGAAAAATATTGTAGAGGGGTTAAATAGCAGACTAGACAAAGCAGAAGAAAGACTCAGTAAACTTGAAAACAAAGCAGTAGAACTCACCCAATCAAAGTAGCAAAAAGAAAAAAGAACGAAAAACAGTGAAGCTACCTTAAAGAACTTATGGGACAACATCAGGTGGACCAACATTCACATTATAGGGATTCCAGAACAAGAACAAAAAGAGGCAGACAATTTACTGGAAGAAATAATGTCTAGAAACTTCCCTAATCTAGGGAAGGAAACCAATATCCAGAACCAGGAATCCCAGAGTTCCAAATAAAATGAACCCAAAAAGACTCACACCAAGACACATTATAATTAAAGGGTCAAAAGGAAAAGACAAGGAGAGAGTCATAAAAACAACATGACAGGGGCACCTGGGTGGCTCAGTGGGTTAAGGCCTCTGCCTTCAGCTCGGGTCATGATCCCAGGGTCCTGGGATCGAGCCCCACATTGGGCTCTCTGCTCAGCAGGGAGTCTGCTTCCTCCTCTCTCTCTGCCTGCCTCTCTGCCTACTTGTGATCTCTGTCTGTCAAATAAATAAATAAAATCTAAAAAAAAAAAAAAAAAAAAAAACAACATGACAAAAACAACTTATTACATGCAAGGAAACCACCCATAAAAACTTTGTATACCAGAAGGAGGTAGCTTGGTATATTCAAAGTGCTGAAAGAAAAACTGCCAACCAAGACTATCCTACCCAGCAAAAGAAAAAAAAGTCCTTCATAACTGAAAGCAGGATAAAGAGGTTTTTTTGTTTTGTTTTGTTTTGTTTTGTTTTGTTTTAGATTTTATTTATTTATTGGACAGACAGAGATCACAAGCAGGCAGAGAGGCAGGCAGAGAGAGAGAGAGAAGGAAGCCGGCTCCCCGCTGAGCAGAGAGCCCGATGCAGGGCTCGATCCCAGGACCCTGGGATCATGACCTGAGCCGAAGGCAGAGGTTTTAACCCACTGAGCCACCCAGGTGCCCTAGGATAAAGAGTTTTTTAAACAAACAAACAAAAAAAGTTTTCCAGACAAGCAAAAGCTAAAAGGAGTTCATTACCACTAGACCAGCCTTACAAGAAATGTTAAAGGGACTACTTTAAGCTGAAAAAGAAATGGACACTAATTAGTAACAGGAAAACTTGAAAGTATAAATCTCATCAATAAGGTAAAAAAATACATAGATAGTTTAGAAAAATCTAACGTAAATGTGGTAGATTAATCAATTATAAAGCACAGATGAAGGTTAATAGACAAAAGTAGTAAGAATAACTGTAACTATAACAATTAGTTAAGGGATACACAAAATAAAATTGTATAAAATGTGACATCAAAAGCAAAATTTTGGGGGAGTGAGTAAAATTCAGAGCTTTAGAATACATTCAAATTTAGGTTATCAACTTAAAATAGACTACTGTAAGTTGTAACATGTAAGCTTCAGAGAAAGGAATCTAAACATACCACCAAAGAAAATAATCAAATCATAAAGAAAGCAAGAGAAGAAGCTAGGAACAGAGAAACTACAAAACAGCCAGAAAACAATTAACAAAATGGCATTAAGTACATCCCTAGAAAATTACTTTAAGTGAATGTGGACTTAAATTATCTAATCAAAAGATACAGAGTGGCTGAATGGATAAAAAACAAGACCCAGGGAAGCTGGGTGGCTCAGTCAGTTGAGCATCTGACTCATGGTTTCAGCTCAGGTCATGATCTCATGGGTTGTGGGACCAAGCCCTGGATCAGGCTCCATGCTCAGTGGGGAGCCTGCTTGAAATTCTCTCCCTCTGCACTTCCCCTTGGCTCATACACACATGTATGTGCTCTCTCTCAAATAAATAAATAAATCTTTAAAACAACAACAAGGCCATCTCTATACTGCCTACAAGACACACTTCAGATGTAAGGACACACACAGACTGAAAATGAAAAGACGGAAAAATATATTCCATGCAAATGAGAACAAAAAGAAAGCCAGGGTAGCTATATCTATAATAGACAAAATAGAACTTAAAACAAAGACTACAGTTAGAAACAAAGAAGGCCATTATATAATGATAAAGGGGTCAATCCAACAAGAGGTAAAACGTCTGTAAATATTTATGCACCCAGTATAGGAATGCCTAAATATATAAAGCAATGTCAACAGAAATAAAGGGAGAAACAGACAATAATGCAATAATACCAAAGGACTTCAATACACCACTGAGATCATACAGACATAAAATCAGTAAGGAAACATGGCTTTAAACAACAAGTTAGACCAGATGGAATTAACAGATATATAACATATATATAAGACTATAACAGATATATATAGAACAATCCATCCTAAACCAAAAGAATACATTCTTTTCACACATGGAACATCCTCTAGAATAGATCAGATATGAGGCTACAAAACAAACCTTAATAAATTTCAGAAGGCTGAAATTTATTTCAGTCTTATATCAGACATTACAACTGATACCACAGAAATGCCTATCAGGCATCTTTTTTAACCACAGTGGTATGAAAGTAGAAATCAATTACAAAAAGAAAACTGGAAAACTCACAAATATGTGGAGATGAAACATGGTATTGAACAACCAATTGGTCAAAGAAGAAATCAAAAGGGAAATTAAAAAATACTTAAAGCAAATATAAATGAAAATATGGCATACCAAAACCTATGGGATGCAGCTAAGGCAGTTCTATGAGGGAAGCTCATAACATGTAATGTCTACATCAAGGAAAAAACAGATCTCAAACAATCTAACATTACACCTAAAGGAACCAGAAAAAGAACAAAGCAAAGCCCAAAGTTAGGGGAACCTGGATGGCTCAGTCAGTTAAGCATCTGCCTTCAGCTCAGGTCATGATCCCAGGGTCCTGGGATTGAGCCCCATGTCAGGCTCCCTGCTCAGTGAGGAGTCTGCTTCTCCCTCCCCCTGCTCTTGCATTCTTGCTCTCTCTCTCTCCTTCTCAAGTAAATAAATAAAATCTTAAAAAATAAACCAAAGTTAGTAGAAGAAAGAACATAACAAATGTCATAAATAACATAGAGACTGAATAAATAACATAGAGAGAAATAAATAACATAGAGACTAAAAAGACAATAGAAAAGATCACTGAGGGGTGCCTAGGTGGCTCAGTTGTTAAGCATCTGCCTCTGGCACAGGTCATAATCCTGGGGTCCTGGGATCAAGCCCCATAATGGGCTCCCTGCTCGCTGGGAAGCCTGCTTCTCCCTCTCCCACTCCCCCTGCTTATATTGCCTCTCTCGCTATCTCTCTGTCAAATAAATAAATAAAATCTTAAAAAAAAAAAAAAGGAAAGATCAATGAAACTAAAAGTTTGTTCTTTAAAAAGATAAACAAGGGACGCCTGGGTGGCTCAGTCGGTTAAGCATCTGCCTTCAGCTCAGGTCATGATCCCAGAGTCCTGGGATCGAGCCCCACATTGGGCTCTTTGCTCAGCCAGGAGCCTGCTTCTTCCTCTGCCAGCTCTGCCTGTTCGGCCCGTAGCTCTCCATGCTCTCGCTCTGACAAATAAATAAGTAAAATATTAAAAAAAAAAAAAGATAACCAAAACTGACAAACCTTTATCAAGGCTCACCAAGAAAAAAGGATGAGGGGATTCAAAATCAGAAATGAAAGAGAAGAGGGGGAGGAGTCAAGATGGCGGAGAAGTAGCAGGCTGAGATGACATCAGGTAGCAGGAGATCAGCTAGACAGCTTATCTAACCATTGTGAACACCTACAAATCCAATGGGAAATCGAAGAGAAGAAGAGCAACAATTCTAGAAACAGAAAATCGACCACTTTCTGAAAGGTAGGACCTGCAGAGAAGTGAATCCAAAGCGACGGGAAGATAGACCGCGGGGGAAGGGGCCGGCTCCCAGCAAGCGGCAGAGCAACGGAGCACAAAATCGGGACTTTTAAAAGTCTGCTCCACAGAGGGACATCGCTCCAGAGGCTAAACCAGGGGGAAACCCAGGCGGGGTCAGCGTAACCCCAGGTCCTGCGGGGTCACAGAAGGACCGGGGGCGTCTGAGTGCCGCAGAGCTCGCAGGTATTAGAGCGGGGAAGCCGGCTACAGCGACAAAGCCGAGGAGTGAGCTCTAAGCCCGGGGTTACCTTGTGCCGGTCGCAGGCTGGGTGGGCTCGGAGCGCGGCCAGAGGCCACAGAGACGGAAGCGACCGGGCACATTTCTCCAAGTGCCAGCAATTGACCGCTTTCCTACCGGCGCGACTGCAGGCCAGGGAGGCGGGGCGGTTGGGTGCATTTCTCTAAGGGCGCACTGAGGAGCGGAACCCCAAGCTCTCTGCTCCTCCAGGCGGAGAGATTGGGAGGCCGCCATCTTCATTCCCATCCTCTGGAACTCTACGGAAAGTGCTCAGGGAAGAAAAGCTCCCAAAAGCAAACCTGAACGGATTACTTAGCCCGGCCCCTGGCAAGGGCGGGGCAATTCCACCTGTGGCAAAGACACTTGAGAATCACTACAACAGGCCCCTCCCCCAGAAGATCAACAAGAAACCCAGTCAAGACCAACTTCACTCACCAAGAACATCAGAATTCTGTAGGAGGAGAAAGCAAATCTTATCTGGACAAAATGACAAGGCGAAAAAACACCACAAAAAAAAGAACAAGAGGCAGTACCGAAGACTGGAGACCTAATCAATATGGACATTGGTAACATGACAGATCTAGAGTTCAGAATGACAATTCTCAAGGTTCTAGCCAGGCTCGAAAAAGGCATAGAAGATATTAGAGAAACCCTCTCCGGAGAGATAAAAGCCCTTTCTGGAGAAATAAAAGAACTAAAATCTAACCAAGTTGAAATCAAAAAAGCTATTAATGAGGTGCAATCAAAAATGGAAGCTCTTACTGCTAGGATAAATGGGCAGAAGAAAGAATTAGTGACATAGAAGACCAAATGACAGCGAATAAAGAAGCTGAGCAGAAGAGAGACAAACAAATACTGGACCATGAGGAGATAATTCGAGAGATAAGAGACACTATAAGACGACACAACATTAGAATAATTGGGATTCCAGAAGAAGAAGAAAGAGAGAAGGGAGCAGAAGGTATATTGGAGACAATTATTGGAGAGAATTTCCCTAATATGGCAAAGGGAACAAACATCAAAATCCAGGAAATGCTAAGAACGCCCCTCAAAATCAATAAAAATAGGTCCACACCTCGTCATCTGATAGTAAAATTTACAAGTCTGAGCGACAAAGAGAAAATCCTGAAAGCAGCCCGGGAAAAGAAGTCTGTAACATACAAGGGTAAAAACATTAGATTGGCAGCGGACCTATCCACAGAGACCTGGCAGGCCAGAAAGAACTGGCATGATATATTCAGAGCACTAAACAAGAAAAACATGCAGCCAAGAATACTATATCCGGCTAGGCTATCATTGAAAATAGAAGGAGAGATAAAAAGCTTCCAGGACAAACAAAAGCTGAAAGAATTTGCAAACACCAAACCAGCTCTACAGGAAATATTGAAAGGGGTCCTCTAAGCAAAGAGAGACCCTAAAAGTAGTAGATCAGAAAGAAACAGAGACAATATACAGTAACAGTCACCTTACAGGCAATACAATGGCACTAAATTCATATCTCTCAATAGTTACCCTTAATGTTAATGGGCTAAATGCTCCAATCAAAAGACACAGGGTATCAGAATGGATAAAAAAAGAAACCCATCAATATGCTGCCTACAAGAAACTCATTTCAGACCCAAAGACACCTCCAGATTTAAAGTGAGGGGGTGGAAAACAATGTACCATGCTAATGGACATCAGAAGAAAGCTGGGGTGGCAATCCTTATATCAGATCAATTAGATTTTAAGCCAAAGAGTATAATAAGAGATGAGGAAGGATACTATATCATACTCAAAGGGTCTGTCCAACAAGAAGACCTAACAATCTTAAATATCAATGCCCCTAACATGGGAGCAGCCAACTATATAAACCAATTAATAACAAAATCAAGGAAATACATCGACAGTAATACAATAATAGCAGGGGACTTTAACACTCCCCTCACTGAAATGGACAGATCATCTAAGCAAAAGATCAACAAGGAAATAAAGGCCTTAAATGACACACTGGACCAGATGGACATCACAGATATATTCAGAACATTCCATCCCAAAGCAACAGAATATACATTCTTCTCTAGTGCACATGGAACATTCTCCAGAATAGACCACATCCTGGGTCATAAATCAGCTCTCAACCGGTATCAAAAGATTGGGATCATTCCCTGCATATTTTCAGAGCACAATGCTCTGAAGCTAGAACTCACACAAGAGGAAATTTGGAGAGAACGCAAATACATGGAGACTAAACAGCATCCTTCTAAAAAATGAATGGGTCAACCAGGAAATTAAAGAAGAATTGAAAAAATTCATGGAAACAAATGATAATGAAAACACAATGGTTCAAAATCTGTGGGACACAACAAAGGCAGTCCTGAGAGGAAAATATATAGCGGTACAAGCCTTTCTCAAGAAACAAGAAAGGTCTCAAATACACAACCTAACCCTACACCTAAAAGAGCTGGAGAGAGAACAACAAAGAAAGCCTAAACCCAGCAGGAGAAGAGAAATCATAAAGATCAGAGCAGAAATCAATGAAATAGAAACTAAAAAAAAAAAAAAAAATAGAACAAATCAACAAAACTAGGAGCTGGTTCTTTGAAAGAATTAATAAGATTGACAAACCCCTGGCCAGACTTATCAAAAAGAAAAGAGAAAGGACGCAAATAAATAAAATCATGAACGAAAGAGGAGAGATCACAACAAACACCAAAGAAATACAAACAATAATAAGAACATACTACGAGCAACTCTACGCCAACAAATTTGACAACCTGGAAGAAACGGATACATTTCTAGAGACATATAAACTACCACAACTGAACCAGGAAGAAATAGATAACCTGAACAGACCCATAACCAGTAAGGAGATTGAAACAGTCATCAAAAATCTCCAAACAAACAAAAGTCCAGGACCAGACGGCTTCCCAGGGGAATTCTACCAAACATTTAAAGAAGAATTAATTCCTATTCTCCTGAAACTGTTCCAAAAAATAGAAATGGAAGGAAAACTTCCAAACTCATTTTATGAGGCCAGCATCACCTTGATCCCAAAACCAGACAAGGATCCCACCAAAAAAGAGAATTACAGACCAATATCTTTGATGAACACAGATGCGAAAATTCTCACCAAAATACTGGCCAATAGGATCCAACAGTACATTAAAAGGATTATTCACCACGACCAAGTGGGATTTATTCCAGGGCTGCAAGGTTGGTTCAACATCCGCAAATCCATCAATGTGATACAATACATTAATAAAAGAAAGAATAAGAACCATATGATACTCTCAATAGATGCTGAAAAAGCATTTGACAAAGTACAGTATTCCTTCCTGATCAAAACTCTTCAAAGTGTAGGGATAGAGGGCACATACCTCAATATTATCAAAGCCATCTATGAAAAACCCACTGCAAATATCATTCTCAATGGAGAAAAACTGAAAGCTTTTCTGCTAAGGTCAGGAACACGGCAGGGATGTCCGTTATCACCTCTGCTGTTCAACATTGTACTAGAAGTCCTAGCCTCAGCAATCAGACAACAAAAAGAAATTAAAGGCATCCAAATTGGCAGAGAAGAAGTCAAACTATCACTCTTTGCAGATGATATGATACTGTATGTGGAAAACCCAAAAGGCTCCACTCCAAAACTGCTAGAACTTGTACAGGAATTCAGTAAAGTGTCAGCATATAAAGTCAATGCACAGAAATCAGTCGCATTTCTTTACACTAACAACAAGACAGAAGAAAGAGAAATTGAGGAGTCAGTCCCATTTACAATCGCACCCAAAACCATAAGATACCTAGGAATAAATCTAACCAAAGAGGCAAAGAAACTGTACTCAGAAAACTATAAAGTACTCATGAAAGAAATTGAGGAAGACACAAAGAAATGGAAAAATATTCCATGCTCATGGATTGGAAGAACAAATATTGTGAAAATGTCTATTCTACCTAAAACAATCTACACATTTAATGCAATCCCTATCAAAATCCCATCCACTTTTTTTAAAGAAATAGAACAAATAATCCTAAAATTTATATGGAACCAGAAAAGACCTTGAATAGCCAAAGGAATATTGAAAAAGAAAGCCAAAGTCGGTGGCATCACAATTCCAGACTTCAAGCTCTATTACAAAGCTATCATCATCAAGATAGTATGGTACTGGCACAAAAACAGACATATAGATCAATGGAACAGAATAGAGAGCCCAGAAATAGACCCTCAACTCTATGGTCAACTAATCTTCGACAAAGCAGGAAAGAATATCCAAGGAAAAAAGACAGCCTCTTCAACAAATGGTGCTGGGAAAATTGGACAGCCACATGCAGAAAAATGAAATTGGACTATTTCCTTACACCACACACGAAAATAGACTCAAAGTGGATGAAGGACCTCAATGTGCGAAAGGAATCTATCAAAATCCTTGAGGACAATGCAGGCAGCAACCTCTTTGACCTCCACCGCAGCAACTTCTTCCTAGGAACATCGCCAAAGGCAACAGAAGCAAGGGCAAAAATGAACTATTGGGATTTCATCAAGATCAAAAGCTTTTGCACAGCAAAGGAAACAGTTAACAAAACCAAAAGACAACTGACAGAATGGGAGAAGATATTTGCAAACGACATATCAGATAAAGGGCTCGTATCCAAAATCTATAAAGAGCTTATCAAACTCAATACCCAAAGAACAAATAATCCAGTCAAGAAATGGGCAGAGGACATGAACAGACATTTCTGCAAGGAAGACATCCAGATGGCCAACAGACACATGAAAAAATGCTCCACATCACTCGGCATCAGGGAAATACAAATCAAAACCACAATGAGATACCACCTCACACCAGTCAGAATGGCTAAAATTAACAAGTCAAGAAATGACAGATGCTGGCGAGGATGCGGAGAGAGGGGAACCCTCCTACACTGTTGGTGGGAATGCAAGCTGGTGCAACCACTCTGGAAAACAGTGTGGAGGTTCCTCAAAAAACTGAAAATAGAGCTACCCTACGACCCAGCAATTGCACTCCTGGGTATATATCCTAAAGATACAAACGTGGTGCTCCGAAGGGGCACGTGCACCCGAATGTTTATAGCAGCAATGTCCACAATAGCCAAACTGTGGAAAGCGCCTAGATGTCCATCAACAGATGAATGGATAAAGAAGATGTGGTATATATACACAATGGAATACTATGCAGCCATCAAAAGACATGAAATCTTGCCATTTGCGACGACGTGGATGGAACTAGAGGGTATCATGCTTAGCGAAATAAGTCAATCGGAGAAAGACAACTATCATATGATCTCTTTGATATGAGGAAGTGGAGATGCAAGGTGGGGGGGTTTGGGGGGAGGTAGGAAAAGAAAAAATGAAAAGATGGGATTGGGAGGGAGACAAACCATAAAAGACTCAATCTCAAGAAACAGACTGAGGGTTGCGGGGGGGAAGGGGGATGGGAGAGGGTGGTGGGGAAATGGACATTGGGGAGGGTATGTGCTATGATGAGTGCTGTGAAATGTGTAAACCAGACGATTCACAGACCTGTACCCCTGGGGATAAAAATACATTATATGTTTATTAAAATAAAAAAATTTAATAAAAAATAAATAAATAAATAAATAAATAAATAAATAAAAAAAAAAGAGTAGTACATTGAACCAACAGCCACCCTGGTGCCCCTGGGATTTTATATTATTCTTATGCATCTTTATGAGCTCTTTAGATATTCTAAGTATTATTTGTTACAATATGATGGTAATAATATTCTCCCCCAAGTCTGGTTCTTTGTATTTTAACATCATGAAGCCTCTGGTCATACAAAAGTTTTTAGTTTTTATGGTTTTTTTTAAGTTTTTATGGTTTCTGAATTCTCTTGTTTAGAAAGACAACTATGTTAAATTATAGAGGATGCATGAAATAAATAAATATATATATATGTATATATATATGATTAAATATTTCAAAAAACAAAGCCAAAGTCAAAATTTCACTTCATCATACCAATAAAAACATTCTTCTCAAAGAAAGCAACCTTTGGATTTTATTTATCAGATCTTTTTGAATACACAGGAAATATATGTATAAATAAAAATAGATTCACTGTTTAAAATATAAATTAGACCACAATATGTAGATTTTTTTCAACTTGCTCTCTTAACTTGAACAAGATATCATGTATTTCTATGGCTCTATTCAGAGCTCTACCTCATTCTTTTTGCTTCCTTCATAGTGTTCTATAGTAACTATTTCCATATTGATAGACATCCATAGTCTTCAAATATTTCAGTAGTACCAACTATATTACAGTGAACATCCTCACAAATGAGAAGTTCTCCAGGATAGAGGCACACAGACTATTTTTCTTAAATGTGTGATTTGTTGGAAGTCTCCTCTTTGATGGTCAAAAGGAATAAACTACTTCTTCATTTACCACATTAACTACATTTGATGGCTCTTTCTTTGTTATGCATTTTCTTATGTTGTTTAAGGGCTGAACTCTGGGGAAAGCCTTCCCACATACATTACATTCGTAACGTTCTTCTCCAGTATGGATTCTCTGGTGTTTAACAAGGCCAGAGCTATGCCTAAAGGATTTCCCACATTTCTTACAGTAATAGGGCTTTTCTCCAGTATGAATTCTCTGATGTCCAATAAGGGTTGAGCTCTCACATTGATAGGGTTTATTTCCACTATGAGTTTTCTGATGTCCAGCAAAGGATGAGCTATACCTGAAAGATTTTCCACATTTACTGCAGTGATAGGGTTTCTCTCCTGTATGCATTCTTTGATGACTAACAAGAGTGGAGCTTTTCCTAAAGGTTTTTCCACATTCATTACACCGATACGGTTTTTCACCAGTATGGATTTTCAGATGTTCCAACACAGTTGAGTTATCCCTAAAAGCTCTCCCACATACATTACATTTAAAAGGCTTCTCTCCGCTATGTATTCTCTCATGACAAGCAAGGGCTACATTCTGAGCAAAGGCTTTCCCACAGTCATTACATTTGTAAGGTTTCTGACCAGTATGAATTCTCTGATGATGTAAAAGGATAGAGTTCTTTCCAAAAGCTTTTCCACATTCATTACATTTATGAGGTTTCTCTCTAGAATGAATTTTTTGATGATTAACAAATGTTGAGTGCTTCTTAAGGAATTTCCCACATTAAATACATCTATAAGGCTGCTTATCTGTGTGAATTTTATAATGATTTAAAAGAGAAGAATTGCTTATAAAGGCAATCCCACATTCATTACATTTATGGGGTTTCTCACCAGTATGATTTCTCTGGTGGCTAATAAGGGAGGAATTATATTTGAAGACTTTCCCACATTCCTCACATTTATAATGTGCCTTCTCTGTGGAAATTCTGCCTTCCCAGTCCAGGCCTCTTTCCATCACATCACTTTTTGTTTGCTCTCCCAGATCAGATCCTTCAGAAGTATGTTGCTTTAGGGTGGACATCTTTGTTTCAAAGCAGTACTCCTGGACTGAAATTTTTTTTTAATTCAAACATTTGCTATGTTGAAATACTGAAAGTGAGAGCTGCACTGCATAAAAATAACGTTCTATTTTACACAATTAAGGGTTACATAAAATTAATTCATCCCACTGATGATTCTTGCTAAGAAAAGATGGCAAGACTAAAGATAAAAGTTAAGAGTCTAAAGAAGTGGAAGGAAGTTATATAATAAATATTGTATTTAAATAATGCAAGAAGCATCTGAGAAGTTGGCAAGTTAGAAAGGTCATATAGAAAACACATACCCCCAAAAATAGATGAGGATGTGAGAATAAACCTATACTTGGAGAGAAAACCAAATATCCCAAAGCAAACCATGATTGCTAGGGCATATAGCTATAGGGTGGTACATTTGAGAACACTTTAATGTCTCCAAAAACTTAAGAATAACATTTCTCTGAGAATTTAACAGAGAACCAATACTTAATGTCTCAGAGGAAAAAAAAAACAGACAAAATATTTAAGGAACAAAAACAGTTCTCAAGACAAAAATTTTACGGTAATCTATGTTTTTTAATATATCTTAAAAACAACACACCAAGTTGGGATTTTTTTTTTTTTTACAAAGTATACACCTATTACCCAAGAGAAAATAGGTAAGACGATTCTGAAAAGTAGATTCTGAAAAACTAACGGAGCCAAATTTATGATAAAACAGTCATTGATCAATTCTTTTACTGAATGAATTTTTTCTTATATACATACATACATATCTATATTTATATCTTTTACTATTTATATTTATTAGCCTAGGGAGAGATTCCATATATCAGATACTAGAGCTAAGACTTATTTTTTTAGGAAAACTCAAGTTGAAAAGGAAGCCTGGTGAGAAACAGTCCAGATCCTTCAAATGGCCTTTGATGGGATACACATTTAATGTGTAATGGTTAAACCACGGAAAATTTTTAAGACACTGATTGTAAAGGTAGGTGGAGGCAAATTAGTCATATGAAGAGAAAGAGAAGCATATGGACACTTGTTCTATGACAAAGGTAGCTTGCAGAGCAGTGAGGAAAAGGAGAGAACGCTGGCACGTGTGAGGTATGGGGGTTGGTTAAACATAAACCCCTACCTTTTGCCATGCACAAAAATCAATTCTAAGAGGATGATAAATCTAAAAGTAAAAGACAAACAATAAAACTTCTAGTTCTAGGAGTTAACACAAAAGAATATTCTCATGAACGTGGGGAAATGAAAGATTTATTTAAAAGGACACAAAAAGCACTGACAAGAAAGGGAAAGTGATAAACTAGAGGTCATCAAAATTAAGAACTTGTATTCATCAAAAGACCATTAATAGTGAAAATCAAACCACAGAGAGAAGGGTGATACTGCATATGTAATCAAGAAAGGATTCTCTGAATAGATACTTCAAAAAAGATGATATATAATGGCCTATAAACATTTGAAAATGTCCTTCTCCTCATTAAATATAATGGATAAGGATATTAAAACCACAGTGAGATAAACAATACACCCAAAGAATGCCTAACTTCAAAAGATTAGCATTATCAAGTGTTGGTAGATACAAAAAAAATGAGTATTCTCTCACACTGATGGCAGAACTATAAATGGAACAAACCTTTGAAACCCTATTTGACATTAGGTACTAAAGCTGAATATATGCATATCCCATAAAATAGAAATTCCACTCCTTAGGTATACGCCCAAAAGAAACATATCCACACATGAACCAAAAGATAACCTACCTATAAGAATGTTCATAGTAACTCTTAACAGCCAAAAGCTGGAAATATCCAAAATTTCCATCCACATATATGAGATAAGCTATGGAATAGCCATACAATGAATAAAATACTCCAGCAATGGTTTTCAAAGTATGGTTCCCAGCCCAACAGCATCAGCAGCAGCATCACCTGGGAACTTGGTTCCAGCAGCAAGGACAATGAATTAAAGTGGCCAAATAAACTTTAGTGTTAGTTTGGGGCGGTGGAGAGAGGATGGCTAATTATTGGGAGGGATCAACATGTGATTTAGTAGTGTTGCCAATGTTCTTTTCCTTGACGTGAGTGCTGGTTACATAGTAGTGGCTTTAAAAATACTAAGTCAGACTGCGTATATATATTTTTTTATCAACTTTTCTATATTATGTATTAAATTTTTAAAAATTTTTTTCTTTAAGAAAAAAAAAAGGCTAGCTTATGAGTCTCTTAATACTTTGTCAGAGTAATCAAAACACAAAGTGCAAAATACCTAAAAATCATGAAAACCATATCAGAATCTATTGAATACAACCAAAACACTGCACAAACAAAAGTTGAAAGCTTTAAATATATATATTACATAAACAAGAATGAAAATCAATGAATTTAAGTAAACAATTAAGAAGGTTAGAAAAAGTAAATAAACCTAAGAAAACTAAAAGGAAAAGGAATTAAATATTTAAAAATGGAAAATAATAATAGATTAATACATCTAAGAGCTCTTTAAAAAAGCAAAAGAGTTAATAAATCTTAAAAAGGCAAATAAATAATGTAAGAAATCAGTAGAAAGTAACCATAAATGTAGAGGATATTACAAAAAGAATCAGAGGGGTGCCTGGCTGGCTCAGTTGGAAGAACACATGACTCTTGATCTCAGGGTCATGAGTTTGAGCCCCACGTTGGATATAGAGATTACTTTAAAAAATAAATAAACTTTTAAAAAATAAATAAATAAAAATCAAAAAGATTCATAAAGGCAGGGCACCTGGGTGGCTCAGTGAGTTAAGTGTCTACCTTCAGCTCAGGCCATGATCCCAGGGTTCTGGGATCAAGCCCCATGTTGGTCTCCCTGGTCATCAGAGAATCTGCTTCTCCCTCTTCCTCTGCCCCTCCCCTCAGCAGGTCCCCTCCCAACCCATCTCAAATAAATACAATTTTTAAAAAATCAGAAAGGTACTTTGTTCAAAACCTTACAGACAAATTTGAGAACTTGAATTACTGGATATTTTTAGGACATTATAAATTACCAAAACCGTTTTGAGAGAGAGCAAAAATCTACTTGGACAAGCTACTATAAAAGAAAGAATATCATCAAATAAATACCCCCCAATTCCTCTCCCCTGAACCTGCCATTAAAAATAAGTAAAAACAAAACAACAGCCAAACTTTCAGGGAACCAGCTATCATGTGAATTAAACTATACCAGAGGATGAAAATAGGAAAGGTTCAAAAAAAATTTTTAAGAGGTAATACAAAACTGGGGCACCTGGGTGGCTCAGTGGGTTGGGCCTCTGCCTTTGGCTCGGGTCATGATCCCAGGGTCCTGGGATCAAGCCCCACATCGGGCTCTCTGTTCAGCAGGGAGCTTGCTCCTCCTTCTCTCTGTCTGCCTCTCTGCCTACTTGTGAACTAACACACTCTCTCTCTCTCTAATAAATAAATAAATAAATCTTTTTTAAAAAAGAGCGAGAGAGAGATTACAAAACTGAAATCAAGACCTAATGAAAATGGCCTGACAGGGGCACCTGGGTGGCTCAGTGGGTTAAAGCCTCTGCCTTCGGCTCAGGTCATGATCCCAGGATCCTGGGATCGAGCCCCGCGTCGGGCTCTCTGCTCGGCGAGGAGCCTGCTTCCTCCTCTCTCTCTGCCTGCCTCTCTGCCTACTTGTGATCTCTCTCTCTGTCAAATAAATAAATAAAATCTTTAAAAAAAAAAAAGAAAATGTCCTGACAAGAAAGAAAAATGTAAATAAATTTATAAATATCAATGCAAAAACTTACATAAAAGATTAGCAAACAGAATCATCTACTATCATATTTAAAAAATAATGTAATGATGTCATAACCAAGATGGTTCTATTAAGAATGCAAAGTTGTTAAGATAATTGAAGGTAAAGTTTACCATATTAACAGATCAAAAGGGAAAAGAAAGATATTATCTTCACACAGGCTGAAAGGCACTTGATAAAATTCAATGTCCATGGGGCACCTGGGTGGCTCAGTTGTTAAAGCCTCTGGCTTCGGCTCAGGTCATGATCTCAGGGTCCTGGGATCTAGCCCCGCATTGGGCTCCCTGCTCAGCAAGGAGCCTGCTTCCCCACCTCTCTCTCTGCCTACTTGTGATCTTTGTCTGTCAAATAAATAAATAAAATCTTTAAAAAAAAAATTCAATGTCCATGCTTACTTAAAAAACAATAATTTCTTAATGAAAGAAGTGAATTAAATACTTCCTTTATGTAACATTTATGTATCCCAACCTAATAACCAGTTAAATGGGAGAATCCTAGACACAATCCCATTAAAAACACTAAAAGAGAAGCATGTCCTTCATTACCATTATAGTTGACAATACAAAAAAGTCAATATAAAACAAACGTTAAAAAAATCTACACTCAACCACACTCCTGATAAGAGAAATGCATATTAAAATTACAATAAAATAAAAGGTTTTAACTATCAGATTAGCAATTATCAAAAAGTATAAGACACTCTTGACGAGGTATGATCAGATTGGCACTCGTACGTTGTCAAGAGGAGTATAAATGTATGGATACTAGTATTGTACACCAATTTAAAAATATACTTACACTTTTACCTGCAAATTCTTGTTCTAGAATTTATCGTATAGATTTACTTGTACTTGAGAGAATTGATATGTGTATCAATAATCACTGCACCACTGTTCATAGTTACTATGTCCAATAGGAAACTGAGTATATAAGTTACAGTATAATCTGTAAAATGGAAAACTGTACAGCCATTAAAAATAAAACACTCTAAACAATGTAGCTATGTGAAATGATTTCCAAGATATGACAAAAGCAAGACACAGAATAGTGTACAACCACGTACCTAAAAAAAAAAAAAAGGAATACATGTATATTCTTGCAAAGCTTACATTATGTTTGGAAATTTCCACAAGAAGTTTATACAAAGATGCCTCTGGGAAGAGGAACTAGATGATTAAGAAAGGTATGTGAAGAAAGCTGCATGCCATTTGAACCACCTGAATTTTATACCATATGCATTTCTAAAACCAGTAGAATGGAATATGCAAAAAAGGAGGGGAAACTGTGAAACATGGAATGGTTGTGGAATCTTTGTATAAAGATTTATTAGTCTGCCAAATGGATGGAAGAAATGTCAAAGGAAACACTGCTAGCTTTTACTACATATCTAAATTCTAAACATCTTATACCAAAAAATACCAAAATCAAAACAGAAAGAACAAAGAAGGAAGACTGAGTTACTACTGTTACCCTATAAAGAATCTACACAGGGGTGCCTGAGTCACTCAGTTAAGTATCTGCTCAGGTCGTGATCTCACGGTCCTGGAATCAGCCCTGAGTCAGTCTTCCTGCTCAACGGGGAGTCTGCTTCTCCCTCTCCCTCTGCCCTTCCCCCTTGCTCATGCACTCTCTCTCTCTCTCTCTCAAATGAATAAATAAAATCTTTTTGAAAAAAAGAATCTACACAAAAACTTAGGGAAAAGACATTAAACGTAGTAAGAACAAAAAGAATTACTGAAAAGCATTAAAAAACAAAACCAAAAACGTAGATTAAACAAACTGTGCATCCTTGGTATGTTCCATGAAATACAGTTATAAAAGTTTCTCTAAGGATGATATAGACAAAATAACAGAGTTTTTTTAAAAAGGAATATTGGCAGGATAAATATTTTAGGTGAAAGAAACATCCATGTTTAAAGATTTTGAAATGAATTATGACATGAAGAAAGTGACATACAGAAATTTATGCAGAGTACATGTAAAAAAAAAAATGAGAGTCAAGAGCAAAGGGTAACAGAGAAAAAGACCACAAGGGAAGAAAATGCTTCCCCATCAGTTTGTTTGCCAAAAACAGTAATTATCTGATACTAGGAAACTATGCTTACACTCGGAATCTGCCACTGCCACAATATGATTAGAGATAATGGATGTTAAAACTAGAAAGGGATATAGAGTCATTTATTAAGTTAATCATGACAGAAATTGAAAGGAATTGAGAATGAACAGAAGATAGAAACAAAATATAGCCTGACAAGTGCCTGAAAATGGGGAGGGAAAAAAACACATAAAGAAACAGGATTTCAGAGCAAGAGGTCGTGGGCCTGAAGCCCTCAAGAAGGGAGCTCCTCTCCATAGGAATGAAGAGAAAATCGGGAAGTCATTTGATATGACAGTGACATTTAAAAGAGGAAACTTGTGTCAAGTACCCCAGCCTTGCTGCCCAGACATGGGCCCTCTAAGATGAGCCTTCTGACCAAGAACCCTTCCTCACCATTCAGTGTGTTCGGCTACTGCTTGAAATGGTTCCCACCTCACTCACCAGAACAAGTATCTGATGGAATCTGTTGTACTTCCATCCACGGCTCTGCCCCTTGCTCCAGCTGGGTGATGAGTTGGGTTTGGAAGAGAGAAGGCCTGTTCATAGAGAAAGAAAAGGAATGCTACTGAGGTAATGAGCAAAAGCAGTTACTCCAGACCTCAATCTCACGGAGGTCTCCATGTCAGGAAGGATACCACCCTCTGTGGTATGAGGATGTCCAAATCATGTAGTTATAGACACAAACATGGAAAAATTTAGAGAACTGGCCTAGACTGCCCACAATGCTGCCATCTTAAACTCTATGCCTCTGACTTTCTGAGGGACACAATGAGCATTAACTCCAGTCTCAAAGCCCATGCTAAAAACAAACAAAACCTCCTATTTAAGATCTTTAAATACCTATACACCTTGTGAAAACCCACAGTTGCCCAGGAACTCAATTTTGAGTTAAAAAGACATCCTTATAGGGCACCTGGGTGGTTCAGTTGGTTAAGTATCTGCCTTCAGCTCAGGTCATAATCCTGGGGTCCTGGGATGCCTGGGGCTCCCTGTTCAGTGGGGAGTCTGCTTCTCCCTCTCCTTCTGCCCCTCTACCCCTTGCTCACATGCATGCATGCTCATGTTCTCTCTCTCAAATAAATAAAGTCTTTAAAAAAAAAAAAAAAGACACTTGGGCGCCTGGGTGGCTCAGTGGGTTAAAGCCTCTGCCTTCGGCTCGGGTCATGATCGGGATCGAGCCCCGCATCAGGCTCTCTGCTCAGCGGGGAGCCTGCTTCCCTTCCTCTCTCTCTACCTGCCTCTCTGCCTACTTGTGATCTCTGTCTGTCAAATAAATAAAATCTTTAAAAAAAAAAAAAAAAAGACACTCTTACCCACAGACACCAGATTCCCATAGTTTTCCAGCATCACATCCCTATACAGGGCCTGCTGAGTGGTATCCAGGTGTTTCCATTCAAACTGGGTAAAGGCTACAGCAACATCCCCAAATGTCAGTGATCCCTGCAAAATCAAACCCAATTCTGCTCATCCAGGAACTGTTTACACCCTTGACCCCAAAGTAGGGAACCAGGGAGTCCTCACCGGAAAAGGAAAGCTACACGTTCAAGGCCAGCTTCTGATATTCCAGATTGTTTATGCAGAGGGAAGTGGAACACAGTTAATAAAAGGATCAAGGGGGCTCAGAAAGCAGACTTGCTACACACGAACAACAAATTAGAAGATAAGAAGCTGGAAAATCCAGACAGAGATAAAGGGAGGTCATGGCCCCTCATATGAACCACACTGGGCTCCTCCTGCTCTTCCAACACACCTATCATGCTCCTTCCTCTGGGCCTGGCATTTGCTCATCCCTCACTTTGTAGATCTTTACTTCAATGTCACCTCATCAGAGAGTTCTTTTCTCTTCTCCCATCCTCTACCACCTTCTATCCCATGAACCACTTCACTTTCTTCACAGGATTTCTCCCTCCCTGGCAGGATTAGATTTATTGTCAGTATCATCTATAACATGAGCTCCGGGAGGTTAGGGACCACTTGGGTCACTGCTGTCTCACCAGCCTAAAATACTGGCTGGCACATTTCGGAAGTGTCCAAGGATTTGTCAATCAACAAATGAATTGAAACTCCAAAAGACATTCAGAGTAAAACTGGCTTTATCCTAGAATTTACTGATAAATAATATAAATATGTATATATAACATAATATATATAGGTATATATAGACATATATCTATAGATATCTATCTATAGATATATATATAGCAACAGCAACTTAATATGTACCAGGCACAATGCTAAGTCCCAGGATATACATCATATCTCTGAATTTCTACATTGACTATCCATAAAGTAAATCTATTTTATAGCTAAGAACGGTAAGGCTCAGAAAGTTGAAAGAATTTGTTCAAGGTCACTAGGCTGGTTGACCACAATATAAAAAGGAGCTATAAAAAATGGCAGACTATGGGGCAAATTGGAAGAAATGGCTATGACATATTAAAAGGGAAAAAAATGGGTAAACCTAAAAAACACATATGCAAAACGGTTTCAAATGAAATAATTTGAATTGTTAGTGTGTTAGGAATACAGGTAATCTTTAATTTTTTAAATTTTCTGTTACTCTTAATTTGTACAATACTCAAATACATATTCCTCCCTGTCAACTTCTGAAAATCCTTCAAAACCCAGTTTTCTCCAGGATAAGGGCAAACTCCAGCCTGGCATTCTAGGCCACAAATGTTTCCAAATTTCTCTGGGACCATTCAGATGTAATGGCTTCACTCATGTCTTAGCCTTCCCCTAGTCACCCCAACTTCTACAATTATGCAAGCTTCATTTAATCTTCAGGAAGAACTAAAAGGATTATTACCACCCCACCACCACCACCACCCACCCTTTAGATTCCTCTGACCCCTGAACATCAAGAGCACTACCATCACTGTGTCATTTGTATCATTCACTGACACTTCGGCCTCTGCTGTTCTAGGATAAATGAGTGTTTTTCCTCTTCTGTGAGTTGGCAACCCCTCTGGGGCAAGAGCTATACTTTATGTACAAAGTATTCTTCAGCTTCTAGCACTCAACAAAGCATGGGAAGCAAAGATCTGCTTAGTGAACAACTCTGTAATGAGTAGAGAGGAAATGAGAGGACAACAGCAGGGAGAGGGGTCCTTTCTCTGTAAAGCTGCACCAATCCAGGATTGGCTCAGGCAACCTAATTTGGTTCATGTACTGAGAGTGTATCTTCCAGGAAAGAAGCATAAACCCAACTTCACTTCGAAACGGTGGCGATTTCTCAGGAAAAGTTTAAAACAAACTTGCCTGGATTTGGACTCTTGGTAGTCTTGGGGCCATCTGCCTCCTGAACTGTTCTCCCAGGCAAGGGCAAAGAATCCTCAATAAGCCAATCTGGGAAAGAAGAAAGGAAATACGAGGAGTCCCTCCGTGTCCTAAACTAGCTAGAACTTTCTGCAAGCTGGACAAGACCAGTCCTCCTCCCTCCCTACTCCCAGGTGAGTGAATACATGAAGGTGGTTAAGGTCAGGGCCGGCTGCCTGGAGTCTGGCCCCGCAGCAAGCTTCAGGCCAAGCTCCGGGTGTGAGGGAGTTAGGCAGCTTCGCCAACCAGGGTGGAAGGTCTCACAGGTGACTCAATCCCTGGGCCTTAGTGCAAGCCTTTAAACTTTCGGTCAGGCGCCAGATTAGGGCGCTCACTCGGCAGGGCACCGCTCCTCAGGGTGGGGCCGCGGCCACACGTGCCCGTCCCCTCCTCAGCCAGCTCCTTCCAAGGCCGGCCCCCGAGGAAAAGAGAGGCGCACCGGGTCTCAGTGCCCCAGCCCAGCGACGGCGTTCCAGGACCAAGCTCGGCGGGCTGGGATACGAGGGTGGGCGGTCTGCGCTGCGAGGCCGAGGGCGCGGAAAACCATCGACCATCCGGAAGGGTACTTGCCACAGAGACCTGCAAGCTTACAGGAGCCCGGCTCTACTCACGCGGAGCCGGGCAGGGCCGGAAACAGAAGCGTCCGTGGGGGCCCCTGGGAAATGTAGTCTGGGATGCAGTCTAGGCTCTCAGAGGCTCCTTCCTATACCTTTGTCTGCATAGCTTTAAGAGCTTTAAAAAGCTACAGGACGGAACGGCTGGGTGGCTCAACGGGTTAACCCGCTGCCTTCCGCTCAGGTCATAATCCCCATCCCTGGGTTCTGGGATAGAGTCCCGCCTGGGGCACCTTGCTGAGCAGGGATCCTGCTTCTCCCTCTGCCTGCAGCTCCCCCTGCTTGTGCCCTCTCCCTAGCATAAATAAATAAAAAGCAATGGGGCCTTAGTTCCTGGGTAGCCCTGGCATAGGGGCTTTTTAAAGCTCCCGCGTGATTCTAATGTGCAGCCAAGATTGATACACTAAAAACTTCCTCACTATTTGCTGACATAGAAGGTGGAACAAGATTGAATCCATTTTTTTAAAAATGTGTTATTTTCTAGGAAAAAAAAAAAGTCCTACTTACAAACTCCAGGAATTTGACAGCTTAGGAAGGAAAATGTATCTCTTTTGTTCAATTAGGACTTTTTATTTGGAAGACTATTTCTCAGAATGGGGCATTTATTCACCAAATTAACAGTGATTAACCAGTGCCCTGCTAAATGCCACTCACTATTCTAGATGCCAAGGACAGAGCACTTGATAAGGACTTCCTCCTTAACCAAACTTTGCTCAGAATCCTCTGAATCCTCTTCTGAAAGACCTTGTCTTTGGACTAATGAGCCCAATTTTAGGGAAGAATCCTACTAAGCCAGTTCATCAAGAATTCCCCCAACTGGGCACCTGGGTGGTTCAGTTGATTAAGCATGGGGAGCCTGCTTCTCCTTCTCCCTCTCCCTCTGTCCCTGGGCTCATGCTCACTCTCCATCTCAAATAAATAAAGTCTTTAAAAAAAAAAAAAATTCCCCCACCCTTGATATCTAACCAAATTCTATTCTGCCCTCCCTCCATCTTCATACCTAATCAATTTCTTCAGTAGTCATTTTCCATTACTCCCTCACCCTGTCAGTTGGCTATAAATCCCAACTTGTCTCTGTTATATTGGGAGTTAAGTTCAGGCTCTCTTCCATATAGCAATGCAATAAAGTCTTGAATAAACTCTTCTTTGCAAGTTTTTTAAAAGTTGTCAGTATAATGACAGTGAACAAAACAAATAATGTCCATCCCCTCAAAGAGCTTACATTCAAATGGACATCTAGAAGAGAGAGATTCAACAAAATCAAGGTAAAGAGGTGAGAAGATTATTCTTATTTAATATAGAGCTGTAAGGACTGGCCCCTTTGATAAGAGATCATATATGCAGAAGTCTTTAGGAATTGAGGTAACAAAAAGAGGAGTGTATCTGTGGGAAGTTAGTTTCAGGCTGATAAAACAGCAAATGCAAAGCCCCTACAGAGTGTACTTAGTTTATTTGAGAAACAACAAAAAGTCAATGTGGTAAGAACACTAAAGACAGGTAAAGGCTAGATCATGTTTGCCATGATTAGTTTTGTGTCAAGTTTATTGGGCTAAGGGATGCTCAGACAGCTGGTAAAACATTAATTCTGGGTGTGTCTGTGAGAGTGTTTCCAGAAAAGATTTACCATTTGAATCAGTAGACTGAGTAAAGAAGATCTACCTTTACCAATATGGACTGGCATCATCCAATCCATTGAGAGGCCAATTGAACAAAAACGTGGAGGAAGGATGAATTCTCTCTTTCTTCCCGAGCTGAGACATCCATCTTCTCTTGTCCTCAGACATCGGAGCTTCTGGTTCTTAGGCCTTCAGATTCTGGGACTTCCTCCACACACCACCCTTTGCTTCTCAGGCCTTCAGCCATTGGCCCCCTGGTTCTTGGGCCTTCGGACACAGACTGAATTATACTACCAGCTTTCCTGGTTCTCCAGCCTGTAGATGGCAGATCATGGCACTTAGCCTCTGTAACTAAATAAGCCAACTAATTAACTAATTAATTAATTATGCATATACTATCATTCTGTTTCTCTGGAAGACCCTGACTAATACAATATTGGTCCATTTAGTCCATTGCAAGGACACTGGCTCTTATTTTGAATGAAGTAAGAAGCCATCAGAATGTGGGGAACTGGAATCCTCATTCATTGTTGATAAAATGGCGTGGCCACTTTGGAAAACAGGTGGCAGTTCCTCAAAACTTTAAACATGGAGTCACCATATCACGCAGTGATACAATTCCCAGATATCTACCAAACAGAAATGAAAATATTTATCTAATATATATCTACACAAAAGTTTGTACACAAGTGTCCATAGCAGTGTCATTCATAAGAGTCAAAAGTGGGAAAGGCACAAATGTCCATCAACAGGCAAATGGACTAAAAAGTATGGTATATCCAAGCAGTGGAATATTTGGTAATAAAAGGAACGAAGTATTTATATATGCTACATAACTGATAAACTTTGAAAACAATACTAAGAGGGCGCCTGGGTGGCTCAGTGGCTTAAAGCCTCCGCCTTCAGCTCAGGTCATGATTCCAGGGTCCTGGGATTGAGCCCCGCATGGGGTTCTCTGCTCACTGGGGAGCCTGCTTCCCTTCCTCTCTCTCTGCCTACCTCTCTGCCTACTTGTGATCTCTCTCTGTCAAATAAATAAGTAAAATCTTAAAAAAAAAAAAAAGAAAGAAAAGAAAACAATACTAAGTAATAAAAGATGGTCACAAAATACAATATGATTCCATTTAAATGAAATGTCCAAAAAAGGAAACTTCATAGAAACAGGAAATTTAAAGCAGGTTTGGAGGGATGGAGGAATGGGGAGTGACTGTTAATGGGTATGAAGTGATGGGAGATGATGAAATGTTTAAAATAGTAATTATATTCCTTTCCTAGGGTTATCATAACAAAGTATCACAAACTTAAGCAATAGAAATTAATTTTCTCAATCTGGAGGCTAGAAGTTCATTATCAAGTGAGGCTGGTTCCTCTGAGTCTTTGGGTAGAATCCTTCCTTCCTTGACTCTCCCCAGTTTCAGTTTCCTGTGACTACTGTCAATCCAATTTCTTGGCTTGAATTCTCCTGTGTGTCTCTGTCTTCATATAGTATTTTCCTCTTACAAGGACAGCTAAATATATTGGATTAGAGCCCACTCTAATGACCTCATCTTAGCTTGATTATATCTACAACAACCTTATTTCCAAATAAGGTTACCTTCTGGAATACTGGGCCTTAGGACCTCAAGTATGAAGGGGGAGGGTAGGACACAATTTCACCCATAACATTTAGTTTTGTGTTTTATGGTTTGTTCCTTAATGTTTTGCCTTTAATGCTCTCTAATTTATTTTTAATGAGGTTCACATCTTATAAGAGAAAGGATCAAATTTAAATTTGTCTCAAATGATTGGATAATCTTTCCAGCACCATTGAAAAGTCTCTTCTTTCCTCCAGTAAATGAAACGCCATCATTATCTTATGCCACACTACACTGCCTCCCAAACAAAAGTTTGAGAGATTTCTTAACCCGTGCTGTTTTTCAGAAGCACAGGGCTCAGCACACAATGTTAGGTTAGTTTTAGGTATACAATATAGTGATTCAACAAGTCTATATACTATGCTATGCTCACAAGTGTAGCTACCATCTTTCACCATACAACTATTACAATACCACTGACTGTATTCTCTTTGCTGTACCTTTTATCCTCATGACTTATTAACAAAATATTGAGTGAAAAAAAAATCAGGTTCTAAAACAGCTTGTATAGTACAATCCCATGGGGTATCTCATATAATAATGAGATAATGCCAGAAACGTGCTAGCAAGGGCCTATAGCAAGGTATGACTCACCTTATTCCAAGTCCCATGCTAAATTTGCTACTTGAATTATCTCATTTAATTTGTTATAGAAATTTCAAAATATGCACAACATAGAAGAATATAACTAGCCTCCCTGTATCCATAACTTTTGTTATAGAAATTTCAAAATATGCACAACATAGAAGAATATAACTAGCCTCCCTGTATCCATAACCCAGGTTCATAAATATCAAGATTGCCTGTTTTATTTTATCTGTCAATCTCCTCTCCCATCTTACTGAACTATTTAATCTATAAGTAATCAGGCATATATCTTACCTAAGGGCATTATTTTATTTTTTACATTGTATGATTGTCACACTTAAAAAATAAATAATAATTTGAGAGACTGAAGGTCCAAATGGACAATGGCAAGACCATAAATAAAAACAAGCTGTAGCAACTAGCCCAGGAAACCAACCCACAACCTACATTAACTAGCCCAGGAAGCCAGCCTGCTTGTAGACTGACTTATAAGAAATCAAAATATCATCCCTAGCCATCAGCCCAGGCAGCCAAACTACTAATCACCCCTGAACAGTTAGACCTTAATAACTGACAGTATCCCTTAGTTTTGCCCCCAATTACAATTTAGGATCAATCAGAGAATGCCAAATATACTCCCCTAACCAATCATATAGGATGCCCTCTTCTACTTAGCTACCTACAGTTTCCCCTCGCCAACCGCCTGCAATCAGGGCATACCCAAAGCCTTCCCTTTTTTCCACTCTGAGTCTCTGCCAAAATGCAAGTGATAGTAGCTGACTACTTTGCCATGGCATGCTTTGAATAAATAGCCTTTGCTATTCTCATTTGGTTGGTCTTCATTTTTTCCACAAATTCTTTTATATCTAATATCCAGTCCAAATCTGAATATCTCTAGGTGTCCCATAGATTTCTTTTATACTTGATTTGTTTGACTCAAAGGGGAACCCATCAAGGCAGGCCTGGGCCCTTATGACATGATGGTAGTAGTCTTTGGAACTTTCTTGCTCTTTGGCAGACAAGTTGTCCCAGGCTTACACTATGCTTTGCTACGAACCAGCCACTTCTCCAAAAAGCCCTGGCTGTTTCAGTTTCCTGCAGTCTTTTGGATTCACCTACAAATTAGAGCTTGTGAAGGAGCATGTGGAAACTTAGCCGTTTCACTGGTGTTCTCAGCATCCTGCTGGAGTCCACTCAGAGTGGAGTTCTCTTCTTTGCGGACTTCGTTCTGTGGTGGCAGTTTGTGTTCTAGTTCCAGAACTCTCACTATCTTGGAACAGCTGCTAAAGCCCCATGGTGCTTTGACCCCACCTCTTCTGGGATTTGTGGGGGTACCCTGACTTTGGTTTTATTGAAGATATTGTCTAGTGGGAATGTTTCTTTTTTTTAAGATTTTATTTATTTGTCAGAGAGAGAGAGAACAAGCAGGGGAAGCAGCAGGCAGAGGGAGAAGCAGGCTCCCCGCCCGAGCAAGGAGCCAGATGTGGGACTCAATCCCAGGACCCTGGGACCATGCCCAGAGCTGAAGTCAGATGCTCGACCAACTGAGCCCCCCAGGCATCCTTTTTTGGAGGGGGGGGAGAGGGAGAGTGGATGTTTCTTCTGCTATCCTAGTGACTCAGTCCATTTTTATGAGTGACTTGGAGAAATTCAAAAACTCTGCTGCTGTAAGGATCTCACCCTGCTCCTCATTTTTTTTAACAGATGAGGAAGGTTTAGAGAGAACCAAATAATGTGGCCTCAGTCTGTTCATATGCAAAAAGTTAATAATCTCTGCTCGCCCACTTCCCAGGACTGTTCTGAGAATTAAACGAGATAAAAGAAATGAAAAGTCAGAGATACAAGGAGAGGGTGCAGCAGGGAGTAAAGCCATACAATCCTGGAGCAGGTCCAAACATCCTTCCACAGCTCTTCTGTCTCCAGAGGCACGCCTCTAGCAACGCCTGCCCCCTGAAGGTCAAAACAGGTAAATTAACTTTTAGTGCGGGCACTGCGATGCGCCCCTTCTATGCCTTATTTCCTGCAATTCTCACAACAGCCTGAGAGGGGCAGCTTTCACAAACCTCACTGGAAATCAGCACTTAGTGACACTGATAAACCTGCCCATAGTGTCAGTTTTCTGGTGGCAGAGCCTGTATTTACACCCAAGCAATCTCACGCCACAGCCCCTGCCTTTAGCTGCTCTTGGCATCTGAAGCGGAGAAGGTGTGGGTTTTCACAGAAGATGAAGGAAAGACAGAGGACAGAGGAGAAGATGAGCCAGGAGGAGCTAGTAATTGAGCTACTGAGAAGCTCTGTGCATCTATTCTCAATATCCTCTTTCTCTGAGGTAGGTGGCTAAGCTGAAGGCTGGACTAGCACATCTTTTGGGATGGTTTACCAGATTGCAGTTACCTGCTTAAGAGTCTTTTGATGCCTTCTTGGAAACCTGTTGCTCATCTAGGGTTTCCAGATAAAATACAGGATGCCCAGCAACACTTAAATTTCAGACAAACATTACAAGGGACACACATCTTCTAAAAAAAATTTTTTTTAAAAAGTCATTCTTTGGGTATCTGAAATTCTAATTGAGCTGGGCATTTTCATTTGCTAAATCTGGCAACCCAACTCTGCCCACTCCACAAAGCTCTTTTCTCTTTCCCATTTCTATCATCCTAATACATCTAAAAAGCCACAATTTTTTGGTTTAAAGATTCTAAATCTTTAGGGATACTCTAGGATACATTTAGCCATGGATTGGGGGTATGCTCCTTAGGTTGTTATGTACTCCTTAGTATCCCTTAGTTGGCTGTGCCTGGTATCTTGGAGAAAGTCAACAGCTACAGTCTGAAGGAAGGCGGGAAGTGCAGCAACAACAATCGGGATGAAGAGGCTGATGGGGGAGAAGAGAGGATACATAATGCTGAAAATCGCTAAAACCCTCACCTGCCCCAGTGCTGGTGGAGCCCTGGGGAGAAACGGCATTTTATGCAGTGAGGTACACAGAATATACTCGCTGACTGCTTCTGAATGAGTAAGTGCAGGAATCAGGCTGAGGTGCATCTAGCAGGGTGAACACTGTAACAAGAGTCTCCATAGCCCTGGCACCATCTACCCCCCACCCCCAAGTCTCCACCCTTAGCAAGCAGCACCAAGAGCCATTTATTACTGGGAAGGACTAACTTCCCTCCTCTCCCCTCCTTGCTTGCCTGGAGGCACTCAACCAATTCTCTTCTTTTCTCTGGGCTTCAATTCCCAGTCTGAAAAGTGAAGAAGGCTGTATGAGACCCTCCTTAGCACCCTCTTCATTGCTATGGTTATACAGCATTTGAGCGCACCCTGGGGACAATTTGGGAAACAGACCTGGAGACATTCTTAGAACTCTGCAGGGACCTGGACAGAGGGAGCTCTGTGATCCCCTGCTTCAGCCAACCTGGCTAGGAGAAGGGCTCAAATCCACGTAAGAGTCCTAACCTCCCTTTTCCAGCTCCAGTACTGATTTCTCTGCTTTCCTAGGAGTCCACAGTGACTGGGCCTGCATCTGCCATCATCCTAGTTGGCCTGGTATTTCTATGTTGGATTGATCCCCCAGCAGGCTGGATTGGGAGGCAGAGCCCAACGGGTCCATCAAAAGTTCCTTTCTTCATCTCTTTTCTGGCCTATTGCATCTGTGATCCCCTGAAAAGAGGAGGTGACAGACAAATGTGCTATAGTGATAGTGCTTCCAATTTAATATCCAAGGCGCTGAGTTTCAATTCTGGCTCTGCCATTTACCAACAGCAGGATCTTGCATAAGTCATGGCCCTTTATCTCTCATCCTCTGTGCCTTCAGTTTAAGACAAGTAAGGAATAACCCCTATTCCACAGTGTTAACAGGCAAGGATGAACGTTGGGCCCTGAGCCCAATGCAGGGCATCCAGGAGGAAATCAGTAAATGGAAGTCCCTCCACCTCTCTTTCTTTGTCTACCAATGGCTCTCCAGCTGAGGCCTACAGACTGAGATGCTCCCTGCCTGGTGCTCCTCCAGGTCCCAACCCCACAAAAGGCAGAAGATGTAGACCCCAAATGAAGACCTTGCCAGCTTCCTCCCAGAGCACCTGGACCTGGCAACATGGAGAGGATCCTGGAAAGGAGGGCTTAGCAAGGCCTCAATGGCCTTGGGGGCCACACCACTACTGGCTTTCTCTGGGGTCAGGATTGGAATAAACTAAGGAGAGATGGAAAAAGGGTACTGGATAGGGGTGGGACAAGACTAAAATAAGATAGAGGGGAAAAAAAAAAGCACCATTAGATCCTCCACACAGCGGATCGTTTGCCTTGGAAAACAGATACAAACATTCCTATGAGCCTCTGTGCCACTATTTAGGCAAAGGGCTCCTTAACATATTGTGAGCCCCCCAAACAGGGCTCAAGAAGGAACACTACTAACAACTCTACATTCATAAAAGTGACTTGAAAGCAATGAACCTATTCCCTAAAAACCACAGACTACCCCCTCCCAAAAAGATAGTTCAAATAGTCATATAACTATTAAAGAAACTGAACTTGTAAAAAATAAAAAGAAATCTCCAGGCTTATATTGTTTCACAGGAGAATTGTATCAAATATTTAAAGAAGAACTAACATAAATTTTATGCTATCTATTCCAAAAAATAAGAGGAAATATTTCCCAGCTCATTTTATGAGGCCATTATTACCCTGATAACCCAAACCAGAGTGTATCAAAACAAAACAAAACTACAGACCAATATCTCATTAATTTAGATGTAATAAGCCTCAACAAAATATTATCAAACCAAATCCAGCAATGTATAAAAAGGATTATACACCTCAGCCAAGTGGAATTTATTCCACATATGCAAGATTGGTTCAGTATATGAAACCCATTATTATAATCTACCATATCGATACTAAAGAAGAGAAATATTAAGATCATTCAAATGATGTAAGAAAAAGCATTTCAGGGGCACCTAGGTGGCTCAGTCGGTTAAGCCTCTGGTTTTGGCTCAGGTCATGATCCCAGAGTCCTGGGATTGAGCTCCTCATTCCTTCAACTCCCTGGTCAGCAGGGAGTCTGCTTTTCCTTCTCCCTCTACCCCTCCCCCAATTCATGCTAGTATGCGCACTCTCTCTCTCTCAAAAAACAAAAGAAAATCTTTTTTTTTTTAAGAAAGAAAAAGAAAAGGCATTTCATAAAATCCAACAACTACTCATGATAACAACACTCAGCAAACTATGAATAGAAAGGAAATTCCTCAAATTGATAAAGACTTAGAGTAACACCAAACTTAATGTTAAAATCAAATGCCTTCTCCCTAAAACAGTAACAAACAAGGATGTCTGCTTTTATCACCTTAAGGATCATGGTGCAGGAAATTCTAGCTAGTGCAATAGGTCAGAAAAAACATAAAGGGGATACAGATTAGAAATAAAGAAGGAAAATTATCTCTATTGATGACATAATTCTCGATGTGAACAATGTCAAAAAAAGCATTTAAAAAAGAAAACCTTCTGGGGTGCCTGGGTGGCTCAGTTGGATAGGCGACTGCCTTCGGCTTAGGTCATTATCCTGGAGTCCTGGGATTGAGTCCCACATGGGACTTCCAGCTCCATGGGGAGTCTGCTTCTCCCTCTGACCTCCCCTCTCATGCTCTCTCTCACTCAAAAAAATAAAAATAATCTTAAAAAAAAAAAAGAAAGAAAAAAGAAAACCCTCTGATAACCACTACCTTCAGCAAGATCACTGGGTCCAGGGGCACCTGGGCAGCTCAGTAGATTAAGCCTCTGCCTTCAGCTCAGGTCATGATCTCCGGGTCCTGGGACCGAGCCCTGCATTGGGCTCTCTGCTCAGCAGGGGGCCTGCTTCCCCCCCCTCCCCGCCCCCGCTCTGCCTACTTGATCTCTCTCTGTGTCAAATAAATAAATAAAATATTTTTTTAAAAGGTCACTGGGTCCAAAAGCAACATAAAAATTAATCAATTTTCTATATACTAAACAATAAACATGTGAAAACTGAAATTAAAAATGCAATATCGGGGCGCCTGGGTGGCTCAGTGGGTTAAAGCCGCTGCCTTCGGCTCAGGTCATGATCCCAGTCTCCTGGGATCGAGCCCCGCATCGGGCTCAGTGGGGAGCCTGCTTCCTCCCTTCTCTCTCTGCCTACCTCTCTGCCTACTTGTGATCTGTCTGTCAAATAAATAAAATCTTAAAAAAAAATAAAATAAAATAAAATAAATAAAAATGCAATATCATTTATGATCTTTCCTAAGAAAATTAAATACTTAAGTGTAAACTTAACAAAACATGTACAGAATCTATATCCTGAAAATTATGAAATTCAGTTATATAAGATACTGCCATTAGAAGAAACTAGGTGAGGGACACAGGGACCTACCTGTACATTTTTTTCTGACTTCCTGTGACTCTACAATCATTTCAAAATAAAAAGTTTTAAAAATATATGAACTGAAAAAAATTGGGAATAATAATGTATTCTCTCACAGACAATAATGGGTGAGAATGTAAGCACATGCTGTGTATGAATATGGTTGTATGGGAACATGCTGCGAAGGGGTACAGACTGTATTTATGTTATAGTTTGTGTGAATGAGTACAAGGTATATGTTTGTAAGCAGGTTGATCACTGTCAGCAGAATGCCATTCAGTATACATCCTAAAGTCCCAGCACCACCCTGGGAAGAAATTCTCCAGGGATCATTCTCCAGGGATTCTAAACTGTGCAGAACATGGTGTGATTATTTTTGTCCCCATAACAACCCCTTCTGAGGCCCCTCAACTCATCCCTACAAACATCTCCTGATATTTTCTAAGTACAATGCACCACATTTCAGTGATAATTATCTTCAACCATACAGAACCCTGGAAAGTTCCTGAAACAGTTTAATCCCCTCTGGGGGGGTTTCCTTGAAAAGGGTTGTGGTTACTGGGTCCCTTTCATAATTGAGAAAAACAAGTCTTTAAGGGGAAAATTACATGGAAACGCAGGACCACCATAAAGGGAGTCAACTGTGGAGAACATGTGCTTTGGAATATTTTTTTTTTAAAGTGGATTTGAATCCATACTCTACCTTTATTATGAAATTAGAAAACTTTTTATGAGACACTGAATATGCTTCTTGAAACTTTTAAAATGTAAAAGCTGCAAAATGGCATCACACTACCTACCCTACTAACACCCTAAAGTGTATGGAAAAATTACGTAAGATAAAGGTAAGGTATTTGGCATATATATGCTAATTATTTGCTTAATTTGTTAAAAGACATAGAACTGGGATTTTCAATGGTATCTGGATAGGCTGCCATTCTGGTCTTTCTTCTTCCTCACTACCTCAAGAACATGTTCTTCCAAGTGGGCCTTTTCCTGTTCCAAACAGGAGAGTCTGAGAAGAGCTGTTGCCCTGTTAGTCAGGATTAAGTCTCAGGTCTGTCCCTATATCCCTTTGTTAATCATCTGACCCTATCTCCCTCCCCAGAACTTTAGGCTGGACTTTTAGATGGTCCCATCAACCCCCACCCTACCCCAGGGGCAGATTTTTAGAGGGGGAAAAAAAGCACTGCCCTGACAAGAGGCAGTATCTTGGCTTAGCAGGGTTTGCAGTAACAAGTTGAATGACCTCAGGAAAATTCCATTTTGTCTTAGTTTTCTACATCTATAAAATGGTGATAGCGTTGGAAAGATAAGGTTCTTGGTTGCACATTATAGAAGTTAAAATAATCCAGGTGACACAGTCTTAGATTCTTGTAAAGTGGGAAGAGCCATAAATGATACGTTCTAATGCTCTAATTGGTTTTTATATGAAAGTACAATATATGGTTTACATATTCCAAAGAGCATTGCCTCCAACTGCAGGCCTTTCTCAGACGGCTGCCATCTTTACAGGACTGGTGGTCAGCTTTTGCTGTTGAAGTAATATTTGGAGCCCTTAGATGGGCAGAAAAAAGTTCAGCACTCTGGCAGATGATGTCAGAAACCCTGTGGGCAGCAGATTCATGGGCTAGCATCTATAGAGAGGATCCATCTAAAGTCCATTTTCATAACTGCAAGTTGACTATGTAATATAAACTCCTTGAAATTTGTTGATTTTTACCATTTTTAATAGGATTTTTGTGACTTTTTCACATTTTCTTTTAAAAATTTATTTATTTATTTATTTGAGAGAGAGATCACAAGTAGGCAGAGAGGCAGGCAGAGAGAGAGGGGGAAGCAGGCTCCCCACCGAGCAGAGAGCCTGACACAGGGCTCAATCCCAGGACCCCAAGATCACGACCTGAGCCAAAGGCAGAGGCTTAACCCACTGAGCCACCCAGGCGCCCCTTTTTCACGTTTTTTAAAAAAGTTACTTTCTGCTTCGGGGGTCCACTATTCTATATTTACCTACTAAATCAGTCTTAACAGTGTTTTTCTGATCTTGTACATCCCAAGCAGATTTTTGTTGACTTCATTTTTTATCTGTAAGAGGTATGTCAAAATACCCAAGTTTGATAGTAATTTGTCAATTTCTCCTATCCTAAAAGTCTTTGATGTATAGATTTTTTTTTTAATTTTTCTTTCTTTAACACACAGAGATCACAAGTAGGCAGAGAGAAAGGGGGAAGCAGGCTCCCTGCTGAGCAGAGAGCCCAATGTGGGGACCCGGAGACCATGAACTGAGCTGAAGGCAGAGGCTTAACCCTCTGAGCCACTCAGGCACCCTGATGTATAGATTTTTGAACATAGGATATTGAAATCTAATGGTGACTTTTCCATTGGATTGTTAGGGGGTAATAACTAATTGCAGTGGATTCAATAGAATGGGAATCGGAAACATCTCTTAAAGACAATTTTTGAGGGGTTTTGCAATAAAGAGGATCAGAGAACTGGGGTAATAGCTTGAGAGAAATGGGATGAAGGATAAAGGAGTATTTTATAGAAGATAATACAGCATATTCATTTGCATGTTGCTGATTCAGTCTGGAATGAAAAACTGGTAATACAGAAGAGTGAGGGGAATGCCATACAATTCAGGGTGCAAATGGAGAGTTTTCTTAAATGGGAACTGAGGCTGTTCATTCAAAATGGAAAGTGGAGCGTACAAATTCCAGTGGAGAAAGGTGGGCAGATGGACTTGTAGGACAGTATAGTTTTCTTTTCTCATAGAAAGCAAAGTCATCAGCTGTGAGTGAAATGGGAGGAGTTGTCAGAGGCTTAAAGAGTGAGGAGAAGCTATGAAATTGTTAAGAGAATGAATGGACTAAGCAAATGTAGTAGGATAGCTGGGCAGCATTAAGGGCCCACTTGACCTTAGTGGTCATAAATTGAAAGTGACACCAGTCCCCTTGGCCCTGTGTTTTTCTAAGGCCACATCTACTACACAAGTGCAAGCACAGAACAGGCAGAAAATTGGATTCAACCAGGTTTGGTGTTTTATCCAGAGGTATAACCAAGGGAGACATGGGCAAGAGAGTTGACAGGACATGCAAAGGACTAATAATAGTGATGAGCCATGGCCTCTAAATTGGTTGAGGAGGTAACTGAGAACATCAGAGAGTGAGTGTCACCGCAAGGGTGACAGAATCAATGGATCAGGGAATATTTAGGAGGGCAATAAGGTCCTAGGGAGATACTTCTCCAGACAAAAGGTAGGAAAGCAACTCAGGAGGAGCCTCTCCAAACACGGTAGGTCACCCAAATGTGTCCCTGTCCTAATCCGAAGAAACTGGATGTTACCTTATATAGCAAAAGGGACTTTGTGAATGTGATTAAAGATCATTATGTAGGGAAATTATCCTGGATTATCCAGGTGGGCCTGATGTAAGGCCTCACATGAGTTCATAGAAGAACACAAGAAAAGTCAGAGCAAGAGAAGGTAATGTGATGACAGAAGCAGAGATTGGAGATAAGCACTTTGAAGATGGAAATAGAAGCCACAGCCAAGGAATAGAGGCTATCAAATGTACTTTGAAAAAGACAATCAAATCCTCCTCTAAGCCTCCAGAAGGAACCAGCTGTGCTGATACCTTGACTTTAGGCCAGTGAAATTGATTTCAGACTTCTGACCGCCACAACTGTAGGAAAATAAATGTGTTTGTTGTTTGTCACTAGGTTTGTGGTAATTTATTATAGCAGCAATTGGACGTTAATACACCAAGGAAGGGGGAAGATACAGAGGAGAGATCCAGGCAACAGTTAACTCCCAGAATAAATCTGAAGGGAATGTCCTGGGAGAGTTGGAAGTGGCCCTGTCCCCCTCAGCAAGGGGTGAAGGTAATGAAGGTGCAGCCTGGGAGGATTTTGGCCTCCTCCCCTTGAAGGCTGTTTAACAATTAGAAGGGTCTCTTGGAATACTATGCTGCCATCAAAAGACATGAAATCTTGCCATTTGCGACGACGTGGATGGAACTAGAGGGTATCATGCTTAGCGAAATAAGTCAATCCAAGAAAGACAACTATCATATGATCTCTTTGATATGAGGAAGTGGAGATGCAATGCAGGGGGGTTGGGGGGAGGTAGGAAAAGAAAAAATGAAAAGATGGGATTCAGAGGGAGACAAACCATAAAAGACTCAATCTCAAAAAACAGACTGAGGGTTGCTGGGGGGAGGGGGGAACGGGAGAGGGTGGTGGGGAAATGGACATTGGGGAGGGTATGTGCTATGATGAGTGCTGTGAAATGTGTAAACCTGGCGATTCACAGACCTGTACCCCTGGGGATAAAAATACATTATATGTTTATTAAAATTTAAAAAAATAAATAAACAGAATCTTTAAAAAAAAACAATTAGAAGGGTCTCAAGAGGGCAGGGTTTGTTTCTCTGGTAAATTTATGATACACAGTATTAAGTACTATCGAATTTTTAAAAGCACACCATAGGCCCATACATATGGCATCATCCCATGCTTTTTAAAAAGTATGTTTGTGCATAGTTGTGTGTGTACATTTAGGAAAGAGTTCTGAATGCCGCAAGACTGATCACCTCACGTCAGTATCTTTGCTCCAATAACCCCCATTTAAAACTGCAAAGCATACCCCACCACACACCCACTCCAACACACACTGCACCCCTTAACCCTCCAACTCAGCTCTATTTTTTCCGTAACACACTATCACTTTATAACACACTATACCATTTATGTATAAATAAGTATTGCTTGTTTGCCCCACTAAAGCGTAATATCCACAGTGATTTTCAAGTTCCTGGAACATTGTAGGCCCTCATGTTTGCCAAATGCATGAACTTTGGAGTCAAGATGGTGATGCCGAATAGCATATATTCGTGTCAGAATATTTTTAAAGGTAAAGACAAAATTACAGGTGATATTTACATTTTTTTCATGCCAGAAGCCCTTCAGCAAAATAAAAAACCCTTAAATAGGTATTCCTAAAATAATTCTTCAGAGTTTGTAACAACAAAACAAAACAAAAAAAGTAAGGTAACTTGAACAAATGTCTCTAACCTCAAAGAACAGCAAAGTACACGCAGACGCCAGGGACGGGAACCCGCCCTCGGCGCCAAGGCCCACGAAGCTCGGACCTTCGCCGGAAGGGAGCGCCGGAAGTGGGCGTGGTCATGCCCCAGCTTTCTGGGACTTGTAGTTCCGAGCCCTTAGGCGCGGGAGCGGGTCAGTGTTGGGGGTCCTTGCTCTTCCAGGTATCGGATTCCACGTGGGAGGTGAGAAGCTCAGGACAGGACAACCAGCGCCGCGGACAGCGAGGCGTCCGGTGGGTGGGATATGGGAGTGCCTCGGGGGAGGCGCAGGGCCGCTGACACCCGGAAGCCTAGTTGGGTTGCTGTGGGAGGGCGCGCGACCTGGAGGAGGTGCGGCCCGGGGTCGCACGTGTGTCCAGGCGTCGCGACCGCCGCTCTGTCCGTCAGACCTGGCTGTGAGCATCTGAATTTGAGGCCCCCAGCGCTGAAGTGGGTGCGGCTCCGAGGGGCCAGTCTTTCGCCCGGTTGAGCTTTGGCTTTGGCTGGCCTGGAGGCTCCGTATTTGGCCGCACCGGCCATTTCTGTGCGGGTGACTGGCCTTATTCCACGGTTTTCGATGGACGTTAGGCGACCGAGAGGGGCTTCTTTGAGGGACCCAGGTTTCTGTCCCCACAGCACCGTCCTACCACCCCAGAAATGAGACAGGTCGGGGAAAGCGCCTCAGGGAGTCGAAATCCATTCTGAGGCAAAGCATCCAAGCCAAGAGCCCCTACTAGTCTTTCTCGAACTTCAGGGCAGAAATCAGAAACCCTGAGCAAATGGACACATCTTAGTGTGACTGGGGGCGGTGGAATTTATTCACCCTCGTGGCTTCGTTAGGGAGGCTTGGCTTGTTTAATTCAGAGCCCTGTGGAGAGAGGCGAGGGAGGCGTCTCAGGAGAGGGCATGTGAGGGGCTGACTGAAAAGGGGTTAGTAGCAGGAGCACTTTTTTCCTACAGTCTTGCTGGACTGGCAGGTCTGTATCCTGCAAGGTGGACCTGATTTTCATGGCTTTCTCTGTTTCTCTAACTCTTCCTTTCCAGGACTCTGTCCTTCCAGAGAGGAGGAAATGACCAAGTTCCAGGTGAGTTGGGGTTTCTTCTCTGAAAATGCCTTGTCTCTGAGAATGAACATAATCTTTCTTGCTTGGAGCAAAGGAAGAACATCAGAATTAATTGAGTGCCTGTCTGGGGCCAGGTCCTGTGTTTGTTCTGTACATTCCTTTTATTGTCAGACTTCAGTTTGAGACATACACTTTATAAATGTGGGTGTTAGGACATGAATATACTGAGGACATGTAGCTATCAAATGATGTTGCCAGAGCCTGCACAGGTGGCTGCTTACTTTAAATTACACATCATTTTTCACTGAACCACCCTCCCTCCATGAACTTGGCCCACTCCCCAGAGCACTCATCTATTCTATTGAAAGACTCCACACAGCATCTTTGCCTGGTCCTCTCTCAAAGTCACCCTTTTCCTGCCAAGACTTTTCACTTACAATGAAAGTTAATCAGTTATCACATGCTCTGGCCGGTGTTCAGTGGTCTCAGGAAAACAAATAGAATTATAAATTGTGCTTTTCTTCCATGAGCAGATTCCATATATGAAAAAAAAATGAAATACACATATTAACAATAACCATTTACTAAACATTAAAAAATTTGTTAAATGCCAGCACAGTAGTTACCAAATCACTCCCAGAAACGCTTCTAACCAGGATGTTCATCAGAGTTATTTGTGTGTGTTTTTAAGAATTAAAAGTCGTAGGCACTCCCTCCAACCCCAAACCTACTAAAAGGAGAATTTCACTTTTTTTTTACTCCCATTGGCCTTTGTACATCCAAAGATGTACAAATGTTGGATTTATTGTGAGATATTTCTCTACATACTTGATGTGAGCATCATTAAGGTACGTAAGATGGGTTATTCATCTTTTATGCTCTGATTGCTTTGTTCCCTTTACCAAAATATCTACATGTTTAATTGGTACAATAAATTGTTAAATTACCGAATAGCACTTTTTAAGAAACTGATTACTCATTTGTCTCTATAAAACCATTCCTAGGAAGTTACCTCAAGATTGACACTTAGACACAGAATGTTTGAAATGGAAGGGATCAGCCAGCCCCCTCTCTGCCTTGGTGCTGGCATTTTACCAAGAAGAGCTCTAATTCTGAGAAAGCTGAAGGGAAACACAGTGTCCTTTGTTGCAGAGCGGCAGAGTCAAGGAAACCCCATGTCTTCTATCTCCATGCTATTCCCTCTCCATAACTAAACAAATCAATTACACCAGAAGTTACTTGAGTGAAATATCAGGCTGGATTTTAAGGAAGAAATAATTGTTTCTTAATACCACTACCAGCAAGACCATCTTTTTGCTTGGCAAATACAGTTCTTGCATACATAGGAAGAGAACATGAGCTCTTATAGAAATCAGTTTAGAAGGCAGCAAGCTGCCTCAAGGTCCTGAGAATGCCATCTCTGTGCCTAGAAAGGGAGTTGAGAACTTCAAGGGAAATAAATGTGAATAAGACCCTGCGCTCTCTATATTTTCCTTCCTTTTCCTCTACCTGGTCCTCGATGAAGATTATTTATCATGAAGTTGGGAATTGCTAATACAATGAAATTTTGGGATTCTGGTATATGTTAATAACTTGAAATTTTTTTATTTTTTATTTTTTTTAATTTATTTGACAGACAGAGATCACAAATAGGCAGAGAAGCAGGCAGAGAGAGAGGTGGAAGCAGGCTCCCTGCTGAGCAGAGAGCCCCATACGGGGCTCAATCCCAGGACCCTGGGATCATGACCTGAGCCGAAGGCAGAGGCTTTAACCCACTGAGCCACCCAGGCGCCCCAATAACTTGAATTTAAAGAAAGGACTTCATTCCGCGAATACTTATTGAGTGTTCTCTTATGTACCAGACATTGTCCTTGACTCTGTTGAAAGGGACAAGTCCCAATTTAACCCCTCCTTTTGTGACCTTGAGTAGGTCACTTCACTGTCATGAACCTTGGTTTTCTCATCTGTAAAATTATGAGTTTCCTTGATGATCTTGAAGTTCAGTTTTACTTGTATCTTTTCATTATTCAAGTTGAATATGAATTTATAAATATCATTTAGATTCCTAGTCAGTTGAGCTAGTTGCTGGGGATTTCAGGATTAGCAGAACATGGCCATTAACCTTTAAAATCTTGTAGCCAATTTGGAAGACAGATTTTATAGCTTTGGTAGAGAAATGTGAAAAATACTATGAGATCTTGGAAGAGATCATGATTGAGAAAGGTAGTTGTTGATTGTCCTGAAACTAGGAGTTGCAAAATGGATGGGAGAAATACAACTCAAGGCAGAAGCAGCATGTAAAGGGCTATTCTAGATTATAGCATGACATTTGGTTGACTACAGGTAATCCAGTGCGATGACAGCTCTTGTCCATCTCCTGACTTCAGCATTACCATTTCCTACTTCCAAGTAAATTGTCGGATTCAGGGAGATGAGCTCTGGAAAAGAAGTGGAAAGCCATATGATACATGTAGTTTTAAAGAGTTTGACATTTGTCAGGTAGAAACAGGAAACAGCTAGTCCCATGACCTTCCCCTTTGGTTGGCCTTCAGGATACTGAGTCCACCTTGGGTGTAAATTATTAGCTCCACTGATAGTGGGGGACGGGGTGGGGGACGGGGAGGCCCTCTTAATTATTCAGATTCCTTCATTCCCAGCTTGTCTTTAGCAGAACCACTATTTTCTTTCCCTTTTCCTTTGTCACGCTGATTCCTTTCATTTGGCCCACTGTCTAACATTTCTTTTTTTTTTTTTTTAAGATTTTATTTATTTGACAGAAATCACAAGTAGGCAGAGAGGCAGGCAGGGAGAGAGAAGGAAGCAGGCTCCCTCTTGGGTGGCCTCCCTCTGGGTGGCCCGGAGCCACCCAGGCACCCCTCTTTTTTTTTTTTTTTCCTTAAAGATTTTATTTATTTATTTGACAGAAAGAGAGAGATCAAAAGTAGGCAGAGAGGCAGGTGCGGGGGGTGGGGGGGAGAGGCTCCCCGCTGAGCAGAGAGCCCCATGCAGGTCTCAATCCTAGGACCCTGAGATCATGACCTGAACCGAAGGCAGAGGCTTAACCCACTGAGCCTACCCAGGCACCCCCTGTCCTACCATTTCTTATCCAAGAACCTTCAATCTACTGCAGAGTTAATAGTCTATCAATATATCCTTTCAAAAAGAAAAAATAAATACAAATATAAGCATATTTATATTTATTTGTATTTATATATTATATAGACATATACGTATATATATTTACCCTTTCCATTCCTGGCATGGAATTCTCCCCACCACTTTGTCTGTGAGATCTTAAAAAATTAATGATTCTTTCAGCCTGTGGATTAAAAGATGACAAAACTTGTATTTTAAAGACTTGGTAAGGAGTTATTGTGGTCTAGGTAAGATGAGGGCCTTACCTAGGACAGTGGCAGTGAAAATAAAGAAGAGGTAACACTTTGGAGAGAAATTTGGAAGATGAATTGACAAGATCTGAAGTGGTTTGAATATTATTGAGGTTGGTAGGAGTCTTAGAACCATCCAGATGTCTGAGTGAAAAAATGGATAAGAAATGAAAGGAAAAAAGATAACTGATGGACTTAAATTCAGAAGGAAGAAATGGATTGGAGCTAGAATGCATCAGGACAGATTAACCTTGGACAGAAAGCAGCCTTGTTCTCTGAGGTTGAGAAGAAAGTCTGAGAGGGGCTAATTCTACAGCTCCATGTTCCCTAGGTGCTGTGGTCTTAATGGGTGTCTGTATGGCTCCCTGAGGCAGCAACCTCCACTTCTACCCCTTCTCTGTCCCACCTTTGCACAGGCACTTGCAGGATTTTTCTTTTATTTTCTTTTTAATATTCATTTATTTATTTTAGAGAAGGGGAGAGAGAGAGCACATGTGGGAGTAGGAGCAGAGGAAGAGGGGAATCCTCCAGCAGACTCCCCACTGAGTGTGGACCCCCAACACGGGGCTCAATCCCAGGACGCTGAGAGCATGACCTGAGCCTGTTGGATGCTCAACCAACATCCGGGTGCCACCGGTCTTGCAGGCTTCTTGAGCCCAGTCTCATCTCTTTCTCCTCAGACACAGTGGAGACCCATGACCTTGAGAGGAGAACTTGGGAGGAAACTGCCACCTTCCCTCATCATTACCTTCTCCGCTGGTGATAAGTAGGGTAGTCCTGTCACTCCTGCAAAGAGCCTGGTTTTCTTCAGTTTCCTGAGAAGCATGTGGTAGTGCCCCTCCAGCCTCAGGCCTGAGGTCTCGGCGTTTGAAGATTATCGGGTACTTCCCTGGCCCAAGTTGAGCTGCTTCTTTGGCTTCGCTTGGTTCTCAGTCATATTCTGTCATTCTCCTTTTCAGGGTGTGGCCCGAAGGCTGGTGCCAGTCCACAGACTGCTTACCAGTCTGCAAACACATAAGGAGAGAAACTAAAAGTGTTTAAAAATGTTATGTCTGTTTAATCTAATATTTTTAAAATGGCATGGATATTTTATACATCTGGATTTTTATTTCTAGTAACTCTTTTTTATTGTATTTTGCAAAAATATCTGACAAAAGTGTGACACGTTAGAAAATTTTAAAAATAGGACGCCTGGGTGGCTCAGTTGGTTAAGCAGCTGCCTTCAGCTCAGATCATGATCCCAGTGTCCTGGGATCAAGTCCCACATCGGGCTCCTTGCTCGGCAGGGAGCCTGCTTCCCCCTCTGCCTCCGTCTGCCAGTGCTCTCTCTCTCTCTCTCTCTCTCTCTCTCTGACAAATAAATAAATAAAATCTTAAAAAAATAAAAAAGAAAAAAAGAAAATTTTTAAAATAAACTGGTCCTTCACCAGAGGTAGTTTGAGAAGTGTTGCTCCATCAAGAGAACACTGGAAGGAACCAGTGTTACTGTGAAGTTAACTAAACGGCTGGATTCCGATCAGGTGCCAGGCATTGCTTGAGGCCTTGAGGATATAAGGATCAAACCTCTCTCTGTTCTTAAGGAATGTATATCTTAGTGGGGAGAGACAGTTAAATAAGAAACCAAATGAATAAATAAGAAAATGGGATAAGATATAAGTAGTACAAAGAAATTAAAACAAGAAGTGATGGTTTCTGGGTTCCACTGTGAATTAGAGAGTCAAGGAAATGCTTCTTTAAGGAGTCGCAGTTTGGTTGAAACCTGAATGATAAGGAACCAGGCGTGTGAAGATGTGGGAAAAGAACGTTCTGGGCAGAGGGGACAGCCAGTGCAAAGGCCCTAAGTTGAGATGGGTTTGATGTTGTCAAGGACCTGCAAGGTCACTGGGGCTCAGTGTGACAGATAGGAAGGAGTGATTCAGATTGAGGTTGGAGAAATGACAGGACCCCAGTCTGTAAAACCCTGTAGGCCAAGATGAAGGGTCTGGATTTTACTTGACGTCCATTGCAAAGCCTTTGGAGGGTTTCATCCCTGAGGTGGTATATGTTTTAAAAGATCACCCTGGCTACTATGTAGAAAATTCATTCTGTTGATGAGCAAGTGTGGAAGCAGAGAGACAAATTGGGAGGTTGGTACAGTTGGAACTTCATGATGGCTGGGGCTTATAACCATACCTGTGCAAGCTGGAGAGAAGTGGGTAGATTCTAATACATTTTAGAGGTAGGACTTGGTGATGATAAAATGTGAGGAAGAGAGGAGAGAATCAAAATGACTTCTGAGACTGGCTTCAGCAATTGGGTGCGTTGTGTGATCATTTACTAAAGTGGGGACCCCTAGGGAAAAGCAGATATTGATGGAGATTGTTGGGAGCAAGAGTTCCATGGGGGCCTATTAAATTTTAAGTGCCTCCTAGACATTCAAGTGCAGATGTTGGGTAAAGATACAGAGCCTGGAGGTGAGGAGAAACACAGCTGGAAGTAAATATTTGGGAATACCTAAGGAGAGTATCTTATGGTTTGTGTATGTGTGCTATTTTCTTTTTTCCAGAAATGTTCAAGTACTTAGTTTAGAACAAGAAAGAACATATGTTTGATAGGACCAGAGAAAGACTTAAGATCAAAAGTATACTTTGGGAAGAAAAAAAGCAGAAGAGTTGACGGTGGTGATCTTGACAAACCAGGTGTGATGGAAGAGGAAGAACAAAAAGGTCAGGAAGATGTTTTTAGGGAGTAGGTTATTAAGAGATTAGTATTTCAAAAGCAGAGTGGTCTACATAGTGAAATGGCCCTGGTCATGGTTTTTGAGTGTAAAGAAATGAGACAGAGATGACTAGCACTATGAAGAAATTAAGAAATGTAAGGTTAGAGCATTCAACAAATTGTTCTCTTGAGTGTTGAGGTTGTCAGAATGGTAGGACTGGGGTGGAAAGGACAACTCAGCAATGACCATGAGATGACAGTGACAAGAAAAGATTCAGTAACTGGACAGCTTGAGCTTGAGTGAGTTGCGGGCAGGAGGGGAAGGATTTGGATAGAAGTAGCAAAGTAGTTGAGAAAGGAAAGCTGATCTAATAAAACTTGACTTAGATGACTCAGCTGCCTGAACTATACTCTTCTTCTGTCCCCTTCTCACCTTGTCCAGTGTTACCAGCCCCACATTTCTTCCAGGACATTTGTGCAAACAGTTGTCAGTTGAGGAGGAATGTGCTTAATGTTTTAGGAACTAGTAACATTCAGGGATGTCTCTGGGGGCTTCACTGAGGCAGAGTGGGGCTGCCAGGACCCCACTCAGAGGAAGCTGCACCGAGCTGTGATGCTGGAGAACTACAGCCAGTTACCTATAGTCTCCGTAGGTAAGAACAAGAGCCTGGACACCTGCCCACTGGACTCTTTGTTTCTTCAATTTTAAATAGTGTTGGGACCCCAGGAATTGTGGTTTAGGAATCAAAGTTTCCTTTTGGCACAAAGTATGTTTCTGATTATTGTAAGCAGCCAAAGAATTTGTCTTGTTAAAAATCAGAGAATGTAGCTTTACTGAGTTGTCTTAGAAACCATGTCCATTATAAAACCATCTCTTGGGAATGATTTTGCTTTCTACATAGTTATCTCATCCCTCTATTTCCCAGATGTAATCTCTCAGAGCAGGGTGAAGATCATTATATAAGGGAGAATGAACTCCAAAGAAATCAGCTAGGCACTGTGGCAGATTACAAGCCCAGACTAATACATGGAAGAGGAGTCCCTTTTGAAATATTCTGAGTTCTCTCTGAAGTTCTCTGGTCTGTGAAGAAAGCCAGGGCCTCATAAAGATACTTTCCACATACTGACATACCTTTGTCTATTCACTTATTCCCCCTCTTCCTTTTCAGACAGTTGTTGTCTTTCCCATTTACACCTTCTTATTGGTACTCTTATCTTTTCCCACACTTTCCCCACATTGGCCTTGTACCATCTTGGCTTGGACTTTATTTTCATTAAATATCCCCACCCTACAGTATCCATTTCCATTGCTTCTTTTCTTCCCATTCAGGGGTTCATCCATCTCCCCTTCTGAATAGCAGACAAAACTTGCGATGGGACAAAATTGCATACCATAGAGAATGATATGAGTATAATTGACACAGTTTTTCTCAAAAACATTTAGACTGTAAGATACGTATATACATACTAGATTAAACCATGTGAAATTGCCATTTTGTAGTAAAAATGGACATTGTACAAAAACCACTGAAAAGAAGTAGCCTATAATGGTGGCTTTCAGGGCTTTTTCCTGCGTGTGTCCACATGGACAAATGGTGGCTTTCAGGGCTTTTTCCTGCCTTTGTCCTCATAACCATGGCTCTCAAACCATTATTTTCAGCTACACCTGGGAAGTAAGGCAAGCACCACAGAATGCATTGGTCCCTGTAAGTAGTCAGAGTCCCATGTTTCCATTTCCTTTATGTAAACCTAATGCCTGTGCTCTATCTTTGTACCAGAATTGCTTACCTGGAGGTCATTATTAAACTTTTGTCTCTTTCAGAGCTTTTCCTTTTTTAATTTTTTTTTTTTTTTTTTGAGATTTACCAGTTCTTCTGATGGCTTTGATAGTGTTCACCTTAACCTTCAAATTTTGGGGTATGTATGAAGTCATTGTTTTCTTGTTTCCTCTGGCCTTTCTCCTGTTACTTTTCTCTGCATGTTCACTGGCTTCTCTGTCTTCCCTCCAGCTTTGGAAATCTTAAAAGGTCCTTTGCTTCTAGATCACCATTTATCAGTGTTTCTCAACCTTTTTTTTTGTTATCACCCCCTTGGGGTCAATGTTGCCCCTGTTGAGAATGTACACTGTATCTGTACATTTGTCTGCCTTCCTCGAAGAGCTAGCACACACAAAAATGGCCTCAATGATCCTTTCTACTGTGATAGCCTTAATGTCTTTTATTTCCTATCCTCATATGAAACTCTCTTCCCATGTACTTTCTTGGCTATGGGCGATCTACACTTGAATATGCAGTGTCACTTCACATTCAGTGTATTGAGAATTTTCTAAGTTATTTTCCTTTTTTAACTTCTCATATTCCCACTTTTTTAGTATTAACATTCTACCAGCTGCCTAGATTAGAAATAAGCCATAAAGTTTATCCCTCGCCATCCCCAGCATCTGTAATTCTCTCATCAATTCTTTTTTTACTTGAAGTTCTTTTAAATTTATTAACATTCAAGTCTCACAGATTGCCCTCTAAAAAGGTCCACTTAATGCTAACAGTGGTAACAATGAGACAGATTGTTGACATCACTCTTCAGGCTCAAGTTGGATGTTGCAAGTAGGCTTATCTCCCTTAACATATAATTTATCATGTCACTCTTCGCATAAAAACCTTGAATTACCCTTAGTTGCTGGTTTAGAGCCTCAAAACTCCCTACCTGGATTTATCTAGAAACTTTGATGATTATCATGCTCTGCTTCCTGATTAATTTGGTCCTTTAAGATGTCATTCGAAGTCTAGTGTGAAACCTTTGACTACTTCCATTTGACTCCCTTCTCAGAGCTTTCGATTTATATCTCACAATCTCATCAGACCTGATTGGATATTTTTTGTATGCTTTTATATTAACCATTGGATCTGCAAGTCTGATTTATTTTCCTTGTTTCTAGCCAAGTTTCTGGAGGGAAAGCAGTGTATTTAATACTTCCTATGCTGGGTAGTAATAGTCAAGATTTAAAATTTGACTACTGTGGGTTTAGCAAAGAAGAAATATTAAGTAAACACAATATATTATTATAAATTGCTAAGTCCTATGAAGGATAGAATAGTGTGCCCTGAGAGAATGAAGGCATGGGACAAGACAAGAGTGATTGTTGAAAGTTTCAGGGAAAGCCTCTGACATGACATTTCAACTGAGATCTAATGGCTTCATAGGCATGACACAGGTGACTGGTTAGGGTAAGGATATTCCAAGCAGAGAGAATAGTACAAGGGAAAACCCAAGACCTGGAAGGAGTGTGGCAAGAATTCAGGGAGCACTTGAGAAGAACAGAGTGGGGAAGGTATGGTGGGCAGGGCCTGGCTCATTTGTGGCATTGAAGGCACGGGTAAAAAGTGTGGATTCATGCTAAGTTCGGTGGGAAGCCAGTGGACAACATAGTGGTATGATCCAATTTACCCAGTATCAGTGGGACTGCTGTGTAGAAAGTGGTTTTGCAATGGAACAAAAACGAAGTAGGATATGTGTTTCTAGTTTCAAGCTTGGTGCTAGGTTTTCATTTTTAATTGATAAAAAATTGAGTAGTGGTCCAACATTTTTAATGCAAGTAAGATATAAAAATCTCAAAGAATGAACACAGAATCATTATGAAATGATATCACTAATGATAGTTAGTGTATCCTTCTTTTTATGTACTCCATACATAGGTGTGTATATTACAAATATTTGTGTTAAAATTTTACAAGATTAGGGACGCCTGGGTGGCTCAGTTGGTTAAGCGGCTGCCTTCGGCTCAGGTCATGATCCCAGCGTCCTGGGATCGAGTCCCACATCGGGCTCCTTGCTCTGCAGGGAGCCTGCTTCTCCCTCTGCCACTCTGTCTGCCTGTGCTCACTCTCTCTCTCTCTGACAAATAAATAAATAAAATCTTTAAAAAAAAAAAAAAAAAAAAAAAACAAATAAAAATTTTACAAGATTATACTGCATATATTTTTCAACTGGCAATCTTATGCAGTATGTCTGAGAGATCTCTGTTATGACATAAATACTCCCTGTAAAAGGACCCCTTTTCTCATTACATCAGCATTTTCTTCTAATATTAAATATTCATTCTTCATAATATTTTAAATATTTTTAAAAACTAATATCACAAAGTTTCATAACTATTTATAGAACCTACCATTAATACAATATCTCCCCCACTGATTTTCATAGACCTGCCAGTTCTGCAGTCATTCCCAGGTATTGTACAGCAAGAACGTTGAGGCAGTGTCCTTTGACCATTTAATAACTTTGGCCCAGCACGTGACTTAACTGTGGGAATCCAAACTGCACTATTTTTCTTTTTCCTTTTTCTTTTTGCCATTACTTTTAAACTTTGTGAACAAATAATACATTCACCTAGGTAAAGCAAATTCTTTTTTTTTTTAAAGATTTTATTTATTTATTTGACAGATAGATAACAAGTAGGCAGAGAGGCAGGCAGAGAGAGAAGGGAGGAAGCAGGCTCCCTGCTGAGCAGAGAGCCCGATGTGGGGCTCGATCCCAGGACGCTGGGATCATGACCTGAGCCGAAGGCAGTGGCTTTAACCTACTGAGCCACCCAGGCGCCCCGGTAAAGCAAATTCTATCAAAAGTCTTATTATAAAAGCCATTCTCCCTGTTCTGCTGCTCCTTATGCCATAGGGTGGCTTCTCATAGTCACTTGGTTTTAATTCTTGAAAATATGCAGCTACTAATTTTTTTTTTTAAGATTTTATTTGAGAGCTGGAGGGGAGGAGAGAACACAAGCGGGGGCAGGGGGCCCAGAGGGAGAGGCAGACTCCCTGATGAGCACAGAGCCCAGACCCCAGGACCCTGAGATCATGACCTAAGCTGAAGTCAAATGCTTAACCAACTGAGCCACCCAGGTGTCCCATTACTTTTTTTTTTTAAAGGAACAAATACATTCACATGGTTTAAAAAAAAAAAAAAAGCATAAAGTACACAGTGTTACTTGTCAGCTATACCTAAATAAAGCTGAAAAAATGTACAATGGAAATTTTGAACATTCCCAAATGTACTGTTTTTAAATTATTAAAGTTATACTGCAAAAATAAAAAGGTGCACAGTGTAAGCCTTCCTTCATGTCCCTAACTCCTCTCTTCCAGGTTATGGTCATTTGCTATCACAAGCCATCTGCAGTGAGTAAATCTTATGCAGGTATCATTTCACAAATTTGCCCAGAAATCTGAAGAATAAAACCCCCAAGCTGGAATGCTGAGTGCATACATTTATGATTTTGATAGATAACTGTCAAAATGTCCTTCTTGGGGGGTGATACAAATTTACACTAACAAGCATTGTGTCTTCAGGTTTTGGGTAACAGGTGGAAAATGGTATCTCAGTACAGTTAGAGTTTATTATAATATACTGCTATTTTCAGTTTATCAATATTTTATATTCTGTATTGACTTTCTTACATCACACATGAGGATTTAGCTCCTTTACATTATTTCCTCAACATGCCCATCCTCCCAAGATTTTATGTCAGGGTCACATCAGTGACTAATGCTTACATTGCTTTGACCTCGTAACTCTTGTTCCTTGCAGGGTCAAGTACTGCACTATTGATTATAGTTCCTTTTTTTTTTTTCTTTCCTAAAGCTAATGCTTGCTTTTTAACTTCGGGGTGATTTCATCCCAGACTATTATATAACATTTGGGTTAATTTGGTTAATTATTGTTTTGTATAGCAACAACTGATGGAACTTCATTGTTTTATTGACTTCTTTGCTCATTCAGTGAGCCATGAATTGTGGATTCTAAGAGATATTTTTATCTATTAGTGCTTTGATCATTTCTCTCCCTCATTTTGTCTTCACTGTATTCATGGAACTCCTACAATATGGGCTTTTACTTTTATCTTTCCATCTTTCTGTCCTTTTACTCCACATTCTAGGAGGATCCCTCAGTCTTAAAACTTATTAACCATGTGTTAATTTTGCTACTCGACCCATCTAGATTGCAGACCTTAAGAGCAGTCTCCCTGACAGTAGTTATGACACAAGTTATTTAACGTCTTCAACCTTGGGTTTCCTCATGGGTAGAATGGATGTCCTAGGAGTTCTTTTACGTGATAATGCAGCTAGAGCCTGAGTGCTTCACATGGGCATGGTGGGTCTTAGTTATTACAGTTGTCGCTTTTTCAATCCTTGGGTTAATTTAAAAGAATTCTGATTATTTTTTATAGCAATGTGTTTATATTTTATTAGATTATGTTGTTTTTCTAAATGTGATATCCTCTCAGATTTCTTTGGGATTTTAATTATGTACTGCTTAAATTTTGTTTCCTCTGTTCATTATTTCTTGAAGCCAATCTTCATGTTTATGTTTGTTTTCTACTTTTTTTTGGTCTGCTTATATTGTTTTTATTATGTTGATCTCATATTTCTTTTCAGAAGTCTTATGTTCAGGGGCACCGGGGTAGCTCAGTCGGTTCAGTGTCTGCCTTTGGCTGAGGTCATGGTCCCAGGATCCTGGGATCAAGGCTCTGCTTTGGGCTTCCCGCTCCGTGGGGAGCCTGCTTCTCCCTCTGCCCCTCCTCCCTACTTGTGTTTTTTCTCTCTTTCTCTCTCTCAAATAAATAAATAAAATCTTTTTTTGTTGTTGTTAAAGATTTTATTTATTTATTTGACAGACAGAGGTCACAAGTAGGCAGAGAGGCAGACAGAGAGAGGAGGAAGCAGGCTCCTTGCTGAGCAGAGAACCTGATGCAGGGCTCGATCCCAGCACCCCGGGATGACGACCCGAGCCAAAGGCAGAGGCTTTAACCCACTGAGCCACCCAGGCACCCCTAAATAAAATCTTTTTTTTTAAATCTTTAAAAAAAAAAAAGTCTTATGTTCACTGTATGATACTGGACTATACCTCCTCAGCTGATGCTTGACCCTCTCTGGTGCATGCATGCTGTCCTTACAGAGGAGGCTTCTGCTGATTGGGCTTGAGGTGACTATAAAAATCCACACGGAGGGTGATTCTACAACCACCTATTTGATGTTGCCTTTTCAGTCCAGTGAGTTACCTGGGACATCCTACGCTTCTCAAGCTCTAGCTCTGAGGTATCTCCCTTGTCAGAAATCCCATTTCAGGGGTTACCTTGAGCTTTTATTCTGGGCAAATGTGGAGTCACTTGCTTCTTTTTGTACTTTAATCAACCCTGTCATTGTTTAGGTTCAGTATTACCTCAACTTCTGCTACTCTCTCCAGCCCAAATAATACCATTAGAAGTCTTTCTTTGGCTGGCTGTTTATTCTATTCTTGAGGCTTTGTGTGGGCCACTACCCTTAGCCATCCAGGATTTCATTTTTTGCAGGGAAGGTATTTAGGGGAGTGGTGCTGCTAATGGCAACAACTAGTTAAGCAGTTAGAAATGCCTAACGTGAGGGGCGCCTGGGTGGCTCATTTGGAGGAGCATGTGACTCTTGACCTTGGGATCATGAGTTTAAGTCCCACATTGAGTGTGGGTGTTCAAGAGATACTTGAATAGAATGAATGAATGAGTGAGTGAATAGAAAAGAAAGAAAGGAAAGGGAGGGAAGGAAGGAGAGAGAAAGAAAGGCCTAATGTGAATTAATAAACCTGTTTCCAAGATCAACCTCTTTTTATAGTTGTTGGTTCTGAGTTTGGAATTTGCATTTCTAGGACTTGTTGAGAAGATCTCTTAGTCTTTTGGAAGCCTTCTGTATGTGATTTGGGCTGTGCATTTGGATTTTTTTCTAATTACTCCATCATTTGTCATCCACCTACTCTTCATCTCGAAGTTCCTCAACATTTTTATTCTGCTAATTGCAAACTTTCTTTTTTTCCAAGACTATTGTGGATTTCTTTTTTGTCATCTCAGTGTCATATTAAGATATTCACTCTAATTATTTTGACTGACATACATACTAGTAAGTCTAAAATCTGCATTCCTAGCCCAGCTCTCTCTGAGTTCTAGACCCATATTACTGAACAGTTCAAGAATGTTCTACCAGCACCACAAATTAAACAAGTCAAAGTCTGTGTTTATTAGTTCCCTCTTCCCAGCTCCAGCCTGTCTTACCATTTATACCCTCATACTGTCAGTCAAGCAAAGCACTTGAGGATCATGCTTGGCGCCTCCTTCCAAGTTTTATTAGTCATCGCATGATTTAGAATGAATCTCTCCCTTTCTCTCCGTAACCATCCTTATCATTTTGCTTCTGATTTGCTGCAGCAGTTGTTTCACTACTTAAAGTCTTGCTTATTTCTGATGGTGTTTATAATCACAAAGTCAGGCATTTCACTCCCCACTGAAGTCCTTAAATTTTAAATCCCTGAGAGCTGTAGCCCTAAATCCTTAGTAGTACACACAAAGCCCTTTGTTCTGGCTCCAACCTTCTTTTCCAGGGCACGTTCTTTACCACTATCACCTGTTTTATATCCTCCATAAGAAGTTACATACAGTTTTCCTGGGCATGTCAGATTTTCTCTACATTTTCACTTTTTTTTTTCTCTCCCTTATATTTGCTCCCAGAAATCTTCCCCAAGATTCAGGTCGAGTCCGTACTCTGTGCTCCCATGACTGGTTGTGCATGCATCTGTTTTTGCACTTAGAGTGTGACCACTGTTGATTTTTTTTTTCTTCCCAGTAGGCTCTAGCTTGAATAGCAAAAGAATATCTCTTTTCTTCCTTGTATAAGAAAGTGGGTTACTAATTAAATACAAGTGGGTTACTAATTAAATACAAATTTAGTTAAAGTATAGTGAAGTGAAGTGAAATGTTATTTGTGACAAGGACGTGGAATTCAAAGCCTCTGCAGGGTAGGGGAACACACTTTTATTGACTATGCTTAAAAGCCAAGACAAGATTTCTTGTACAAGCTAAGATGTCTTGTACAGCTAAGTTTTCTCTTTCTGACACTAACCCAAAGGACATGACTATAAGGACAAGACTGAACATTTTCCAGTTATTAACTCTTCAGGCATTAGGCAATCCAGTTCTAATATCTTGAAATCTGGGACACCTTGGTGGTGTCAGTTAAGTCAGTTAAGCGTCTGCCTTCAGTTCAGGTCGTGATCCGAGAGTTCTGGGATTGAGTTCAGCCAGCATCAGGCTCCATGCTCAGTGGGGAGCCTGCTTCTCTCACTGCCTCTGCCCCTCCCCCTGCTTGTGCTTGCGTGCGTGCTCTCTCTCTCTCTCTCTCTCTCTGACAAATAAAGAAAATCTTGAAAAAAAATTAAATCTTGAAATCTTCTCTTTGTTCCCTAGGAGACTTGAATGAAAATTCTGTGGAGAGTCTTCAAGAGAAAGGACTTAGGGATATATTACATAGGGGCTTTTCTGCTGGCTAATTTTAGAAGATATGGCCAGTACAATAACAGAGTCGGGATTATATTGTGAATCTTCCAGGAGAAGTATGCAGGAATCCTGAACTAGATTTTTTCCCCTTATCAGAAGTAGGGAGAGGCATCTTCTATATTTCCAGAAACAAGAGCAGTGTGGTAACTCTTCAAAGTAATGATTACAAAAACATGGCGAATGAAGAATATTTGTCTTTGAAAGTCCCAAGCCAAATGACCACACAGGACTCCTCAGTGACGTTCTGTAAAAATGAGCCCCAGGATCTTCAGAAAAGCAAAAGTCTATTTGTAACTGAAGAAAGCACTGATAGAAAAGCCTTGCGGGGAGAAAGTCCTCCCATGGATCATTGTTCAGAGAACCTTCAAATCAAATTTATGTCTGATGTAACAGAACTGGTCTCACCACTGGTCACTGGTGAGGCAAATTGCCGGAATGGCCGATTGAAAGAGTCTTTGGATCTCTTTGACTGTAACTGCAAAGATGTTTGTGGTTGGAAATCACGAGTGGTCAGTCGTAGTCATCAGAGAGCTCATACAGCGGAGAAACCCTGTAACCATTACAACCTTGGGAAGAGACGTAACAACAGCTCAGATGGTCATCCGTGTGAGAAAATCCACACTGCAGAGAAATTACACAGGTGTAGTCAGTGTGGTAAGGACTTCAGTGAGCACTCAGAACTACTGCTTCATCAAAGACACCACACAGAGGAAAAGCCCTACAAATGTGAACTGTGTGGGAAGGGCTTCACGAGGAGCTCCAGTCTCCTCATCCATCGAGCAGTCCACACCGATGAGAAACCCTATAAGTGTGACAAGTGTGGGAAAGGCTTCACAAGAAGTTCAAGTCTGCTCATTCATCATGCAGTCCATACAGGCGAGAAGCCTTATAAATGTGACAAGTGTGGCAAGGGCTTTAGTCAGAGCTCCAAACTGCATATCCACCAGCGAGTACACACTGGAGAGAAGCCCTATGAGTGCGGGGAGTGTGGTATGAGTTTCAGTCAGCGCTCCAACCTGCACATCCACCAGCGAGTCCACACTGGGGAGAGGCCCTACAAGTGTGGGGAGTGCGGGAAGGGCTTCAGTCAGAGTTCAAACCTTCACATTCACCGCTGCATACACACAGGTGAGAAGCCTTTCCAGTGCTATGAGTGTGGGAAGGGCTTCAGCCAGAGCTCTGATCTCCGCATCCATCTCAGAGTCCACACTGGAGAGAAGCCCTATCACTGTGGCAAATGTGGGAAGGGATTTAGCCAGAGTTCAAAACTCCTCATCCATCAGAGAGTGCATACTGGAGAGAAGCCCTATGAGTGCAGCAAGTGTGGGAAAGGCTTCAGCCAGAGCTCCAACCTCCATATCCACCAGCGGGTTCATAGGAAAGATCCCATTAAATAAGATCTTCAGTATGCTCATAGAGTAAAGACTTAAATATTTTTAACATCATTCTTTTCTATTCTCTGGAGAGAGATAGTAAAAGTTACTCATTTCTGTTTCCCTCACTGAAAATCATTCATTTAAAGTGTTTAAGTACCAAGCTCTTTGGTATGCTATACAATTAACTGACTGTTCTGGTTCCTCATGTGGGTACAATGAAATGTCTATACTTTGCAGTTCAACCAGCGTTGTCAGAACATGTCCTATCCAGCTTTTTTAAGTGGAAGAACTTTTTATTTGTGTAAGTAGGACATGTTTCCCTTTGTTCATATTCTCTGAGAAATTGAAACTCTGGTTTCTCTTCAAATCTTGTGCCTTGTGTTTTTCATATTTCCTTCCAGCCCTGATTAGCCCTCACTAAACTATGACTGCACATGCTAATTTTAGGTCGAGGAGTGGTTGGAGATATTATGGGCATGAAATTTGTTGTGTTTATTGCAAAATATACAATAGTCTGTAGCCACACAACAAGAAGGTGGAGAAGAGCTATTTGTGTGGTATACCCCCATACACTATAGGATGTTGAATCCCCTACCCTTTTCCCCTCAAGGCAGCTGCTCAGGAACATAAGGAGTTCTTTTTCCTGGGTGCCGCTGGTCTGTTGGAGTATTTCCAGATTTTACCACTTCAGATGACCCCTTCCTGCCAAGCTAAAGCCAAGTAGGGTACATACACCATGTTGAAACATAGCAAATGAAGTTGAAATATATTTAAATGCATTTAATTCCTCAGTACCTCATTTCCTTTATTTTCTTCACTCATTTTATACTATATAAAACAAGTCAGGAGAGAAAGTTTCTAACATTTTTCTCCTTGGCCTTATCTCTTGTTTTAATATTTGATGTACCCCCAAAACCTGCTTGTTTTCACAGCACTCCCAGCCTCTTCAGGCCTCACTATAGACATATAACTTATTTATAAAATTATTTTTGTATTTGGCTGAAAGTTTATATAAAAATAGCTATATAAAAACATTTTAAAACATTTGGAGAATATGTTTGGGATGATCAGGCTTAAAATATGCACTGTATCACATATAATTCACTTGGGGTGTGAAGCTGGGACACCTCACTATGTTAGACATTCATCCCCTAGAAGTTAATACTAGAAGCTCAAGCAATAGTTGAGAGTAGAAAAGTGATTATGTACGTAACAAATTGAAATTTACGACACAATGAGGAGCTGACAGCAGCCCTCACTTTCTAACTGATGGCTAATGATTCCTCAGGCATTTCTTAGGAGGCTACCCAGTGTTCAGTATTCCAGTTTTTCACCAATAACAACTATCCATATATAAAAAAATGGTAGGGAAAATATGGATGCCTTATTTATTAGCTTGGGAAAGTGGGGTTGTAACTGATACATCTTGACCAATTTAACCTGAGGCCATTAACTGGACATAGAAAACAGGGAAGTATACATTAACTTTGGGGGAACAACTAATTTCTATTAAGGCATAAAGGAGAGAGATTAAGACATATGCCTTTCTTTAAGAGAGCATTCCAGAATACTTGACTCCATCCCTGGGTAAGCATTCTATATGGAAAGATTAGGGCGGTGACTGAGCACCTGTCCTTTAGCATTCCATAATATCCTTCAGTTGATTGGATACCTTAAGGCAGTATCACAAATGATGTTACTCTGTTTCAGCACCTCTAGAGTAATGCCTCTCAATTCCACCTACCCTCATGGATCAAATATATGAATTAAAAATCTTTAAAAAGAAAAGAAAATATAAAGAGCAATCATTTGATAAAGTAAGAACCCCTGAATCAAGATGGAGTGTCTTTCAGACCCAGGAGAGTGGGAGAAGAGTAAGGAAAGAGGGACAGATTGAGAGCAGGACAGAGATAGAGATTATTTATTTAACCTTCTGGAAAATGTATATTGACCATTCTGTTTCAAATTCTTACACATAACCACTAACTGCCTTTAAGCTATATCTTGATACCTGTAAACCCCACAAACTGTTATCAAAACAGGCAACTTCTTGACTGCTTTCAAAGAACAAACTAACAGAGGCAGATTGGTAGAATCCAGTTAAATGAACATTTAAAAGGGTTATGTCAGCAGCACTAACCCACTTTAAGATCAAAGATCCCGAGTTACATGGGAGGAAATTTCATTTCTCAGATCATTTCAGAGCCTAATAATGTAATAAACACATAAGGTTATTTTATTTAGGCAATAATTATCTTAGTTTTTGTAGTTCTAATAAATTCTGCCCAGGGTCGCCTGGGTGACTCAGTTGGTGGGTTGTCTGACTCTTGATTTTGGCCCAGGTCATGATCCCAGGGTTGTGAGATCAAACCCCCAGTCAGCTTGAAATTTTCTCTCTCCCCCTCCATCTGCCCCTCTCTCCTTTCTCTAAAATAAATAAATAAATCTTTTTTTTTAAAGTATGTCATGAAATCAAATAAATGGAAAAGGGTATGAAAATTTAACAAATAATGTCACATAAAGCAGGATACAATACAATGTTCTCTTAGACCAAAATATGGTTTCCAAAGTCTCAGATGAGTTTGCTTCTTCTTTTCTTTTCTTTTTTTTTCTTTTTTTTTTTCCAGATGACTTTGCTTCTTAGGCCATTCTTGGGTATATCTTAGTGAATCAACAAGAAATTCTAAAACTTGGCCATTTTGAACTAAAACTGTTTCTCAGTTAAGCCAAACTACATGGAAGGAGACAGAAAGTAGAAATCCCCTGTTGAAAAAAAAAGAAAAGAAAAAGAAATCCCCTGTTGAAATAAATCTTTTCTCATTTTCCAGTTGCAAAAGTTCATGATCCTATGTCAAAGGTAGC